>NC_063164.1:54732396-55467028 GCF_023159225.1 Perognathus longimembris pacificus | reverse complement strand
TTCTGAAATATTTGACATTCTTCTACATTATATTCTTTGACATCACTCCCTCCTGGAAATCACCTCCTATTTCGGGTTCTATGGTATGTACTTTTCCAGTTCTATTCTTGTTCTTTGTTAATATTCTCTAATTATTCATCCTCAGGCATTCCCAGTTTCCTTCTCTGCTTCCCATCCATGAATATCTATTCCTTTCATTTTATAATATAGCACCCAGAGGGAAAGAGGGGGAGAGAGAGAGAGAGAGAATATGTTAAATTATTTGAAGATAGGTATAAAAACAGACTTGGAAAAGCCACTTTGTGACTTCCAGCCTAAAAACATTGATGGTAGTAAATTTACCTGCCTAAGAAGGGTACAGAAATGAAAGAAAGAGAAGGCACTGGGAAGTAACCAAGGAGAACTACAAAATGGGACATTGTTTAGGTTCTTTTATATTCCCCAAACAATGTCATTTGTGTCTCTTTATTAAACTGTATTTGTATATTGTATTTTGTTTAATAGTTAACCTGAAGTAATTAATAATGTATCAAAACAAATGAAATGAGTGGGAAGAGAGACAACAGATAAATTTGTTTCTTTCTCAGTCAAAAATCAGTGCAATTGTTTCTATATTTGTATACCAATGAGAGAAGAATCAGCCACAAGTTTTAGTTTTAAAGATGCGATAAGAAATTAGGGAATGACAATTTCTTCCATGTAGTGGGAGGGAATTCTTTCCTTCCAATACAAAGATCCCACCATTTTTAAGATAAGTATAAAAAAGGAAGGAAGTACAGCAGGACACCGATCTTCTAGAAGCCAAGCCAAGAGGACATTTGCAATTAAGTGCATCCACTTTCTACCAAAGCTTGAAGGCAGGCAGGACAGAGCACAGCAGAGACAGCAGAAACTCTGGTATCAGTGACAAATTAGATGATGCTGGTGAGGGACATTTGCTACTGTCCAGTAGGAGAAAGCTGGGAGCTTAATAGGAATTTGCCTAGTGGAGTAGATGGCAGGCCAGTGATGACAGGTGCCAGCGTAGCAGAGGTGCCAGTATAGGAGGAAGAGGTCTCCTTCCTCTTTTGTAACTTCTGAATGTGTGTGTAGACATGACTGAGCTATCCACTGCTTCCAATAGTGGAAACCTGCTTTGGCTATGTTGGCCTTGAATTGTATGAGGTTTAGGGAAAGGCACCCTGAATTTTGTACAGTAGAAATGCTGTCAGTGAAGAAGTGCCCCCTAGAAAAGAATTTTGATTCATGCCTCCTTTTCTCTAAGTTTGATATAAAAGAAATAACTTTCTTTAAGTTGCTAAGTACAACAGGCCCAGGGGTAAAGGCTCACACTTGTAATCCAAACTACACAGAAGGTAAAACCCAGCATGGTTCAAAGCAAAACCAGGGAAAATGGTTATGGCATGTAACCTTTTCAGACAAAATTCTGTCAATGTGCACTTATGCACTTCAGATTCATCTATGTCTTTGTGTAGCTTCTTACCTTATTTCTTTTATTTTTCAACCCTGAATAGTATTTCATTTTATAGGTGTAGTAGTTTATCACTTATTGAAGTATATTTTCATTACTTTGAGATTTTTGTGATGATATTTCTATAAACATTGATGTACATTCATAAATGTTTCTTTGTAGGCATAATTTGATATTTGTTGAGTAGATACCAAGGAGCATTATTAGTGGATCATATGGTAAGACTATGATTAGCACTGTAAGACTCTGCCCAAATCTTCTTCAGTGGCTCCACCATTTTGCATTCCTGCCAGCAAGGAGCAAGAGGGTCTACTATAACACTTGGTCTTCAGGAGTCAGTGTTTTCAGGATTCAGATATCAGGCCACCATAATAAGTGTGTTGTGAAAAACACTATTGTATTTGTTTGTGATTCCCTAATGATATATGATGTAGAACATACCTTAATATATTTTCTTTTTGTCAAAAGTAGAGCTTTGTTGTGAAGATCTTTTATTTGTTGTTAGTTTGTTGGTGTGAATTCTTTGTTTGTTCACTTGTTTGACTTTGACTTCTCTCTTTTTTATTGAGACTGAATCTTGTTATGTAGCTCAGGTTAGCTTCAAACTGGTATAGCAGCCCTGGCCTCCCTCAACTTGTAGTCTGCATTCCACTGCCTCCTTAGTGCCAAAATTTAAAGAATTCACCCCTACTCCCAATCTTCTCTGTTTTCTCTTTGTTGAATTTTAACAGTTCTTTCCAAATGTGGGATACAAGCTTTTTATTAGATAATTGCATCACAAATATTTTCTCTGGTTGTATGGCATTTCTATTCCTTTCCTTGCAAGACACTTCACAGAGCAGAGTTTTTAATTTTAATGAATTTATCAATATTTCTGTTTCATGGATCATTTGTTTTTCAACCTGATATTTCCTCTTAGCAATGTCTTGAATATATCCTTTGCTGATAAGTCTATATTGATTGTATCAAAACCCAGAAAAAACACTTAAAGGCAACAAGCATAAGTGAGATTGATATTTTAATTTATTAAGAATAAAGATGAAAATAACTTTTTTAGTGAATGAAACACATCTTCAGGTAATTTTTCTGTAATTTTCTGTTATTCTTTCATTTCTATTCTGCTATTGACATGTTACAATATCAAGGCATTTGTTTAACAAGGATATTATTGTCTTTGGCTAGGTACTTAAGGGTAGTTAACCATTCCTTACATAAAATTAATAACTTTAAGAATCAGACTTTGTCTAGTAAAGGTATTGTAGAAGTGAATCTGACTAATATAATCACTGAATTTAAAGACAAAATTTACAAACAATTTTACAACTACATGAGTTATTTGAATCTTTTGGATCACTATTAATTGATAACAGCTAGGACAAGAAGGTTTATTCATATTTAAAGGTTTGGGTTTAATATTCCTCTCTAGAATCTGTACATAAAATGCCTTTTATTTATGCTAGTGTTAATCAAGTAAATGGATACATAATACATGCCTAGAAAAAAAGGTATTAAGCCTTGTTTCATTATCCCCTTTAATCTTCACACTCCTTTCTCACAGGAACTATTACTATCCCACTTTACAAACAAGAAAACCAATGTGCTGGGAGGATCAGCCTAACTGTGAAGGAGCTGGGCTTCAATCTCAGCTTGACTGACTTTAAAGCATGAGCTTCTCAACTACTCAGGGAAATAATTATCATGTAGAACCAAGTGTTTGGCCTGGAGATTTTCACTTACCATGGGACATGAGGCAGATTTGACATGGACATAGCTCCTGGTACATGCTGAAAACCATTCTGTATGGGGTTTAATAAATGTTAGGAGAGTCAGGCAGAACTGAAATAAAGTGGGAAGCAGAACTAGTCATGTGCTCCATAAGCTGATTTCTCTTTCCTCCTGGACACATAGACTTTATTTCTCAGCCTATGCATTTGTGGCCATGAAGGTTTATCATTCTCAGACTTGGTCCATAAAAATAATTTTATAAGTTTCCTCTCTTGCACTTCCTGTGCTCCTGCCAGACTTCATCCTTGAGGGAATGAGGGTAAATTCTTCATGTGTGCAAGAAAAAACGTCCACAATGACAAGTCAATAGTATTTCTAGGTTTACCTGTTGCACCCATGACTGCTACCTTGATGAACACAGTAATTGATACCAAAAGTGGGGTGCTATAAACAAAAACACAAAATATTGTCAAGAGTTTAGTAAATGAGCAGCAGGCTACAAGCAGCTTTGTTATAAGGTTGAAGATGTACAATGATACTGTATATAGGCAAAACATTTTGGAAAGTTTTTGTCTGCAGCAAAATAAATACTAAGTTCCCTCTGAGCCTTTACAACTTGGAAAGGAAGTTATGAAGTACAAATATTCATATTTACACATTATTAATAATACATGATTATTATTATTAAGTAGTATTATTTATTAATAACTAAACTTAACAAGGCATTTTAATAACTTTAAGAAGATGATTATAGTCAGAAATTGGGAAGCTTAAATGCAGTAGTACTAAGAAATAATAAAATATAATAATTAGGTACTCAAACCATTGGAAAAATACTAGTTACAGTCCTCACATATTAAGAGTCTATAATTTTTTTTTTGCCAGTCTGGAGCTTGAACTCAGGGCCTGGGCTCTGTCACCAAGCATCTGTGTGCTCAAGGCTAGCACTCTACTATGTGAGCCACAGAGTCATTACCAGCTTAGTCTGAGAAGTTTATTGGAAGTAAAAGTCTCATGAATTTCCTTCCCAGGCTGGCTTTGAACCATAATCCTCACATCTCAGCCTCCTGAGTAGTTAGGATCACTGGCATGAACCACCGACACTTGGCAAGATTACAATTTTAAAATACATTGTCTCAGCTTAAACAATTAGGTTAGGCTAAAAGCATAACTATTCTACTCATTTCTATTGGTCTTAAAGCAAGTATCCATTGGCTTGAAAGCTAGAGACAGAAAGGCAAGAGAAAAACCAATTAATAAGACTTAAGAAGTATGTCTAAGAAAGAACTTCACAAGCAAGTGCTAATGTACACAAAGTATTTGGAAACACATAGAGCAAAATCATATTATGTTTCTGATGAGCTCTATTGTCAGAGAAATAAGAAGTTTATGTTTGCTAAATCATTTGTGACAAAAAAAACTTCGACTATTCAGGATTTAAATAACCATTACGTTCTCAAACCTGGATCTGCAAGAAGTAGAACATTAAAAGAGTGTATGCCTTCTCTATACCTAGTATGAGACTATCAAGTAACTTATAAGGAATAAATCCTGGCAAGCAGAAAGAGGTTACAAAGAAGTTTTTCCAGAAGGTAAAATAAAGCCTCACAAAGGATCTTCTGCCACCAAGGATGGAAGAGTTCACAAGACCCACAATAGTATTTGTGATTGTAACAAACCAGCCTTTCTTGGTTTATGCCATTTCTGAGAAGGTGCTTTTTAAATTACTCCTTAATATACTATTGTGCATTGGGTATACAGATGAAGACAGCTTGTTTTCAGTTTGTAGTTTATGAAGAGAAATATCCATTGTGACCAAGAATAGTGCTCAGCACATCTTGAGCCAGATGCACTGTCTGGTTGGGAACTGGCTTGTGTTTGGATCATAAGGGCCTTGAGTGACCTTTTGTGAAGGAGAGAGATTAGCAGAAATGGATGAGCTATTTATTGAAAGCACTTCTCTTTCCTCTTGGTTCAGGCACAGTGAGACTGTTATTTGTAGATTCTTGTGCAGTCCATGTGGATGTTTCATTGTGTTCTGGCCAATAAAATGTGAATGCCAAATGACACAAGCCAAACCTGAGTAATTATTTTCATAGTTTTCTCCCTTCTTTCATCCACATATTCATTCTCAAGATGATTTATAAAAATATGTGGTGAAGACAGAAGATACTGAGTGAGTGCAGGGAGCCAATCCTTGGTTCTTCCTCCTTACAACATCAAGAGATAAGAACAACAAAAAAATTTATAGTATTAAGACACTAATACTCGGAGATTATCTTCTGCAAGATAACCAACCTAATGAATAATTTAAGAGTTTCAAAGAAAAAAGAAACACTCAAAACAGAATAGGAACAGAAATTCACATATTGAAGATGTACACCTGTGTTGTAAGAAACTGGTGACTCATGAAGAGGCTTGAGGAATGATGGAATAGAACTAGAGACCCAGAAATAAACCCACAGACCTATGGCCATCCAATCGTTCATAAGGGAGCCAAAAACCCAGGATGGAATCGTGCTGGCAGAGTTGGCTAGCATGTAGAAAACTGAAGTTCGATCTGTATATATCACCTTGCACCCGAATTAGTTCTAAATAGACCAAAGACCTCGATGGAAGACAAGATACCCTGAAAATATTTTTTAAAGGCATAAGGAAAACTATAGGGCTCCTTGGCACAGGTTGAAATTTCCTAAGTAAAGATCAAGAAACACAACAAGATAAGTGGGATTGCATTGAACTGAAGAGTTTCTACATGACAAAGGACACAGCTGGCAGGATAAAAAGAAAGCCCACAGATTGGGAGAAGATCTTTACAAGCTATACATCAGACAAAGGCCTCATTTAAAACATACTTAGAGTTCAAAAAATGAACTCCCCACCCCCCCCCAAAAAAAAATCCTCAAAGAAACAATCCCGTAGGTTAAAGGCTTAAAAAGTGACTTCTCTGAAGAAGAAATAAGAATGACCAATAGAAAGATGAAGAAATGCTCAACATGTCTCTCCATAAAAGAAATGAAAATCAAAACAACATTGAGATTGCATCTCATTCCAATTAGAATTGCCATTATCAAGAAATCTAATAATAACAGATGCTGGCAGGAATGTGGCTATAAGGGAACACTACTACACTGTTGATGGTAATATAAAGTGGTTCAATCATATTAGAAAGCAGAATGGAGGTCCCTCAAAAGACTGAACATAAAGCTCCCCTATGACCTAACAATCCCACATCTGGACATGTACCCAAATGACCACAAACAGGGCCACATCAAAGCTACCAGCACAATCATGCTCATTGCAGAACTATTTACCATAGCTAAGATCTGAAATCAACCCAGATGTGCCTCAGTAGATGAATGGATCAAGATAATGTGGTAATTAGACATAATGGATTTCTATGCTTCCATCAGAAAAAAATGACATTGTCCCATTTGTAAGGAAGAGGAAAGACAGAAAAAATTACATTAAGCAATGCAAGCCAGACCCCAAAAAACATAGGCTGCATGGTTTCTTTCATTTGCAACAAGTAGAATATGTGTAGGATATTTGTAGTAGAGGATCACAATCGTTCAATAGCAATGTTGATATGACCTATAAATTGGTGCTTATTGAAATGAACTCCAAGAAACAGAAGCAAGTGCTATTTTTATTGTACTGTTTGCAGTTCTTTCATTCTTTCTTTCTTTCTTTCTTTCTTCCTTCCTTCCTTCCTTCCTTCCTTCCTTCCTTCCTTCCTTCCTTCCTTCCTTTCTGTCTCTCTTCCTTTCATTTCCTGTTTTATTGCCGTTGTCAATGTTTTTCATATCTGTACCCTTTGTCTTGTATATAAGTTTATCTGATTTGGGGAAGGGAAGGGAAATCACAGGAACAGAAACAGTGGGATAAAGGGTGAATCAATGCAACAGTGATATTCACTAGATACAATGTTGGAAATGAACTTTACAACTTGAGAGGGAGGGGAGGCAGGAATGGGAAAAATGAGGGAGGGGGTAGCACTTTTCAAAAAGTAATGTACTCATTATCTAACTTATGTAACTCTAACCCTTCTGTACATCACCTTTATAATGAACTTACAAATAAAAAAAAGGTGACTGAAAATATTGAGACTGAAGTGAGTTTTGCAAGAACTGATGGGACACTGAGTTAATCCAACCACCTAAATTTTATGATTATTCTGCTATAATATATTAGTAATGATAATAATTAACAATACAGTCAGTTGTACATTAAGAAATCATTGTCTAGGTGTTCTATTAAGTAAATGTGACACATTTTACAACTGAAGAAACTAAGATGTGGTAGTGTAAGGAATTTTCCTGGGTTTCACATCTTATGTGAGATAGCCTTCAAATTGCAATTGAATTATCCCAATTATTTACATTCTGGATTGTTATTCCACTCAGTTTTTACAAATAAAATCTTCCACCTGCATAAATAAAAATGTGCATATGACGTTTGAAGTCTTCAAGTTGAGTTCTCTAAAGTGAACTCAAATCATCCTTTTGTTGAACACATCTTTAGGTGGTTAGCAATACCAAAATTCACTTAACTGTATCCCTATCAGAAAACCTGTACAATATAGATTGCATCTGTGTTTATAATAAGTCATTCTCATCTCTCCCGCGAATAGACACATGACATGTTTATAGCCCAGTGGTTGTCATTCACTTCTCATAACATGTCAGGCGCAAAAGTGTACTTGCACATATTTCAGGTTTTTAAATTTTCTTCTCCTGGCCAATATGAAAGTGTTTCTTGTAATTATCCTGTTACTCTCCAGGAAATTACTATATTCTCACCCCCAGAGGCTAACTCCCA
This sequence comes from Perognathus longimembris pacificus, assembly GCF_023159225.1. NCBI lineage: Eukaryota > Metazoa > Chordata > Mammalia > Rodentia > Heteromyidae > Perognathus > Perognathus longimembris. The sequence goes on along the minus strand of NC_063164.1, from coordinate 55,459,011 downwards.
ACGAAGAGGATCCATGTTCTAGTGCCAGTACCAGCTGTTGGAAATCTCAAATGGGATCTTTGGCTTTTAGATTTCAGGGGTTAAAGTTCAATTTTCAGAAATAAGAATATTTTCAAAAGACTAAAAAGAAACTAGTTGGTTACATTACAGTATCTCAATTAGTATACTATTAGAGGGGTTCTAAACTCCTATGCTTTGAGACGTCATGCAACATTCAATACATATGGTTTTGCTACAATTGTAGGATACTTGTCCTGGGCTGTAAACCTATGATTTTCTTAGAAGGGGCTGAAATGGTATGTGGCTTTGCACTGGATTAATTCAAGGAGATTTACCCTAAAGACTTAAAAATCACAAGGCAATAGTCCTGATGGACCAGGCCAAACTCTAGTAGTGGGGGTGACAGTAAATTCAAGAGTCAAATACATTGCCATCTGTTTCTAATACAACATAACACTAATCTTAATGTGGCATATTTTAGAGTATCTAATGTTTAGCAGAGATGTTAAGCACATATCAAGTTGAGAATCTGCGTTATCTTTCCCTATACATTTTTATATTTTGTGATCCTGTTACAAATATTTATAATTAATGTTGCAGTTGAAAAGTACTTGATAATCTCAATTGCATTTCTAAGAATAAGAGTACTTGACTCTGAAGTGCTATATAGGTCTAACTTGTAAATGTAAGACAATTAAGAAAAAAATGAATGTGGTGTGTAAACATAAGAACCTCTCAACCAAAGCACTGAAACGTAAGAAAATAATAGTCATTATTATTATAATATTTAAATTTTAATAAAATTATGAGTCAGTATTTAGAGATACTTGTATAAAACTAAGTAATTTTTCTTACCTAAGATTGTTCTGTTGGGGAAGGAAAATCATCTATACAAGAATAGTGACCTCAGAAAGAATTTTTAAGCATGGATGTGAAGATCTGGACTATCAAATATGTAGCATGCTAACTCTCAGAAACCATAACATTCTAAGAAAGTTCTGAAATGTGATAGATTCACATTTAATGATCAAACACTTAATAAAGAAAATTATGTTCATCTTCTACCTTTGAGAATTTAATCCACTCTTTTCTAATTTCAGAAAATCCTTTTCTGCTATTAGCTGAAAGCAAATTGACATGACTGAGCTTACATGCAATGTGGTTATCATATTACATTGCACTGAGCTCATAAACATGCTCTCAGCTTCCTAATTTTTTTTGTTTTTTTTTTGAGTTTTTATTCTTTTTTTCAAATTTTTATTATCAAACTGATGTACAGAGAGGTTACAGTTTCATACATTAGGCATTGGATACATTACTTGTACTGTTTGTTACCTTGTCCCTCATACTCCCCCTCTCCCTTTCCCTTTCCCCCTCTGAGGTGTTCAGTTCACTTACACCAAACAGATTTGCAAGTATTGCTTTTGTAGTTGTTTGTCTTTTTTTACCCTGTGTCTCTCAATTTTGGTATTCCCTTTCAATTTCCTAGTTCCAATACCAGTATACACGGTTTCCAATATACTCAGATAAGATTACAGAGATAGTGTAGGTACAACCACAGGAAGGTGATACAAGAACATCATCAATAATAGAAGCTACAGTTACACATGGGATGTTGAAAGTAATTACAACTGTGATATAACAATTGTCTCCATAACATGGAGTTCATTTCACTTAGCATCATCGTATGTGTTTATAAGGGTATAGCTATTGGGCCTTGTGATGCTCTGCTATGACTTGCCTAAACCTGTACTAATTATTCCCAATAAGGGAGACCATAGAGTCCATGTTTCTTTGGGTCTGGCTCACTTCACTTAGTATAATTTTTTCCAAGTCTTTCCATTTCCTTACAAATGGGCCAATGCCATTCTTTCTGATAGAGGCATAAAATTCCATTGTGTATATGTACCACATTTTCCTGACCCATTCGTCTCAAAAATTCTACACATAATAAGAATATAAAATATTTTGTTGAGTGCCTTTTTGTAAGACTTAAATATAAAGATGCACACATATATTACATTATTTTCTTCATGAATGTACAAGTATTCCATGGTGCTCTATGAAACTCTCTTTAGTCAACATGCAATAGAACAGAAGTAGCAATAACCTTGTATGCATCACTTACCAACTAAATGGTATAACCTACCACATACTAGAATCATCAGGTCAACAGCCAGTACTAGAACAGATTGCCTCAGCTTATACACCTTCAGAGAAGTGTTCTTAAAATATCATCAGTCCTCTCATAAAATATGGATCTTATTGATAAGTAGCCAAAAATATCTTACTAAAGAAAAAGTGTGCATGTGATTGAACACAATCATAATATGATAACAAACAAAAAAACATTGCTGAAGGAAAACATTCCAAGGCATTTTGCACTACAGGAACAAAGACTTTCAAAGAAATTTTCAGAGGGGAGAATATTTTTAAGGAAAAAAAAAAGCTTTGCAAACTTGATTTCTTGAAAGTAATTATCAAGCTTCATAGTAACATAAAGTCCTATTGATCCAAATTTCTCTTTCTGTAAGAACCCCACAGACTTGCATGACTTGGCATCCACAAAAGCTAATGATGATTCATGCTATTAGCTCCAGCAGCTCCCAATCTTAGGAACACAGCTTTGACCTTTTATTAGCATTTTTCTCCCAGGGCAAATAATATCATTCTCTAGGCACACTTCCTAATCACCCTAAAACACATGAAGAATTAGTTAAAAGCCAGACAGGGTGAAGGGTTGAGTTGCTAAAAGAAAGTTAAGATTCAGTCTGAGAGTACATTTAATTGTATAATCTGGCCAGCAAACTTGGATGCCACAGAGAATAAAATTACATGTTAGAATAAGTTATGTATAATAAAAAAGTATTCAATTAGAAGAAAATGTGTGTTAAAGGATGTGATACTTTCATTTTTAGGCAAAATTTCCTTCTTTCTGCCCAACAATCATGTGTAATATTATATTGTCACATTTCCTTGATGAAGTATCTTTTTGGTATCTAGCATTATAATGGTGGGTGGTTACTAAAATGTCATTTTTCTAATAAAATTATTTTGATAGCGAGGCATCTCAACTTGGGAAGTTGAGATCTGAAGAGAAATGTTTGAAGCCAGCCCAGGCAAGAAAGTCCAAGAGACACTATCTCTAATTAATTGCCAAGAAAAAAATGCTGAAAGTGGATCTGAGGCTTAAGTGGTAGAGTACAATCCTTGAGCAAATAAAAGCTCAGGGACAGTCCCCAGGTCCTGAGTTCAAGCCCCAGGAGTGGTACGCACGCACACACACAGACACACATACAAATACATGCATAGATTATTTTGGTGTCCTTGTCTTTGTATTTTATGATACAATTTTTGATTAATGAAACTATAAATAACTGACACAAAACAACTTGAACTCTCTTTTCTTTCTTCTTTCTGCCCAATTCCAACTGTTCTTTCCTCATTCCCTTTTCTCCATCACACACACACATACACACATACACACAGAAATATGCATATACAACCAAACACACAAACATGATCACACACATACTTATACACTTTCTTTTTACTTTTCTACTTCATATTGGAGAAATTGTGATATGGTATGAAGCTGCTCTTTAATGATCAATGCTTAAAGAAAGAAAAAAATAAAGAAACACCTTATTACAAAGACATTGAATTCTCTTACTCAAGAAAATAACCTAATTCTAAATTATAAAATTCGAGTATAGGATATAATAGGCAAAGGAGCATCTTTTCACAATGTCTTACAATTCTATGTCTATAAAGAAATACTGTAGGATTGCATTCATAATAATAGACTGTCAATTTAAAACTTTACTGAATTTTTTCAATTCAATTTTTATATAGTAAACAGTCTTCTAAATAAATCATGTCTCCATGTGTGTTGTATATTAAACATAAAATAAATTTATTTCTAATGTTAAACATCTCACTTGTCTTATCTTTTGTTCATTCTTTGTGGATCAAATGATTTTCATTCTAACACCTACCTCCATTTGAAAGAAACCAAAGGTCTGTTCACCAGCTCTTAGGTTCTTTAGTTTACTTTCTACAACTTTGAATTTTCTTATTCTTTCTTGGAGTCCACAATATTAAATTACCTTTTCGTTTTTTTCCTAGATTACAATTTAACAACCCCCACATACACGTATATGCAAATAAACATCATTTTTGCTTATCAAAAAGTAAACTTCAAGGCTTGTTGCTCCACTACACTTAGTCATTTGATATCTTCTACATTCTCATAGACTCAATGTCCTCTCTATTTTTAATTCCTCAGTCTCAAGAAAAATTTGCTGAGCTCTTGATGAGTTTCTCTCAAGAGAAAGATTAGGAGTCTGAAGACTGTTTGGAATCATGTTTCTATAAAATTTTGATGAGTGGTTTTACTTCTTTCTCCCATATTAGTGTGTATGTGTGCACATATAACTTGCCCTTGTACAAAGCACAATTTCAAGTAGCTTATGATGAGCTCTGTAGAATCGGATCTCACCTATTTCTGCTTTATTCATGATTTTGCCCCATACATTCAATTCAAATTACTATTATAGCAATCATTTTACATAAACATAAGGACTATCCGTTGTTACAGGTATTTTTGTTTGTTTGTTTTCTGCGGTACAAAGGTTTAAACTCAGGCCTCGAACTTACTTGACTACTGGTGGTTAATTGGAAATCAAGTCTCGTGGACTTTCCTGCCTGGGGTTGGTGTTGAAACACAATTCTAAGAATCTCAGTCCCTTGCGTAGCTAGGATTACATGCATGAGTCACTGGCTCCTGATCTATTTTCCAATTTGAAACAGTAGACTTACAATTAATTGTCAGGCCTCATTTATAAGGAATAGGCCTTTACAGTTGCATATTTAAATCATATTGCAGCTGCATAATGAAATATGCAAGCAATAAAATTCTAGCTGGCCAATATCAACAAAGAATTCCTGTTAGCTAATTTAACGTAAAATTATATAAATAAACTTTTCTGGAACTTAATATATTAATCTGTAAAAACAAACGTTGTCCACTCCCCCCCCCAACAAAAAAGATGGCTACTGTGATAAAGAGTTTCACAATCTAGAGAGAGTACTATTATCTTTAAATTCAAGTTCCTCACCTTTTTCTATGGCTTTTCTCCAAAAGCCCATTATGGTTTGCATTTCCAATTATAATTCATCCTCACACCTGAGAAAGACATTTGTAAATTTGATTTTGTATTAATCTCTATTTTATAGATAAGGAATACTGGAAAATATTTAAATGACTGGTTCAACATTACTAGCCCAGAAACAACCGAAGCTAGAATTTAGACTGAATTCCCACTTATTATTTAGTTTAATGCCTCTAAAATGTAGCTTTCCTCATTAATGATTCCAAGTAAAATAGTTTCCATTCATAATAAATATACTTTTCTATATAAAAAGTAATGTGAATTTTTAATATATTTTCTAGATTAGGCAAATAATTATTCACTTAAATAGTGACCATGCAAATTTCCTCTTCTACTCACTCTACTAACAAGTGGAAAGAACTCTCTTACTCCATAAGGAAAAAAGCAGACATCAAAAAGAAGAAAGGAAGATGAAACAGTTTATTTAATTAAATATATTTTGTTCATTAAATAGTCATATAACAAAATAACACTATATCCTCTGCTAAGTGAATTCCATGGAATGTATAGCAATGTATACAAACCTAGCACTGATATGCAATTTTTTCAGCTGTTTATCTTTTAAGGCATTTTCCCTTGGTCTTTCCCCTTCATTGATTTTAAATATTTCATTGTTCAAACTGTCAGTAGGTTGTTAATTGTTAAGATTTGTTTTGCTCAGAAGTATATGGGGTTATTGGTTTTCTTTAGCTTTTTTTTCTTTGTCTTCTTTTTTGTTGTTATTGTAATGGTGATGTACAGAATGTAGCTTTATCTTTATAGAAAACCTTTTAATTATTAAGGAATATGGTAGGTAGGACTCATACAATTAGTATCAGGGTTGGTAGTTGCAAAATACTAGATAACATGGAAAATTAATACAAAACACAGGGACATTTCATCTTTGACAAAACATGGGAAATGGTTACAAAAATATAGCACTTTGAGTATGTTTATCTCTGCAAGTTTCTAAACAATACATTTTTAAGGGGTATGATTTTAAATTTTATTGAGATAAGTGTAAAATTCCATGCAAGCGTACAAAATAATCTAGAGAGATTCCTTGTGTAATTTCTTTTTCCAGCTTCCTTCTGTAATAGGCAGTCTGTTTTGCCAAAGCTGTACATATCTTTGTCTCTGGAACCTGGGGTAATATAATCTGTTTGGTTATGTGATAAAGAGGAACCCAGGGTGCAGGTAGAACTAAGATTGCTAATCAGTTGACCCAGAGATAGAGAACTATCCTGGGTAATCTAGGTGAACTCAATGTCATTACAGTTGTCTTTGTACTGAATACATTCTAAAATCAACATTATCTTTTGACAGATGATCATCTAACATTATTCTAAATTGTCAAGCCATTTCTAGATTGTCAATGTATATCTTAAATTGTCAATATATTTCTAAATTGCCAATGACTTTTATTTTCTACATTTAAGATTTAAATTTTAATATGTGTGTACTTTGTAGATATCCACTATTCCTCATGAGCTTTGAAAACGTATTTTTTTCTTTCTCTCCCAGGCTTAAATTTCATTCATTCTTGATTTCTTCAAATAAGTCTATGAATATATTGATTTTATTTCAATAGACAATAAAAATAAATATAATTAATTTTAGAAAATAAGCAAACCATAAAGCCTTTTCCAGATTAAAAAATATAACCAAAGCAGTTATAGTCTTTCTTATAAACCTATAAAAACTTATATTATCTTTGCTAACATAGTTCTTAAAAAGGAGATGCCTTGTCTTCCAGCATCCCAGGATAGGTAGGTCAACTAATTGAAAGAGGAGACGATACCAAAAACAAATGAACAACAACAAAACCCTGAAAGCCCCATTTGCTTGTATTTTCTATACTATTAAAATATAGCAAAATAGAAGTGTACTCTGCCATGAAATTTTCCTTTACAGAGCTCATAAAAGTTAAGTGAAGTTTTTTTTTTTTAAATCCCAAGATGAAGAGTTTTAAAAGAAAAGCTGAAGAAGGGAGTGATGGTTGTGGAAAGAAATGGACTGCTTAAAAATGAATTTGGTCCTGGTTACAGGTGGCTCACCCCTGTAATCTTAGCTACTCAGGAGGGTGAGAACTGAGGATCTCAGTTCCAAGCTATGCCATATATGAAAGTTCATGAGAATCTTATCTCCAAGTAACCAACAAAACGCTGAAAGTATAGTGTGACGCAAGTTGTAGAGCTCAGGGACAATGCCCAGGCCCTGCCCCAAGACCGAAGGGGTGGGCATGCACACACCCATCCCTGCCTGTCCCACCTCCCACAAATGTAGTTTTCAACATGGCAGCATCATAGGAAGACATAAAATTCCAATGACTTGCTAGATAAATATGTAGCCATTTGAAACACTTCTTTTGTGGGCCCAGGTAACAATTGTGTAAGATGTCTATAAGTGAGAGAGAGAGAGAGAGAGAGAGAGAGAGAGAGAGAGAGAGAGAGAGAGAGAGAGAGAGAGAGAGAGAGACTTTGGGAAGCTACTTCAAATATGGAAGCTTTTCTGTAGAACTTACTCCATGCCCCCAGAACATTGGGTATAGAGTTATTAAAACTCCAGACTTTTCAGATGTGATTAAACGGAAGGGACTTTAAATGCTTCTCAAGGAAAGCTCATTGAAGTTTGGGGGGAAAATTGATCAAAGAGGTAGAACAACAGAACAGCAGAGAGAAGAGACATACACATTCAGAGGGGAAGAGGAGGGGAGAGAGAGAGACAAAGGGGGAAAGAGAGAGAGACAAAGAGAGACAGAGACAGACAGAGAGACAGAGACAGGCAGAGACAGAGAGACAGAAAGAGAGGAGAGAGAGAGAGAAAGAGAGAAAGAACCTATAGAACACTTAAGACTTCGCCTAAGTGAAACTAACTTCCAGTTTTGCTTGGTTTGAAGGCATAAAAGTTGGGGTAGTAAATTGGGAGGGAAGGTAAGACAGAGAAACTAAGTTTGAGAACGCCTACCCAGGAATCACCTTGCTAACTAGGGTACATTTCTGGGCCGATTACAGAGAGGAGAGGAGAGGTTCAGAGGCTGCCTTCCACTCTTCTCAGTCGCCAAAGGGAGAAAGAAGGACGGGGGCGCTGTCCTGTGGCCGCGAGCTGCCTCCAAGGCGGCGACCACCTTCTGGGATTCACTCTCCACCAGCTCCTTTCCAACACAGGTCCCAGGAGATGCCGGCACGTTAAAACCTCCTGGTCAGGACTCTGGGGACAGAGTCACCCGGTCCTACCCTGCCCAGATGCGCGCCGAGGGCCATCAGAGCGCCCCGGGCCCAGCTCTGCAGGCCGAGCTTGCTCACCACACCTAAGGCACGAGGACGCAGAGCCCCTAGCCGCGCGCCCCCGCCTCGCCCCCCCCCCCCCCCCCAGCAGCATCCCCGCTTCTCCCGGAAACCAGCCTGCCGAGCGAAGGCGGAGGAAAACCTCGGGCCTTCCGCTCTGATTGGTCTCCCCCCGCCGCGCGGGGCGAGGCAGCGATTGGCTGTTAGGCGTTGTCAGTCGCCCAGGCCAGAGCCATCGCCGGGCAAGCGCAGCCCGGCTCCGGTGCTCGGGCTACGGTCGCCGCTGCTCGGCTGGAGCCGCTGAGCCCCGCGCGGGCGCCACCGCCGCCTCCGCTGCTGACCACCCCGCGCCACCTGCGCTGCGGGTTTTGCAGGAGGCCGCCGGGAGGGGCGGCCGAGAGAGCCGAGCACGAGGAGGTGGAGGCGGTGAAGAAGTGATGCTGGAGCCGGGGATCCGGGCAGGAGCGGCAGCATCTTCGGGACCCCGGCTGCAGCGTCCGAGTGGCCCGCCGGCCAACGGATCGGCCAGTGACAACGCGCCCCGCGGGTAAGGTGCGGCTCCCAGAGCGGCTTTGTGATCTTCGGGGGTTAAACTGCGCGTGGTGACCGGGCAGCCAGACAAGGGTGCCTGGGATCCGGACAGCGGGTCCCGATGTTAGACTAGGGCTGCTGTCAGGAGTGCCTGGGCGGCTCCAGCTCTCCCGTACTGCCTTCCTCGTTGACAGACTTTGACAGCGAGTGGATGGCATTGTGTGTGTATGTGTGTGTGTGTGTGTGTGTGTGTGCGCGTGCGCGCGTGCACACAGACACACTCACAACGACACACACGCGAACGCAGTTTGGGGCACTTTGCGGGGAGCTTCGTAGGTCTCTTGGTGGACCGATGCCCTTCAAGCATCCAGTCAGTCCGGGATGGGGTGGATAGACTGCTCCCGGCTCAGCCAGAGGGAGAACGCACTGAACGCCCAGCAAAGTCAAGCGTGGTCCCTAACAGCTGGGCAAATTGAACTTTATTGCCTTAATGAAAAGGAGCTCTGGATCTGGCGCGCCTGGGGAGAGGAGCGTTCGATGAGGTTCCCCAAAGTGCCACTTTGCGCTTTGGAGCGGAAAGGGGAAAGGAAAGGAACGATCTGTCTTTCTCGCCTTCAAAGAAAGGAACAGAAGTTCGGGCGGGGATGGGGACGGCAGAATCTAGGGTTGGGAATAGCGAGTGTGAGATATCGAAAGCCCGGTGTTGCGGGCTTACTACAGTTCTTGGAGCAGATCTTTAGGGGTGGAGAAAATCTCGCTCTAAAGGAGTTGACCTAGGGTGCCCTAGGGTGCAGGTGTCCGAGATGGGACAACTGGGTGTGGATGCGGAGTCGGGCTCGCTTCCAGGATAGCTGGGCATTAGGTGAAGATGCTTGTCTTAGGGTCTTTGCTCCCTCCGAGGTCCCGCTTGCCCTCCTGGTGTATTCCTGGCCAAATATTGGGCGAATAGTGTGATCATCTGAGAAAGTTTAAGCCCTCTGGGTTTTCAACAATTAAACCTAGAGCAATTAGCCGCCAGGGATAACCTGGTTTGTATACCTAGCTTCTGCCAGGACAAATGTTGGCTTTCTTTCCGTTCTTTTCTTTTCTCTTCTTTTCTCTCATATCACATCTTTTATGAAACCAAAGGGAGTTCGTCTGTGCTGCAGCTTTCTGCAGAAGAGGTATTTGTATGTTGCTGCAACATGATGGTGCTGCCATCGCTGTAGGAAGTGATTTCTCTATCCCTGTCCTGGACACACAAACTTCAGAGTCTTGGCCACTGTTTCTGTCGGTGTGGTCCGTGGAATGGGTTGGGCATTTATGACAGGAAACTTCTTGAAATAACTCAGTACTAAAAAGCTGTACCCATCCTGGAGGAGAGGGGATTGTCTCTGGCTGGTGAAAAGCTTCGGGATTTGGGAAATAATGAGGCTCACTCTGCAGCTCTTGCCTGCCTGCCATAATAATATGAAAATTGAGTCAATACAGGGAGCTGAACCTTCAGCCAGGACAGCACTTGCCCTATTGTGTTGCTTCCTGCACTGAAGGGTCCTTTTATCCAATAACAAAACAAATCACAACAAAGTAAAAACACCCAAACGAAAACCACGTCCTTTGGTCTCATTTCTGATTTGGTTCAAGAGATGTTCATAAGCAATCCAGTAAAAAGACTGTTGAAAAGATGAAAAGGAAGAAAGAAAGAAAGAGCGAAAGAAAGAAAGGAACAAAGGAGAAAGAAAAGAAATCCAACAGGGAGCTGTCCAAAATGTCAGGAATTTTCTACAGGATTTTGTCAATTTGAAGTGTAAAAATTCTCTCTTGAGTGATTAACTCATCCTAAAGCAGATGAGTAACTTGTGGCTAACAATCAGTGATGTTCACGTTGTGTTGGGAGAGGCTGCATGTTTATTCATCTAATTGATGAGCAGGAAATACAACTTGTTAGTGGAATTTTACTTGAACACTTACACATTGTATTTGAATTAGAAGAAAACTGGCACAGCATATTTCTTAGTGTTCATCGTATCTGGCCAAGAGTCAGCTTTTGTGACATAATTAAAGAGAGTGTACAATTTTAATACATAATTTACCTACTTTCAAGTGATCAATTTATTAAGACAACATTTACTATTGCATTAAGGCGATCATGAAAATTACTAAGCATGTTAAGGAGCTCATTTTAGTTTTGTTTTATGCAAGAAATAATCTTTGCTTCCTGTTACAGGTTCATATGTAGGGAATAAAATTCAGAGGTGTTAAGCATTAATAAATAATTTAAAGTAAGTTTACATAAAAACTAAACTACCAACAAGAGTCAGCTCTAAAACTGAAACTTCTAAGGTAATTTCAAAAACTTGCCTAAGAATATGCTCCTCATTTTGCTATCAAGTAACATAAACCCCTGTAATACTTAACTGGGTAAGCCACACATCTTCAAATGGAATAACAGTTTGTATCCTCATTTTAAGGTTTTCTTTTTAGGGAGGACTTTTACCTTGAGAATTTTTTTCAGATCATCATTTTTTCTTAAAAAAAAAAAACTTCTAAGACACCTATAATACAATGAAGAAAAGTGTGTTAGTCTGTGAGCCTAAGTATTAGTATGAAACAGAAGGGGGTGTATTTAAGTGTAAGCAATGGTAATGCAAGGTTTGAGGGTTGAGAGACAGAGTTTCAATGTTAGGGGTCTTAAGGGGATTGTGCGAGATATTTAGTGTGCTCCTTCAACTCTACTCCTTCTAGTTCTGCACATTTACTTTAACTTTAACTTGTTTTGCTTCAGAGGAGTCAATGAGGTCAGACTGTCATATTTTCTAGATGGATTTTAGTAATTGAAGTAAATGTCAGTTTCTCAAGATTTTGAGCCATTAAGCTCACATCTTGACTTTTCTCAGGTTTTAATTCCAGTATTCATGGGTTAAAATTTCTAAACAGATCATGCACCATAAGGGGATCACTGGAATAGGTAAAATAATCTCATGAAATGGAACTTACTTGTCAATAAGTTCAGTGAGAATTTGGACATGAAAATTTAAGAGTGAGGTTTACATTGTTTTATAATAATTAGTTTTTATTGGTGCCGAAATCATGATTTTCATAAAACTAACAATTTTAGAGAATTTCAATCTTCAACCAGAAATAAATTAGGCCTTTATTTTTATGCTCTCTATTTCTTTTCCTCTCTTCTCCTATCCCACTCCTTTCCTGTCACTTTTTCTCTTCTCTTTTCTCTCTCCCCTTGTCTTTCCCTCTCCCCTCCTCTTCTCGTTCCTCTTCCTTCTGATTCCCTTCCTACCCTCCCAGAAAGATGTAACAATTCTTCATTTAAAACAAACTTACACATTCATTCTGAATGATGAATGATGTTGCTAGGAGAATATTCTCATCATCTTTAGTCATATATTACTTAGTAATTAATTATGATACAGGTTTATGTAAGTAAGATTCAACAATATATGCATTGTTTTTACTATTTGTTAGAAAGCAGTGTTCCAATTTTGGATTCTGTGACTAAGAAGGACCACTGTACTTTAGAAACTCTTCTATTGTTCCAATTTTTTGGAGTTCATTTCTATAAGAATCATGTTACATGCTATTTAGCATTTAACACAGCTATTGAGCCCTGTGACCCTCTCTTAAGAATATCCTTCCTTGTTCTCACTGTGTGACTGTGTAGATTGCTATTTAATTAATCATGCATAAGTGTAATTATTTGTATTTTACTATCCATTGAGTTTACTAGTAAACTTATTGGCACATTATAATGATTATGAATGAGGGAAACCATGCAGTCCATATTTCCTTGGGTCTGGCTTACTTCACTTAGTGTGATTTTTGTTCCCAAGTCTTTCCATTTCCTTACAAATTGGGGCAATGTCATTCTTTCTGATGGAAGCATAGAATTCACACACACACAAACACATACAAAAAACACACCTACACACACATACCACATTTTCTTGATACATTCATCCACTGACTGGCATGTGGTTTGATTCCATATTTTATTGTACTGTTTGTGGTTCTATTATTATTATTATTATTATTTCCTTTTTTATTTGGTTTATTCCCTTTTGTTGCTGTTTTTATTTCTCTATATTCTGTCTTGTATATAAGTCTATTTGAGTCTGGGAGAGGAAGGGAAGCACAGAAATATTGGGACAAATGGTGAATGAATTCAGCAGTGATACTCACTAGACACTATATTGGAAATGAACTATACAGCTTCGGGGTTAGGGAAGTTGGGAGAGGGAAAATGGAGAAAGAATGAAGGAGGTGTGATGTTGTTCAAAAAGAAAAGTACTTATTACCTGACTTATGTAACTGCAGCCCCTGTGTACATCAATTTTAAAATAAAAACTTTAAAAATGTTTTGAAGAGAAACCGTTCAATTGGGTGAACTAGATCATAAACCAACACATAATATAACTAATATACTAAAAATTAAATGATTAGAATAATAAAATAAAACTAATATAAAATAATTTTCTCTTATAAGTCATTTCCCCCTAAATCTTCCATAATGGCCAAGTGTTTTCATTTTGTTTTCTCTTCAACTAATATATATCTGTCCATATGTCTCTGAAAAAGTACACCTGAGTTAATCTAAGAACTGTCATATAACTTTCCCAGATTAATTAACAGTCTTTAAAGGGCATTTATAACTAACTAATGTCAGATGCAAATTTCCTCAAACAAAGAGTTGAGTATTGTTGTAGTGTGTGGCTTGGGATGTATACTTCAGCATAAATCTGATAAGAATTGCCTGAAAGTGTGAAATCCCAGTGCCTCTGTAAACATCAGCAGCATATCCATGGAGTTTATATATCACTAAAAGGCTTATGATCTGACTTTCTGATAACTTCCAAAACAGTAGAAAACTTTCCAACAAGTTTTGTTGTTGTTGTTTTCTATGCTTCTGTTTCGATTATTTTCTTAAAGCTTTTTGTTTATTTCTAAACAAACTACTCTGAAATGAAGAATTGAATCTAGCTTTATTTACAATAACTAGTTTGTAATATTTCAGTATTAAAGGAAAGCTAAATTGTAGATTTAGGATGTTAACCATATGGTGCATTAATGATAACTTCTTTTCAGGTGCTAATGTGTCAAGTTGTAGCACAGAACATATAAGATTAGCCATCATTTCTTCTCTTTTTTTTTTTTTTTTGTCTTTTCTTTTCTGGTACTGGGGATCGAACTAAGGACATTGCACTTGCTAGGCAAGCACTTTTCCACTGAGCTACATCCCAGCCTATGAAAGGCTTCCCATTACTCAAGAATGTGTCTTTGGAATGGCTGTGGTCCAACCTTGGTTTAGGAGATACAAGAAGTCTTCTTCAGAGAAGGAATGAGTAATCCATTCACTTGAGCTTTCAGTTTTATTGCCCTGAGGTTTTCTCCTTTCTATTCCAAACTTTAGAAATACTTTAGTACAACTTTAGAAATAAACACTGTTTTCTGGAAAAGTAGTATATCAACAACTAGTTATTATATTTAGCATTCAAAATCTATCCTGCCTGATTACAAAATTGGTAATAGCAAAGCAGGAATTAAGTATTTGGGACTGGGAAAAACCTAGATTATTAGCACAACTCCTTTTTGTATAAAGTTTACTTCAGGAGGTAGATTGGAAGATATGGTCCAAACAAGTTCGGTAGTTCATACATATAATTCCAGCAATGCTACAGATGAAGATAGGAAAAGCATAGTTAATGGCTAGCCAATGATCGTGGTCCAAATCTTGCCAGGGAAAAAGATTAGATTCAATCTGAAATAACAAAACACCAAAAGACTAATAAAAGAAAAAAGAAAAAGACTGTGATCTGTCTCTAGTAGTAGAGGGCTTTCCCAGCAAGTGGGAGGCTCTAAGTATGAGCCCAAATACACACACCCACACACACACACGTGCACACGCATGCATGCACTCACGCAAACACACCACTGTATGCATCCCATAACAAAAACTCAGGTCAGAGAGGGAAAACCTTCATGGATGATTTTAAAGGATTTTAAACAACTAGTACTTCTCATACTTCCATTTGGGATGCTCAAAAGGGAAAGAAAAAGAAACTACAGCTGAATTCTACAGAAGACATCCCCTGTGGAGATTTGAAGAAACACATCATTGCCATAAAATGCAAATTTCTAACTGAATAGAAGGCCTGCAAATGCTATGCTGCCCTTGATCCTGAGTTGTTGTGATTAGCATTTTGTTTCTTCCTTGGCAATGAAGTGTTTCCATGGCATATATAGATGACATCCTAGCAGAATGGATTCCTCAGTAAACTAGACTTGTGGCAGCTTTGGCAGGACCCTGTCATTCAGTCAAGGACAGTTGTCAGAGGCAAAGCTTGTTGTATACAATTAGTCATAAATTTAGATGCTGCTAGACAAGAATTATGCTAAATGTATGCAAGTACACAGTGGGTTTGTGAATAGGACATAGGCGCTAACAGACTTCCTCAGCTCTGTGTGTGTTGTAGGTTAATGAGTCTGTGCCACAACCCTTCACCACTTTAGCTTAAGTCTATAAAATGGTGGAAGCCAACAATGACTTGAATTGCAATATATGAAGTGTTCCATGAGCCAGACATAAGCAACTTGTGCGGATTTCTGAGGGAACACAGCTCTCTAATCATAAGCAGAAATGCTAGCTTGCAAACTAAACAGTAACTAACAATGAGGTCTGTCTCTGAAATTGTTTTATAGATATTTTGGCCTAATTCCTTTACCTAACAGTAAATAATCTTCCAGTTGTTAAAATTTCTGACTATAATGCAAAATAGGCTAATCCCCTATTACTCAAAGTCAGCTGGAAATAGTCATTTTTCTGTCTTTATTGATTCCCCTGTTCTCTACATATTTTATATAGAATATATGAAATAGATATCAAATTTATATTTTAAAGATTATAAAGATATTACAATGCTATCTGATATATGAAATAGATATCAAATTTATATTTTAAAGATTATAAAGATATTACAATGCTATCTGAAAATTTTCCTAATTTTATTTAATTGTAAGTGAGGTATCAGAGGATATTGAAACTTTATTAAGGGTATTACAATAAATGTGAATACTATAGACATTTACAAAATAAATACTGAGTATATAAGTGTAAGTGTGTATGTATAGATGCATATACAGATTAATTACATTTTAATTCTTAGGAGATTGTTACCAATTTTACAGACACTACATTTTTTTCTGAGACAGGGAATGTAGCTCAGTTCTAGGACACTCATTTGTGTATGTTCGAGTAAGTCTCTGGGTTCTATTCCTAATGTTAAAGAAAGACAGAGAAGAGAAAAGAACACCCCACACTAAAGTTCAGCTAGAGTCTTAGATCATAACAACAAAAATGCTTTCAAAATAAATGCAGCATTCAAATGAAGTTGCACTGACAAATATTATTTGTTGTTTTTTTTATTTATTATCTTTTACCTGTCCTGGGGCTTGAATTCCAGGTATACGCACTGTTCCTGGGCCCCTTTTTGCTCAAAGCTAGTGCTCTACCACTTGACCCACAGCACCAATTCTGTGTTTCTCTGGATAGTTTATTAGAGATACTAAGACTCTCATGGACTTTCCTGGCCAACTGGCTTCCAACCACTATCCTCAGATCTCAGCTTCCAGAGTAGCTAGGATTACAATCATGACCCACCAGTACCTAGCCAAATATTTAAAGATTTGCTAATAAAGGATGATGCTAGTATATTAATATGCAGACAAGCAAGCAGAAAATAAAAGATACAGACACTCAAATGTGTGAAAATTAAAAGGCACTATGAAATAATCATGAATATGTGAGAAAATTAAAAAATCATCTATATATTGAGGAAAACTGGGTATTTGTGAAAACTATAGATTCCCTACTTCACATTGCATTTTTAAGTAGTGTCAGATTACTGTGAAGTTAATATAAAGCAACATAGAAGAAAATTTTTAAAAAAACTTAATAAGCACAATGTAACAGAGGAAACATAAAAATTTAAGACCAAAGGTCCATAAGTAATATTACAGACAAGACAGCAAATATATCCAGCATAAATTGCTAATAAGAATTTAATGTTCAGTATTAAAAGCCTCTCCTTGTTTTCTGCTGTTAAAGAAATTTTCTCAGTGTAGTAATTTTTCATGTATCTCCCCTTCATGAAGTGAAAATTTTTTGAAATAGTGATAAATGTTCATTATTTCATCACAAGAACCTTGACTATAATTGAGGCAGTATACCCAAAGTATTATCCTTGCCTATTAAATAATTTAAAGAAACTAATAGAAAAAAAAGTGGACTAGAAATAAATTTATAACTTGCAAGAAGAGAAACATATAAAACAAGTTAGCTTATTTTCTATGAGCAAAGATAATATTTAAATAAGAGTTCTTTTTAATCTCTAATTAAAATATCAAAGACTGTAAATGAAGGATGGTTTAAGATGATAAGATGGGGTGGCCTAAGGACTGATAGGCTGTTCACTGACAATAAAGAATTCTTCAGTTGCCTATTGCAGAAATAGGTGATGATTCATTTCAGGAAGATCCACAACAAAAGAAAGGAATGTTATAGCTTACATAATCAAAAGAAAAGGAGAAGAATAAGAGATCATGGGAAGAACTGAGGAAGTCTTTTCCGGACATCAAAAGTGATTGGATGAATTAGCCTCCATTCTTTTCTTTCCAGGTGTCCATTTACTTCAGATTCAATTTTAAAATGGGAGTGCAGCTAGACTAGCTTGGGTGCACACCTATGCCTTAGTCAGTGTGTCACTGAGCACCTCAGTCTTACAGGTACAAATTCCAAAGAAGTCAATGGACTTTTCACTGTCAGATGGGAAGACAATGATGGACAGGTGAAAAAAATGGTCATCCATCCATTAAAATGCTCCCTTTGAAGTTGGGTGCCAGTGGCTCAAGCCTGTAATCCTAGCTACTCAGGAGGCAGAAAGATAAGGATTGTTGTTGGAAATCTGCCCAGAGAGGAAAGTCCATTATCTCCAATTAACCACCAAAAAGCTGGAAATGAAGCTGTGGCATATGTAGTAGAACACTAGCTTTGAGAAAAAAATAGAAAAGCAAAGCTCAGGAACAGTTCCGAGGCCATGAGTTCAAGCCCCAGGACCACAACACTCTTGCTCTCTCCACCTCTCACTGTCTTTTTGTTTAGTAACACTATTTCTAGAATTTTAATTTTAATTAACCAGCGATGCACACACTTTCACTAAAGTGCCATTTCTACTAGTGTAAAGGTTTAATCTGACCAGTAATAGAAGGGGAACAATTACATGATGCATACCATTAAGTCCTAATTTTAACTTATGAGTTTTTTCATGATTTTGAAATGCTGGTAACTACAACAGAAAATAACAGTGAAATAAGCAAAATGTAGTATGAGCAAAATCCAACATTGCCATACATGAAAGGTTTACCTTAAAATATTGATATTTGATATTTTGGGATAATGCCATTGGTTTTGAGCATATAAAATATTTTCCTTGAAACATCTTCTATATTGTGATCTGTTGATCTATACCCACTGATACAAAATTTTAACTTCAAAAGTAAAGCAAGGTGGTGTAAATAGAAGAATGGATGGAATTATCCTAATGGCATAAATATGTTGCTCTTTTAATACTGATTTTGAGCATCATAATTATTCTAGAGCTGAGCTCTATATATGATGGTTTTGAGAATCTCATGAACTATACAATGACATTATTGGAAAAGAATAAAAATGATTTTAAAAAATGGTCTATTACTGATTCCTAGTTAGAGACTGCAAATTCACTCTCCACCAGAAGTGAGAAAGGGTTTTGCTCTATCTAGTTCTAAGGTGGTAAGACTCAGAAACTAATTGCAATGTATTTTATTATTAGATAGCCCACCTCCTAATGGGCTACTATATTTTATAAGTCTTTTTGTCAATGTAAACAATATTGTAATGATTAATAGTGTACAACAATCTTTAGAACCTACAGGCTGGTTTCAATGTGCTTGTTTATTTGGGAATGTGGGTAACTTTATTTGATTTCATATTCAATTATCTTATGTGTTTTTTTAACTTCACTTGCATGATTAATAGTGCTGAACATTTTCCTACATTTCTTCTCAAGTTTGTATTGAATCTATCAGTATGCTTTTGTGTATTCAGTATATTGATCACTAATCTCATGTAGTAATTGTCTAGCATCTATTTAACCATCTTTACCAAATGATAGCCAGTAGAATGGAAAGTGACCATCAAATTATTGCTTAAGTTTAGATATTTCTCCTTTCCCATACTCTGATTTAGTAGACTAAATAAATTGTATGAAGAATATAGAGGCTATTTATTCACCTGCTAAATGACAATATTAAAAATAAAATGTCCCATATTGCCAAGGATATGTGACTCTGGTGTTTTCAGGCACTGTTCATCGCAATTAAAATTGGCATAGACTGTTTTTTAATGAAATTTGGCACTATGTAGGGTAAAAGCTATAAAATATTTATGATGTGTCATATATTAATATTCAATATGAGAATTTATCCTAAGAAATGTACAAAATCTAGAAAAGGTTATATGATTGAAGATGTTGATTAATGTACTATATATAACAAAAAAAATCAGAAATCACCCAAATGCTCAACAATACACTTGTGCACATTGACTTGAGGATGGCACTCAACCACTACAAGTACTTTAATAATATAAACTAATAAACTAATAATAAGAAAAAATACATATATTATAATGCTTTTTGGTAGAAATATGGTGTGAATTAGTATGCAATTCTATCTCAGCCAGGAAAAGCATGCATATAGGAAAAAGAAAATTCAAATACAAAATAAAGGGGTGAGAAAGTTCATGGTCAACTCCCTTCCCAACCCCCAGAGCATTCTATATCCTAGAATGCTCTTGGGTTTCAAAATTGAAAAAAAAAAAAACCTAGCATAAGCTATGTTTCCTCTTTTGTCTTTAATATTTTTCCAATGAATATTAGTCACAGCTTTTGGCAATTTTAATTTCTTTGCCACTATTCAGTGAGGTATTTTTTATTTCTCTCTCTTTCTTTCTCTCTCTCTGTCTTTCTCTCTCTCTCCCTCTCCTCTCTCTGTCATTTTTTTTTCCAGAAATGAGCTTATTCTAGAATTTTCAACACAAGCAGTCTTCAAAAATGTGGTCTCACTTTTTTCTCTGTGTCAAAAATGTGTTAAATTTTGAACTTCGGTCCTCCCATTCCTCATGATATTTTTCTCTTTTAGAACAAATTCAAATATATCAAATAGCCCTGAACTTACTTCCTGTCCACGTCTCAAATTAATCTCCTACAGCTCCCAACTTGCTCACTAAGCTCTTAGCATGTTGAGCCTTTGCTTTCTCCAGTCTGCTAAATCATGTTTTGGTTTTTAAGTTTTTAAAGAGATAGTGTGTCTCTTATAATTATCATTATAATTGGCTAGAAAAAAAGGCAATTCAGAACAAATTTTGTAGAACAGAATTCACTCAATTAGACTGCATCCTAATTCTTTAGTATAGTCTACATAGTTCATCATCTTAATTTCAAAGAAAGTTAATAAGATGGCAAAAGTATCATCTATATAACTATGCTTGCCCCTTAAAAGATATACACATTAGTTAAGATAGAAGTTTCACATGAGTTAATTTGTTAAATTTGCAGTGAGACAGAAAGGAACAGCATAAGTATGTATTCTGCTAACTCTTGGAAATGAATATGATGGCATTATCTCTTTTTGTTGAAATGCATTTTATATCATAGTCTCTCATTGCTGTTGGTTATCACATTATCTTTAGAGAATTAAGTCCACAGTTAATCTTCAAGTGATGGCGGTGAGAATGAGCATGATCTCATATTTGAAGCTCTGTAGTTTACAGTTTTATGGATTTAATTTCCATGTAAAACAAATAATTTTGAATTTTTCCTCAGTAAAGCTGCTGGTTTCTAAGGGCACTGATGAGTAGATGAAGTCTTTCAAAAGTCGTAGTGGAAGCCATGGATAGAAGAGATGGAAGCTTGCCATAGCCTCTCTCCATGGTTTTCTAGTATTACCATGAGAACCGGTAAAGTTTTAGGAACCCATTCTGTTTGGACTATGTCACGCTAAAACTTTCTTTTTCTACTATGCCCTTCAGGGCACTCTCAAGAACATTTCTTTTTTTTTTTTTTCTGTTCAAACTCAGATATTTTATTCTACATTATACCAAATTTCCTGCCAACATCAATTTGATACCTAAAATCTTTGTTGCGTTCTTTATTAAAAAGTCATCAAGTACTGGAGTTTTAACTCAGAGTCTCCTGCTCATTGGGTTTTCTTGCTTGGCTGACGCTCTATCACTTGAGTCATGCCTCCATCTTGGTTTTAGCAAATAATTTTGGAGATGGAGGTCTCTCAGACTTTTCTGCCAAGGCTGGATTTGAACCTAATCTTCCCAGTCTCAGCCTCCTGAATAACTAGGATTACAAGTACGTCCCACCAGCAAAATACCTGCCGTCCCCTCCCACCAAAAGTGTAATACTTTTCCAAGCTAAAAAAGCACATTCACTTAACATTCCATTCATATTCTTATTGAGAGTGGGGATAACAGCAAAATTTGTAAATGAAGTTAAAGTATCATTTTCGCAAATGAGAAAATAATTCCTGTCTTATTAAGCTTTCTATTGAGAATAATATCATTAAGTGACTTTTAATGTAATTAAGTGTTGAAGACAGAATTACAAATGGTTTTACATTTGTTACATTAATAAATACTTAGAAAAACCTCAGGTTATAGACATTATTAATATAAACATTTTATAGATTTTGACACTAAGGACAAAAGTTCTATTGCCTCCTCCAGGTTGCAACCAAAATTCCAGAACTTCAAACAAAGATT
The DNA here is from genome assembly GCF_023159225.1 of Perognathus longimembris pacificus. NCBI lineage: Eukaryota > Metazoa > Chordata > Mammalia > Rodentia > Heteromyidae > Perognathus > Perognathus longimembris. The sequence continues at coordinate 55,437,181 of NC_063164.1, read as the reverse complement.
ACTCAAATTATTTGCTTTTGAAATAGTATAACTTGTGTTCAGGTTTTCCCATTCTGGTGAAGAAACTCAAAAAAAGAGGAAAAAATACCAAATACAAACACATATGCTTGCATATTTGCATATCATATTTCCAGTGTTATACATATTTACACATGTGGAGATTCTAAGTGAACAGCCCCACAGCAATCTCCTAATGAAATAGTTTGACCTTCAGACTTTGGCTAGAATTTGTTTCATTATTTCATACATAATTCTGATCTTACAAAATAAAATTTGAATAGTGCTCTAAGATTCTATATTGTTGGCTTTAAGACAACATTAAGAGATCTGGCTGCTAACCAAAGTTTTGTGTTTATTTTTCCACAAAAATCTCTGAGAGGGATACAATTGAGGACATTCCCTGCTATTAGGTTTGGAAAAGAAAAAACAGCTTAATTTTATGTTGACAGATGTTTTTCCCACTTACAGGTGGAATGAGAAAATGACATTGAGCTCTTAAATTTCCTTTGCAAGATAAGATGTGAGACCTCTGCAAGGCCAGTAGCATCATGGGGTGTAATTATGACAGCTGATCTTTTCATCCATGTGAAATTTTGAAAAATATTTTTAAAATAACTAAAGCAACATTTTCTATAAAAATGTTTTCAAAAACTCAATGATTAACCTCTATATGATCTGTAAACTTCTTCCCAGCTATTTATATGTCTTCTTTATTGGTACATTTGTATATATTATAACACCTGGTTTAACATCCAAGACTCCATAAATCTCAATTATAAATTACTTTGTTTTTTAATTTTTTATTAAATATCTTAAATATTTTATTCCAAGAGACAAACTTTTCATAGCTGATAATTAAGGGAAATTACAAAAATTATTGGAAGAAACTTGGTCTGTCATTTAATACTAGATGCTCTTGGAAAAGTTAGAAGTGAGAGTAATCATCATTGCTTAATTTTTCTTTCCCTACATCAGTTTTGCTTTCTTTTCAGCTACTTTTCTCCATTCTCTTATGGTTCTCATAAACAAGTGATCTGTGAAACTAAAAAACAAAAAATACCAGGAGTTCAGAATCCCTGGGAAAATAGGGGTAATAACATATGCATATTCAAATGACTAAAAACTAAGAATTTAAGTACTTTAAAATTATACACCTACTTCTTTAGCATTACTTCTGTTCTTTTTTTTTTTTTTTTTTTTTTTTTTTTTTTGCCAGTCCTGGAGCTTTGGACTCATGGCCTGAGCACTGTCCCTGGCTTCTTTTTGCTCAAGGCTAGCACTCTACCACTTGAGCCACAGCACCACTTCTGGCCATTTTCTATATATATGGTGCTGGGGAACCGAACCCAGAGCTTCATTTACATGAGGCAAGCACTCTTGCCACTAGACCATATTCCCAGCCCACTTCTGTTCTTAACTCCCCTTTTGTATGTGAAGTACAAGTACCCCTTGTGCACAGAGGAATCTAAAAGATACTGTTAGTTGGCTCAGCCCTTTTTTTAGTAACTAGCCTTTGCTGGTTAGTAACTTCTGTAATATGATGAGTTAGAAAATAATTAATATCTGTTTGTTTCTTCTGTCTCAAATCACATTATTATTCCAGGAACCTAACTTATTAGTAATAAAGGGAATGTGCAAAAAGTTCAAGTGGATGGTTTTGAAAATTAATTAGGGAATTGCATATTTGACAAACTTAATGAATGACATAGTACTTACATTTCTCCATTTAAATAGGTATTCTACAATTAAACAATTGCATACTTTTTATTTATATATTTTATTCAACTGTTGCCTTCAATAATGTCCAAAATAGATTAAAGCTGTAAGTCAAGTGAACTGGTAGCTAATAATGTAAATATTTGTATGCTAGATGCATATTGTGCATAGTTTTAAATGTCATGGATATACTATAAAAACAATAGACATGAATCTGTGAAATTTTTCTTAGTAGAGATCAAAATAATATAAATTCACTTCCTTTTTTCTTCTTTCCTTTCTTTCCTTCCTTTTTCTTTTTCTTTCCTTTGTTCTACTTTTTGTTTTGTTAGCTTGTTTTTATTTGTTTTTGTGAGCGTTTTATTGTAGCCTTAGCAACCCTCAATATTGAAGTCTTTCTCAACTGCTGGGATTATAGGATTATGCTACTATCCCTAATTAAATTGTTTTCTTTTAGGCAGCTAGCATAATGTTCATGTACTTTTCTGTAGGATACATTGTTTCACTGATTTTCATTCTTGTCCTGCTGAGTCAGTATTTCCCTTATACAGTGTTTATTAAACATTTTGTCTATTTTAAAATATTTAGAAAATATTTAGGGTTAACAGCCTTATAACTGTATTTTTATACTCATCTTTAGTATGGTATTATGAACAATAAATGCTGTTTTGCTGGAACTCAAGAGAAAGAGAGAGAGAGAGGATAGACATAAAACATTAAGGGAATATACATATTATGAGGAAAATTAGGACTAGAGTGAATTTATGTAGGCGTTACTGGAGTTTGAACTTGGAGATTTGTGCTTTTTAGGCATGCACTCTACTTAATACTTGGAGTAACCACTCCCACCCCACCCCAGCCCTTCTTGCTTTAGTTATTTTTTCCACATAGTGTTTTTTCTTTTTGCCTAGAGCTAGCCATGGGACTTGATACCTATGACACCTCCCAGTAGTTGGGACTACAGGCCCTCATTGTCACACCTGGCTTGTTGGTTGAGTTTTCACTAATTTATTGCTTTGGCTGCCCCTGAACTGTTATCCTCCCAAATTCTACCTTCAGAGTAGTTGAAATTATAAGTGTAAGCAATTGTGTCCAGTAGAAATTATGTTTTAAGTAGAGCAAATAAAAAGCAGTATTAGGAGATGTGAAATTCAATCAAAAACATGCATTAAATGAGGGTGAAGTTGTGTGAATATCTAAGGGATAATTCTGTAGACCTACTGTGAAAGAAATGAGTGGGGCATGTTATGGGAATCCTAAAGAATGCAGTGGCATTAGAAAGGAAGCAATGAGAAATAGTGGTAGGAAATGAGGTTGGATGGGTGGAGAAAGCCTACTAATGAATGCTTTGTACTTTAATGAACAAGCTATTTTATGACTTAGTGTGTGTGTGTGTGTGTGTGTGTGTGTGTGTGTGTGTGTGTGTTGGAAGGCTTTGAATGGAAAAGTGGGCCATCATGTTAGAATAAATAAGAGGAGAAGAGAATAAGAGCTCATAGGGAGGTGAGTTAAGGCTTTTTCAGAGACCCTAATGAGGACTGAGGGCTTTGAAGGCCTGGACAAGAAACAGCTTAGTGTGTAAAGCACTTCAGCAAGCAATGTGTTTCACTTGCTGATCTCGCACTTTGACTCAACATTCCATTTAAGGATAAGGACAGATACTAGGTGGTGTGGACTCATCTGAGAGCAGGTTTAGCCATTTATTGTGTATGCACATTCTATTTGTCCTATGGTGGCTACTTATCAATAAAAATTAAAAATTAAGTGTGTTAAAGAGCATTGAAATCTTTTCTTAGATTAAATCCCTAGTATACTATTTATCATTCATGCCTTCCCTTTTTCAATGGCTATTTCTTTCTGACTTGCAAGTATTGATTGAGATAAAGACTATAGTTATACACCAAATTTTATTGGGAACATGAGTTTATAAAGCTTTGAATCAGTTGGGAATCTGAATAGTAGAAGATAGAAATAATTCAACATAGTGTAAAAGTGTTTAGTTGCTTCACAAATCTTGGAAAAGCTGGAGACAATTCAAGCATTTCATAAAATATAGTTTGAGGTTCACCCTTCTCTCCATCTATCTGTCTATATCTATCTATCTATCTATCTATCTATCTATCTATCTATCTATCATCTCTGTTAGCTGTCTATTTTCATCCCTTCATCTATGAAGTTCTCTAACTATAGCTTTCTTTGTGTCTATCTGGATCAAGACATAATGATAAAAGAATGTTTCTTTCACTTTGCATCTTTATATTCTGCTTTTATTTGGCTTCTCATATATATATACACACATATATATCGTGTATATATATATACATATATCTCTAAACTAATATTCATATATAAAATGTTAAAGCAAAAAAGGAAATGTTAACAACATTTAAGTCAGAGATTATACAAGCATTCTATACACTGTTCTCCTTATTTTATGAAGTTTAAAGAAAAACAGATGTACTAGAATTTGAAATGATCATGTGCCAATGACAATACAACTATTATAAAACTGAAAAGATATTTGCTCTTTTTACTAAGATTTAGATGTAAAGTTTGTGGCACAGATGATGTAACAGATTTTAAAAAATCATATTGGAATTTAGAATTGATTATGCACTTTTAATATTGAATTTTTGCCTGAGCTGGCCTCAAAACATAACCTTCCTATCTTTGCCCCAGAGTGGATGGGATTGCAGGCATGTTTTGTTATACCCAGCTTATTTTGAAATAAGGCCTTAATAGCATTTTGCCAAGGCTGGCCTCAAGTTACAACTGTCCCCTTTCTGCCTCCCAAGTAGTATTGGGATTACAGGCATGAGCCACCATTCTGTCTCTGAATGAATTTAAGAACAACTAAGATAATAATAAAGGGATAGTGAGCTGGAAAACAAGCAGGGAAAACAATACTGGAGCACAAAGGCATAAAAAAGTTATGTGGTAAAAGGTGACAAATCCTTACATACATTTAATTGAAGTTGCAAAATACAAGAAGAGAAAAGCAGAAATAAAGGATGACATAACAGTTCAAATTTTCTACAACTATTTAAAGGCCTACAGATTTGAAGAGTTCAAGAATCAGGTAATTTTATTATAAAAAGAAAGAATTTAAACCATACTAAAGAACAGTATAATACAATTTCAAAAACAGAAGTTCAAGAGAACAAAAGATATATTTCCTTCAGCAGTTAGATTTTAACAACGCAAGAATACTAGAGGGAGTCCGGATGCAGTGAAATGTTATGTTCAATGTACTGCATGAAACTGAATGAAAATGACTGCTACACCATACATTTGTAGTCTGTGAAAATGTTCTTAAGGAAAAAAATGTAATAAAGTACAAAAGGCAACAACAACAACAAAATAAAAGAAAACAAAAATCTTCTCCATTTGTCCCTAACAAACCTTCATTAAAACAGTTACTTTATGTAATAGGACATTTATCTCTGAGAGGAAGGAAGCAATAAAGAGGAAAGAGGGCAATAAATGTGTGAATAAATCTGAATGAATCTTGGCCTCATAAAATGATGCTGAAATGCAATAAATTGCATTCAGAGGAGGAAAGTATACAACAAAAATAATATGAGTCATGAGAAGGTTAGCTCAGTTCTTTAGTCCTTGAATTATCTAAAGAGGAACATAAGACATTTCTAAGTTAGTTATGTACTTTCAGTTCTAGAGCAAAACCTAAAGAAACCTATATAGTCATGGAGAGAAAAATGAAATAACAATTTAAAAATCACAGATGAAAAATTGAATAAAATAATGGGAGAAACTCCATTATTCAGCAGACTGCCACGGAATGTAAGAGAATTCAATTGCAACCAAGCCTGTTGGTAACACCGAAGAATACAAACTGATCAAATTCTTTTCAGTAACAATATTCTATTTTAAAAATTTTAACTATATCCTATTTTCAATAGAATACATAGAGATTAGAATGTAGCAAGCTTCTAAGAAAAAGCTGTAACAACCATTCAGATTAGTTCTCCTGTGACATTTCAGTGTCTGCATATATCATTCATTAATCATGTCCACTGTTCTGTCTTTTCTCCAGCTTCTTTCCTCTACCTCTACCCTTCTACCTTGTTCACTTTGCACATCCTAATTGTCTTTCTTCTACATTTAGGTCACTTAGTTTTTTCTTAGTTATTATATATGACTGAAAACATATGATACTTGGCTTTCTGTGTCTAAGTTAACTTGCTCACTGTTTAGTCTTTCTCTTCCACTTGTTCTCCTGCTATTTATAGAATTCCTTTCTCTTTTGTGGTGGAATCATAATCCATTGTATATACACACACATATATCATATATGTGTATTATAATATATTAGGAAGCTCTGTCCTTAGCACTCAAGGTATATAATAACATGGTGTAAACCCTAGTAGGTTTCTGTAGCCCCACTTTTATGGCCTTGCATTCTCAGCCTTGGTACCTTACTGCCTGAAGTTTATCTCAGTAGACATTGTATATTCTTGTCATCACTTAACTTTCAGGGGTCTCCTGTATCCTTGGATTCAGTCTAACATACACACACATTTCTGTGCCAGGGGTGCTCCACAAATGAGCACCTGAAATGGTGATGTGTAGTCTATCCCTGTGATACATTGCTGGCCTCCCAGGACTTCCTTTGAATCCTAGGTGGAAGCTTCCATGATCCCATAACATTTGTATTTTGCATTCTTGAGAAAGTAGAACCACCTGAATGAATCTGTTGACTAACAGCTTGAGCAGGGGTGGGACCCAGTTGGATCATGGGTATAGCAGCTTCTAGGCAGGTGCCTGGCAGCTGAATCATGGTGCAATGTGTTCTGGTGTCAAACAGCCTATGCAACCCTGTGCATTAAAGTTGCTTTTGTAGTGCCTGATTCTCAATGAAAAGTCTTTTAAATGGGGTTACATTTTTATGCCCCTGAGCCTGTAATAGGTGAGTTCAGTTAATCCCAAGGTCATCTTAGTGTATTTTTCCTATTACAATGCAAACACAAACTACTTGATTTTTTTGCCAATTCTGGGCTGGAGCTCCAGTGTCATACACTCATTCAGCTTGCTTGCTCACAGCTGGTACTTTAACACTTGACACCTGTCTTCAATCTAGCCTAAATGTTGCTAGTTATTTAGAGATGGAGTCTCACAGGCATTTCTGCCTGCTTTGTCTTTCAACCTTTATCTTCTAGGTCTCAACACCTGAGTAGCTAGAATTAGAGGCATGAGCCATTGGTGCCCAGCTTGCTTCTTTTTAATCTTGTTTCCTGATTTCGTCAGCAGCTATCTTTACCTTGGCTCCAACATTATACCCACTTCTTTGAGAAAACTTTATTTTTTTTTTTTGGTTCCAGCCATAGGGCTTGAACTCAGGACCAGGGTTCTGTCACTGAGCTTCTTTGCTCAGGGCTAGTACCTTTTATGTGTGTGATTAATTGGAGATGAGACTCTCATGGACTTTCCTGCCTTGGCTGGCTTTGAATCATGGTCCTAGGATTTCAGCATTCTGAGTAGCTTGGATTAGAAGCATGAGCCACCTGGCTCACACTTTAATATTTTGAAATGTTTTCTCTTTGCTTTCTGATCATAAATTCCACTGTAAAATTAGCTAAAAGCACCTAACAACAATGTCACAAAATGAATACTGGTAAGACTTTAAATTTCCTCTACCAGAGAAATTAGTCCTATCATTTTAAAACTCAGCCTCCCACAAAGACCTAGAACATGGAAAAATATTAAATTATTGTTAGAATGTAACCTACACGTCCTCTAGTCTAATTGCCAATAGAGGGTCTGCTTCAGTCTTAAGCCTTATGAGCTTGATATCTATCTATCTATCTATCTATCTATCTATCTATCTATCTATCTATCTATCTATCTATCTATCTATCTTTCTATCTATCTATTTTTACCAGTCCTGGGGCTTGGACACGGGGCCTGAGCTCTGTCCCTGGCTTCTTTTTGCTCAAGGCTAGCACTCTACCTCTTGAGCCACAATGCCACTTCTGGCTTTTTCTGTTCTTGAGGTACTGAGGAATTGAATCCAGGGCTTCATGCATGCTACCCAAGCACTCAACTACTTGCCACATTCCCAGCCTGAGCATGGTCCTTATTTTCCACATTGTTTTCAGCATTCTTGCCTTCTGAGCTCCTACCAGAATAGCCACTATGCTCTGCTTATAGCATCATAGACTCACATTTGTCCAGTTTTCCAAACTCTTCCTGTATAGAACTTCTAAAAGTTTCTAGAACATCAACAAACCTCATTTTGTATTCTAGTTCTAAGTGTTACTTGCTTTTTGTTGTTGTTGTTGTGGCATAACACCAAAGCAAAACATTTGAGAAGGTGTATTTGTTTTTTACTTGTTTTAAAATCCTTTAAGTCCATTGTGACAAGAACAGCTCACTTCATAGTGTCCAGAAAACAGAAAGACTATGCCTAGGGTAGTGAACTTACACTTTTTTTCCCATTCATTTCTTAGGCATTTCTCAATCCAATGAAGTTCACATTCAACAATAACCATCCCTCTGAAAATGCATGAATTCACTTCTGGGTTCTCAGTTCAGTCCATTGCTTTTTGTGTCTGTTTTGGGTTTGTTTTTTTTTTATGTCACTACCATGCTGCTTTTGTGACTATGGTTCTGAAGTATATTTTGAAATCAGGTATTGAAATACCTTCAACATTACTGGGTTCTTCAGAACTTTTTCTGGCTATTCAAAGTCTGTCATGTTTCTATGTGAGTTAGAGCTGTTCCTTTTAGTACTATTGAAGAACCCCTTTGCTGTAGGGTAAGGATTGCATCAAAACTGTGAGTGGCTTTTGGTGGTTTGTACATTTTAACAATGTTGATTCTACCAATATGTGAAGACAATAGTTTAGACATGGCTATGTATTGCATATTTATGAATCAGAGAGAAATGGCAGGCTATTATTATTATTTTCAAATTTACTCATGGTAAATATGATGTAATTTGTATAATATACAATATCTTCAAAATATTATGAATAGTTACAAAATGTACCATTACATGATTATTGTACTTCCATGTAGCTTTATATGTCAGTATATATTTTTTTCCTTTCTGCTGTACTCTCTCAGAGTATATTTAGCTTCATTAAGCAGCATCTGAATACGATGATCTGGTATTTAAGAAGTCAAATGTCAGTGTCTTGGATTTATCACACTCTGGCTTTCCTCTATAGAAAAGCCTTTATAGAAAAGGCAGTTACTATTTCTTCTGCCCTTTTCTTTGAAGATCTTAACTGTCACCTTAGGCTAACTGTTGAATGTGTTCCAGATAGTTTGAGATAGTCTGTCAAACTTTTAAACAAGTCTATATGAAGCATGTAGAGCCATTTACAAATGGAAGATCAAGGATTGAGATAGGACCTCAAAATGTTCTCCTGATTTCCATATTAAAGAAAAAATAGAGAGTAGATAAACACTACACTTTTTCCTAGTTGTTCCCTTTTCTTGGGGTTGGGGATACTGAGCTTTCAACTCAACACTGGGGTCCTGTCTCTTGGATTTTTCAGTTCAAGTCCTAGGCCCTACTACTTAAGCCACAGATCTATTTCTGGTTTTTAGTGGTTAGTTGGAGATAAGAGTCTCTGACATTCTTGCTTGGGTTGGCTTTGAATCACAATCCTCAGATCCCACCCCCAAGAGAAGCTAAGATTACAAGTCTGACCCGCCAGTACTTATCTATTTCCTATTTTGTCTTTAATGGGGAAATTTTAGGAAGGTCTTGAGGTCCATATCTCAGTCCTTGAACTACCATATGTGAATAGCTCTACAAGCTTCTAATAGACTTGCTTAAATGTTTGATAGACTATTTTTGATTGCTATCAACATGCTAAACACTTAAGGTGATACATTGTAAGTTACAATTAAATAGAGAAGATTAATTGTACTTCTTATTTAAATACAGGCTTAGTTACTCAGTTCTAGGATATAGAGTCTGATCTTTGGATTGCTATAGTCTCAAACTTAAATACCATACCCCTTCAAATATACATTGCAATTTGTTGTAAACTAGGTAAAGATAGGGAGAAAAAGTAGTTTCAGTCCACCAATTGAATGTCTGAATACTGTTATGGTCCTACTTGATTTGGGCCTGTTTATCCATACATGTCATCTCTGGTCCTATTTCTGTCACTTACATTTCTTCTCCATTACTATGATCATTGTAGATGTGCAGCAACTTAATGTTCCTAAAATGACATGCTATTGTTCTGCAGACCTCTCAAAGCCTAGGTCACTTGGAGTCACTTAGATTTGTTTTCTTTCCCCAATTTTCCCCTTTGGCCAAAGGAAAGTACACTTGTCTGTTTTGATTGTCCTTAAGTCCTACAGTGTGTTAAGGGTATCCACTCTCACTATCTATTGCTCACAAAGACTAACATAATTTTGCCCATAGGTTAACATCTTCAGAAAGTTGGTATTCTTTTATCACTGGTTGGAAGACTGAATGTTCTTAATACTTTATGAAAAAGTTTATCAGCAATATTATTGCTTTTGAACTGAGCAGTGAATCCTTTAAAATGTTTTTTCTCTTGTATATACATAAACACAGTTTGGCACTTCTTTCAAGATTTAAAATACCAAAGATTGAAAAAATTTAAAAGGAAGTTGAGGGAAATGTGCCTATATGGTAAGGATGGGAGAGTTTCTTAGGAGGTGAGAGAAAATTGTTCAAAGAAGTCTTTCCCTATAATAACGTAACCTGGCTTCCTACCAGGAGAAATTCTGCCACTAACTGTGACTAACATATAAAATTTTACTTTGACTTGTGTTAGCATTAAAAGCTAATTGGTATGTGCCAATGTGTTCTCTAACAAATGCTTCTTTCAGCTTATACATTCATCAGTTCCTATAATAAAGATATAATTTGTTCCACAGTTGATGTGCTACTCATAGTTTTGCCAAATGAATCATTTGTGAGGAATCAAACTATGGATTTATTTTGTTGTTTTAAAAAACCCAAATATTCAGAAATATGAATGTTTACTTGCCAGCTTAAGTAAGTTTATTAAGAATTCATATTTTATATTGGCTTGCCTATAAATAGGGCACATTTTTTGCTATTTAAATGTCTTTTCCTGAGTGTGATGAAGTTATTAACTTGAAATGCTGAAATATTTTGCTGAATTTATATTGCATGAAATAATGGTTTTATTTCATGTCTTAGTCTAAAGTTCACTGGAAAGGAAACCCACCACGAGGTTCAGGAGAAAGGAATTTACTAGGGGGAGAGCAAACTGCCAGCCTGCACAAGATGGAGGCATGGGGAGAGAGAGGGGAAGGAAGAAGAGAGAGAGAAAAGGAGATAGAGAAAGGGAAAGAGGGAGTAAGAGAGAATGGAAAGGGGAGTAAGAAAGAATAGGAAAAAGAGGAAAGGAAAGAACACAGGGACTTGAGTTGAGCTAGGTTATCTAGGGAAAGGCAGAAGGTATGTCCAGGTGGATTGGATGTGATCTCAGAGAAGGGGGAGGTAATTGCCTCCAGGTGTGCCCGTTACCTAGGTAACACAGGTACTGGACTCAGACTTAAACAGGAGCATGTGCATGAAGCCCTCCCAGGGGTGGACTTACACTATAACCCTTCAAGATTTTGAACCTCTTGCTTCTCACAAATGAAAATCAGAGAAAAACTGTACAGATTTATAAGCTTACATGATAACAATTCTTTCTGACAAGATAGGATATTACAGGTTGACTGTCAACCTCTGGTTAGAGAACTGAGTCATTGCAGTCAGACTGCAAAATAGTTGCAGAACAGGAATACTTTGCAGCTCTTAAACAAAAGTAAATTACGCATATTTAGCAAGGATGCTGTCCTGATGTTGAGATACATATCTTTTCTCTCTTAACACTTAAGTGATATATTTATTAGTTGAACCTTATAAAATAATTATAATTGAAAATAAGCCAGTTATTTTTATTTTTGCACCAGGTCAACTCATATGTAAAATCTCTCTTAAAATATCATAGTGACAAAGTAATATTTCTTGTGCTAGGAAGAAGCTATTGGAAGAATTATTATGCTAAACCTAAAATGAGATGAGATCTTAGATCATGAATTGTGTATTATAATGTCATTTTATGTCAGTAGCAAACTATGTGTTGTTTTTGTTAGTTTGGTTTGTGTCTTATGCTGACCTCTTCTAGAGTGCACCAACTAGTGGCCTATGGCCTGGTAGTTGGTGACATAGATAGGATAATTAGCAGCAGCTGTCATCAACATTTTCATTCTTGGCTTTTAGTTCTGATTTCTCAGAGATTACTGCTCATAAAATTTTCTATCTAGGAAGTGGAAGAAAGGAACAACTTACCTAACTTTGAAACATTGAGATATTTGTATCTTAAATGCTTTGGTTGGTAGAATAGAATTTCTATGAAATTCTAAAGGTATTTTCTTTCCCTCACCCCTTGTTATGTCTCTACTGCTGCTAAACATAATGCCATTTAACTTGGCAAGTCAAGCAGAATTAACTCCATCCTTCAGATCTGACTTCACAGTCTTCCTGTTTATTTCTAAGGCAACTAGCTTATATTGAAAGAAATTTTTTTTAAGTTTTTATTATAAAACTGATGTACAGAGAGGTTACAGTTTCATACGTTAGGCATTGGATACATTTCTTGTACTGTTTGTTACCTTGTCCCTCATCCCCCCCTCCCCCCTTGAAAGAAATTCTTTTGAAAACGTAATGATAGTTTTATTCCCAAAGAAATAATATTCTGCATGGTTTGACATGACTGTGTGTTAAGAAGCATTTCTATTCATTATCAAAGTATCTTTTTTATAATTATCTATTAATGAAATTCAAATGTTGTCAACATCATTCCTTTACTTTTTTTTTTTTTTTTCCAGTCCTAGGGCTTGGACTCAGGGCCTGAGCACTGTCCCTGGATTCTTTTTGATCAAGGCTAGCACTCTACCACTTGAGCCACAGTGCCCACTTCTGGCTTTTCTGTGTATGTGGTGCTGAGGAATCGAACCCAGGGTTTTATGCATGGTATGCAAGCACTCTACCACTAAGCCGCATTCCCAGCTTTACATATTCCCTTACATATTTACCCAATTCTTTATTTCCTGCCAAGGATCTTTCTCATTTAAGCAGGCCTTCAAAGGAAAGCATTTTTAGTAGATATGTGCTTTTGGCCAACATTGTGAGAAGTTACAGACAGGGAATAGGCAAAAAAGCCAATGTATCTGATGTTAAAGATATCATACCAAGTTCATTAGAAATTTTTCCTCTTGATAGGACATAGGAAGGAAATAACACTTATAATACAAAAGTGCAAGCCAGATACAGTGGCTCACTCCTTTATGGTCCTAGTTTGCTCAAGAGGCTGAGGTTAGGAAGATAATAGTTTAAAGCCAGCATGAACAAAAAGTTTGTAAGATCTCATCACAACAGAAAAATCTACATATGGTAGGGTGCAGTGTCATCCCGGCTTCTGTGAGTAAGGAAGATAAGAGCATGCAAGTCATGTACAGCAAGTTCTGGTCAAGCACACAGCAAGGGCAAGGCTCTTCGGTGCTTCTTGGCTCATCACAGGCAACTACAAATAACCATTGCAGAAATATACATTTTTCTCCATTCACACCAGCTTCACAGTAAAGTATACTATGGATATCTTACATGTCTGCCCATCATGCCCTCAACATTGGCCTAATTATCACATGCATTTCTATAATCTTATCAGTCTCCTCTAGAAGGCTTTCCCTTAGCTGCCATGTGACCCATTAAGATACCTATTATAAAACTTTCAGTTTTCCACTTTGGTCAGCCATTTCTTCAAACTTTTGCACCCTAAATCAATGTCAATGTGCCTGCACAAACTGTGAAATTATCTATCATGAGAGACAAATTCAGACACTATTGGTTTCCTTTCTTCTGATGTGGGATAACTGGGTATTGTTCTTTATCCTTGGACAGGATTGCTCAACTAGATGCTAGCCCATAGCAGTAACCTACTCAACAGCATGATTTCTACTGGCTTTGTCTTATCTGTGAACCCTTCATTAGTGCTTCCTGAAATCAACTATCACACCCCCATTTTCATGATAGGTCTGACCCTGGCACACATGTTTCACCCAATTCCAACTTTGAGGGAAGAAACCATAGCACTAATTCAGGTGGGGTAAAGTGATTAAAACCTGGTTCTACCCAGATTTTAAAAAAAAATCGGGGGGGCTGGGGATATAGCCTAGTGGCAAGAGTGCCTGCCTCGGATACACGAGGCCCTAGGTTCGATTCCCCAGCACCACATATACCGAAAAAGGCCATAAGTGGCGCTGTGGCTCAAGTGGCAGAGTGCTAGCCTTGAGCGGGAAGAAGCCAGGGACAGTGCTCAGGCCCTGAGTCCAAGGCCCAGGACTGGCCAAAAAAAAAAAAATAAAAATTGGGGGGCCTGAGAATATGGCCTAGTGGCAAGAGTGCTTGTCTGGTATACATGAAGCCCTGGGTTCAATTCCCCAGCATCACATACATATACAGAAAACAGCCAGAAGTGGTACTGTCACTCAAGTGGTGGCAGAGTGCTAGCCTTGATCAAAAAGAAGCCAGGGACAGTGCTCAGGCCCTGAGTCCAAGCCCCAGGTCTGGAAAAAAAAAAAGAAAAACCTTGCAGTTGTTGTCAACTTTATGTGTATTGGGTCCAAGTTAGTCCATTTTTATAGGCTACTAAGGATTGAGTAGGGATGAATTTCCAGGTTGAGAGAAATAAATGACTAAGAGAACCACTCTTGTTATTTCACCAGGAAGCACTGTGGGCATTTAGTGGGCCACATAAATAATGTGTGCATGTGATAGCATAGGCTGAATCATGTGGGCTATTCCGGTATTGATTGAAACATAAATGAACCTTGCAGATGATGATGGGGAATTCAGATAATCTATCAGTTCAGTGATCTGGGATGGCCATTAAATTGACAAATGAGTAGACAAATCAAACTTTAAAGAGAACTATGTAGTAATTGGGCTTGACTTTCCTCCACTGTGTTCTACTGGTCTGCAGACATGAAGAGGGGAAAGACAGTTTTAACATTGCCAACACCACAGTTGAATTGTTCCTCGTGATAGTAGCAGGAAATACATGAATTCATAGGAACTTCCAGAGCACTTAGATGGACTAAAGAGAATGCCTTCCTATTTGTTTCTTAAAATAAATTTATTTATTGTTCCTGAGTAGTAGTATCACAGTTTGGATGGGTATATACTCCATATTTATGATGACACATCCATTTAAAAAAGTCAAAAGGCAGATACTTAAGGTTAACAATGCGACAATTACAAATGAAGTAAGTGCTTCATATGATACATTTACAAAGGTTGCTGATTGTTGTATATTAAAAAGGGTGATATAGGAGTATAACAGACTCTATGGAGAGCTCACTTCATTGTGTAGAAAAACTAAGTCAAGCCAAACAAACAAGTGCCAGGAAATGAGTATTTGCAAGAGGGAAAGGTGGTGCAAAGAGGAGAGGGGTAGAAGAATGAAGGAAAGAATGATGACATCACCCCATTCATAAGGAAATGGAGACTTGTGAAGGGAGCCAGATCCATAGAAACAGCCTCCATGATTTCCCTCATTTGTAATAATAAGTATATGTCTAGGATAGTCTGAGGAGAGGATCACAATAGCTCAAAAGTTACATACATATGATCATATAAGATGATGCTAAGTGAAATAAACTCCAAGACATGGAAACAAGAGATTTTTCTTTGTTGGTATTGTTTTTATGTGAAATTATTTCTTTTTTCTTTTATTTTTTCCCATTGTATTTGCTTTTAGTATCCTGGGGATTATATATACATCTTTATCTGAATTAGAGAAGGTCAAGGGAACATCATAAGGTGAGACAAAGGACAAAGGGCAAACCAATGCAACAGTGATACTCATAAGACAATAAAGTGGAAATGAATTTAACAACTTGGGGGGTAGGCGGTTGGAGGGCGAGGGAAAGTGAGAGAAAAACAGGGAGGAGGTAAAAATGCTCAACCAGAAATGCACTCACTACCTTTATGTATGTAACTGTAACCCCTCTGTAAATCAACATGAAAATTAAATTAAATTAAGAAATAAAAATAAAAGAATGAAAGGGGAGAAGAGGAGAAAGAAGGAAAGAACTTACTGTATATGCCACAAAATTAAGAAAGATAAGTGGGTTAAAGGGGGATGAAGATATTGAAGGGATGACACAGATCAGGTATATATGTATGTATGTATCTTAGTTAATTGCCAAAAAATTCAACACATAACCTAAAAATTAGGAAGAGTGAGGGAAAGGTGAGGTGGGAGGGGTGGGTGAGAATGTTGTAAAGGGTGGCATTAATCAATAATCAATTGTATTAATAAATTAATTTGTTGAATGATAGCTCCTTTGTACAACTAATTGAAAATAATAGCATTTTTTTAAATTTAATTTTGTTGTCAAGGTGATGTACAGGAGGATTACAGTTACATACGTAAGGCAGTGAGTACATTTCTCATCAAACTTGTTACACCTCCCTCATTTTCCCCCACTTTCCCTTTCTGGCAATGCACCCCCCCCCCAAGTTGTACACTTCATTTCTAACATATTGTCTTGTGAGTATTTCTGTTGCATTGGGTTGCCCTTTGCTCTTTTTCTCACCATTTTATTGTTCCCTTTTCTTTCCCTAACTTAGTTAAACATATATATAATACCCAGGGTACCAAAATCAAATACAGTAACAATAGGGGATAAACCATGGGGGGAAAGAAACGAAAAAGAAATAATTTCACATCATTTCACATTAAAAATAACAACAACAATGACAAACCTCTTGTTTCCATATCTTGGAGCCCCTTAGTATATCAAGAGAGTGTAGCATATATGAACAATGGAATTGTGTACTTCTATCAGAAAGAATGACATCGTCTCATTCATAAGGAAATGATTAGACTTGGAAAAAATCATATTAAGTGAAGTGAGCCAGACCCAAAGAAACATAGATTCCATGGTTCTCTGTTCTCTCTCTCTCTCTCTCTCTCTCTCTCTCTCTCTCTCTCTCTCTCTCTCTCTCTCTCTGTCTCTCACTGTCTTCTCTGTTTTTGTCTCTCTCTCTTTCTTTTGCCAGTCCTGGGTCTTGACCTAGCATCTGTCCATCATCCCTGAGCTTTTATGCACAAGGCTAGTGCTCTATCACTTGAGCCACAGCTACACTTATGGCATTGGTACTTAATTGGAGATAAGAGTCTCACAAACTTCCTGTCCAAGGTTATTTAAAGCCATGATCCTTAGATTTCAGCCTCCTGAGTAGCTAGCATTACATGCAGGAGTCACCAGTGTCCCTGGCCTTTATTATTATTATTTTTGTAAGACAATTGAGTGAGTCTAATTCCTTCCTTCAGAACCATTGTAAAACAGACTCCATTATCCATTAGGAAATCTAATGTATTGGGGTGAGAGAAAAAAAATCCAACCCATATTTCTAAACTTTTTTCTTGTTTTTAAGTTGGAAATTACTTTTTATTTGTGCAAATCCTGCGGCTTGAACTCAGCGCTTGAATGCTGTCCTTCAGTTATTGTGCTCAAGGCCAACATTCTACTACTTCAGCCTCAGCTTCACCTCCAGCTTTTTGGTAGTTAATTGGAGATAGAGTCTGAATTGTCCTTCCCATAATCCTTTGAACCATAATCCTCATATCTCTGCCTCATGATTATCTAGGAATATAGGAATGAGCAACTGTGCCCAGTTGTGTGTGTGTGTGTGTGTGTGTGTGTGTGTGTGTGTTTGTCTCTGTATCTGTCTGTGTCTGTGTGTGTGTGCTTGCTCTGATATTGGGACTTGAACTCAGGGCCTGGGCACTGTTCCTTAGCTTTTTCTCTCAAGGATGGTGCTCTACCATTTGAGCTACATCTCCACTTTCAAGAAGTTACTTTTTAAGCTAAGATTTTATAACTAAGTTCCACATCTTTATCTAAATAATCATCTTTGGGTTTGAGAGTGAAAGCCAACTACATTCTTTGGCTAAGCAGAGGAGAAACACTCCTTCTCCAATATCCTGGAATCCCTGAGGTGCCTGGGCCTTGGGCCAACCTCCCTGGGAGCAATGCTCAGCTGCTATGGCCTATAGATTCCTATGTGTACAGAGGCTGAGAAAAGTCTCTCTGACAAGCTGAAAATCAGCCATAGAAAGCCAGTTGCAAACAGGACAGCAGAGTCTAAATAGTCCTGAGGATCATGTCTTTCATAGGCCACAAGATGCCATTCTCTTGTCCAGAAAAAACATTTTTTGTCACCTTTGCTCCCAGCAGAGCCCCAGTCAGTTCTATTTATAGCTGTGAAGAAGCTGCTGACTTCCAGACAGGTCAAATGAGCCTTAGAGAAACAGCACTAGAAGCCATTGTCTTGTTCTGTGGTGGTTTTAGAACCCTTTGTGAAGAGTAATAATGGCCAGGGTACATTGAGCATTGACCTCCTTTGGCTCATGTTGTCTGTTAGGAGCATATTGGGAAAGAAGCCAACATTATTCCCTATGCCCTTGCCTCATTTCAACAATAGGTAGAGATGCATGCTCATGTTTCAACATTTTATTTTTTTTAATTAGGCAACTTAATATTTATTTGTTTCTTTTTGTACAGGTCCTGGGTTTTAAACTCAGGGCCTAGGTTCTGCCACTTAGTTTTTCTTTGTTTTGTTTTGTTTTTCCATTTAAGCTTTGCCACTTGAGCCATAGCTTTTCCAGCTTTTGTGTCTTTCATTGGAGAGAAAGGTCTCACAGACTTTCCTTTGCACAGTGGCTCCAAATCTAATAGCTAGGATTATAAACATGAGACACTGGCAACCAGTGCAACCTAAGATAGATTTATTTATTTATTTATTTATTTATTTATTATTTATTTACTAAATAACATGGATCTATAATATGAGGGAGCTTTGTTGTGATATCTCCATTCATGCACATGTCATATTTTGAACAAACCCACCTCCTCCACCACATTCCAATCTCTAAACTTTTTTTTTTTTTTTTTGGCCAGTCCTGGGCCTTGGACCCTGTCAGGGCCTGAGCACTGTCCCTGGCTTCTTCCCGCTCAAGGCTAGCACTCTGCCACTTGAGCCACAGTGCCGCTTCTGGCTGTTTTCTGTATATGTGGTGCTGGGGAATCGAACCTAGGGCCTCGTGTATCCGAGGCAGGCACTCTTGCCACTAGGCTATATCCCCAGCCCCAATCTCTAAACTTTTAAGGAGCTTTTCTAAGCCTCAATCTGTATTCCTCACTCCACATAAGAGCTGAAGTTACTTTCCACATAACCTAGGTTGAATTGTATTTACTGGTAGGGAGATGGTAATTCTGTACAAACACAGCAAAATCTTGGAATGGATTTATGTCAAAAACCAGTGGAAATATACAAGGAATGATACTTCCTATAAACAATGGCCGCTATAATTAGACAGATGAAAGAGAATAAAAAAGTCTTTGTAATAACAATTTGGACTTTCTAATAATACTATTACAAAAATAATAGCAGTTGACCTATTAAATTTTAGTATGAAAGAAAATACAAGCAAAATATCTCTAGTTGTATCTCAAATAAAAAAATTAAACATCATTTAAAAGAGGGGAATAAAAGGCATATATGTTATTTGAGATCCCACAGATATAGATTTTTTATGCACAGAAACAGCTTATTAATGAAAAATAGATTATGACACTGAGTGTGTATTAGATATAACAGCTTTGTGCTAAGCCATTTGTGAGGTGCATCCCAGCAGACTGTCACTTTCCCTCCATTTCCAGATAAGACCACTGGCTCAGTAAAGTGACCTGATTATGTGCATACCTTAGCTTCTGTATCTCCCAAACAATCAGTCTATGACTTCAGCCCAGATCTGTCAGAATCCTACATTGGTATAATTAATCAATGTCTTATCATGTTTGCTCTCTTTTCAAGACAATCAAGCTTGCTTTTTCTAGTTAAAATGAAGAATATTCTGATAGGCAATTCAACATCCTGAATTTTGTTTTGTTTTGTTTTTTGCCACTCCTGGGACTTGAACTCAGGGCCTGAGCACTGTCCCTGGCTTCTTTTTGCTCAAGGCTAGCACTCCATTACTTGAGCCACAGCACCACTTTTTCTATATAGGTGGTGCTAAGGAATCAAACCCAGGGCTTCATGTATTATGAGGTGAGTACTTTACCACTAGGCCAAATTCCCAGACCCAACATCCTGAAGTTTGTTTTGTTTTGTTTTTAAGACAGCCTCTGGTGCTGTAGATGTGGATTTCTAGATTCATCACAGAGTTGGAATTGTCAAGTTTGTCTGGAAGAGGAGAATCTGCTGTTCACTGCTGTCTTTCTGTTCTATTTTTCACAAAACCTTTACCCCAATACACAGAAGAGTAGACCTTTTTCAAAGTACTCCAATTAATATGTCCTGCACTGACTAATCAACATATATTTTACTGTACTTTTAGGAATCAGCATTTAAAAAATCAATTGAAACATTGAAGTGACTAGGTAAGAATCCAGCAATCCAGATACTGTGCTGCATAATGATTTTTTTAAAGAAAAATTTCCCCTAATGTCTGCCTTTAGGGTAGAAGGAAAAATTCCAAGTTTAAATCCATTACTCACAATAAAACAATACTCCTCCCCTCAAATACTCTAAACAATGAAGAGCTTCAAATCAACTCTTTTTAGGGTATTCCAGTAATTGGGATAGAAAGAAAATCAATAAACTTCAAAGAAAAGAATGACCTAGGTTAAAAATATAATTTATGTATTAAAAATAAAGGAAAAGCTAAAATGGAAAAATAAAATTAATTGAAGATCTTCATATCATTCTTTTTGTGATGTACACTTTACTGCTTTAGGTAATATATGATAACATGGCCTTCAAAATCTGCTAGTTCATGATATAAAAGGTATTTATGGAATTATTGTCTATAAATGCTGAAACATTAGCACTTATGAGTGACTGAATAAATGAAACCTTGTATACTTTCATTTACACAGCAAATATTTCCAGAAAATATGCTTTTATGTATAGAATGGTTTAGCATGCCAACTATTAGATTGTTTTTATATATAAAGCTAAATATTTATAATACACAGTACCTATTTTTTCTCCTGTACAATCTATGTAAAAAACTTTGGTCACTATCTACTACCATTCTTAGCTTATAACAATTCTGTTGATGGGGCTGGGAATATGGCTTAGTGGCAAGAGTGCTGGCCTCATGGACATGAAGCCTTGGGTTCAATTCCTCAGCATTACACATATAAAAAACGGCCAGACGTGGCACTTTGACTCAAGTGGCAGAGTGCTAGTCTTGAGCAAAAAGAAGGCAAGGACAGTGCTCAGGCTCTGAGTTCAAGGCCCAGGACTGGCCAAAAAAAAAAAAAACACCAATTCTGTTGATGCACAGAAAAAATCAAAATCATAAATGCAGCAATGATGCTCACGAGACACTATGTTGAAAATGAACTATACAACTTAAGAGTGGGGACAGGTGGGGAAAACTGGGAGATAGAGGAAGGGGTGACGTTGTTCAAAAAGAAATGTACTGTTTAACTGATTTATGTAACTATAACCCCTCTGTACATCAACTTTACAATAACAATAAGGAAAAAAACATTTTAAAGTAGGCTTCCCTCAGCTTCCAAACACTACAGACTGAGTTGTCTGCATTCCTCATCAAGCTAAAGTAAAAGCTACATCTCTAGAATTGTCCCACTTAGATTTCTCACCTATTCATTATTAGATCAGGAATCTTACCACCTCCTCTATTCATAACTTCTTTTGTGTGCTTAAAATTTGAAAACAATAACAAAATGTACCTCTTTATCCCATAACCTAATTTTAATGATAACCATTCTCTTCTGTTCCAATTATTAACTTGTCAAATGGTAATATTGATGTCAGTTTTTCCAAATCATACTTACTACCCAACCAGTTCCATCCCTAATTCGGTAGTCATCACTCTTGTGACATCCTTTTGATGGGTTAAATATACTAGTTTTTCATTAGTCCATTTATTGATTGAAATATTTATTTTGTCTGTCCTGGGGCTTGAACTCTGGGCCTGGACATTGTCCCTGAGTTCTTCAGTTCAAGGCTAGCATTCTACCACTTTGAGCAACAGCTCCACTTCTAGTTTTCTGGTGGTTAATCAGAGATAACAGTCTCACAGATTTTCCTGCCCAGGCTGGCTTTGAAAGACCATCCTCAGATCTCACCCTCCTGACCAGCTTGGACTACAGGTGTGAGCCACTGGTGCTCAGCTTGACTGGACTCTTGGCAGTACCCAATAGCTTACAAATAAGAGAGAAATACCTTTATGTTTCTCTTACTATGTTCTAACTAAAAACCATGCTTAAAAATGTAGCACTCGGGCTGGGGATATGCCCTAGTGGCAAGAGCGCTTGCTTCATATACATGAAGCCCTCGGTTCGATTCCCCAGCACCACATATACAGAAAATGGCCAGAAGTGGCGCTGCGGCTCAAGTGGCAGAGTGCTAGCCTTGAGCAAAAAGAAGCCAGGGACAGTGCTCAGGCCCTGAGTCCAAGGCCCAGGACTAGCAAAAAAAAAAAAAAAAAAAAAAAAAAAAAAGTAGCACTCATTTAAATGCATTATTGTACTAAAATTTCCCCATAATCTGATAGCTAATTTAACAGTATTTGCATACATATTAATGTTGGCTATGTAGCAAACAAAGGAAGAAATAACAGTCCAAAGTGGGAAAATGTAATTTGTTTATTTGTGTATCTAAGTATATAGTGGGTCTTTTTTAACCCTTTTCATACTTTTGTGGCAATTATTTACATTGGTGAAAACATCCCATTTTATAGGATTACATTTCTACAGGAGGTCCAGTCTGCAAATTTATCAATTTATTTTATGATAGTAGACTTGAGGATAGTGAGATAAACACCTTTCTTAATGGAAAAAATTGATGATAACATAATTATCCCTAATGAGGTACTAGATAACACATCCTCCTCATGGGCACAATTGGACACAGTAATGCATACTCTCAGTAAACATAGAGCCAGGTTATTTTCAACATCTAAACAAACTAGTTGCTGGTGGGCACTGATGGCTCATGCATATAATCCTAGATACTCAGGATGTTGAGAGCTGAGGATCACCGTTCAAAGCCAACACAGATAGGAAAGTCCAAGGGACTCTTACCTCCAATTAACAACCAAATACCTGGCAGTAGAGCTGTGGGTCAAGTGCTGGAATGCTAGTCTAAAGTGAAAAAGCACAAAAATTTCTAAGAAGAGAAATACTTGGGTAGTATTCTTTCCCAATATAATTTAAATGAATTATGCTGACAGATGTCCCCTATCTTCCAATAAAAACAGTACTGAAAATACAATTAACAGTCCTATTTCTGAAAGAAAAACCATATCATAGAAGGGATTTTTAACTTCCAGAAAGTTCAAAATGAAATCAATTTTATAATTATTCTACAAACACGTTTTATGATGTAAGGTTTGCAATATTTCTGAAATTTTTAATTGAATTAAATATTAAGTATATAGAAATAGTATCAGAATAATAATTTATCCAAATTACCTCTAAACACATGAATGTGCCATGTGTTTCTCATAACAGAATACAGAATTTCATAGTTTACTTGAGTAATATTTAAGAAAATGAAAATAAGTCACTTGGATTCTGAGATGTTCTTGGTGCTAATTTTGTAAGGGAAAAAGATATTCTGATGCTCACTGTGATAGATTTCTACCAGTTTTGAAGAATTTATTAAAAAGTGATGTGAGCCCCAACTTTTCCTTTCTGCAAACAAACTGTAACAAACATTCAGTGCAAATGCATGGAACTGTAAAATCTGCTCTGAATCCAAATTACTGGTAATTATTTTAACTTTGATTTTTAAACTCATAATTTAAAGTGCTAGTTTATTTTATTCATCATTAAATGGGAGTTTTCAGATAAAATCTAAAGTGATAGAAATCTGGCAGTTCTTGATGAGTTTGGATTGTGTTATTTTCCCTCACAATGGAAAACAGAGCCAATCAGTTTAGGATTCAACACTTCGAGCATGGCTAACCATTTTCATTTTGTCTCAATTGTATTATCTTGAAAACAATTCTTTTATTTTCCATTTTTCTGGTCATTTTTGCTAAATGAAAGCAAAAGCACATAAATCATTATTCTGATTGATCAAGCAATCAAAACTTCATAGTCCAAAAAAAAAAAAATCCTTATGTGAGAACTTCTCCAAGAAAAGCTGGCAGGTAGGTAGTTCGTCAGTTCATTCACTTAAAATATTTCTTCCCTACCATCATTTTTCTCTGGTGTTATAAAGGTCATGATTCAGCAATAGGAATGACATTTAAGAGTATACATATAAAACTGCATGTGGAAGGCACATTGAAAATCTAAGACATACAATTTTGGTGATAAATCATATCCTAAACACAATTCAATTTCCATACTGTCAAATCCTTGGGTCAAAGCCTGCATATCCTTATTTGTTCAGAAATGATATATTCAATTACTCAGAATACATTGGTATACAGAAAATGTTTGTGTAATATATGTGTGATAAAATGAATTAATGCTTTGTTAAAATGTCAGCTTTACCAGTAACTGAGCAAGATACACAGTCATATTAAACTTAGAAAGTGCGCAGAGGGGTGGGGGTGTGTGTGGAGGGGAGGAGGATATTATTAGTGAAAAGGCATATTTAGTGGATGGAAGAGTAAGCAAACTTCTTTAGGTGATTACATAATTCAGGAGAAAGCATACGTTGCCCCATGCATAGCTACATTCACATAATTCAAACACAAACATTTCAATAAATTATTTATACTTCCTGTTTTCTCATCCATAAAACAAAGTTCTTTTTTTTTTTTTTTTTGCATAAAACAGGATTTTTTTTTGCCAGTCCTGGGGCTTGAACCCAGAGCCTGAGCACCATCCCTGGCTTCTTTTTGCTCAAGGCAAGCACTCTACCACTTGAGCCACAGCACCACTTCTGGCTTTTCCTATATATGTCCTACTGAGGAATTGAGCCCAGGGCTTCATGTATACAAGGCAAGCACTCAACAACTAGGCCATATTCCCAGCCCTGAAAATTTATTTTCATTAGATTTTATATGTAAAATTCTTCATTTAGCTTCACACTTAATGTTTGTTCAATGTTCAAAGATTCTAGAATTTTTTTTTTTGAGAAAATTTAGGTGCTCCTTGCCTATAACATCTATGACCTGATGCTTCAAAGTTACAATTGTATCTGGAACTTGATAATGGCCTAATCTTCAGACTCCTCTACCAAGTATGGCCTATGATATTTTCTTACCAGCAAGTGCCTTGTAGAAGTAGTGCATGCCACTAGCAATCTGCCTGGTGCCCTGTGGCTGCTCCTTTTGCCCTGCTTGATGAAGACCATGACTAGATGCACTTTTCCTCTCAGACAAGTGGTCACAGACATGTGTAGCAAACACTGTGGAACTAGGGGTCCTAAAATAGAATCCAGCAGAATGACTCTGTTGGTCATGAAAGAAGAGATTCGCTATATAAGCAGTCTCAGCAGTAGGCCCTTTTAAGGAGTCTAGTACAAGTTATTAGTACAGTGTTATCAGTAAGTAATGCTGGGAAACAGCAGCCAAGCTGCTGGAAACTTCTTGAACCCATGGAATGCAACATTTCTGGTGGAATTCAGACCCTCATAAGAGTTCATAGTACATGGGTGCCTTTTTTAATTTTAGTAACATTGATTAAGTTAGTTTCAACTCTAGTGGAATTAGTGATAGGGCATATCTTTCCTGAAATAGGTAAAGAAAACTGCAATTCTAGTTAATGATAGAAAACTAGATATGTGAATTTACTTTCCCTTTTCTCTGAAATCCTGTCCTATCAAAATGATAAGGGAATGTTTCTGAGGATGTGAATTCACAGACTGTAAAAGAGAAGAAGAGACTACAACTCAATTTTAGAAAGCAAAAGTGAATGGTCAAGTGCTAGCTTACATTACCAGTCCTAGAAAGACAGAATTATTTAGTTTAAAATATAGATCATTAAAAGGCTTCAACTGAGGCCCAGGTGACTTACACCTGTCTTCCTAGCCACTGAGGAGGCTGAATTCCAAGGATGACAGTTCAAAGCCAGCCCGGGTAGGAAAATTGGTGAGACACTTATCTCCAACTAACCAATAAAAAGCCAGAAGTAAAGCTATGGCTCAAGTTGTAGAGTACAAGCCTTGATGAAAACCTCAAGAGTGCCTAAACGCTGAGGATAAGCCCCAGGACAGGCACACACACACACACACACACACACACACACACACACACACACACCTGATTACAAGGGTTAACAGAGTAAGTATAAAGGCGGGATAACTACAAGAGAATTGATCAAAATTTTGTTTAAGAAGAAGTTAAATCTGGAAGTAGCAGTGTGGCTCAACATGGTAGAGTGCTAGTCTTGAGTGCAAAAATTCAGGGACAGCAATCAGGTCCTAAGTCCAAGAGCTATGATGGGAAGAGGAGGAGGGGTGGGGGTGGGAGAGGGAGGAGGAGGGTGGGGGAGGAGGAGGGGGAAGTGGAGGAGGATGTGATGACCACAATAACAGTGACAAGGATGAGGGGGAGGAGTACAAGGACAGGGAGAATAAGGAGGAAGAGGAGAAGAACTTTAATCCCCCAAGTCTACTACTGCTTCTTTCTGCCATTGTACTGTCCATATTCACCATGGGATACACAGTCTGAAGGCCAGTTTCAGATGTGTATGTGAACTAAGCCTTAGTGACTTTCCTCAACTCACAGCAGAGCTAGTTAATGATTGGATCTTCATTACACATGCTCTCACTTATTGTCAATCATATTGATACTGCCTGATAACCCAACACTATGAGGGAATTAGTTATATTGGGAAAAGGAGAGGGCAGTCCAATATTTGGAACTCTACAATATGGGAAACATTGGCTTGATAATTCTTAGAATGTATAGATGAGTCAGGCTTAAGAGAGAAGGAGGAGGGAAATCACATTTTTGCAATACTTCAGGGAAGAAGTGAACTTGACTAGACCTAACTATGTTGAAGTTGCTTATAGTGAAAAGAAACAGATAGATTTTAGACATAACTCAGAGTTGTGTTTTATGACCCAGAGAATTCTTCCTGCTTAGATTTAAGGAGCCTTTAAAAACATCTTTGCAGTTTGAGAACATTGTAACCTTTGTCTCATCATTTTTATACTTTCCAGATAATAGCTTATACTAACTTTTATTTGCATGATTACTGTTGCATTGTTCTAGTTAGCATCGATTATTGTGCTTTTAATTGAATACAACTTAGAACATGAACATATTTATTGAATAATAAATATGGTACTGAAACTTAAATAATTAAGATTTTCATAATAGTTAGTTGACTAGTGACCCTCAAAAATGACTTACATATCATATACAGAAGAACTTAATGATAGCATGGATCATTTGACATTTGACTGCCTCTAAGATTAGTATAGATGGACAAGTAACCATCTGGTATCTCCTCTTAATTTTCTTCTAAGAGCAATAAGTTGGAAAGTAACAGAACTCCATTTGTCTTCAAGTAGCTCCTCCAAGGTGATTTAACTATGCTGTATAATTCTTTATGATAATGCATGATATACACAAGTAGAAGAAGTCATTCCGGAACTTAGTTTTGAGGGGGGTATTGAGCTAAGTGTTCTCCCTCTCTTTCTCTTTTTTTCTCTCTCTCTCTGCATATACATAAAACACTGAATGTATTCTCTCATTATTTGTAGGAAGAATAAAAACAATAAAAAGTAGTTGATACTCTATACAATGAAGAATATCATATTTCCTTAAGAAAATAACTGTGTTACTTTACTGTGTTATTTTATGAGAACTTGAGACAAAATATGGCAAAGTGAATGCTAAAATGTTTTAATAAACTTAGTATATTTTGATATAAACAAAAGATTATTTTTGTAAACTAACTTTTGAAACATCTCTTACAAATTATATGTTATAAATACAAGTCTGCTTCTTGTTGGTGGTGGCAAAGTAATTTTTTAGGAATGTTTTTAAGTTCCAAGTGATTGCATTCTATATTATTTTGTAATTTTTTTTAATCAATTCACACTTGCTGTTGAATCTGTGCTATTATGTATTTCTAGGATACACATTAAAAAAATTTCCTCTTTATACTTCAACTTCAGGTATACTATCTAGCTTTGCTTACATGATTCAGTCTCTATGTGAAGTTTAGAACTCTTTAGGTAGTTCTAAATACATCTCCTTACCACTTGTGTTTTTTGTGTGTTTTCACAAAGAACTTCTCTGAATAAAAACCCCTAAACATTAGACAATAGCAGCACTATTGATGTTATTCTAAATATAGAACTGGTTATTGTCTTTCTAATAATAAATATGTTTTGACTATCTGCTTATTTAACATAAGAAGTCTTTTTTATATATAGAAAACCACTTCTCAATATGCTATCTATCTTCACCAGCCTGACATCTTGGTAATAACTAGTGATAACTCTTCTCTAGTTAGTATATAATTACTTATAATCTTAATAGACAGAAATACTCAAAATATATCATTCGTTTTTATCTTCAAGAATTATAAGATTTTAGTGCTGTAATAATGTTTAGAAGTCTAGTAATTAAATATATTCATTTTAAATACAAGAAAATGAAGTCCCCTATAAATTTAAATTTTTAACGAGAGTTTCATAGCTAAATGACAGCAGTTATTTATTTGCTACTTGACAATTAAATTTTTGATTTAAAAAATCTAGAAATTTTACATGCATTCTTAATTGTTCTTACATTTTTCTCACTTTTGTTAGGCAATAGACTGTTAATACTTTAATGGTATCTATAGAAGGACTGATAATCCCTAGCTAATAGAGATTCAAGGTAATAGGGACTCAAATGGTTTATGTGTCAACTAATCTTTTAACGTTGACTTGGGGCTCACTCTTGATGATTTTTTCAGGGTTTACCCCAAGACAAGCTTACTATTCAGAAGACAGTTGTTTAAATTGTCTAAGGATGCTAATCAGACTGTATTACTAGTTGACATTCAAGTTCACCTCTTAGAGACCTTTCTGGAACACTCCTGTGAGTGGCTCGGTTCTCACATAAAAGCAGGTCATACCAGGTTAGCAAAAGAGGCTACTCAGTTCATTGTTGATTATGTTTATTCCTTTTCTCAGATATAGAATTTAGGTTAGGCAACTTCATTTACTGGTGTTTCTCCTTTCATATTGTTTTTAGACTTTATTAGTCTATCAGAAAAATCTATAAACTGGTAGGTGCCTTTTTTTCTTAAATAGATAGTAACCTACAATAACATGAAACTTTTCTCTCAAGGTCTTATATTTGCAGTGGTGCAAGATGCACATTTAATTCTAGCTTCACTTTGTACCCACAATTGGGCTAGAGTTCTACTTAGAAATACTTACTTCAAATAGTGAGGCTTTGCAAAAACAAAACATGTTTACCTTTTCTTGTCTACCTTTTCTACCTGTTGTTCATGGAAAAAATGTTGGAAAGGAAAACTAGACTGGTTAGGATTGGATCAAAATGTTGACTGATGCCAGTATTATACTAGATCCGATTTAAAACTATTGTTGGACATTAAATTGTCCTTTAGTTTGAACTGAAAAATGACCTGTACTGCCTGAGAACTAGAAAATTTATTTTTGGGCCTTCTGATAATATAGGTACATACAAAGTGATATACATAATACACTGTAAAGATTTCAGTGCATAAAACTTTTTCTGGAGACAGAGTATCTATCCACAATTCCTTCTTTTACTAGACTGTTCAAGAACACACACACACACACACACACACACACACACACGCACCATACAGGCACAAGTATTGCACTACCAACCCTTCCAAAAATGCTTTTCCCAATACTTTGCTTTGGAAGAAAATATCTGAGCAGTTGTGGGGTGTTTTTTGTTTGTTTTTTTTTGTAAAATTTATTTTCTAGTGATGACTTTGACATTTTGTTTGTATAATTAGTTTTTATGACTGTAGAACTACATGTATATATTCATTTGCTGTCATGACAGCAACTTAAAAAATAATACATAATGAGTTTCTTTTAGATTCAAATGTTCTTTTCTTAAGTGAATTGGCCTTAGAGATAATGTTTTTAGTTTTGTTGCTGATGCAGGAGATATTTGTCTTTAAATTCTTAAGTGTAGGTACTTATGTGTAGGCATGTAACATTAATATCCTTTTATATTCATTGCTTTTTAGCACTTATATGTAAGAAAAAAGCACTGCAAGTAGTCTGTTAAAGAAGCAATCAGTCATATGCAATTGTTTTCTAAGGATATTAATAATAAGGAAGAATCAATTTTATTATTCTCATTGGACCTAATTCTCTGGATTCCCAGAAACCAATTAGAGGAAGCGTTTGAAGTACACTGCCTTCCGTTTGCTGCCACTTGGGGAAACATTGAAACGGCAAACAGAGAATAGTCTAGCCATCATGGCAAACAGAGAATAGTCTAGCCATCCTACTGCATTCTCCCATGAAAAAGAAACAGAGTGCTAGGGGCTGAAAAGGCAACAGAATTGCACATTTCTGAGATGTTTTTTCAAAGCAGTGGCCTGATTTCCTATCTTAGGAAAATTTAATGATATCAAAATGCTTGCACCCATCAGACAGAACTAATCTGTTATTTCTGAAGTACATGAAAGTATGCAGGAGTTAACAAAATGTTATGCTCACATTAGGAGTCCCACAGTTATCGTCATACTGTCTTCAAATAGTTTTATGTAGATTAAAATGATAGGTGTGAGGTAACTATTTACAATTTTAGAAGAAATTTCGAGAAAGGAATTCTTTCTAAAAATTACACGGGATACAAGAAAGAAGCAATAAATAATGATATGCTCAAGATTTAAATGTCTACACATTAAAAGACCAAATAGCCAGCCATTGGTGGCTCATGTCTGTAATCCTAGATACTTAGGAGGATGAGATCTGACTATTACAGTTTAATGCCAGCTCAGGCTGCCAAGTCTGTGAGACTTATTGATAATTAACCACTAGAAAACCAGAAGTAGAGATGTGGCTCAAAGTGATAGAGTGCCAGCCTTGAGCAAAAGAGCTTGGGGACAGCATATAGGCCAAGTTCAAGCCCCACAACTGACAACAAAAGACGTTATAATCAAAATATGAGAAAATCCAGATTAGAAAAATGTTTCTGCCAGAGTGCTTCAATATTTAGCACACATGAAAAGTATTTCATTTTATGAGTAATACAAAAGTGAGATACTAGTTACTATCATTTACCACTTACCGTGGTTATTAGTCTATGGTTCTTAAGTGGATAGATATGCAAACATTTACTTTTCAAATTGGATGGTTATATGCTCCATTTAGACATATTTTTATTTGTCTTCTGTTAATCTGAAATGCCACACAAGTAATAAGGGTTTCATTTGGGTTCATGAAATTTAAAACTACAAAAGCCTCCCACTTCCAGAAAGATGAAATGATTCATAGAAATCATTCATAACTTTTATTCAAAATAAACCAAGGAAATAAAACTTTAGAGGATGAACCATACCAACATATATGGTATCTGAACTATGACTTTCATTTAATTATCTTAGTACAGATACCAAAAATTTTACAAAAAAAAAAAACATAGAGAGAGGGCTGGGGATATAGCCTAGTGGCAAGAGTGCCTGCCTCGGATACACGAGGCCCTAGGTTCCATTCCCCAGCACCACATATACAGAAAACGGCCAGAAGCGGCGCTGTGGCTCAAGTGGCAGAGTGCTAGCCTTGAGCGGGAAGAAGCCAGGGACGGTGCTTGGGCCCTGAGTCCAAGGCCCAGGACTGGCAAAAAAAAAAAAAAAAAACATGGAGAGAGAAGACAACAAAACCAAGGTAGGAAGAAAATATTTCAGTTAAAATATGTGTCTACAATAGCCCCTGGAGGGAGGGATTACACACAGCATACAAGCTATAATTATGGACTAGTATCAGACAAAGGGTCATTGCTGGAAATAAAGATGCAAACAAAAACTTTATACAACACATTGGGATGAAGAAATGAAAATGGAACTTGAGGGTTCTGAAACACACTCAGTTTCCAACTCTGCCGTATTCTAAATTCTGAAGCTGCGCAAGAATTAAGTAAAAACTTTGAAAGCAGAGTGTATTTATCCCATCCATATATTGCTCAGGAAATAAACACCTGCCACAGATGAGGATAAGGGGAAGTGCATGAGAACCTAGAAAACATGTGGGATGGAAGACTAACCTTAAGAATCTCTGTGTCATCTTTCAAGTCATTAAAAATCTGGACATACTGACAAACTAATATTCTTAGCCTGAAGCATGAGAGGCAGCTATCTATTGCTGCAGGACAAGCAAAAATGATAGAACTTTGGGCAATAGGACTGATTTACAATGATTTAATCAGAGACATTAGAGGCCTTAAAAGAATATGCAATCTCTATCTTGGAACAATTTTCAAAATCTGAAGCTACTCAAGGCAGACACCCAAAGAGATAGAACAGACACAATATTCATTATGCACTATGTAAAAAATGAACTATGTAATGCGTGGGCAGGGACAGGAGGAAGAAAACGGGGGAAAGCAAAGAAAGAGGTAGCATCGTACAAGAAGAACTGTACTCATTACCTGACTCAAGGAGTAATAACACCTCTATAAAACTCCTTAATAATAACAAGAATAAAAGAAGAGATAGGACAGAATGGGACTCAAAACTATTAAATGTAAGACCAGAAGGACTAAGGAAACACAAATTTACAAGGATTTTGAAAAGAAAAAAGGAAGGAAGTAGGTAGATCAAGAAAAATGGCCATCTGGTTTGGATATAAGTTTACTACTGAAATGAGGTTATCAGCAGTCCTCCAACCTACCTGATCTGACAAAAAGAAGAGAGACCAAAGTACTTTTATAGATGAGTATGCCATCTTCTGGAGGCTCTACTATTTGACACAATAAATGTGCAATAAATAGCACTCAAACAAAAATTGATAGACATAGAAAGAAAAGAGAAACTGGAAAATGTCACTGGAAAAAATGTTCGGGTTAATTACAGGTGTCATCAGCTATTGATTTGAAAGTAACTGGCACAGGTCAAAACATTCCTAATAAAGACCCAGGCAGATAACAGATCAAAGAAAAGTTGGATGAATGGGATTTTGTTAAACTGCAGAGATTCTGCATGGGAAAGGGCATAGCTTGCAAGATAATTAGAAAGCCCACAGATTGGGAGATCTTCATTAGCCATACAACCGACAAGGGCCTCATAGCTAAAATATACTTAGAGTTCAAAAAATTAAATTTC
Source organism: Perognathus longimembris pacificus (assembly GCF_023159225.1). Lineage (NCBI taxonomy): Eukaryota > Metazoa > Chordata > Mammalia > Rodentia > Heteromyidae > Perognathus > Perognathus longimembris. The sequence goes on along the minus strand of NC_063164.1, from coordinate 55,404,148 downwards.
CACCAAAAATATCCTCAAAGAAACACCATCCCATTAACAAGACTTCTGGGAAGAGAAAATAAGAATGGACAAATAGACACATGAAGAAATGCTCAACATCGCTGGCAATAAAAGGAATGCCAATCAAAACAATATTGATGTTATTTTTTAACATACTATGTGAAACTATTTCTTTTATCTTCCCTATAGTTTAGCCCCTGTTGTAACTGTATTTGATTTTGATATCCTGGGTATTTTATATATGTTTGTCTGCGTAAGGGAAGGGAAGGGGAACATCAAAATGGTGAGACAAAGCATAAAGGGTGAACCAATGCAGCAGCATTACTTACAAGACAATATATTGTAAACTAACTATACAATTTTTAGGGAGGATTGAGTAGGAGGGAAGGTGGGAGATAAATAAGGGAGGAGTTGACAAGTTTGACAAGAAATGTACTCAATACCTTGGGTGTGTAACTGTAACCCCTCTTGCACATCACCTTGAAAATAAAAGTTGAGATTCCACCTCACCCCAGTTAAAATAGCCGTTATAAAAAAAATTAAATAACAACAGATGATGGTGGGGATGTGGTCCAAAGGGAATGCTACTACACTGCTTGTGGCAGTGTAACTTGTTCAACCACTCTGGAAAGCAGTATGGAGGTTCTTCAAAAGAATAAGCATATATAGTTCCCCTATGACCCAGCAATCCCACTCCTGGGAATTTACCTAAATGACCACAAGCAAGGCCATACTAAAGCTACTAGTACAATCAGGTTCATTGTAGCATTATTTACCAAAGCTAGGATATGGAATCAACTCAGATGCCCCTCACTAGATGAATGGATCAAGAAAATGTGGTATATATGCACAATGGAGTTCTATGCTTCCATCAGACAAAATGACATTGTTCCATTTGTAAGGAAATGGAAAGACCTGGACAAAATTTTATTAAGTGAAGCAAGCCAGCCCTAAAGAAATGTAGGTTTAATGATTTCCCTCATTTGTAATAACTAGAATATGTCTATGATATTCTTAGCAGGGGATTACAATATCCTAATTGCTAAGTGCATAGTACCACATATAATGTAGAGGATCAAAATGAACCCCAAGAATTGGAAGCAAGAGGTTCATATTAAGTTCTGTTTGCAGTTATTTCTATTTTTTGTTTTGTGTTTTTGCACCTTTTGTTTTGTATATAAGTTTATCTGATCCATGGAAGGGAAAGGGAATCACAGAAACAGCAGGACAAAGGATGAGCTAATGCAACAATGATACTCACTAGACACTATGTTGGAAATGAATTTTACAACTTGGGGGAGGAGGGGAGTTCATCTTGAACTCAGTGTTTTGTGACCAAGTTACACTAGATTTATGTAGAGACTTCTCAGAAATAACTAAGAAAATCAAAGCCAGAAAGTCTTTGAAAGCATCTGAAAGAGACTGCTTTTCAGCAATAAAAACACTGCACACTTTTAGAATCTAAGGCTCCAAGGGGAAATAAACTGAATAACATGAAATAAATATTAAACCCAAACCAAAATACACAGCCATTTTGAAAATGTCTTAGCAGAGTCAAAAGATCTTAGAATCAATATTCTCTAACATGAAAAGTAGTTTGTATTAGGGGATGAAGAAAAAGAAGAAGAAAACAAAACTTGTAAAAGAATGTGAGAAATAAATCCATGTCATATCCCCTGGCAATTTAATTTTCATTCGCCTTACATCCATAATAATTTCAACTTTTCTGAAAACTTCCTTTTACTGAAGTTCCAACTCTACATTTATGCACTGAATGGAAGGGTGTGTTCAGGGACACATCCTTTCCTGTGCATATTATAGTAGTAGATAACACCTGCATTTTCATTTTGTATGTCCATTATCTCCAAAATTACACTTCTATTCTTGAGAATTTGCTCAAAGGAGAACAAAAGGACAACAAAATCAAATGAACTCTTATGATAATCCAAACTCATGCCACCTCAAGAGAAAATTCAGAATTTATTCATTGTGCTTTCTCAAAAGATGTTTCATGTCCTAGCCACTGGAATGAATGTCTATGAATATTATAAAATTGTAAAATCCTTGTGTGGTTAGAAGTCTCAAATTTTTGTTCAGTTCTTTCTCTAGCATTGAATAAATTTGGACACTTTAAGTGTGATTCAGGTTAGGTGAAAATGGAACCGGTACGCAAGGGAAGGTCTAACAGAGAAAACTTACTTCACAACTTTATGCAACTTTGGGCCAATAGAGCCATATTTTTGGAAATATACTGAATTTATGTCTTCTCATGAAAGTCAAAATTTAGGATGAGTATGTTCTAAAATAATATGGTGATCAAATCAATCTTAAAGAAATCCCTATCTTTGATTGTGTTTTTCTGAGTTCAGCAATTCAAAACACAAATTGTATTCAGTTACAAAACTAAACAAAAAACATGAGTGGCTTAAAGGAGTCAAAAATTGGGGGGATAGTGAGAAATATCATATCAAAACTGATTAAGACAGCATATAATAAGTTTAATATTTTTGAAGTGCATGAAAGAATTACCTCAAAATTTCTGCTCAAATAAGTCTGGCAGAAAAAGTGTAAAAATGTCAGTATTTTCTTTGGAGAACACCATAAAGACAAACTTGAAACTTGAAATTTAAGAGCAGTGAAATATATACATCAGCCTCCAAATAAAGTAATTGTAAACTTTAATTAGAAAACACAATGAAACATGACTCAGAAATGTAATTGTCCCATCATGACTTAAGATTTAGCATGAAGATCATAACTGTTGAGAAAAATTAAAACTTTTACATTATCCATAATAAAGTTCTAAATTCACTTGCCTTAATTGAAAGACATATAGTACAGAAAAATAATTTTAAGTTTAGAATGTATGTAGCAAAATTGTTGGTTGGAAGACATCATTAACATTGAATGCAGTCAGTTTTAAGTTATGGTGTTAATGTTCTTTAGAATATTGAATATTTAGAATATCTAGTCATTTGAATAATAGAGCAATTTTGATTACTGTTTTCTTTACATGGAAGTGGAAATAATGTTGGTGCCTTTTTAAAAAACTATTTTCTAGCTGCTGATTATGATAGAATCCTTCAAAGGAAATGTCATATTAATCTTTTCCACAGTAGTCTTTATTTTCACTATTGAATCCTACATTATGAAATTGTCCAAAGTAAAGCTTGATTCCACCACCTGTTTACTTACAGAATATTTCATAAGCAGCAACCACATGTCTGTTATTAATGTAAATATTACAACTAGCATCCAAAGATTACTAACACAGTTTCAGTGTCAATTTTCATGCTAGTAAATAAGAGAGGAAGAATGGAATAGCTAGAAGATTGAATTAGTTTTATTTAGAGAGATGTTTTAAGTGAGCTCTTTGACACATCCAGTGAACTTTCTGATAGGTTTTTACATGTCCTATGTCAGCACACAATGGAGTAGAAGTAGAGTAGGTCAGTGATCAGAGATGGAGCAATATCTCTGGGAATCAACAGTATAGGATAGTTAAGCTGTGAAGCAGACAGGAGGCCACAGGAATCTTGAAGAATGAGAATCTGAACCCTTGAGAGCCTCAGTACTTAGAAGGAACATGAGTTAGAGTAAATCAGTTAAAATGAGTGAGAAGGAACCATTGTATGAATATGAACATGACCATGTTAAGGCTAGAAAGATGAAAAATGGGAAACTATTCTAACTTCAACGAGACAGATAAAAGAATAAAGACATGATCGTCATTACATTTCAAAACTATTGGACTGAGGTTGGGTTTGGTGAGATCAGTTTCAGGAAGATGTTGATACTTGAGCCTGGACTTGCACAATTGTATTAGAGCTTAAGCAACTGGATATTTTCTTTGGCATATCTACAGCCTGTCACACTGTCCATGCCTTCGTTAGGACTTTGGAACTTGTGGTTCCTAGTCACAGAGTTAACAAAACCCAAGGAGCTTCAAGCAATACATGGGAGAGAGGGAAAAAGGGAAGAAAGGAAAAGGGAGTGAGTGTGTGTGGTGGGGGAGGGCGACAAGTATGCAATGAGGCTTTTCTATATATGAAAAGGCGAATTTTTGCTACATAGCATTTACTCATGAAATAATTTAACATACTATTTATTATAAATCATTCCCTATTTATGTTGTATCTTGAAGGAAAAAATAACTAACAATAAAGCTGCCAAACTAGAAATAGAACATCAGAAGGGAAGAATAAAACAACATATTTTCTCATACAGGAATAAATATCCTTTAACTCTATAACAGTTGAAATTTTTAAGAAAGAATACCACATTCAGCTGTATAAATCACCTTTGGTTATAAAAGAAACATGGGTCTGAGATTAAGAGATAAATTCCTGAGTTAGATTCACCAAAAAGGAAAGATCAGGCTGTGTTGACCTGGGGTGTGAGGAGCCTGAAGGAAGCAGTCCTTCAGTCTTACTCAATGTTAAATAAGCATGAGAGGTCACATTTGATCTCATGTGGAATGGTAAAAGTGAAAAAAATGAGGCAGAGAGAATTTCAGGCAATAACCGGAGGCCACAATATTACTGAATGGTAAACCAGGTTTATTAGCAAAATCTATTTAATTCTTTTCCATCATGACTACATAGGCTAAAAATAGTAAGCATGATAAGTCCATATTTTTTAAAATAAATTTACCCAAAGGTAAAATAAATTCATTTTGTATATTTAATATGGGGCTGCAGTAAAACTACAGTCTCAATTTTTATTAAATCAACAAGTATTTATTATATGTTTACTGTGTGTCAGAGTGTTTACATAATAAAGGCTTCCAGCTTTGATTCAAGGATAATTGTTTCTGTTGTGGAGCAAATGGTGTCTCCAGAGAAGCCTCTCTCATTTTTAGTTATATATTTTATTTATTGGGTCCTTGGTAAAAACTGAAGGCTACCATTCTTCCAAGAACATGGACAGTCTGTGGTCCAGACAGATAGCAGATTCAAACTCTGTAAAGTATAGGTGACATTAATTTCAGTTTATAAAAGTCTTTAAATCTGAGCCCAAACTTTTCTATACTGTCTGTTTTAGAAATTTTTAATGGACTTTGGCCCTCCTTACCCTGAAAGGAGTGCTAGGATTTTTTTCTAAATAATAATAATAATAATAATAATAATAATAATAATAATAATAATGTATTGATCTAGCTAAGTGTGTAAACAAGTACTTCATTGAAACCCCAGTGGTGCACACTGTGGAACCCAGCAAGGAATCAATAACCCCATCATTCCTCCTCTAGTCTCTCTGGCTTTGAGCAGTATTACTTCATATTAAACTCCAGAAGAGTCAGCTGCAAAATATGTCATATTCAGTCATATTGGTTGGATTCAACTGTTGAATCATTGCATTGACTATCTGAAGTTAAATTTTGGACTTAAAATTGCTGAGTTATTCATCACTTATAAGTTTCACTTAAGTAGTACTTAGCAAGTATGATCCTGCTGAGCAAAAAAGTTTGTTATCTTCCCTAATTCATTGAATAGTAACTCTAGTTCAGCCTTTTACTCTTCTTTTCTCCTTTAGGGCATAAAGGAAAGATGTGGTTTATACAGTAAACTTTGAAAATTGAGAAGGAAATAAATCATTTCTTCTAGTCTGGTTTTGAGATTGATAATATCATATTTTCAATATTCAGATAAATGCTGTCTTCTTGTTTAAAAAGGGGAAATAAAAGCTTTTAAGTCATCTATAAAATGTAGGATGGTATTCAGACAAGATGACAAGAAATAGTCCATCTCCTAAGGCCACATCAGTAAGTACTCTATGAATATGAACTATATGGAACTGATGTGGTAGGGAAATAATTAAATAATAGTGTGGCAGAAATGTTTTCTTTTCTTGGAAGATATTTCACTGAAAGTCTCAGAAGTGATTTCATTAGTAAAGCTGGCACAGTTTTAATGAGACAAACAAGTAAGTAGACCTGAGTTGGTTCTTGTTAAGAACAAAGTAAATTCTCCACTGTTGTAAAAGAAAAGAAACAAAACGAAAATCATGAGGAGTTCAGTAGCATGCTGACTTTGGTGAGATCAGATCAGAGACAGTACTCAAGATATATTTCTGAGGTGTATTTATTTGTTCATTTGTTTGTTTACTTATTTATTCCTATTTTGGAGAGCTAGAGATCAACCCAGGACCTGACATATATATTGGGCTATAACACCAGGACCATGGATATGAAGATTTGACTGCAAAAATTAACATTGTTTTTTAGTGTGTTGACTAGGCAATTTATAAACTTAGTTCCCACAGCCATCTCTGCAGAGTCACAGGGTCTAAATATTTACAATAATTTAAAATCAAGATTCTAGTTACCTACAGTGCATTTATTACAACACTACAGGAGTTGTCTTAATCTTCCTATTATATTATCTGAAAAAAAAATACGACGTGAATCAGATACATTTTCCTTGAGGGAGATCTAGTTTCTGACATTTTTCCCTCCAGCTTTCTTTAGTACACAAGTAGAGTTCCAACTCTAAGTGACTTTCTCCCATAGATATTTTATTGTTTTATTCTTTTGAACAATGCATGTTATTATATTAGTTCATATATTTTTCATTAATTCATACTAATTTGTAAATTTTTCTAGCATCTTGTGTACATTTTAGATATGTATTATGACTCTATTCCTATTTGGTTCCAATAGAAAATAACAGTGCTGTGGTTTGGGGTGACAGAATGGTATATATCCTACTGCTGTGTTCCCTGAAAAGAAATAGTGCCTCTAACTGGCTCTTTTACCAAGTGACCCACAGATACAAACTATTCAGTGTGACATCCTTGAGCCCAGGAAATAAATGCTGGCTTAGGATAGACACTTGTGTACTTTCATTTGTATATTTGTATCTACCTATATGATAATAACTCCTATATATCACCTGAAAGCCACTTGTAGAGACACATGTAAACTGTACTTTTCTATCATTTTAACATACATTTCCAAGATGCATGATAAGAATTATGCACATTGAGGATTTTTTTGGAACCAAGCAGCATGTTGCTTTATTGGCAGTAGATTTAAAAACATGAAGATCCTCATAGCTTGATTAAATAGCTTACAGTTCCATTTGCTTTGGGTATACAGAAACATAATGTACACAGTACCAACTTTACTGTCATTTACTGAGGTTTTGTTTTTGTTTTTGTTTTTTTGAAAACCAACTTTGAGAATGTTCTTACCAAATCATTCTGATTATGGAAAGGATAGAAACATCCTTATATGTAGCACAAAATGAGGGATTACATATTTATTAGGCATTATGAATAAGACACTGGTCTCTTATATAGCTAAAGGATTTTATGATTCCAGTAAATACAGTTATTATTTTTGCTTTGAACAGAAATATATTGCCTTTTGATTTACTATTCTAAATCAATCACTAAACATCAGAGTACTTATTACCAATTAAAATATTAGGTACTCTTGACCTAAATGTTAATAACGTGACAATCATTCTAATCATATGAATTCTACAAGAATCCCCACAAGGACTCTAGGCATTTTAAATTACGAAAAAGCCTAATGGACCCAATGCAAAGCCATCTTGTGTAGAGCATTACCTCACTCTGATTAACCTCAGGTCTTACTTATTTGGTCCCCAGAGATACCTTTAATGACTCAACAATCACTTGTTCTGACTTACAGGAGTTGATGCCTAACCAGGAAGAACCATTTAAAGTCTCTTTTACCCTCCTGGCTTTTAGAAATTCCATCAGCAGATTTGGTTCTGCAAACATTGTCCTTTGCCAAGCTCCTGCGATCAGTGTTGTCTCTCAGATCATCTTCCACCTGGTTTCTAGGGATTGTATTTAAGTTTCTGCATCAAGAGAATTCTTTTGATTATTATTTGTAATATAGGACATTTTCTTCTTGTTCTCCTAGACAGATAGATAGATCTGTATCTCTCTCTTTCTCCCTTTCTCTCTGTCTCTCTCTCTCTTTCTCTCTGTCTCTCTCTGTCTCTCTGTCTCTGTCTCTGTCTCTGTCTCTGTCTCTGTCTCTGTCTCTGTCTCTGTCTCTCTCTCTCTCTCTCCAGAGTATTGCTCTTGAGCCCAGCTGACCTCAAATATGTAGTTCCCTTGTCTCTGCCTCTGAGTTCTGGAACTATAGGCAGGCACCACCATGCCTGGTTTGTGACAATAGTTTTGTAGTGTGACTGACTTACTACAACTTTCATGTCATTATTGGCATCAAATGATTTTTATCATATGAAATTAAAATCTAAATATTCACTACATTATTTTTATCAGAAACAGCAGCATCTATTGTAAAGACAAAAATTTTCAGTAAATTTAATACAAATGCTAAGTCATATTGGCATACATTTGCCACAAATACACTTAGCAAGCTTCTGTGTGTGTCTTTGCAGTCATTTTTCCTACAATACTAAAAGTTCCTTGAAAGTGTGATCCAAACTTGATTATCTTTGTGTCTCTGCAGTAGTGAATAGATGGGCTTGCACTTACAGGTGCACTATGTATATGACATAATTCGTTACATAATATACATGTTCACTTCAGAATATGTATATTATATATTAAATGATAAGAAATCAAATGTAAAAACTTATACTTAGTTGTATTCTATAAAGACACAATCTGTATCTCCTTCCTTTAGGAATTTTTAATAGAGATTCATCATCATATCTCTGTATTTTAAATGTACTGTTTTCATTGTCCTCTCCAAAATATGTTAATTAACTTTAAACCTAATTCTAATCAATATATCTTATAAATAGAACTTAAAATAGAGCTACATTTGTAAAACAATTTTTATAAAAGGCCTGATATAAATATAAAGACCTGTAAAAGCGATTTTGCAACTGTAATTGCCAATTGAAAACCAATCAGTCTTTTCACAGGGACAGCCAAAAGCATTTTTATTTCTAATCTTTAAATCTTAAGTAAAATATGGAAGTTGAAAAGGAATTTAAATGCATGTCAGACTGACCAGACTCATAATATTAAGTAACTCAACCATTCATTTTGGTGGTTTTTGGTGGATTTCCAAATCTCTTGGAATTATAGTTTATTCATCATTTGAAAATGAAGATAATAACATGTGGCCTGCACACCCTGTGGGTGGCAGGGAAGATTAACTGTGATTATATAAGCAAAGGGACTCTTAGTCTGAATTGCTTATGGAATGCAAAACCCATTATAATGCTTATTTATTGTCTTTTAGGAAAAATAGTTCACTTAAGTGAGAGCAGGGCCCATCTGGTTCCCAATGAGAATCCGGAGTTTGGAAAAGGATGTGTCTAAAGGCACAAACCCCGTGCTCTGCAATTGTTCAGAGCTCAGGCAGCCTCTCCCCAGACCTTTTCCCTCTGTCCATGGCTCATGCAAACTTTTTTTTAACTGTGAGATACTGATTTACTTTCTTTTTTATGCTTTGTTCAATTTTTTTCTTTTTTATAATTAAATTTTGTTGACAAGGTGTTGTGCAAAAGGCATACAGTTACATAATAAGGCAGTGAGTACATTTCTTGTGATATCTTACACCCATGGCTCATGCAAACTTTTCTTAACAAATTCTTAGCTATGTATTCCTCAGTGGTTTGGGGCACAGCCTCCTTCAACATTCTAGTTTTCAGACTCCATTGGTCAATGACTGCAGCACCAAATGGCTGCATGCTCTCCCACTATCTATGGGGATTTGCCAACCATGACAGACTAACACTTGCCAGGGTGATATCTGAGTAGTGTCCTCTGGCTCTAGGTGATTCGAGGTGACACACTTGTACTCTTCAACCTTAAATCACATAACTGCTTCCCTGCGTGGCCCTCACCTGCCTTTTAAACTTTGATGCCCTCCCGTGATATTTAATCTTATGGGATAACCAGACCACCAGGTGAGTTGGTGTCAGCTTAAGTGGAAATTCCTTCACAGTGGAAATGCCTCTGTGCATTCTGTGTTACAGATCCCTTGGGTTGCTCCAGGTTTAAATAATATTCATGTAATTTCTTGTACTGCAAAAAACAATCTATCTCATGACAATAAAAATAACATTTTACAATTTGGCATTCTTCTTTGTGGTATAAAAAGTGAAAATAAACTTGGATTTGGGCAAAGAGATTTGATGTGAGACATTTGATATAGGACCAGAACATGTGTGTATACAGTAACGAACTGAATTGAAGACTTGTTTATATAGTGTTCTGTGATATTATTTTAATATTTCAGAATCTTACATGTGCAAGGGAAACACTGGGAAAGTAATTTAGATGGGATCTAAGGGACCAACAACTTTGATGAATGAAGGTGATACAATCCATTTTTCTTTCTGTTTTACTATCCAATACTGTGAAATGAGAAGATTTCTTCTGATTTTTTTAAGGTCAACTACTCTTTGATCCAAAACATTATCATTTTGTTCAGATAAGTGATTGGTTTACTTCTCCAGTTGGAATTGACTGGTCTGTAGAATTTGTCTATGTAAGTGCATCACAGTATCTGATTTAGTTCAGGATATCTGCCAACTGTGAGAACAAAGTGTGATATGTGTAACACATATGTAATACACACATATATGAATATGCATATATGTATATGTGCATATATGTATATACATATACATATATATCTATATGATGACGAAAGTATTGGGCTATCCAGAAAGTTTCTAAATAACAGATTGAAAGGAGATTTCTCCCATATTCTGGGGTAATGGCAAAAATTATAGTGTTTTGATGAGTCAAAATATTGTAAGTAGTAAATCCTGTGAGGTTTCGTGTGCCTAGGCAATTGTTGATGCTTGAAAATGGAGACTAAAAATAAACTTTGTGGAAAAACATTGAGTGAGGAAGCAGGAAAGATATGCCTGGATCACTTTATTGTAACTATGTATTTTTTTCACTGCCTTATTCAGTCTTGACCACTGAAAGTAATTGATTTTCTTTGGGGGTTTACTCAGATAGTAAAAGAGTCCCTCCTCTATCTTCCTTCTAAACTAAGAACAAAAATCAAACATGTACACGATGACTGAAAAAGTTACTCATCCTGGGAGTTTCATGGGATCCTGTTCGTGTGAGGTCTCAATCTGATGTGTTTGGGGTACAAGATTATTGACTACATTTCCAAATGGAAAGTCAAGACATTGTCCAGTAACATCTGCTAAAATTCAAGCTCTTGTGCAAGTTCAGCAACTGTGAATTACTCTTCACTGATTTTTTTTCAAATATCATTCTATTTCAGATAGCCAATGGGCTATTTTGTGGTATGCAGCTGTTTTTACCTGAGCATCACTTTTTATTGCTAGGTGGAATATTTCTCCGAGAGACTAAAAGTGCCTTAGTCATTCAATAAAAATACAAATATTGTAAATACAAAATACAAATATTGTAAAAGATAATAAATTCCTTGCTGCAGCTTATATCATTGCTAATTTCCAGCATTCAGAAGTGCAATAGTATAAATTTCATGTTAAATTTAAAAGTCAGATGAAAGTGGGTCTATTTAAGAGAACATTGCATGGGGATTTTCCCCCCACTGTGTACTATCTGACTGGATTAACAGGGATGACCTATTACTTGCCTAACTGGTGATGTGATTTTTGATTATCTGATGCTTCCTATAGGAGAAATTTGAACACTTGCATTTTGAATAGCAATGTCAAGTTTCAAATGAGTTTTTGTTTAATGAAAGACTCCTTAAACATAGCCTACCCATACTAGTGAAATATTAAGCAATTGCACTCACAAAAGCATGATATATGAATACTAACAAAGCTTTCTAACACTGTTCTTGTTTGGAAAGATGCTACCTACCATTTGGCTCTTGGTTTACCCAGAAGGATGCAGTAAGCCTTGAGGAATTTCTTACTAAATACATATTAGCATCTTTGTCTGATAAGCATGTTCTAGAATAATATCCAGAATGTCAAGTTGTTTAGTTGCTTTCTGTTTTATGATACCATTCCTCAGTTACCATTGATCCATAGCTCCCTGGTGTCTTTAGAATAAGTTAAGCTTTCAACTTATAGCTAAACTTTGACTATTTCCTCCTTTCTCATGGACTAATAGGAAATATATCTGAAAGATGAATTGTTTCTTCACTTGCTAAACATCTTCTGTCCATTTTATTTCTACTTCCTTTCCTATGGTTTAACCTTCTACCCAGTTTATGAAGAAGGGTCCACCTACAGAAACCTGTCTTATAACAATACTTTGAGGTATTATTCCCTGCTTCGAAACCCTTTGGTTGGTCCCGCTTGGCTGATGCTGCATGTACTGTTTACCTTATTTTTCTATCTGTACTACTTTATTATCATCTTATCAACCATCCACTTCCAGCAATTTTTAGAGAATAACTGTATGCATGGCCTAGACTGTCGCCATACATTTGCTCATTAGCTGTGTCCTTATCTTCCTCTTTCTAAAATAGATTAATGTTTCCTATACTTCATGGCCAAACTCACATTTTATCTCTTCTATTATTACTGGTCCAACAAAGGCAACACACATATGGGCCTTTAAATAAAATAATGAAGGAACACAGCTGCTTTTATTACTTAGAAAGTGTCTAATAAGCACGTGTTTCATTACTGCTCCCTCTCTGAACAAGCCTCAAGATGATAATCTACTCTGTGTTTCACCTTGTAGATGGCTTTTCAAGGACTTTGGAAAATTTTGAGGGCTCTACAAGTAATTTGAAAATTATAATTCGTTCAAAAATGAAGAATGGTTCAGGAATCTTTTTGGGTCATGTCAGTGGGAGGTGGATAGATGCAAACTGCTTTAAGTGGAAGAGGAAATGAGGGCTGTATACGAGCTGGGCTTTCCTGGTGGCTAGTTATACTAATTATAAATCAGAATGTGGTCCATAGACACAGCATTGTGTCTTATATTTAACTATTTACAGAGTTAATGAATATATTGTATTGTCTAGTACATTGTCTTTTGCTGTGAGGAAACCTGTGAAAAACATATTTAAACATAGTTCTTTATGAATATACTTGTAGACTTCTTCTTCAGTATTCCTGTTCCATTATTTGTGATTCATGAAAAAATATTTATTACAATAGGTCCCTGTTCTTTTCTATTTCTGAATCTCTTTTCTTTATGACAACAGAAGTTTTTAAGTGCACTACGGATATATTTTTCAAACCAAATGACTTTTTCTCAACCATTAAGTTAGAAATATGTACAATTAGTTTGCGTATTTGTATTTAATTCCAGATATCTGTTATGATCACTTAAAATAAAATGTAGAAAAATGAACACCATAGTTTTTCTATTCTTTGGAAACAATGATTAATGGGAAATAAAGTATGATATGCAGTTAGCAGTAAAGGTGAAGGAGTATTTTTATTTCGTGTGGAAGAAAAAAATCACATTCCAGAGCAGAAGATGATTCACACTGTCTAGTGTTGCAGTGTTCCATGAAATGTCTGCAGCAACTGAGTCTATCATGTTCTTCAAGAAAATAAGAAACTAAAAGCAACAGGTGGAGTGTGAAACCCAAGTTTGGTTAAAACTTCTCTGGCAACAGAATTACTACCTTACTACTCTTTCTACACTGCAGGAATTGTTCTCCATTTGACATTAGGTCAATATTTCATTTATTTAATATATTGTGGACAGTGTTTGATCTTAGTACTTATTGTTACTTTGCTTTTAAACTGACCACAATAACTAAAGAAAAACAAGTAGGTTTTCAGCATGTGCTTGGTCAAAATTTGGAAGACAAAGGATAGAGGAAAGAGGAGTATACATGATATATTTGATTTTTTTAATAATGCTGCTTGAAATTGTAGCATAAGGTATGCTATATTTCATAGTAGAAAAAATATGTTAGTACAGCAGTGATGAATTATATCACTTTGAGATGCAGCACTGTGTGGAATCATGGTAAATAAACAAAGACTTGTGTGCATGGCACTTTGTTATTTGATGAAAACTAGTTGAAACTCATTTTGAGACCCCTTTTTTTAAAAAAATAAAGAATTTCATTTTATTGAATAAATCCTCAGAGCTCAGATTTTTCTAAAAAATTTGTTTAAAATATGACTTTAAGGTGATTGCTACAACTTTTCTTCATAAAAGTTCAACAGACAAATATATGGTTATCAAATGTGTAACATATACATATATATGAACATGCTGCCACTATCCAAATAATAATTGAATCAAGCGTCATTAGAGCAGTATTTTGGTTCATAGAGAGCTACAAAAAAAAACTTAAAATACTTAATAATTTAAATGTAAACAAGATTACAAAAACACCCAAAGTGGTAATTGCAGCTACTTTGGAGGACAATAGGCCATATCCATCACAGTGAAAAGTAAGATCTCATCACAACCAATAACTGAAGCATTGTAGTGATGACTGTAAGCCCAGTTATGTATGAAGCAGAGGAAGATCATTGTCTAGTTCCAGACAAAAATACAAGACTCTGTCTGAAAAATGACTGTTTTGTCACTGTTGCCAAAAATGCTGAAGTATAATGATATTGATGTTTATCTTAGTTTTACTCAAAATAGAATATTTGCTATATTGCTATAGAATATTTGCTATATATATATATATATAAGGAAGTCCTATATACATATATATATATATATATATATATGTATATAGGACTTCCTTTTTTTATATTTTTTTCTTTTTTGTTTTATAAAGTCTCTGCCACTACAACTTTGTGTCAAAAAGCCAATCACTTCTGTCGGGGACAGAGATGCGTTTAAGAAATTGAAAACATTAGTGCTGGCAGGTTCACTATTCATTTCTGACACAGGCTGGTACAATATTGAGCACTTTAATTTATTGAAGTTGCTATTTGGAAAATAAAAGCCATGCATTCTCCTACATGAAAACCATTTCAACATTTCTTCATATCTGTCTGGACACAGTTCATAGCTTTTTAATAAAACATTGGGCATTAATCTTTTTAAACTGCAATATACACTATAGGTAGAACTATAAGCTAATTTAGATTCAAGATTTATTTTTAACATTTTTAGGTCTACATGGATATCAAACTAAGAATGTTTTTTGAATATGAGATAATGCGAAATTCTGTTTTGTTCCATTTTGGTAATATCTTCACAATTTAGATATTTTGAGATAGGATTTAAAATGCAGAAGCTTGTCTGTTTTATTGTTTGACTTCGTTTTGTTTTTAAGCTTACTTTACTTCTTTGGTTTCTAAGTTACTACCTATTTCTTTTCGGAAAAGGTCAAGCAATATTTATCAATATGTTGATCACTTGGTTGAATACTGAAGAAGAGCTAAGATGGGCAGAAACTGAGCCTAAGGTAAAGAGCTAGGAATCAAAACAGAACCATCACAGCCATGCAAGGTAAGCCCAGAGTCCTAGAGATTGAAGTACTATGAGAAGCAAGTAAATCTTTTAAAGAGGAGTAACTGAAGTCTTATGGATTATTTCACTGGATAGTGTTGGTATAGGGATTGATTTGTTAGTTGTCAATGAGAGGCATGTGGGCACATTAAACTGGTATAATATTAAAATATCAGTCACATTTTACTTGAAGGATCTGGTTTCTTTAGATTGGAGACAGCTATATGGCAAGATTTGTTGTTTTCAATTTATGAATGAAATAAAAAAATCTATCTGGTTTTGTAGAGCATGTTTGTGAAAAATTTTACAGGAATAATATCACTGTTGTACAAAGGGCAGCATTTGAGACTGTCAATTGAGTACTGATTAAATTATTTGACACTATAGTCTTTTCTTTTGATGAGAAAAAATGAGTTCTGACCATAAAATGCCACGTTTCATATTGTATTTAGCAATGCAAAGTAAAATGTACCAGGATATTAGCAAGCTGTACTCTACATGTTGCAAAATTCAGGTAGTAATTAATACACCTCCATACTTGTTGACAGTGTAGGGCAAAATGAATTTTTCCAACATTTTTATTAGGATAAATTAGCTGTAGCAGGGATTACATTTTGATGTGACCCCATGGGTATTCAACATACTCCTTTTTTCATTCTTTCTTATCTTCCTGACCCTTTTCTAAAACTCATCCCAACAAGCTTCACTGTTACATTTCGCAAAAGTAGTTTGACCATATTTTCCTTTCTGAAAAATCTCTTACACCCTTTTCCCCTCTTACTAGTGTTCATACCCTGGAGTTGGAAGTTCAGCACTGTGAGAAAATACTAGCCTAACAGGTTTAAAACCTTTGATGAAACTGCACCACTGAAAACAAAACAAAAACAGAATGAACTATCTGTGGATTTGCATATAGCACACTCCCCAATTACAAAATATTAGCTGAATACCACTCTCTTTTGAATTACCCAAAGCAAATCTGTATAGCTAGAGCTGCCATGATTCTCAAATTTTGGGGTACAATCTTTCACAATGATTTTTAAAATGTACCCTTGCCACAGTAGGTATTACAAACACACCTTTTGTTTTTACAAAGTAATTTGAAGTCAAAGGATCTATAGATCAACATTTGAAAACATACCAGTACACCAGTACTACCTATCAACTAAACTCTCCTGTGCCAGAATGGCTCTTAATGTCTGAAATTGGGAAAAGTCAAGTGAAATTAGAAGACTTACCATCTTTCTTTTAGCTCCTATAAGAAGGCCATCTGCACATGCTGTCCAAAACATTTGACTGAACCAAGAAAATATTGTCTTTAGTAGAAAAGAACAAACATTTAGCACCACTGGAAAGTATAACAATTATGCATTAATCAACTGGTTTTCTATGGACAGTGGTAAGGAGTATTTCAGAAATGCTTTCCAATTAAAGATATAAGCAGAGAATACCATTTTAATCTAGGGATTTGAAATTTATCCACTATTGTTCTAGAAAGCACTGAGTCTTTCAGAAATCCTGGTTAATAGCAAGCATCCCCACCAGCATTCCTCAGTGTGGCCTCCAGTATCCAGCAAGCAGTAGCCTCTTTACTTTTAATCTTCTAACTTAGAACTATAGCCCCCCAAGACTTACTTCAGATCTACTGAATTACCATGGGCTGTAATTATATTTTAACAAGTCCTCCCAATAATTTGGATACATGTTTCAGTTTAGGAGGTACGGGGTTGCTTGAATGGAGAAATCACTAAGATGGGAAATTGGTGACTAGTTCTACCATAAGAAAGCAGGAAAAATTTCCCATCAATCATCACTCCTCAATGATAGAGAAAATTCATTACAGAAACAATCAAAAACTGACAATACACAGGACCATGAAAACCACAAAAGGCAAATGGAAGAGAGATGAAAGTCAGATGTTTCTCCCTACATACAGCAGATTGTGATCCAAGAACAAAAAACCAAAGGGACAAATGGGAGGGGAAGGGAGTGCTGATGAACCTCTGTTTTTTTCTTCTTCTGAGGAATCTACTGCTTAACATTCCTGGTGACTATTCATTTGCTTCTTTCTTGTCACCATGCTGACAACCAGCACCAATCCACATCTATTCTTTGTTTATCTCCCTCCTTGACTCTTCATTCTTGAGCTTTCTTTGTCCCAAATCAAGAGTTTTAGATTCCAAGAAAATTACCTGTCACTGTAACAGAGATTTTCAAAAGCATTACATATTTCAGAGTTCAAAAGCATATAATTTTTTGCAAATTCCCTGGAGAAACTATTGTTTTCCCATTTTGATCTTTAAAAAGTCCTTGTAGATTACTTGTCAGACAAAGATATGGTGATATGTAAAAAACATGAATAAAATAAAATTTATCTCATGAAAACCTGTTTCCCTTGTTTTGGGCTTGCTCTATTTACTTTCCTCATCCCTGCCTTTCTACAATTGGCTTCTTATCCATCTGAAATGTTAACTTTCATTTTTCACTCCTTCTTATGCCTTTTGTTCTTTTCTGAAATCTTTCCATTTTAATAAGAACATTTCCCCCAAGTTTCAATCATGAGTTTCTTTTCTAGAGTCTTGTTTAATTTGCATCTCTGCATATTCCTTTTTTAAAAATTCCTTTGGTTTCATTTATTCACCATCACTCTTCTTTCATCTGCAGTCCTTTGTCTCTTGCTGCTCGGGTCCATCCTCTCTGCTGCTTCTTTTTTAACTGTATTTTGATCTCGAGTTCCTGGGAATTTCTGTTATTTTTTGTCTGTTTCTCATTCTCTCCTTTTCACTCTTTTTCAATAAAACAGTGCTATGAACAAAATACATTGTGTGTGCAAGGCTCTTAGCATACTTTCCTCACAGCAGGATGAATAAAGGGTGCTTCTTGCCAACAAAGAGGCCACTTTCTCAATGACTCCTCACTTCACCTCTGCCATGCATCACATCCATTGTCTGATGGTCTTACTTGTCTGGCTTTCTGACTTGTCTCAATTTCTTTTCTTCCCTGAAGACCTATCTAAGTCTTCCTTGCTGTTAAAAGATGACTTGCCTGTGAGTTCACATAAATAGACACCAATTCACGTACACTTTTCAATGTTTCAATTTCCTCCCCTTCTTACTCTTCCATACCCATACTTCACCTGATAAATCTTGAAGTTCATCTAAAGTTAGATATTTTCATCCTCTATTTTTGGTTGTTTCACGGGAGTAACCCACCACAGTTTCTTGTGTCACGCTGGGTTTGGATCCCAGGAGAGTGGCATGTGGATTTGGAAACAAATAATGAACTTTCCCACTCATGTGCTTGAAAGCTTTTTCTCCCACCCACCTATATGGCAGCAGCTCTATGTTTGTTCTCTTGACTCTTATACCCTTAGTATTTCTGGGTAGAGTTTCCATATGGGATCCATGGTATCTTAATACCATTGCAAAAGTTCTGAAAATCATTAATCATTGAATAATCATTTGCCTTTGTTAAAACATACAGGATGTTTACTCCTATCTTTAGTACCTGTGCCCTTCTGCACATTTATAATCAGCCTACCTGGTACAATGCTAAGTTATAACTTGTACGGGCCCTTTATAGCCATGTGTTTGTCACTGTTTCCACAAAAGCAGAAACACTGGACAAGAGTTGTACTTTTCCTTGGATGAAAGTGTTGATATAAGGTCAGATTTTCAATTTCTTTAATTTTTTTCCATTTACATACCTTGCATATTATATATAGAAGAAATAAAATATATAAGGAAACCTAAAATAAAATCCACTGAAAAGTTGGGGACATTATCTTGATAAATGACCTACAGGGTCTTATATTATTTATCAAGAATTCTCAATCCAGGAGCAGATGGCTCCTATCTGTAATACTAATATACTAATATCTGAAGATCACCATTTGAAGCCAGACAGGCATGAAAGTCTGTGAGACTTATGTTTTATTAGCCACAAAAAGCCAAAGGTGGAGCTGGGGCTCAAATGGTAGAGCCCAGCCTGTGAGTTCAAGACTCAGGACCAGCACACAGGGGTGTGGGGTGGGAGTGGGGGACAATGGCTCATCAGTAAATGAGAAATATTCTATGAGGTTTAAATATCTGAACTGTTAACAATAACTATAAAATGTGTGCTACAGGAATATACTTTTTCCGTTGGGACATATAATGTACCTAATTGTTGCTATTTGCTCAGTAATTGACTTTTAGAACAGTATGGGGCTTTTTTAATCACATACAGAGTCCTGGGTTTCATAGAATGAGTAAGGGATGGAAAGGGAGACTCATGTTTAGGATCTTTGCCAGCTTCTCCTAGATCAAAAACTGAAGTCAAAGGACAGTCTCAGAATGGGAAGAGATAATTATCTTCTTCTTCCCCTTTCTGTTGGAGAGTTTGGTGAAACTAACTGCAAATTTGACATCAAAATTCAACAGAACAAAAACAAGGGAAGGAGTGACACTGTTCAAAAGGAAATGTATTTGTTATCTGACTTATGTAACTGTAACCCCTCTGTGCATCACCTTTACAATAACAATATAAATAAATAAATAAAAATTCAACAGAACACTGTGGGTTATATATCATTAAAGTGTGGAGGGCTTATTTCACTGTGAAAGAACTGAGGATTCTGCCTTCAATATACCTGTTCTGCTTGTTTTTGCCATTGCTGTCATAATAATATTTTTAGTGACCCCTATTGTCACAATTCTGAACAGAAGATATAAGGTCAAATTTATTTTCAGAGGCAGTTCATATTCATATAGAGATAAAATATACACAAATTAATACAAACAAAAACAGAGAGACCAGGTAGAGTGAGAGAAAAAGGAAGGAGAGGAAAAGAGAAGATGGAGGAAGAGAGAGAAGGAAGAGAGAGGAGAGAGAGCAGGAGGGAAGGAGGGAGGGAGACAATAACCTTAGTTGAATATTCAGGGAGAAAAAGAATTGTGCTTTGTTTTGTTATTTCTGAAGTTTGGGTTGTTTTTTGTTTTGTTTTTTTTTTTACTATTTTATTTCTTCTGACTAAGGATATAAAACAGATTGACCTAAAATCTCTAAGTCACAAAAATGAAGCCAAACCTAATAACATAGTACATAAAAGAAATCAAGATGATAATAATGACAATAATTATTGACTGCCATTCATTGAAGGCCTCTGTAGTGCCTCTAACAGCAAGTACTTGTACAAGACAGCAAGGCAAAAATAGTTTTCCTTGATTTATATAGAATGAAACTGAATCTCAGAATGATTAAATGACTGGCCAATGGCGACATGTATATAAAATACATGTATTCTTTTTTACATAGCATTTGCAAAACACCAGAGTTATAAAAGCAGAATTTCTTCCAGGTAGCAATGTTGGGAAATGTGTTATAGGTGTATGGTAAATTTTGAGAAAATGATAATACTTCTGAAATACTTGTAATTGCTTCTCTACAATTACAATGACCCCACTGTGTATAAACAACATCTTGCTTATTAGGTACCCAAACTTGTTGACTGTGACTTACCAATCTAAAAATCTTATATACTAAAGCAAAAACTAAATACTGATATGGTGTAAAACTTCATTTTTATATAGTAATAGGTGAGAAGTTAGCTTTAGGAATGAAAGAAAATAACTGACAATAAATGGGCTAAAATATATAGAAATAATTTTAAATATTGGAATATCTTTATGTCATTTAATATGGGTAACAACTACAAGATGTAGTCAGAGTTTGGAGGAAATTTGAATATGAAGATCCAAACAATTCAATCATAAATAGATTGCCTGGAAGTGGAAATCAGGCCTTCTCAGTCTACAGTGTTCTTCAAAATTTTGATCATGCATGATTAATGAAAGAGCAAATACAGTGTTTCAGCTAACAGTTATCTTAAAGCATAGTGTCATAAGACATAGTAATTATTTGTTTCCTCATTTGTCTGCAACTTGGCAGGGTTCTAGGAAGTAGCTCACCTTTGTTATTTGAGATAGAGTCCGGCTCAGCTCAACTGAGCTTGTACAAGTATTTACACATGCATCTCCTAATTTTGCTCTGGTTATTGGGTAAAAGGTC
The DNA here is from genome assembly GCF_023159225.1 of Perognathus longimembris pacificus. Taxonomy (NCBI): domain Eukaryota; kingdom Metazoa; phylum Chordata; class Mammalia; order Rodentia; family Heteromyidae; genus Perognathus; species Perognathus longimembris. Next base: position 55,382,782 of record NC_063164.1, on the reverse strand, counting down.
ACCTGGAGTTCTCAGCCAGGGACTTGAGACGTTGTTATGGAACTTTCCATGAGGCTCAGGGAAATTTGCAATTTTACAGGACATTTGGCTTGTGTTACAGTCTAAGATGGAATTGCAAGCCTGATGTCTGGTGCATACAGCAGACATGGTGGTCAAGTTCACCACATTCTATCTGTTGAGTCCAGTCATGGGGAAATCCAGAGACAGAAGAGGAAAGAAGACAAGTGAATAAATAGAAAGTATAGTTTACTAGAGGCCACTGATATAACAAATTATTTTATGAAATTAAGCTTAGAACCATTCAATTAAGAAGAAGCATAGTGTACATTTTTAAAAAAGATTCACAAGTCACATACACACTTATGAATGCATATACACTTATGAATGCATAAGATGATGCTAAGTGAAATGAACTCCATGCTAGGGAAACGACTCTTATATCACTGTTGTAATTACTTTCAACATGCCATGTGAAACCGTAGCTTCTATTGTTGATAATCCTTTTGTATCCCCTTCCTGTGGTTGTACCCGCACTATCACTGTATCTTATCTGAGTACATTGGAAACTGCATATACTGGTATTAGAATTAGGAAAGTGAAAGGGAATACCAAAATCGAGAGACACAGGATAAAAAAAGACAAATGACTACAAAAGCAATACTTACAAAACTGTTTGGTGTAAACAAACTGAACAACTCATGGGGGGAGAGGGAAAGAGGGAGGGGGAAGAGGAACCGAGGGAGGAGGTAACAAACAATACAAGAAATATACCCACGGCCTAACATATGAATCTCTAACCTCTCTGTACATCACTTTGACAATAAATAGAAAAAAAAATAAAAACAAAAAGATTCACAAGTCACATACACACATACACACAAACAAATTTTGCCCAGGAGAAATACCAAGAAGCCTGGGCTAAGAATTCCCTCTGCTTTTGAAATGTTCTAAAATTATTTTACCAAATTTTCTCTTTTGAGCAATGCAGGCAAAAATCTGGTAATTGACCTTCTTTGGGCAAATGTCCAATATTCTTCACTTTCTCAATTGAATAGAAATCCAAGAGAATGGCCTATCATTACTGTGACTTGGAACAATCTATTATGTTTTATAAAGGGAGTATTTCTGGAGACAGCTTATTAATCTAGTAAGATATCTTAAAGATGAGGTGTAAGTAGTTTGTGAATTCAACCCTGCTCAGCCAAAGGAATCCACAATTCAATTAAGAATGGAAAAATCAGCCATTGTCACCATATTATGATATGTGGAAAGGTTGTATAATATCTGGAAGCAATTTTCTTTCCAGTTAAACATATTGGCTAATGCTGAAGATGTTTGATCAAGGATTTGAACAATTACTTCCAAACTAAATAATATTATTATTATGCACCATTTTCTCCCCATGCAAGCCTATCCTCCTTCAACTGGATATTTATTGTATGGTATATCTCCCTTTACAATAACCCTTATACATCTCTAGTCATTCTTTAAATCATAAATGAGAATATTTAGAGTGTTTCTAGGCATAGCAGATCAAATATAACAGGCCTTCAAAACCAAGAATTTTCCCATTTAGTCTCCTACCAATTTTATGGACAGGAAAGGAATTTTCTGACAGTTACCACTAAGTTGTGACACTCTTCTATGAATACTCTTTCCTTTCACAGTCAGTCTAAAAGAGCAAGAGAAGCAAAGAACTATAAGAGACACATTTTTCCCCAAAGAATCAGAAAAGTATGACACTGTCTCAAGCAATCTATAAAGCAGAAAATCTGAAGATGCTGGAAGCATTTAAATAGGAATCAAGAAAAACTAATTCAGGAAAAAAAATGGGTTTCTATGGTATGTGAATGAAGTACTGACATGCATGTAAGTTCTATCCTTGGCTACCTTAAAATCTCATCATATATTTTCTTTGATCATATAACAATATAAGAAATATGTAGTTTAAGTTGAGAGGCTAGTGAGAACAATGAAATTCTGTTTCATTACTATATGTGAGTAGGTTATATGAACATTTTGAAAGCTTTAAACACCACCACCTCTTTTCTAGTTTCCACACTCATGGTCCTCATTCCCTATGTCTGGTTTTCTAGAGAGTGGGAGTATCAAGACCTACTTTGATTACTTAATGTTGACACAAACATTATGTAAGCAAAAATAAAATCCTCACCCAGCATTTGATTCATGGAATTCGTGCCACTCTCATTTTGTAGTTCACCGTAGAACTCCCCCATTTGTGGAGTCCTTTTAGCAGTTTACAGAGAGGAATCACTTTCACTGAAACATCTGATTAGGAACTGCTAATTAAGACTTTATGCTTCACAATTAAGCTTCTAAATTTAGTTCTGTATATATGTGAAAAATTGTTACCTTTCTTGTCTGGCCTTATACGCTGGCTCTCAACCCGAACAGAGATGGATCTCGGTCCAATGCAAAACCCTGCTGTAATTTAATATTTGTTACTCACTTCTTCCTCTGTCTCTATATAATTTCTACTAATACAATAAATGAGAAGTGATTGTAGATGGTGTAAGACATTTAATTACTAAATTAATATAGGAATTAGCTTGACTTTTTTCTTTTATTATTATTATCCTTAAATAGTTGTACAATGGGGTGTCAATTCAGCATGGGTATTTATGAGTATAAATGCATCTTAATCAATGCCACCCCTTCCATTGTTCCTCTTCATCACTATTTTCAAACCACTCCTATTCCTCCAAGTGGTCTGGGTCCAAATGTAATCATATTTTTAATTGTTTTTCAACTCAAGTTAATATATTTTTGTAGCAGAAAGATACAACTCCTATCTTTACGGGTGCATGAGTATGAGTGCATAGGTACATGTGGAAGTGTATGTGGTGTGTATGGGGAGGGTGTTTTGTATCTTCAAGTAAGGATGAGATTAGTTTATTTTATACTAACCTTGCTTTGCACACAATGTGGCTCCACTGAGTTGACAAATTTGAGACAGAATACAATGAAGCTGTTTTGGAGGCTTTGCCTTCTACTAGCCCTCAATGCAGAAGAGGAGGAGACTATGCTTCTGACTCATGTTGTTAGGAAATCAAAATAAAGGTTACTAAAAATGAAGGGGTTTGCAATATTTTGTACTTACCAGATTTCTGAAGATAAAAGTGTTTATTTTCTTCAGGAAAGGGTTATAACATGGATATTTTAGTTTGACTGATAACAGACAAGATTAAAGTCTGAACTATTGCATTGAGTAAACTAAGGTTCAGAAATATGTTAAGACAACTTGCTACCAAATCAACTGAGCTGTGAAATAGTCAGGTAAAATATGTCCCTTGCAAAGGGAGTGTTAGTGATAGTCATTTTTTTTTAACTATCCAAGCATAGATTGTAGTGCATTAAGTGGAAGAAATGAGGCTAGGACAATTGTATAGTTCTGGAACAAGATTGCTTTTCACTTTAGCAGAATCTGTGCAGCCAACATGAAAAGGGAAGTGTGATATTACCTCTAATAGTAGTTATGATTAAGTAAAAACCAAGTTTTAGGGAGTATCTTCATGGGATCTCAGTGGAAGAAGGAACAAAGCAAAATTCAGCACAATGCAGAGAATAAAACCACTCTTCTTGGCAGTTCCTTCTGTTGCTTTGTTTATTTGGGGGAAGCTGCAAAGGCTCCTTTCTTAATGTTCCACTTCAGTTAAAAAGTATATTCAGTCCCAGAAAAAGTAAATGGAAGAGACTTCAACCCATTAGTACGACTTGGTTATCCCTCTTTGTATGCTTGCTTGTGTTTTAGTAATGGAAGCAGTGATGGTTGAAATTAACTGTAATTGAAAGCAACTGCCAAGCAAGTTACTGTTAACATTTTTTCATACTACCGCTTCTATTGCTATACAAATGTTAGCCTATTCTCATTGCTTGTATTATGAGATTTTAATAGACTCTACAATGAATATTCAAATTCCTTGATATTTTCTATATATAGGAGTTTACTTTGGAATGTCCAATCCTAAAAAGCCAGGATTATGTCCAACTAACACATAGGCCTGTGCACAAACTGATTTGTATTTATTGCAGGAACATATATTATACTTAATGTCAACAGACTGAATGACAGGCCAAAAGTTTCTTTAATGATTCATTCAACCAGTACTTGTGAAGCACATCCTGTTTTCCAGACCTGTAGTGCTAGGCCATATAGAGAAGAAGATGAGGAATTGGCTCAGTGCCCAGGAAAATGAACTCAGGTTCCATTTTGGTGACTACACCAAAGGTTAATGTGTCAGGGGAATTAGAGATTTAAAGGATCTCTACTTCTTGTGAAATGGGGAAAGATAGTACAAAGCATGGGTATACATTATAAAATAGTAATATTCTAATTGTATGTTTGGGATCTCTATCCATGATGCTCACTTTTTTTAAATTGAAGATTTATTCATCAATTTTAGGAAACAATAATGAACTGGTAGCATGCGCTAGGCAATTACAAAATTTCAATTTTGACCATCAGGGTGTAATAGAACTGTTCTGAAGAAATGGCCCCTTGGAGAAAAATTTCTTCAGTAAATCCAGAACATCAGAGGTACTGTGCAGGTCTTGCTCTTCCTTGCATTACAAAGAATATTGTTCTAAGAGGACACAGTATTTATATGTGTGTCTCGTTTATTCCAAATCCCTAGTACTTCATTCCTAGAGAGTCCTAAGACTATCATGAATATTGATTGACAAAGTGTCAGAAAATCATAGACAACACACACATCTTTCAATTCCGGGGAAATTTTATTATATCAAAAGTTATGTATTACTAAAAGTACAACATTTTAAGTGTTTTTATTTTTATACTAGAAGTTTAATACAACTGTTCCTACTTGTTAACTGGCTGCTCTATCACTTGGGCCATGCTCCAACAATTTTAAAAAAATTAGTTGTTTTGCAGATAGAGCCTTTCATTTTATCTGCAGTCCAGCCTCAGTCTGTGATCCTCCTTCCTATGGCCTCTGCATAGTTGAGAACACAGGTAGGTGCCACCACCCCTGGCTTGCTGGTTTAGATAATGCCTCATAATTTTGGAGAATAAACTTAGCTTGATTCTCCAAATATTGGAAACAAGAAAGTAACAAAAGCATGATTACTTATTTAGAAAATCTTAAAGAATATGGAGTAACTTATAAAATTAAATTGAGTTTAGAAAGATTACATTTGCACAAATCCTTATGTAAAAAGTATATTTTATATAGTAAAGCAAGGAGAAAATAGAAAAAATTAAGAAATTATTTAAATAATATCAAAGTAAATGTCTCAAAAATGGTTAACAAAGTTTTGAAACACCTAGACATTCAAAACTATGAAACACTGATGAATGGCATTTGAAAGACATAAATAAGTGAGAAGATATATTATGACCATGAACTAAAAGACTCCCCCAAGGATCTTCTAATGATTCAATAAAATCCAAGTTTTAATCCTAGCATATTTATTTGTAGGAATTTCTCAGTCTAAAATTTTGTGAAAACAAAAATGACCTGAACTAGAATTGCAAAACAAATTTGTACAAAAGAAAGTTTTGGTATTCACACCAATAAATTTTCAAGACTTAAGAGTAAAAAATACAGAATGCCATTAGCATAAAGATCAAATATGTATCAATTATATATAATAAAGTATGCAGAAACTGATCTAGTTAGTACACTTTTCAGAGTGATTTTGCCACTTTGAGCCAGCATGATTTTTGTCCATTATTTTTAAGGCAGAGTCGTGCTTTCTGGCCAGCCACATGCCTGGAGACAGAACACCTAAGCTAGGTTTCCTAGTAGCTATACGAACAGACTCTCCCCATCACCAAATTTAAGCTTTCATTGCAAAGGGATGTTGTATAATTTTTTTAACAGGGCTAGTCTTGAGCCATGATCCCAATAATCTCACCCTCAGCAGTCACTAGGATTACAGGAGTGATCCACATTCTCTGGACTACCAATTAATTTTTGAATGAGGATTCAAGGTAATTTCATTGGAAAGGGAACACATTTTTCAAAAAATAATTTTGTAGCCACTGGATAAGTTTATTGGAAGAAACAATCTTTAACTCTTTTATATATAATGTGAAATAGTAAATTGAGCTATATCATAAGCAAAAATTTAAAAGCTGTCATATGATGCTTCTAGAAGAAAACATACAAAAGTAGATTTGGAAACCTTTGGGATAGATAAAATATATGAAGTACAAACCATACAGGAAAATAATTTAAAATACATGTTATTTAAAAAGCATTATTGAGAATGGCCTGACAAATGCAAACCACAATCTGAAAGAAAATATTCTCAATACATCTACAAAAGAAATACATACATGAAACTAAGGACTGGTATCCCAGACTAGTAAACAATTCCTTTAAAACACTAAGAGATATAAATAGATGAACAAAAAGTGGAGGAGCTGTAAGACTTGAAGCTACTCTTTCTGAAAGACATAGTTAATATTATACCCATGGTATTTAGTATCCAGGATGCATAATAGCAATGTGATTAGCATGGAGTTGTTGACTTGGAAAAATATTCATTTTAATATCATTTATTCCATGTTAAACTCTGTTGTGTCAGATATATCTAACACAGTCATTTTCTTTTTTTAAATCTTTATTGTAAAAATAAACAGGGGTGGTTACAGTTACATAAGTAAGGCAATAAGTACACTTCGTTTTAAACATTGTAACCCACTTCCTCATTCTTCCTACTTACCCTTCCCCCTAAGTTCCATAGTTCATTTCTAACATTGTGTCAAGTGAATTTCATTGTTGCATTAGTTCATCCTTTGTCCTGCTGTTTCTGTGATTGCTTTTCCCTTCCATGGATCAGATAAACTTATATACAAGAGAAAAGGTACCAAAAACTAAAACAGGAAGAAAAAAATAGAAATAACCACATATAGGAGATAAAAGAACCCCTTGTTTCCAATTCTTGAAGTTCATGTTGATACACTTTGTTATATATGGTCCTATGAACTTAGCAATTGGGCTATTGAGATCTTTGTTAAGAATATCATAGACAAATTCTAGTTATTACAAATTAAAGAAATGATGCGACCTGCTTTGTGCCTGATTTACTTCATGTAATATAATTTTTTCCAGGTCTTTCCATTTCCTTATGAATAGGATAGTGTCATTCTTTCCAATGGAAGCATAGAACGCGCGCGCGCCCGTGCGTGTGTGTGTGTGTGTGTGTGTGTGTGTGTGTGTGTGTGTGTGTGTTACATCTTCTTGATCCATTCATCTACTAAGGGGCATCTGGATTGGTTCCATATCTTAGCTCTTGGTCATGGCTGTTCTGATAGATTTAGTATGGCCTTATTTGTGATCATTTGGGTAAATGCCCAGGAGAGGGATTGCTGGGTCATAGTTGAGTTCAATGTTTAGTCTTTTGTAACTCAGTCATTTTCACTTCTACCTGTTGGTTCCTAATGCTTAGCCATACACTAACATTTAAGCTCAGTCTTTCATCAGAAACTGAGCTGAGGAGCTAAGAGAAATCAATCCCATTTAGAAATTTTTGGTATTTCTTCAGAAAATCTTACTGTTACTTACATGATATGTTATGCTTCTTTCTCTAGCTTGGAGGAAAGATTATACAAACTACACTGACTTTGTGCCATGAAAATCTGATTTGTTAGTCCCAATTTTATAAAAATATATTAGATAGAGTCTAACAAGAACCAATGTGAGCCAGGTGCTGGTTGTTTATGCATGTAATCCTAGCTACTGAGGCCCGCTATTCAAAGCCAGCCCAGGCAGGAAAGTTAGTGAGACTCTTATTTCTAATAAACTAATCAGAAAATGCCAAAAGTGGTTATGTGGATCAAGTGGTGGAGCACTAGCCTTGAGCACAAAAAGCCTTAGGGATAGTGCTTGGGTATGAGTTCAAGTCATAGGATAGACAAAAACAAATAAACCAAACACTATAGGAAAAGAAGGGACTATTAATTGGAAAGAGGATGCTGTTGTATTAAGGGTGGTTAAAAAAAATGGAATTTGAGCTAGGCACCTATGGCTCACTCCTGTAATTCTAGCTACTCAGGAGGGTGAGCCCTAAGGATAGTGCTTCAAGAGCAGCCTGGGCAGAAAAGTCTGTGAGACTCTTATTTCTAATTAATCATACAAAAATCTGGAAGGAGAGCTGTGGCTCAACTGGCAAAGTGCTGCCTCAAGCAAACAAAGCTCAAGGAGAGTACCCAGGCCCTGGCATCTTGCTTTATTTGACTATAACATTGATCAATTTAATCTTTCATACCTTTATGATGTAGATAGAAGGATCATTGTACTTTCAAATGTGTGGCACCAAGCCTATTACCTCAGTAGTCACTTGCTGTTCACCATGTTTTATTGGGGGTTGATTAAGTAAGCCTAAAGCTGGTCATGATAGCATTTACAGAAATAAGTTACTGGACTTAAGTTGAACTCTGCAGTTTGTCACTATAGGGCGCCATTTTCTCATATCTGTACTTATAGGCTTTCCAAGTCTCCTTTAATTCCCATTACTTAATGTAACTGGTTCTACTATTAAGACATCTCTCACATGACAAAACTTTATTAGGTAAGATTTCATAATCCAGTCTTGTTTTGACAGTTCAGCTCTTCTGTATCTTTCCTACCCTGTGTATCAGTATTTTCTACCTTATCTGTTTCTTTTTTTCTCTTTCAATTTTTCTATTGTCAAAATGTGTTACAGAGGGGTTACAGATTCATATGAAAGGCAGTGAGTGCATTTCTTGTTCTACTTGTTACATCCTCCCTCATTTCCCCAATCCCCCTCCCCCTTTCCCTCTCCCCCCAAGAGTTGTACAGTTGGTTTACACCAAATGGTTTCTAAGTGTTGCTTTTTGAATGATTTGTCTTTTTGTTCTTTGTCTCTCGATTTTGGTATTCCCTTTCCCTTCCCCAGTTCTATTACCCGTATCGGACAATACCCAGGGTACTCGGATGTAGTACAATGGTAGTGAGGGTACAGCCACAGGAAGGGACTACAAAAGAATCAAAACTAGACAAACCACTCAGCCAAATAAACTGAGATGGAAAAAGAGAAAAAACGTAGTATGAGTTCACATGGCCTGTTGAAAATAATTACAACTCTGGTTAACATGGAGTTCATTTCACTTGACATCTTCTTATGTGGTCATATGGGTGTAGTTATTGGGGTATTTTGGTCTTCTACCATGACTAGCCTATTCCTGTACTATCTATTCCCTATGAGGGACACCATAGGGTTTATGTTTCTTTGGGTCTGGATCACTTCTCTTAGTATGATTTTTTTCCAATTGCTTCCATTTCCTTACAAATGGGGCAGTATCATTCCTTCTGAAGGAGGCATAGAATTCTATTGTATATATGTACCACATTTTTCTGATCCACTCATCTACTGAGGGGCATCTAGCTTGCTTCCATGTTTTAGTGATGACAAGTTGTGCTGCGATGAACATAGTTGTGCTGGTGGCTTTAGTGTGGTCTTTCTTGTATACCTTTGGATAGATGCCTAAAATTGGGACTGCTGGGTCATAGGGGAGCTCTATGTTTAGCTTTCTTAGGAACCTCCACAATGCTTTCCAGAGGAGTTGAACAAGTTTACATTCCCACCAACAATGTAGTAGAGTTCCCTTTGGCCACATCCTCTCCAGCATTTGTTATTATTAGATTTCCTGATAATAGACATTCTTACTGTGGTGAGGTGGTATCTCACTGTTGTTTTGATTTGCATTTCTTTTATGGCCAGTGATGTAGAGCACTTTTTCATGTGACTCTTGGCCATTCTTATTTTCTCTTCAGAGAAGTCTCTTTTTAGGTCTTTAGCCCATTTGTTGAGAGGGCTGTTGGTTCTTTTATTATTATTATTATTATTGTCAAGCTGATATACAGAGCAGTTACATACGTTAGGCATTGGATACATTTCTTGTACTGTTTGTTACCTCCTCCCTCATTCTCCCCTCTCCTTTCCCTTTCCCCCCATGAGTTGTTCAGTAAATTCACACTAAACAGTTTTGAAAGTATTGCTTTTGTAACCATTTGTCTTTTTTTTTTAACCTATGTCTCTCGATTTTGGTATTCCCTTTCAGTTTCCTAGTTCTTATACCTGTATACACAGTTTCCAATGTACTCAGATAAGATACAGAGATAGCGCAGGTACAACCACAGAAAGGGGATACAAGAGGATCATCAACAATAGAAGCTACAGTTTCACATCGCATGTTGAAAGTAATTACAACAGTGATATAAGAGTCGTTTCCATAACATGGAGTTCATTTCACTTAGCATCATCTTTTGTGTTCATAGGGGTATAGCTATTAGGCTCTTGTGATCCTCTGCTATGACTAGCCTAAACCTGTGCTAATTATTCCCTATGAGGGAGACCATAGAGTCCATGTTTCTTTGGGTCTGGCTCACTTCACTTAGTATAATTTTTTCCAAGTCCTTCCATTTCTTGATTGTTTGTTTTGGAGGAATTTAACTTTTTGATTTCTGTGTATATTTTAGATATCAGGCCTTTGTCCATTGTATGGCTGGTGAAAATCTTTTCCCAAGCTGTAGGCTTTTTATTTATCTTGGGAGCTATATCCTTTGCCCTGCAAAGGATATCAAGCCTGCAGTTTGATACAGTCCCAGTTTTCCAGCCATTCTTTGATTTGTTGGATTTCTGGGCCTTTTATGAGGAAGTTTCTTCCAGGGCCAAAGAGTCCTAGAGTTTCTCCTGTTTCTTCTTGTAGAGTTTTCCGGGTATCTGATTTTATTTCCAGGTCCTTGACCATTTGGAGTTGATTTTGGTGCAGGGTGATATATAGGGCTTTAGTTTTAGTTTGTTACAGTTGTTGACCCAGTTTTGCTGCACCATTTGTTAAATAGGCTGTCTTTGTTCCAAACTATATTTTTAGCTACTTTGTCAAAGATCAGGTAACCATAGGTCTGTGGGTTCATTTCTGGGTCTTCAGTTCTGTTCCATTGGTCCTCAGGCCTGTTCTTGTGCCAGTACCAAGCTGTTTTTATTACTATAGCTTTATAGTACAATTTAAAGTTTAGTATTGATATTCCTCCTGCACTGTTCTTTCTACTTAGGATTGTTTTTGCTATTTGGGATTTTTAATTTTTCCATATGAATTTCTGAATTGCTTCCTCTATTTCATGGAAGAATGATGTTGGGATATTGGTGGGTATTGCATTGATATTGGAGATAGAATTTGGTAATATTGCCATTTTCATGATGTAAATCTCACAATCCAGGAGCATGGGAGGTTTTTCCATTTTCTTAGTTCTGCCTTAATTTCCTTTTTTAGGTTTCGTCATAGAGTTCTTTCACTTCTTTGGTTAAGGTTATTCCTAGGAATTTTGTGTTACTTGAGGCTATTGCAAAAGGTGTTGATTTTCTGATTTCAGCCTTGCTCTTCAGGTTGTTAGCATATATAAAAGCCATTGATTTTTGAGGATTTATTTTATATCCTGCTACTTTGCCAACGTTTTGGATTAACTCTAGTAGCTTGGGAGTATAGTCTATGGGGTTCTTTTAGGTATAGGATCATGTCATCTGCAAAGAGAGAAAGTTTAACTTCATCTTTTCCTATTTTGATCCCCTTTATGTTTTCTTCTTGCCTAATTGCTCTGGCTAGGAATTCTAGTACTATGTTGAAGAGGAGGGGAGAGAGTGGACATCCCTGTCTTTCTCCTGATTTTAAAGGGAATGGTATCACCACAGAAACAACAATAATCCAGAATATAGTAAGGGACTATTTTGCAAACCTATTTGCCAACAAACTTGAGAACCTGGAAGAAACAAAAATTGATATGCCAAACTTAACCAAGAGGATGTAAAACTACTGAACAAACCTATATCCAGCAATGAAATTGAAACTGCAATAAGTGATCTACCTTCCAAAAAAAGCCCAGGTCCAGATGGATTCACAGCAGAATTCTACAAGGCTTTCAAAACAGATCTCACACCAACACTCCTCAAACTCTGCAATGAAATAGAGAGTAAAAGCTCACTACCAAACACATTCTATGATGCTAGCATAATGCTAATCCCAAAACCAGATAGGGACTCCTCAAGGAAAGAGAACTATAGACCCATCTCCTTGATGAACATCGATTCAAAGCTCCTCAACAAAATTCTGGCCAACTGAGTTCAACAAGTCATCAAAAAAATCATACACCATGACCAAACTAGATTCATTCCAGGGTTGCAAAATTGGTTCAATATACGCAAGTCAATTAATGTAATCCACCACATCAACTGGAGCAAGATAAAGAATCACATAGCTATATCACTAGATGTGGAAAAGGCGTTCGATAAAATCCAGCACCCATTTATGATAAAAGCCCTGGAAAAGCTGGGATTCCATGAAACATTCCTGAATATAATAAAGGCAGTCTATGACATACCAACAGCAAGCATAATTCTAAATGGCGAAAAGCTAAAGCCATTCCCTTATCTGTTTCTGCTTACAAATTGTCTTACTAAAAATTGAAAGTAAACTCCCTATTTTCTTTTTCATTAACTTATCATTACTTTCTTCTATGGTTAAGGACATGGCTATGGTTAAAAATTACATATGAGCTTGTCCCTGATTTTCCTTTTTTTTAAAATTTATTTATTGTCAAAGTGATGTGCAGAAGGGTTACAGTTTCATACATAAGTACATTTCTTATCAAACTTGTTACCTACTCTCCCATTTTCCTCCCACCTTCACCCCTCCCCAATTCCTTCCTCCCCTCAGAGTTGTGCAGTTGATTTATAGCATTTTGTCTTCTAAGTATTGCTGTTGCGTTGGTTTGCCTTTTACCCTTTGTCTCTCCATTTTGATGTCCCCATTCCCTTCTCTAGTTCTGATAACTGTATTACAATACCCAGTGTACCAAAATCAAGTCCCGATTTTTCTGCCCTTCTTCTTTTCCTACAACTTATATTTCCCCACTGTTTCTATACACATTTCACATCTTATGTGAATCATTCAAAAGACATTGCGAATTTTTCTTTATTGTCAAAGTAATGTACAGAAGGGTTAGAGTTACATACATAAGGCAGTGAGTACATTGGGACTTTTAATTTCACATACAGTCCAATTCTTTCAAATACAACCACTGTTAGGAATATGGTAATGGAAGAAACTACAGAAAACTATACAATTAAACTTGGTGAATGACTGTGATTCATAGAAACCTAGCTGACAATCTTTACAGGTAAAGAGCCTAAGAGAGCAGAGCAAGTCCTGTGTGCACTCCTGTAGTTGCTAAATGTTATCTTTTATAAACTTTCAGGGAAGATTATATCTACCTTAAACATCAAAGCCATATGCTGTACCTTATTTATAAATACCTCCATGTTCCTTATACATTCACTTAAAATTATACATTTCATTTCCTTCTACATGTAGCATTTCATAATCCTATGCCCAATGCAATATGTGGAGAAGAGATTATTTACTAACCTTTTATTGGCATTTGCTATCAGGGGGCACAGGCAAATATGAGTCAGTTCTTTACAGGTTCTAATTATATGAGTAATACATATTTAAAAATGACATGCCAAATTAAGTCAGGATAAGGTCCAAATCAAAAACCCGTTTTAGAAGTAGAAACATTATGAAGAATTGAAGGCAGGCTTTGACTTTTTTACAGTGTGATGTGTCTTTACCTTGGTAAGGCATCCACAGTTTTCAGATGAGGATATGTGTGAGGGAAGGAATGCCTACTTTCCTCAGTTTTACAGTCTCAGGCACCACTTATCCAAATATTCTTCATTGTATTACAGTGATTGCTATGAATTTTTTGCCTTCTTCAATAAATTGTTATCAGAGATGTTTTTTCAGTTCCAAAGCATTGAGAAAATAAAGAAACATGAAAAAACTCAACAATGTTTTAACTCAGTGCCATTCAGATTTTCTGTGTGGCTGGAGTAGTTGTCCAACTTTGCTCCTACAGGAAATTGCTGAGGTGCTAGATAGCCAAACACCTGGTCTTTATAGTCTAAATTTTCAGTCATCTACATTCTCAACGTTTTCCTAATGGAACTTCTCTCAGATGTCAAGTTTAATAATTAAAAGTTATATATTTTATCTATATATATTGTATTTTATATGCAATAGTTCATTACTATCCTTTTGTTGATGATCCTCTTGAATCCCATTTCTGTGGTTGTACCTGCACTGGATCTCATCTGAGTGCATTGGAAACCGTGTATACAGGTATTAGAACTAGGAAACTGAAAGAGATTACCAAAATCAAGAGCCACAGGGTAAAAAAAGACAAATGATTACAAAAGCAATACTTGCAAAATGGTTTAGTGTAAATCTACTGAACAACTTATGGGGGGAAAGGGAAAGGGGGAGGGGGGAGGGGAAATGAGGGAGGAGGTAACAAACAGTACAAGAAATGTATCCAATGCCTAACGTATGAAACTGTAACTGCTCTGTATATCAATTTGACAACAAAAATTTTTAAAAATGCAAAATATTTTACATATTTATGCATGTATATAAATACATACAATGTTAAAATATATAGAGTAATAACTATCCAGACTAATATAAAAGCACAAGCTCCTTTAGCCACCAGATATTTGGACTGGGGCAAATCTTTCCATTTAAGATTTGAAATGTTGGCAGGAAAAAAAAAATAATCCCTTTAGTAGATGAGATGGTGAGTTCAAAATCTATGCTGCTGACAGTATCATTAATGAAATGGGATCATCTGATTTCTTTCCTGAGTACTTGAAGACTGAGCACAGAACTGCAAAGCATCCTTCTCTTCCTGGACAGTATAGGTGAGCACTTTTCCCTGAATAAATGAATGATCACTGAGGGATCTCTGGATGCTTCGGAACCTTGGGGCCCCTGGAAAGTATGAATTTTAAACTCTTTTTAATTAATTAATTTATTTATTGTCAAGATGATGCACAGAGGTTACAGTTTCATACGTAAGGCAGTGAGTACATTTCTTATCAAACTTGTTACCTTCTTCCTCATTTTTCTCCCACCTTTCCCCTCCCCAATTACCCGCTCCAAGAGTTGTACAGTTGGGTTACAACATATTGTTTTGTAAGTATTGCTGTTGCATTGGTTCACTTGTAGCCCTATTCTCTCAAGTTTGATGATCTCTCTCCATTCCTAGTTCTAATAACGTATATACAATACCTGGGGTACCAGAATCAGTTACAGTGACATCATGGGTAAAACCAAGGGGAAGAAAGACCAAAAAAGCATAATTTCACATAGTACATTGAAAGTAACAACAACAATGATAAATAACTTATTTCCATAACTTGGATTTTTTGCTTAGCATCATCCTGTGTGTTCATATGTACTAGCTATTGAGCTATTGTGATCATCTGCTATGAATATCCTAGACATGTAAAAATTATTACCACTGAGGGAAACCATCATGTCTGTGTTTCTTTCGGTCTTGTTCACTTCACTTAGTTTGAGTTTTTTCCAAGTCTTTCTATTTCCTTATGAATCGGACAATGTCATTGTTTCTGATAGAAGCATAGATTTCCATTGTGTATATGTATCACATTTCCTTGATCCATTCATCTACTGAGGGGCATCTGGGTTGGTTCTATATTTTAGCAATAGTAAATTGTGCTGCAATGAACATAGTTGCAAAAAGGAAACCTTGGAAATAAAAGCAAAGTATAAATATTAAGAAAACTAGAATTTTTGCTACTGATTTGATAGTATTTTTAAATTCAAGGTCTCCTAGACTGAAGACAATAGAAGGTAAGTACATGATTGTGGCAGTAGTTGTATAAAATACTGAAAGAGATTAATCACTTAGGCCAGTGAATATCATTTCAAAAATGCCAGAAGATACAGAATCTTAGACAGCATAGACAGATAAACTCAATATTTAACATTCTTTTTAGGCTGTGAGTTTGATGCAGCCTACACAGAGCCGCTTGTCCAGAGAAATTACCTATTATGCAGCCAAGATAACATCACAAAACACTGATCATTTACCTAAGGAGGCAAGACCTACCAGGGCAAACATCTGGTATTCACTCTGTCCTTTGATTGTTACTGAAAAGTGTGTCTATTTGGCAAAACTTATTTAATGTCTTGAGTTTTTAGGTAACACGAACTGAAATTTAAAAAAGACAAACAAGCAATATTCTCTAGTCAAATTTCAGAACTTGGCTCCAATTATCCAATATTCTTTAAAATAATTCTTTAATCAAGCCCTTGTCCAGTAAGACTTTTGACAGCACTTCGTGACTACAGGATGTTCTATTTTTCCTCTTTTACTTCTCATTTTCTCCTTTTCACCCCAGTGTAACAAGTCGTTACACAATTTTACCAAAATGCTGTAGCGGTAGTTGGAAATACTTTTATTTTACATTATCAGAAGTATTCAATCACATTATCACGGGTCACATTTGCATCTAACTAGGAGATAGCCAAATAACCTCTACTGCAGTGATTTTGCAAACTCAGCATAGTCAATGTATCCATCATTATTTTTGTCATCATCTCTCAACACACCATCTATTATGTTGATTAGTTCATCTTCACTCATTGGTGGTGCCCGCTCACTCCCCTCCTCCTTATGGACATGTGTGATGGCTGTGGAGAGCTCTAAGCCGTCAAGCAAATTACTGCCATCATAATCGTGCATTTTGAAATAATGAAGCTGCAGTTGTTGTGGGGACATCTCTGCCTCTGGTTTGTTGATGACACCTTCTAGATGCTCCATGATATGCTCTTGGTCATGCACTGTGTTCTTATCCAGGCCCACGCTGCCAGGATGGGGGGCACCGGCCTCAGGCTCCTGAGCCCTGGTACATGGAGCATAAAAGGCCCAGAGCAGGCCACACAGGAAAGGGGCTCTGAGAAGCTGCAGTGATCTCATGGTCACTGGTACCCTTAGGGTCCCAGCCATATACGCGAAGTCCTTTGGCTTGAGCCTAACCAGCCCCCGTCCCCAGGGCGCTCTCTCTCCCACCTTACTTCATTTATAATGACGATAAGGAGAAATATTTTTAAATTCTCATTTATATATTTAGAAAATGTATTCGAAGGAAAGGAACTACTGCTCATTTTCTTAGATCTACTAATTATTCTTCTCTGGCTTGCAGCCTGCAGTTCAAGAAGAGAAAACAAGTTGATTTGATTCCCTGCTCTCAGTCATTAGTGGCTCCTGCTAATTGACATAGACATGAACTGAAATAAATTCACAGCAGGAATTCTGTCTATTCTTTCTTCAGCAGTAAGCTAGAACAAACTTTCCTCTAGATGCTAAAGAAGTTCAGCTAAGTTTAAGGAATGCATGGCAGGCCATGTTGTTCACTATCTCTAAAGAAAGAGTTAAACCCATAAAATTCTGCTCCTTAATTCTAGTTGATTCAGTTACAGTAAATAAATTCATGTTATGGGGCTGAATATTACTAATCTTAAATGCTTTGGGTGAGAACTGCTTTCAATTTCTGATTTTTAGATTTTGAAATAGTTCCCTGTCGATAATGAGAACTCTTTAGAATGAGACCTGAGTCTAAACATAAAGTAATTTACATTTCATATATATGTATATATATACACACACACATATATATGTCATACAGATGTATATATATATGCACACACGCATATATATGTCATACAGACTGAAGGTAATTTTATACAATGTTGTTAGTGTGCAAGCATTTTAACTACAACCTGTTTCCTGCAGTTGTGGAATTTTCTATTTGCATCATACTGATGCTCAAAATGTTCTAGAACGTGGAGTATTGCAAACTCCATGTTTTTCATATTTTTGTTTAATCATGTTCAACATATATTAATTTTCTGATGAGGGATACAAGAGAAAATTAAAGAGTGAAAATCACATAAATGTAGTGTAAATAAAAACTCATAACAGCGAATGAATAAGACAATAATTTGAATACATGTTTCCAAAAGTACATACATACCAAGACAGTCATTTCTCATTTATTCTAGATTCTAATTTAGTACACCTAGGCTGTAGCCATGTACTGAATTTGTTCCCCGAGAAGCCACTCAAGTAATTCTGATGTACTATATAAATGGGTGTGATAGTCTCAAACTATGTTACTAGTCATATACAACCACCTTTAATTTTAAAGTTCAATATATTCTGACATGAACATTTTGTTTTCTAGAGTTTAGGGACTCAAAATAAGGGAGCTGAAATACCATTATAAAGAGATCTTCTCTTCTGAATTTGAATAAGCTGTTGATCAGTCCTTAGCATAATTTTCATGTAAACAAAGTCAAATCAGTCCTCCTGTAAAATTTTTCAAATGGAAGGAACCTACAGTATAAAATCAATGGAAAAAGGAGTCAGATGAAAGGAGTGAGCGCTGCACGGCTGCTTCTAAGCAGCTCTGCTTCTCAGGTGGCTTGATTGAGGGCTACAAAGGACACAGTTTTAACCACAAGCCTATAGTCTAATACTCTGATTTCACAAGTGAGGAAACAAAGGGCCAGTGCGATGAAGCCACTGACCTTGGAAATCTCTGTTAGAACAATAGGGTCCAGACTGTAGTCAAACATGGTTTGCATTACTGTGTTTATTTACCTCTTCCAAGAGAGGGCTTTAAAAGTGATAATGAGTTACCATTGTCCTCATTAAAATTTTGATCAACAGTATGCCATTCTTTAACTTGGATTTATGATTGCTCACATAAAAAGAAAAATACATGTAAAATTAAATTAGTTTTATTATGCCATTAAAATGATTCCATCTTGTCAGTTGGGAAAAAATCTAATAAAATCAGATGTTAAATTAATTAAGTAGAGTAATATAATGAAGCTTCAAATGTGTAAAATTGGACGTGGCTGAGGCTCTGTAGAGAAGGGGATGTGTCCTCTCATAGGATGGAATTCTGCAGGGTTTCTCTTATGTATATTCAATGGAAAACTATAGAAATTAGTTGAGTTTCATTGCTTTGACCCTCAAAAGACTAGCTTATGAGCATCACAAAAGTAAATGGTAGTTAGGAAAAGGAAGCATTTAACTCAGTGTTATCTCTGTATTTCAATTTATCTCTGTACTTAATCTTTATAACTTCCAAAGAGGGTTGATCTTGAAGCTTGTAATTTAAGATGTTAGCAAATTAGCATATTTCTTTTAAAATGTGCTTTTTAACAAATCTGGCAAATGTGCTGCTGAGTATGCATTTTGTTTAGTTTCAATAACTCTGAACCACATAGATTATGAGACTGTAAGTATAATATGTTCAGAAAAGGAAAACATTGGTTACTACCACCAACCCTTCCCCAGAAGAATTAAAATGCCTCATTTTCTACAACTGAGAGAAAATAGAATAATTCTATCAGAATTTTATTTTTTATGTCATAATAGCATGGAAGGGTATTAAGAAGGAACATATGCAACTTAGTAGCATGTCACTTATTACATGGCTAGTGGCATTTCCTAAAGGGCAAAACTTAATAAAAACAGAAAACAAATATTGAATAATTTTGATCAGCAGGTGGCCTTGGGCAGGGAGACACTTTTCCTGTCAGCAGCACTTAATTTCATTTTTTAAGGAACATTCTAAATGAGGAAGACCTTTGGAAGCATTATAATGCTAAATCCTATATTTATTGAAAGATTAAAACAATGAGGCACACAGATATCCCAAAAGAAATGCGGCACGAGCCTGTGGCATTCAGAACATTGATGGGTGTGGAATAGTCTTCGTGTTAGGACTAAGATTGCCTTGAGACCCACTGAAGGCTTCTTTGCAGTGTGAGGGAAGAATCTGGCCTTAAATTATCAAACTAGTTATAAATAGCAAAATGTTTTGTGAAGAGGAACCATCTGTTCTGAAGCATCAGAAGACAGACTGAGGATGTCTCCAGGAAGGCTCCGGAGCTCAGGAGTAAACTGACAGTCACATTGATATTTTCTGCTCCTCTGGGCTTCACTCAAGTTCGTCATTCATTCCAATCTTGTCAGATATAAAAGTAAACACACCTGAGATACGTATTCCATTCCAAACAGCATTCTGGACTCACTAACAAGATAAAACCAGACAAACTGACTTTGCCTCAATTCTCGATGTACAATAGAATTTCCTTGGGAGTTATGAGGACAAAAACATCCCAGTAACTGGGCTCTACCTTAGGTCAGTCAAAGCAATGTTCCTATGGAATGGCACATAGGCATTGGAAGAATTCATTACAAACTCCGGGTGATTTAATGTGCAGCCGATTTTGAGAACTCGGTTCTAAAATAAGAACATGAGGGCAATACTTCAGTCTACAAGCAAAAGGAAGTATCTAATAAAAATCACACATTGATATATAGCAAAAAGGACTTTTCTACCAACATACCTGAGGTTTTGCCTCCCCCACCCCAATGAGAAAATTCATCCGTGTATTTTATGGACATAATAATTTCCTAGAGTGTAAATTATCTCTGTCTTTTCTTTCTAAATTTTGGAAGAGACATTTCCAAGAATATACCAGCTTTTGGCTGGCAGGAAGAACTCACAATCTGGTTACAGAAAGAGCCAGTATATTATATAAGAAGAACATCTTGTCATAGACTGATTGTGGTAGACCCATGAATATTTTTTGATGATGAAGTCAAATTTATATTATGTTTTTTCATAGCCCAAAGTGTTGGATGAGAGATTCTGTTTATGTTCACTATCATTTCTTTTGCATTTGCAAGTCAGAGAAAAAATGAAGATGCATCCATACAGCGGACTCATTTAGGATAAGACTGAAATAAATAAAAATATCAATGAACAAACACCACTAGTAGGGTTTATAAAATTGTCTGCATCTTGATGGCATTGTATTATTTCTGTATCCATGTATTTGTAAAAACACAATTGCCCTGAAAGCACAAAAGTTGTATTTCTCAGTTTGTTTATGCTACTATTTCCAATGAGGTGTACCAAACACTTGACATCATAAAAGTGAGAAGCATAAATATCAATAATATAATTTCTTAGCAGAACCCAGAAATGAGAGATTCTAGGTGATTATACAGTGACTAGAATTGCATGTGGCTTGGGGAGATAACTTGTTCTCCAAAAATATTTAGTCAGAAACCATTGGTACAACAAGAAAAAAATAGTGACAGGAAAATATCAGGCAAGTTAACAAGATAACAACCCACTAGGGAGAGATTCTGGAACTGGCACCATTCTGAGTGGGGTATGAGCTTTACTAAAAAGGAAATCAAAGCAGAATCCTGACCTAGACACATGGCCATGGTGAAGGAAGGATAGAGAGGAAAATACTAGGTAAATGGAATCTTTGCCACATGTCACTGAAATGTCTAAGTTCCAGTAAAAGTTCTAGCTACCCAAATGCTTGCTGCTTGAACTATAATGACTGGTGTGTAAGTGGGACAAAAACATTGGTGCAAGATAGACTGGTAATACAAACATGTAATCCCAGACACTTGGGAGGCAGAGGTAGGAGAATCGTGATCCCATCCCAGCTTGAACAAAAACTAAGGCACTATCTGAAAGAAAGCAAAGGAATTTGTTATGTTTCCTCAAGTGGTACTCACCTAATAAGAATAAGACCATGAGGGCTGGGGATATAGCCTAGTGGCAAGAGTGCCTGCCTCGGATACACGAGGCCCTAGGTTCGATTCCCCAGCACCACATATACAGAAAATGGCCAGAAGCGGCGCTGTGGCTCAAGTGGCGGAGTGCTAGCCTTGAGCGGGAAGAAGCCAGGGACAGTGCTCAGGCCTGGAGTCCAAGGACAGTGCTCAGGCCCGGAGTCCAAGGCCCAGGACTGGCCAAAAAAAAAAAAAAAAAAAAAAAAAAAAGAATAAGACCATGAGTTCAATCTCCAGTGATTCTATAAGACAGACAGATAGATAGATAGATAGATAGATAGATAGATAGATAGATAGATAGATAGATAGATAGATAGATATAGACAGACAGAAAGAAAGGGACGTACTCAAGTTTGGGAGACTAGAAAATAAAAGAGAACAAAAAGACACCATAGCTAGTATATATTATTCTGATCTTTATAGGCCCATAAATTTCCATGAATAATCTCCATACTTCTTCAAAGCAAATGAATACATTACTGCTTGCCAAATAAATTTACTTTTAAACTCTTTTTACTCTCCACATTGATAATGATGGAGCATCCAACATGTTGGAAAAAGAAGATTCTGTTGGATGATGTTAGACATTGACCTAGCCTCGACAAGAATGCTCAAATTAAATGCACACATAACACCACATTTGGAGCACTTTCACACTAAATGGACTACTACCTTCTCCCTCTGTCCATATTTTCCTGGAAATTCTTCTGGGTTCCTTTTGACTATCCTTAGCCTGCTACTTACATCCTAGAGGAAATACAGGAAACTCTTGTTTTAAATCTTTCTTCCACATCATTCAGGACCCTAATAGTTACTTTCTTAATGTATTTCTGCTATGTTGTAGGTCATGTCAATGAACTATATGAGGAAAGGGTCTGTATCTGAAACAAAGAAAGCATTTATTAATCATCTGAATGAGTATATGGATTAATCAATTTACATGTTCACTATTTAGTTCATATCTTATTCCTTCCTGCAGTCATAACATAGAGAAAATTATAGGTGTTTATACTGTTTTTAAACTACATTAAATCTTGACTATCATTCTCATTTTAAGTGATTCTAAAAATTAATCCAGGTGCTGGTGGCTCACTCTTATAATCCTAGCTACTTAAGAGGCTGAGATCAGGGCTGGGGATATAGCCTAGTGGCAAGAGTGCCTGCCTCGGATACACGAGGCCCTAGGTTCGATTCCCCAGCACCACATATACAGAAAACGGCCAGAAGCGGCGCTGTGGCTCAAGTGGCAGAGTGCTAGCCTTGAGCGGGAAGAAGCCAGGGACAGTGCTCAGGCCCTGAGTCCAAGGCCCAGGACTGGCCAAAAAAAAAAATAAATAAACAAAAAAAAGAGGCTGAGATCTGAGAATCATAGTTTGAAGCCAGCCTGAGCAAGAAAATTTGTGAGACTCAAATCCCCAATTAAGTACCAAGAAGCTGGAATTGAGCAATGATTTAATGATAGCGTGCCAGCCTTGAACAAAACAGGTAAGGTACAGTGCCTAGGCCTGGGGTTCAAGCCCCAGAACTAGCACACATGCAAAATTTTCTAGAAAATAGAAAATAGGACAGGACCATATTCATTCCAGTCTATATTATAAAATTTGCTTTGAGAAAAATTCTTAACTCTGTTTCCTAGAATTACTGAGCAGAGAAGAATATGGATATTATATAGGACATTCTTATTTTCTGGATTCCCAATATTGCACATTATTCTCTTGGTCTTATCAACTACTGTGACCAACATGACTAAATGCCTTTATTATAGAACATCTCTTGGCTCACACACAGTAATACTATGTAAATGAGTGAGTGAGCTTAATAACAGTACATTATGTGGCAGATTTGATTATAGTTGCCTGGTTACAGTATCATGGTTATTTTGAACTATGTTACTTTCCTAGGACTGTTTTCTATTTATTCCTTGCTCATTTGTTATCCATAAACTTTCATATAACAATTTCATTGCCTCAATAAGATGTAAAGTTACCTTACGACATTGAATTTTAGGCCTAATAAATCTATGATGAAGTGCACTTACTTGAATCATGGGAATAACTGATGAAAGAATAATGAATGCTTTTACACCCACCGTTGGCTTCTTTAATGATAGTTCTCATTAGGTAGGTGTAATTTTTCTAAGGCTCAATCTAGATTAACCTAATGTAACAGATTTTTGTGGCAAATAAGAGCTTCCAAAACTCCTTTCCTAGTTTTGGAGAATTTATAATTTATACACACTCTCTTCTCAGCTACCATTACAGTTTTCTTCATTGTCAGAAACATTAACAGTATTTCTCCTCCTCTCTGTTTCCCTCCTACTCCAAATTGACTATAACTTCCATGAGGAGAAAAGGTTGCCTGCTTGTCTCAACTTTCTAATTCTAACACATAAAGAGTGAGGTGGACAATGAGAACACTCATTAAATACCTGCTGAATCTTTAAATGATGTAACCTTAACCAAGACATACTTAGAGCAAAGTGAATCAATCTGATTGGCAACCCTAGCTCAACCTTCCACAACCTTATCAGATTTGACTTTCAGGTCTCTATAGATCTTTGGAGTCTCCATTAACACGATGTGTTGCTCCCTGGTAGCATTTGCATTATCCAGGAAAGATTCATCATTGCTCCTACCTACGTGTGAATTTATTCCTCTCCTTGTCCCTTTCAATCTACAGGAAAACCAATCTAGAAATAGCTCACTGTTTCTAGAACACAAACACTTCCTTCAAAGGCGTTCTGTAAGTTATTAATACTTATTTAATTTAGCAAGTTCAATTTCAATACCAGGTTTTGGGAGTATAAAAGAATTTGGAGGGGGCCCAGCTTCTGGCTTCTTCTAATCCCCACATCTGCACCTCATTTCTTCTCTCTCTCTCTCTCTCTCTCTCTCTCTCACACACACACACACACACACACACACACACACACACACACACACACACACACGGTTCCATTCCCAGCCCCGAACCCCCAGTACTCTCCCTAATCACTTGCAAAGCTTTGGTAACTCGAGGAGGTTGGATCCATGATCTAAGGGAGGGTGGTCCGGGTTTCACATCAAGTGACTGGAGCTCCACATGAGGAATCTTACTCGTTCTCCTTTTTTCCTCGTGTGTTGGTGGCACTCGGGTTGAGGCTCAGGGGCTCAGATCTGCTCAGCAAGCCCTCTACCACTTGAGCCACACCCCAGTTTGTTTATTTTCTTTTTTTGCTTTAGTTGTTCTTCAGATAGGGTCCCTGGCTGCTTGCCTAGGGCTGGCAAACCCTCCTACATGTATCGCCAGGGGAGAATTTACAGATGGGGACTACCATGCCCAGCTTATTGGTTGAGGTGGGGTCTCATTAACGTTCTGTTTTCTTGAGCTATCCTTTCTAGACAGGAAGAAGAAGGTGGCAAGGGCGAACTGTCCCCTAACTGTGCAGTGGACTCCTATTTACATCTCAAAGGCCATGCAGTGTCCCGGGTAGCTGGGATTACAAGCGTGCACAACTAAACCTAGTCTAAAACTTCTGTTCTTAGAAAAAAAAAATTACCCAGGCACTGATGGCACTAGCTTTAATGGGTGCTATCTCCAAGTAAGCACCAAAAACCCAGAAGCGGAGCTGAGCCTGAAAGTGTTAGTGCGTTAGCCTTGAGCAAAAAGAGCTCAGGAACAGTGCCCAGGCCCTGAATTCAAGCCTCATGACCAACAAAAAAATAAAAATACTTAAAAAAGAATTTGGAGAAAAGTAAAACTAACAAAACAAACAAAAAAATCTTATGAATAGGGTAGTCTGTCATTTTAGGGATATATATTTCTCAAATTGTTCATTTGGTTTCTTTATGTATCTTGCTTAGGTGGACTTAAGGAATAATATACTTCATGTAGAACTGTGCAAGGCAATTTGGATTCTCAATTCATGTTAGAAACAACATAGATTCCATTGCAATGGCCTCAGTATTGCTAACGTTCAGCAGAATCATTATATATTTTAATTTAAAAAGGTATCTTGAGGTGTACTAAGTTGCATTATCATTGTATCAAAAGTGAATTACTTTTGATAACATGATACTGGACTGTAAACATTCACACAGTGAGACCATAACAGGATATTCTTAGGAAAGGATCACAAAGGTTCAGTAGCTATGTGCATATGTTCACTTAAAATAATCATAGAAATGAACTCCAAGAAATGGAAATGAGGTTTTTTGTTAGTTTTCTTTTTCCCTTTTTTTCAATGGTCTTATTTTTCTCCTTTGTCACTGTTTTTGATATTTTTTACCTTCTGACTTTTATGTAAGTTCATCTGTTTTGGAAAGGGTAGGGGAAGCACAGAAATGGTGGGACAAAGGGTGAGCAAATGCAGCCGAGATACTTACTAGACACTATGTTGAAAATGAACTACACAAGTTGTAGGAGAGCAGGGTCCTGAGGGAAAATACTGGGTAAAATGAGGGAAGAGGTGATACTGCTCATGGTTTATCATTGTTGTATTTATTTTCAACATACTATATAATAATATGCCTTTGCCTATTGTTTTTCTTTCCTATGGTTTTACCCCTGTTGTCACTATATTTGATTTTAGTACTTTGGGTATTGTATATACATTTATCTGAACTAGGGAAGGGAAGAGGAACATCAACATGGAGAGACAAAGGGTAAAAGGTGAACCAATGCAACAGCAATAATTACAAGACAATATGGTGTAAACCATATGTGCAACTCAGGGGGTGGGGTGAGGAGGAAATTGGGGAGGATGGAAGAAAAATGAGAGAGGAGATAACAAGTTTGACAAGAAAAGTACTCACTGCCTTACATATGTAACTGTAACCTCTCTGTACATCACCTTGACAAAAAAAATAAATACAAATTTAAAAAATCATATTACCTGATTTATGTGACTGTAACCCTGGTTTACACATCTTTAAAAATAAATATATAAGATTAAAAATATAATTAAATTTACTTGATTAAATTGGTTACAGAGCTCTGTTCCCATGCCTACCTGTGGGTGGAGCTTCTGGAGTAGCCATGAAGACATGTTGGCATGAAGCCCCAGTCTATCACTTGTAGCCAACCAGCATGACCTGTTGCTGGTTGCTGAAGTTTTGGGCCACAAATCTACCTCAGCAATAGGAAGCTCATAGCAGTACTATACTGGCCTTGGTTGTCTGTGGGCCCAGGAGGTTACAGTTCTGTGGCATAGGAGCCACAAGTGTGCCATAAGTGCTTTCCATAATGATTTGATGAAAGGCAGAGCCTTTCAGTGTCCAACACAAGACCAGTGATCATAGACAAGGCCCTAGGCCCCAGAGAAAGGCTCACTAGATTAGAGTTCCCTTTTAAGGTACTCTTTCAGCTGGTATTAAACATGCCAGCTGAAAATATGTTCTTGGCTTGCTCTGTAGAGGAGCAATAGTGACAGTACACCAAAAATATATGTGTAGCAAACACAGATTTAGGTACTATCTACTGCTAAAATGGTGGTGTGACTTAAAGTCCAAAGAAATAAATGCTCTGCTGTATACCCTAATATTAACAAACACAGATCAATGTCTCAAATAAATATTTAATCTTTCAATACTTATATGATTGGACATGCAAGAAAGCATCAGTAACTTTTAGAACACCAGGAACTCACCTAATGGTCAAAATGAGGTGCTCACAACTGACCAGATAACATAGCCAATATGGGAATACTCTCAGATACAGACTTTAAAATAATTGGTTTATAGGAACACAATGATCTTTAAGAAAGAATGGATGAATGTTTAATACTCTATCAGAAGAAATGTTGAAAAGATCAAACAGGCGTCTATGTGCTAAAAATATAGTGAAATACAGTAAAAGGATGAAAAAGAATAAATTAAAAGGAAGAATATCCAGACATAAGAAGATCTAACAACAGCAGTCAGATTGAATAGATCCAAGATTTCCCCAAGGTATATTTCAACCAAGCATTCTAAGAGGAAAGATACACAGATGATTCTAGGTGTAGCAAGAGAAAAGAAACAAGTAACATGTAAGGTATCCCACCTCACCTGACAGAGACTTATCAGCAAAAACCTTATGGTGCAAGAGAAAGTAACATAATTTTTATAGAACCAAGGTTAAATTAATAATAAAAATAAATATTCAGAGAACAATGCTGCCAACTGAGACGACTGTATCCAGCAAAGCTATCCATTAGAAATGAAGTATAAAGTGTTTCCAGACAAATAAGCACGGTACAAAATACATCTCCATCAGACCTGTCTAAAAGAAATACTGAAGGGAACTCTTCAAACAGACAGATGAAAATGACTTGAAAGAAGATATTAAAAGTTTAAAATTCCCTTAAAGTGGCAACTATAACAGAAATGCCTTGGCGGCGGGGGGCGGGGGGGGGGGGGGAGCAGACATTGTGGATTCTTATATCTCCACAACATAGAGAAGTTCTCTGACCACTAGCTGAACAAGTGACCGCAATGAGAACCAGTAATTGGTTGTAAATTGGACTCAGGTTCCAGGAAATATCTACTTAAATGGGAAATGGAAACCACACCAAGAAGGGAAGCTACGGGCAAACACATTGGAAGAATTACAATCTTACCTCCAGAAGGAGATAGGTATTCTCTGAGTCTAGAATAAAGAATTGTGTAGCAGAGCACGCAGTGTCAATAAGGGATCTATTCCTTGTCAAGCCACCACTAACTGCTTTGTTCTAACTGCTTTATAAATTCTTTATTATGCTTTCACTCTCATTGCTTGTCCTTGATTCAGTTTATATGCGATATTGTTTTTACTTGATTTTTGTATGTTGAAATCAGTTTAAACATGGTATATAATATCTTTAATGTGTTGTTTAACTGTTTACAATACTTTATTTAGTATTTTATTTTATTATTGCTATTATTATTATTTTCATGCAGGAACTATGTATCTCAGTCTGGCCTTGAACTTTCTATGCAGCTTCAGGTTAATTTGCAAGTCTTATTGAGTTATATTGGATCTAACTTCATCAAGGAAATTAGTTTTCATTTGTTTGTTTGTTTGTTTTGTCCTTCTTCAGGATTGGTAGTAGGTAATTACTAGCTTTGTAGAATAAGTTAAGTAGTATTCCTTCCCTTTCTGTTTTATGGAGTGATTCAAGTTTGTTCTCTTTCATGTTCTGATAGAATTCAGCAGTGAATCCCTCTTGTCCTAGGATTTTTGTTATAGATCACTTTATGTTGTATATACTATTTTGGATGAGTTTCTATAGGTCATTTGGTTTGGCCATGAACCAGTTTATGGACAATTGGGTTTACTAAGATTGAATTATGAAGAAATAGAAAAACTAAACAAACCAATAACAAGTGACAAGATTGAATCAGTAATAAAATGTCTCTTATCAAAGTGAACATGTATGGAAAGACTAGTTTCATAGAATCAAATTTTTTTTTACCTCAGCAGCTATCATCTTAAGTCTACTGTTCTCACTCCCAAATGTGCCATAGCAATGTCTCAATCACTAACAAGGTGTTTCTAAAAGGAATATTATGTTTGATATCTGTCATTAACACAACAAATTATTATAACCAAGTGGGGAAAAAGAACTAGCACCGATTCTCAAGTTATTCTACAAACTGAAAAGAAATGAATTATTTCAAACACATCTATGATGCTAGAATTACCCTAATACCAAAACCATACAGGACACAACAGCAGAATATAGGCTAAAATATATACAGAGTATAGATGAAAAAAAATCTTCAATGAAAGACAAGGAAATTCAATCTGAGGACACAATGAAAAGGTTATTTATCATGATCAAGTACAATCATCTCAGAGAGGCTGGGGCAGCTCAATGCACACAAATCAATAAACATGATAAAACATATAAGTAGAATGATTGAGAAAAACCATGTAATTATTATAACTGATGAAGAAAATGCAGTTAATAAAATTCAATACTCCTTCATTTTAAAAATGCAGAGCAAAGAGCAGAAATGTACTTGAACACATTAAAGATAATATAAGCCAGGAGCTAATATTACACAAATTGAATGGAACTTAAAGCTTTTACTTTAATATGTAGAACAAGATGATGTCCTAAACCACATTGTGAAGGAGGAAGTCAAGTTGTTGTTTACAAATAAGATCCTATATGTAGAAAACTCAAAGACTCAATAGGAAATTTATTACAGCTAAAAGAATAAGCTCATTAAATTTACTAGATAACTAGTCACCATAAAATAAATGAGAGCAATCACATTTCTATTTTTACATTTTTGTTCATTGTCAATGACAAGATTTGAACTCAAAGCTTCATGTTTGCTAGGCAGGTGTTCTTCCACTTGAGTCTTGAAATCACCCTCTCCTGCACTCTCAGTTTCAATAGCTATTATAAAATATATAGGAAGAAAGGTAATCAAAGATGTTAGAGATATCTACAGTTAAAATTTGAAAATGCTTATGAAAGCAATTGAAGATTCTACATACACATATACCCAGACAGAGGAAAAGAGAGAGAGACAAAGAGAGACACAGAGAGGGTGTGAGAGAGACCCTATTGGAAGAACCAATATTGTTTGTCAGTAATATGCAAAACATTGTACAGACTCACTTTAATAGTTATGAAAATATCCATGACATTCCTTACAGAACTAGAACTAAAACAACTTTAAAACTGAAATTGGTCATCCTCCTAAATCATAATGCTTTTGAGTAAACAATAAAAAAGGAGGCATTACACTACCTGTCTTAAGTGAATATGATCAAAGTATATTATTTCCTTGTATGGAAATGTCACAATCAAACTCCTCATCATACATTATTTGTTATATGCCAAAATATGCTCTAGTCCATAATAGGTCATGATAATTGCTTAAATCAGATATGTAGACTAAAGGCAGAATAAAATCAACTAGTCAAATGATACCTAATAAAGATGGTCAGAACAAATATCGGAGAGGACCACTTTTCAGTAAATGGTACTGAAAAACTTGGGTAATCATATTCTAAAGTTTGGTTCTAGAATTTGACTCTCACAAATTATGAAAAAAGTCTAATAAAATAAATAATTAAATGTAAACCTTGAAAGTATATTACTAGAAGAAAACACAGAGGAAAAGGACATTTGAGTGTCCATGATTATTTTGGACAAGATCCCAAAAGTACAGGAAACAAAGATAGAATGAGACAAATGAGATTTCATAAAACTAAAAGGCATATTCCCAGCAAAGGAAACACTTAAACAAAAATTCAAGGACAATCTAAAAGATGTGAGAAAGTAGCTGGGTATGGCTGCTCACACTAGTAATCTCAGCTATGCTGGAGGCAGAGAAGAGGAAGATTGTAGCTCAATGCCAGTTAACACAAAAATTTAATGAGAACCCCATCTCAACAAAGAAACTGGGTGTGGTGGTTTCATGACTAATACAAGCTACATAGTAGATACAGGTATGAGAATCACATCCAAGGTCAACTCTGAACAGAAGTATAAGAAGTCATCTGAAAATAACTAAAGCAAAAAGTCACTAGAATCTTGACTCAAGTGGTACAGTACTTGTCTAGCAAGTATGAAGTCCTAAATTCATGACTGAGTACCGTCATTTAAAAATATCACTAAAACTATCACTAAAAGAAAAAAGAGAATAAAAGAAAATATCTGACAAGAAGTTGATACTCAAATCATAATAAGGAAAAGCATTCAACTCAGTAACAAAAATGTAGAAAAAACAGCCGATGTAAGTAAAGCTTTCTCAAAAGTGTATGAGTATGTGAGATGGTCAATTGAGGGAGAATACAGATGTTGAATTCTGGACTGAGGAAGTACATTAAAGTTACAAAAATGAAATGATGGCATGATAAATCATGGCATTACTAAGGCTAATCTGCACAGGATTATGTCCTTTCTGGAAAATAAATGTATTTTTATCATTACTTTTAATATGGCAAACAATTGTGGAAAAATTAATTTCCTACATTCCTCTTTTGAAACTGTGGTTTTTCTTTCCTCTGACAGTAAAACATTTTTCTTTCAGTGACACATATCTCTACTCTCTGAACTGTAGTACATCATGTCAACACAATTGTTCCACCCAGTGTGGTAGTTTATTCAACTGCAGTCATTTCTTAGAACTCATTATGTGGAGCAGGAATTTTTTTTTCCAAATTTTTATTATAAAACTGATGCACAGAGAGGTTACAGTTTCATATCTTAGGCATTGGATACATTTCTTGTACTGTTTGTTACCTCGTCCCTCATTTCCCCCTCCCTCCTCCCACTTTCCCTTTCCCCCCTGAAGTGTTCAGTTCACTTATACCAAACAGTTTTGCAAGTATTGCTTTTGTAGTTGTTTGTCTTTTTCTACCCTGTGTCTCTCAATTTTGGTATTCCCTTTCAATTTACTACTTCTAATACCAGTATATACGGTTTCCAATATACTCAGATAAGATTACAGAGATAGTGTAGGTACAACCACAGGAAGGTGATACAAGAACATCATCAATAATAGAAGCTACAGATACAGATGGGACGTTGAAAGTAGTTACAACTGTGATATAACAATCGTTTCCATAACATGTAGTTCATTTCACTTAGCATCATCTTATGTGATCATAAGGGTATAGCTATTGGGCTCTTGTGATGCTCTGGAGCAGGAATTTTTAAAGGTAACACAAGTGCCAGTTCATGCCTCACATTCCTGTGACATCTTCCCCTTTTCCAACTTCCTGCTAATTTATCCAAAATTGAATAAGGCATGAACAGCCCTGTAAACATTATATTTAAGTAGAACAATTTAACTTCTCCACTTATTACTCTGAATGTGTAGTAGAGTCAAGTATTCTGCCTTGAGTTTTGGAACTGTCTTGTTGGCTTAGAGCTAGGAAAATTTCATATTCCAGAGACATCAGGACCTCTTTCCAGTGAGAATTTTTATCTAACATAAACAACCCATTTTGATATTCAATTTTAGCTAGATTAATCCAAAGCAAATAGCATAGTAATTGGTTGTCTTATTGTGTACTTTGAAACTTCCATCTATCTACTTCTGAGTTTCACGGATTTTCAAGGAACTATAAAACACAAATGCTTCAGAGCAGAAAATAAGGCTTACTATTTCCTCTACAAATTTGGATGCTCATAGTTTCAGGGAAATTCATACGATTTTCTATGTGCAGAAAAGATCTGGCAGTCTTTCTAAATTACACCTGTCTATACAAAAGCCAGATTATCTCAAAGTATTCATAGCTCAGAAACAAAACATCTCTTTCTAGTTTTTCCATTGTGTAAATTGTACTTGGCTATATTTCTATAGTAATGTAGATAATTGTAGCAGTAGAATATTTTTCCGTGTTACCCTAGATATGTACATGATGTTTTGATATTGCAGCTTTGATGCAGCTCCAATATAGTTGGGACTATTTTATGTTCAAAATCTTTTTTTTTCTCAAATTTTTATTATCAAACTGATGTACAAAGAGGTTACAGTATAATACGTTGGGCATTGGATACATTTCTTGTACTGTTTGTTGCCTTGTCCCTCATGCCCCCCTCCCTCCCCCCCTTTCCCTCCCCCCCCAGGTGTTCAGTTCACTTACACCAAACAGTTTTGCAAGTATTGCTTTTGTAGTTATTTCTCTTTTTTTACCCTGTGTCTCTCAAATTTGGTATTCCCTTTGAATTTCCTACTTCCAATACCAGTAAACACGGTTTCCAATATACTCAGATAAGATTACAGAGATAGTGTAGGTACAACCATAGGAAGGTGATACAAGAACATCATCAATAATAGAAACTACACATACACATAGGACGTTGAAAGTAGTTACAACTGTGGTATAACAATTGTTTCCATAACATGGAGTTCATTTCACTTAGCATCATCTTGTGGTACATATACACAATGGAATTTTATGCCTCTATCAGAAAGAATGACATTGTTCCATTTGTAAGGAAATGGAAGGACTTGGAAAAAGTTATACTAAGTGAAGTGAGCCAGACCCAAAGAAACATGGACTCTATGGCCTCCCTTATTGGGAATAATTAGTACAGGTTTAGGCAAGCCATAGAAGAGCATCACAAGGCCCAATAGCTATACCCTTATGTTCAAAATCTTTTGAGGTGATCCTTTTACTAGGAGCAATTTGATGTGAACTGTTTTTTCTACAATTTTTAAATTAAATAGTTGCACAAAGGGGTTACAATTCCATAAGTCAGGTTCTGAGTAGAATGTCACTCCTTCCTTCATTCTACAGCTTTTTTTGTAAGTAGGATTTTTTTTACCCAGCATTTTATTACTAAGGAAAAGGTAGACATCTTTCCCCTCTATTTTTTAGGCATACTTACTCAGTAGAGGCTGATCCACTCCAGGCATCAGAAAGGTGTTTATTGTTGGACAAATAACACACAGGTATTACTCTAGCATTGAAACCTAATAGAGGTTTGTATATAAAATTGCTTAGGAGAAGTGGTGCTGTGGCTCAAGTAGTAGAGCGCTAGCCTTGACCTGAATAGCTCAGGGACAGCATCCAGGCTCAGAGTAAAAGCCCCACAACCTACAAAAAACAAAAACAAACAAACAAACAAAAAAACCCCGAATAACCCACACACCAAAATTGCTTAGGATCTGTGGCTTCTTCTTTTAACTTCTTCCTGTTAGGAATCAGAATGACCCTATACCGGCAGTGGTTTATTTCCCAACTGCCCACACATAGAAATTTTTACCCCAGAATAGGTCATGCCGAGAGGCCCATCCACACATGATTCACATGACTTACATGACATTTAGAACTTTGGAGCAGACAAATATTGAGATGGGATATTTTTAAATTTCTGAACTGATTTGGTGATGGATGGAGAATTTAGAAGATATGAGAGGGGCCCAATGCCATTGTGGGGACAGGGAATGGGTCTATAGGGGACTCTGACTATCTGCTGCTGTTTGTGTTTGAGTGCATCAACTTGTGAAGATTGCTATGGGAGAATTTTCAAGTAAAGGAATTTGGGATGGAAAGAGTTTCAAGGACTTTGTAGGTGACTTGATAAGGATTTTGTAGGTGACTTGATAAAATCACAGTGATCAACCTAAATTAGGGACACAAGAGGAGTCAGACCTACAGCAGAAAGTAATGTCTTAATGCAAAGAGAGAAAAATGTCTTGACCACAAACCAACCAATATATAGTGACTGGAACCTGGGAAAATCAAAGAAACGTACTCTTCCTAGAACTTCCAGAAAGAACCCAGCTCAGCTAACACAATGGTTTTAGGATATTGAACTATGACTGATTTTTGACTTCTAGTTTTCTTAGATTATAAATATGTTTCCTATTATAAAGAGGAAAATTTCATTTTTTCCCTTTTTTTGGCCAGTCCTAGGTCTTGAACTCAGGGCCTGAGCCATGTCCCTGGCTTCTATTGGCTCCAGGCTAGCACTCTACCACGTGAGCCACAGCGCCACTTCCAGCTTTTTCTGTTTATGTGGTACTGAGGAAATGAACCCAGGGCTTCATGCTTACAAGGCAAGCAGTATACCACTAAGCCATATTCACACCTCTTTTTTATTATCTTTAAATTTTTTATGCAGTGTGAGTACCATTTAACAAAGCAGTTTGTGAATGAAATGCATCTTGATCAATGAAAACCCTTCCAACATTCCCACCCACACCTCCTAACACATCCCTCTCACAACCACATGCCTAGAGACAAATGATGCATGTTCCCCCTTATATGTGAAATCTAGATTTAACTTACAATGTATTTACATAAGTTGGATGATATGCAAGTGTATACAAATGTATGAACTGAAATACAGTAGATTCAAAGGAGATCTCAAATAGTCTAATTCCATAGTAAAAGTTCAACAAAATAAACTCCAGGAAGTAGGTATTTGAAAGAAGTAGGCTATGTTCAAGGGGAAAGGGTAGAAAAATGGAGAGGAGAAGAGAGGGATCGTACAGTCAAGAATTAATGTGTATCTTACAAAATTAACAAGAGTGAGGGCAGTTGTGGATAGGGGGAGGATGGGTGGGAACATTGAAAAAAGTGACATTGATCAAGATGCATTGTATTGATAAACTGCTTTGTTAAATGGCAACTCCTTTTACAACACTCAGATATAACTTTTTAACTAAATAAATAAATTTAAAAGACTTGGCTTTGTATAAGAAAAGTATCCTTAAAGATTGCATCATAGTTAGGAAGCAGAAGCTACAAACTAAACTGACACAGATGTGAATTAGATAGGAAATTCTGTTCAGCCTGAAAGCTGGAACTTCTAACAGACTTTGGTTTGCTTCAATTGCCTATGTTAATTTTAGTTTGCCTTTTTCATTTATACCCAAGTAATTGCCTTAATTGAGCTGCAGGTCTCATGAAAATATATCGAAATAATCCTTCCTTTGTCTCCCATTGCCTCTTACATCTGATTGATGAAGGATTTTATTTTCCTGCTACTTGAAAAGCATACACCAAATAAATTTCATTTTGAATTGCCATAAAATGTCAATTAAATAACCAAAATGACCTGATCTCGACAACATAAAATTCCAAATTTTATTTAAAACTAGTTTTCCATCTTTCTTTGCCCTTTTAGTTTTAGCAGAATACACTCAATTTTTAGTGCAATTGGAATTAGTAGAAAGCAAGAGAAAGATTACTTTCCATTCTGAGTTTAGCTCTATTAAAGACTTTTTTGCTTTGTGAGAAGTCTTCCATTGGGCCCTTCTGACTATAAAAATATTGACCCAGGTACTGTTTCTGCTTGGCCAGATTTCTCCTGAGTTCCCAATAGTGAATTTAAAGTAGTATGAGACCTGTTGATTCTCTTGCCTGGAGGCTGCCCTCTTAATCAGGTCTTTTTCATGAGATCTTTGTCACTTTTTGCTTAATCCACTACATCCTCAACTGCATCTCAACACTGAATGTTTTTCGAGGAATTTGATGAACTAAGGAAGATTATGTAGGACTGAATTACATAGCTGGAGTAGGTTCTCATTAGAAGCAAAGTCCATGTACGAAGACAGTACAGGAAAATTCAGTGAAAGCTTCTGAACATGGGGGTAGAAGAGACTGCTAGAGAGCAATTGATGAGGTTAATCTAACTAAAGTATAATGCATGCACATATGAGTTACTGTGGTGAAGCTTTATGTAATTAATATAGCTGAAAATATACAGGAAAGTGAAACAGGTTTTGCTGAGGGGCAGGTACTTTTCGAAGCAGGGAGTGCCAAAAGAGGGGATGAATGTAATTATATGCATACACAGAATAGATCATTGAAACTTGTTGAAAATGTTATAATGAAGGGACAAAGAAGGAGGTGGGAAGAGTTTGATGTGGCAATAAAACAAAAACTTTCTTATACAGCTAATATATGCTAATAAAATCTCTTAAAAAGCAAAATCTTAAATGGAAATGAAGAAGAATGGGAAAAAGTAGATAATGGAAGAGTTACTGTAATCTCCACTGACATGGCTAGATGGGAGGGCTGAACATAACCATACACCTACTGGCATATTCATAAGGGAGAAAACCTTATGAATGGACAGTATCTCCAAACAGGTTGATGATGACTCATAGAATACTATCTTGGAAAGAGAAAAGAAAGGAAGGGGATTGCTTTTTTTATTGTATAAAAATGTCAAAAATCTCTTCCTGAAAAGGGATGGTGATTTTGTTTGGTTTTTTGCCTGACCTCAAGATTCAAGGACAGGCGTGTATAAATAAAAAGTTTCAGGGAAAATCAAAATTGACACAAGTGAAATGGATTTGAGACGCTTAATATTACGTTAGAAAAAACTTATTGTTAGTTGACGGCTGTTGTTTGGTTTCTTTATTGTTCAATATAGTTTTCTTCCCTGGTGCTTCTGCCTGAAATGCTGAACTTGAATAATTAATTATTCTGAAATTGTAGGAATGTTTCATGGTATAAATATGTTCAGTGTAATGTTAGTCCTCTTTGCACTGTGATAATTGTGTTAGATGGCACAGTCATTCTTCACTTGGTATAATCTGCCCAAAGATGTTCCCTTTAACAATAGTACCTTACTGTCCCATAGATTTCAAATGCTTTATTTGTAGTATGCTAAAATAAAGAACATCCTGGCATGAAAATGAATGAGTGTCTCCTGGCATTGTGTGCATGGATTCTCGGAGTTCATGATAATTAGGATTCTTGTTTAATTGCTGCCTGTTTACCCTACTGGATTGTGGCTGCAAAGGAGCGGGTTTTAAAGTATGTATACTACATACATAGGTAAAGCAGGGATTCATCATTGCTGCTATAGACAAAGGAAAAATATTCTCAATTCCAATATGTTGTGCTTAATCATTTGTTGCATATTATTGCTGCTGATGGTACATTTGTTCTGCTACTTAGATTGAATAATTGCTCTGTGTGGAAGTGTCATTTTATTCACAATAAATAAGTGATAAATTACAATCATAGATTTTATACATAAGCCTTTAGAGCTTACTATAGTTGTAGTTAGTTTACAAATACCCTTATTTAAGGAATTAACACACAGTACAGCTATCTGTCACATCAGAGCACACATTTTGTTTCTATAGCAGTATTACTTAACAATCAATGTCATTTAAAAGGCCAAACTGTTTGTCACCAAGAGCCAAGGCTCTAGGCACCCACCCCATTAGGGGCCTCCTTGGAGATGTCAGACCCTGGAGATGATCACAGATGTCCTAACATGGGGACTGGTGGCAAGGGAACCTTGTGGCCTGGAATGGCCCTCTCTACACCATTGGCCCACCCTGACTCTGACCCCCACTGGATCCAGGCCTGCAGTGTCCCTTGCACAGTCTTTACTTCACTATCAGAATAAAGATTTTGTTCAGATGTACATTTAGGCCTATACAATTACTTAGCCATTAAAATCATTGTACCCTTTATATTCATGTGACATGTAAAATATTATAGTGTGTAGGTATACTTATTCCTGTTTATCTTAAACCTTATTTTGCTATTGGCTATAATTTAAATTGGACTTCTCCATAGAGAACCATGAAATAAACAAATCTGACATTACTCTGAGAAGCTCAATAGAGCCACAGAGAATTGTGTACTCCAAGGACTCAGAGAGTGCAATTGTATTCAACCAAGTAACTGGAAAGAAAGAAAAGAAAAGGAAAGAAATATTGGGAAACAAAGCAGCTCTTATGATGAATGGTATTTGGGGAAATGTTTTTGTTTTTTGCAGTTTTAACATAATTGAAACATTAAAGTGTTCATTAAAAATGAACAACCAGTAAAATTTCTTGACTTTAAGCAGAATAGCATAGAAGGCTTCAAGAAAGGAAAAGATGAGCCAGGTGCTGGTGGCTCATATCTGTAATCCTAATTACCCAGGAGACTGGGATCTGAGGATCACAGTTCAGAGCCAGGCCAGGCAACAAAGTCTGTGAGACCCCTTTCTCAAATTAACCAGCAAAAGGCCAGAAGTGTAGCTTGTAGCCCAAATGGTAGAGTTTAAGCCTCAAGCAAAAAAGCTAAAGGATCACCTGACACTTGCTCCTCTACACTGCAGCATTCATTGTTCAATGAGTGATATTGAAGGGCTAGCTAGTTGCCTCAGAAGTAGATTTCAGTTATGTGGATTTTACCATGTGGAGGGCCTGAGTTCAGTCCTCAACACTCCACAATCAATAAGCACATGAATATAATAACTTAATAATACAAATTTTTAAACACAAATATTTTAGACCATTTCTAGGTTTAAGCTAATTTTCAAAGCTAATTTAAATGATGACATCGTGCATGATTGTTTGCTTCAAATCTGAAAGCAATGTGTGAAACCATGACACAGCTTTTCAAAATGACAAACACAGCAAAGCCTGGTTCCTAAGAATCTTTTGGTGTGACTTCCTTTAGCTCCTTCACTTGGGGCTCCTAAAATGACCTCTTGGATGAAGGCCTTGGGATCTGCTTTGGTGTGAAGGTACAGAAAAGATGAAAAGATCTTCCTGCTTCTGTTTCTTCATGAGCCCAATATGCTGTACATTATAAAACAACTTAAAAGATGAGCAGTTAATTTGCTCAGTTTCAGAATTTTTACTCCATTTTAGTGGGGAGAGCATGAAGACAGTAGTTCATATTATGGTGTCCAGGAAGCAGAAAGAAAATGTCCTCTTTTTCCCCTTGTTATTCCATCTGGGCCTCTAGCCTATGGAATGTCTCCTGCCTATGAGGCAGGTCATTGTCTCTGGAATAAAGATGCTGTGGTGTGACTTATTCATTTCCTAGGCTGTTTTCATCCCAATGAAGGTGAAAATGAGGACTATTCCTCACAGGTATCTTATCCATATCTCTTACTTAGCTTTTGAGTGAAAAATGTTGAAGGTAAAGAGCTTATCTTCAAAGGATTTAAATTTGCTCTACACTTTCTAGATCTTAAATTATTTGTCTTTCCCAGCATATTATCAAGACTTTTTTATTCAGGTGTTTCTGTGGTGCACCCAAGCAGAGTGTTGCTCTCAGGATGACTGAAAGCATCCAGATATAAGCCTTAACACAAGAGTTCTATCATCAGTGTGCTATACTGCTTTAACAAACTTCTGGAAATTCCAGCCTTATAAAAAATTTAATTCTATTTTTGGAACTTATTTTCAAAGTGCAGAAAAAAACAGAACTCTTAAAATTATCTTACTCATATGTTTCTTATAGGATATGAGGTATCTGTAACAAAGATGGGATAGAATTAAAAAGACATAGCCAACTTCCTTCTGTCTAAATCAGTCATGTCCTAGAGAAGCAGGAGCCATTGGTGAGGGAATAGATATGATTAAAAGCATACAGAAAGACTTATTGCTGGTACCTAAGTATTATTCATACACTTATTTCTCATTTTTAACATAATTGTTTTACTGGTTTGCATATGTAACATCATTTAACATTATTTTAAAACCTTGTGAACAAACCTTTGGTGTAGCATATTTCTATACTGAGCACTACAAAAATATTAGCTAATTAATTAAACTTTATCTTTGTTTACATTAAAGATTATTCTACTACGTATATATTTTACTTTAATAACTAGAAATACTAATTATAAATTGGAAATAAAGATGTTAATCTTTATAAGCAGGAAACAAATTTAACATCTCAATCTATAACTCTGTTTATATAAAGCCAATATTTATTTTGGTTGGCCACACGTATTTTGTATGCATTTTATAATATTTTCATTAGGATTCAGTATGTAGAGCCTAGGATGCATAACACCCTGGATTTGATCTCTAGAAATATAATAACATCATTAGTAAGGGTATTAGGAAAAACAGTAGTATTAATAATATGAATGATTTAAAATAACACTACAAAGTTAACTTTTATAATACTCTATATAATGGTTAAATATAAAACTAACTATGTAAGGAAACCAAGATAAAAGGAAAATGTTCAATTTCTCAAAGCATAGCTTTGTTTTTTTATGTCAATAATATAAACAATGAAGAAAATTCCTTATTGCCCAATCTTTGGTCCATGAGCCACACCAGTAATTTTCATGAAACGATAGAAAACCAGCAGCTTCCCTTAACAAAGTTGTAAGGAAGTACCCCAAATGAACTGAGTGTTAACACGGAACCAGAAAGACTTGGGCACATATCTTGATTTGGCAATTGACTAATTCACGTAATTTTGTGCAAATGGCAATATCATGATTTTTGTCATACAAAATTTCTCTTTGCTAATTAGCTCTCATTAAAAAACCACAAGTAACCAATTAAAATATAATGTTCACATTATAGAAATCATTTTTGTTCACTATGTCATATTAGTTTAAAAGTAGCACAGCTTTAACTATTTGCTGTCTTTCTGGTTGAGGGCTTTTTATAAGACCTAGAAAAAAATTGAAGATGACAAATCCATTAATTCATTGAAGAAAAATAAAGTGGGATTTCTCCACAAAAGTCATATGAAATGAACTGTGGAATTGTTTGGAGTGGGGAGGAGTAGAGATTAAGCACAGGGCTTCACACAGTTTAAGCATGTGAATTGTAAATTATTAAAAGGATAAGTTTATACTAAAGATTTGTTTCAGTAGAAATGATTACATACTTAATAAAGTGCCAACTGTAAACATCACTGACAACCACCAATAAGCAACTCCTTTTATGTCAGTAATAATTTGATAGTGCAGTGGGTGCATCTAAATTTGCTTCAATCTTTCACTCACATTTTGCAAGTACTAGCAAACTTACCAGCCATAGGATATGAATATATGATATATTCCTTTATTTTACGTGCACAACCAAAACTTCTGTTTAATTTTAACACTTTTCATAGTTGATCTACATTACTAAGTTACAAGAGAGAGGCAAACTAAATTTACTGAATATTTATTAATTGTCTTATTGTACTATCATTTAATTTTATAGAATGTGGTGAGATATATTTTGTGTTTCATTTACACATAAAAACTGCATCTCATAGTGGAAAAACTTTCCATGCTCCTGGATTGGAAGGGTTAACATTGTGAAAATGGCCATACTGCCTAAAGTTATCTTCAAATTCAATTCAATATTCTTCAATATCCCAAAAACATTCTTTAATGAAATAGAAGAAGCAATCCAAAAATTCATATGGAACAATAGAAGACCCTGAATAGCAAAAACAATGCTTAGCAGGAAAAACATTACTGGAGAAATATCAATACCAAACTTCAAACTCTATTGTAAAGCTATAGTTATAAAAAATAATAAAAAACAGCTTGATACTGGCCCATGAACTGGCCTGAGGAACAAGAGGATAGAATTGAAGATCAAGAAATGACCCCACAGACCTATGACCACCTAATCATTGATAACAGAGCCAAAAACACAGGTTGGAAGAAAGACAGACTCTTCAACCAATAGTGGTGGCAGAATTGGCTATACACATGTAGAAAACTGAAGCTAGATGCTTTATATAACCCTGCACTAGAATCAACTGTAAATGGATCGAAGACCTCAATGTAAGATCAGATACCCTGAAAATATTACAGGAAGAGCTAGGAGAAACACTAGCGCTCCTTGGCACA
This sequence comes from Perognathus longimembris pacificus, assembly GCF_023159225.1. Classification (NCBI taxonomy): domain Eukaryota; kingdom Metazoa; phylum Chordata; class Mammalia; order Rodentia; family Heteromyidae; genus Perognathus; species Perognathus longimembris. The sequence continues at coordinate 55,340,245 of NC_063164.1, read as the reverse complement.
TGTTGAAACTAACTAAATAAAGATCTAGAAACACAACAAATCAAAGAAAGGGTAGACAAATGGATTGGATTGCATGAAATTGCAGAGCTTCTGCATGGCAAAGGACATAATTTTTTTTTTTTTTTTTGGCCAGTCCTGGGCCTTGGACTCAGGGCCTGAGCACTGTCCCTGGCTTCTTCCGCTCAAGGCTAGCACTCCGCCACTTGAGCCACAGCGCCGCTTCTGGCCGTTTTCTGTATATGTGGTGCTGGGGAATCGAACCTAGGGCCTCGTGTATCCGAGGCAGGCACTCTTGCCACTAGGCTATATCCCCAGCCCCCAAAGGACATAATTTACAAGATAAATAGCCCACAGATTTGGAGAAGAGCTTTACTAGCTATACAACAAACAAGGGCCTCATATCAAAAATAAACTTAGAGCTCAAAAAAATACTCCCCTACCCCCAAAACACAAACCCTCAAAGAAACAACAACCCTTTAATAAGTGGGCTAAAGACTTGAAAAGAGATTTCTCTGGAGAAGAAATAGTAATAGCCAATAGACTCATGAAGAAATGTTAAAAATTCTCTGGCTATAAAAGAAATGTGAATTAAAACTACATTGATATTCCACCTTACCCCAGTTAGTATGGCCATTATCAAGAAAACTAATAATAACAGATGCTGGCAAGGATGTGACCAAAAGGGAACGCTACTGCACTGTTGGTGGGAGGATAAACTTGTTCAACCACTCTGGAAAGCAGTATGGAGATTTCTCAAAAGAATGAACACAGAGTTCCCCTATGATCCAGTAATCCCACTCCTGGGCATTTACCCAAATGACCACAAACAAGACCACACTAAAGCTAACAGGACAACTATGTTCATGCAGCATTATTTACCACAGCTAAGACATGGAATCAACAGAGATGGCCCTCAGTAGTTGAATGGATCAAGAAAAAAATGTATATATATATATATATATATATATATTCCATACTTCCATCAGAAACAATAGCATTGCTCCATTAATAAAGAAATGGAAAGACTTGGAAAAAAAAACATATTAACTGAAGTAAATCAGACCCAAAGAAACACTGGATGCATGGTTTGTAATAAATAGATTATGTCTAGGATATTCTTAGCAAAGGATCATAATAGCTCAATAGCAATATGCATATGACAATACAAAATGAGGGTTATTGAAATGAACTTAAAAAATGAAAAGATATTTTTTATTGTACTGTTTATGGTTTTTTTCTTTTCTCTTCCTTTTTTTCTTTCATTTATTTCTTTTTGTCACTTTTTTTAAATTTCTGTACTCTTTGTCTTGTATGTGAGTTTATCTGACTTGGGGAAGGGAAGGGAAATCTCAGAAATGATGAGACAAAGGTTGAACCAATGCACTATGTTGCAAATGTACTTTGCTTGGAAGGGGAGTCAGGGGAGAAGAAAGCAGGAGAAACTGGGGGAGTGTAACACTGATAGAAAATAAATGTATTCATTACCTTACTTATTTAACTATAGCACTCTGTGCATTACCTTTACAAAAAAAGAGAAAGAAACTGCAGCTCACACTGGTTATATATTTTGGTTTAACCCATCTTGCCCAATGAATTGCACACTATTAGCCAGGATTTTTTAAAAATTATTTTTTACTGATTGATTGATTATAGTTCATAGGGCTTGAACGTAGGGGCTGAGTGCTGACCCTGAGCTCTTTTGCTCATGGTTAGCATTCTACCACTTTGAGGGACAACTCCATTTCTGGTAGTTAGTTGGAGATAAGAGTCTCATCCACTTTCTTTCCCACACTGGCTTTGAATCTCAGTCCTCAGATATCAACCTTCTGAATAATTAGGATTACAGGTGTAGCTACCAGCACCTCCATCTTGGAACTTTTACTTGTGGCTGATTTCAGCTCCATTGTTTGAAAGTAACTTCATAACCACTGTTTATTGTTTCTGTAAAGCCGCTAATTCCCAAAATGACACACAGACCCTTGTCCTTGTTTTCTAACATTTCTGGAAAGCTCCAATCTCCAGAAATCTATGAGTCTGAGAAAACTCATTGGTTTCTCCTGGCTTATCTCACTTGTCTTTTTTTAGATATGACTATGAAATATATGTCTCTCAGGGAAATTAACTTCATGAAAAGGATAATACTGTCCTCAGTCTTGAGTGAAGTAGAGATAATGGTGTTTGTGGAAAGACTGTTTAAAACAGAACGATAAGCTATTCAAATATTGTCTACCAGAAGCAAAACCCCCTGCCACAGTGTCATAGGAGAGAACTTGTATTGTTTTTATGCTATTGCATATCTTCTGAAAACCCTAACAGTACTTAAGGTGGAGGTAGAATTGAGTTTCTACTCAGTAGTAAGTCCTCACCCTTCTCTCACAACAGAATTGTGGTTTTATCAAAGACTATATATAGTTGGAACAACTTTCAAAGTTTACCTTCCTTTTTCTTCTCTTTTCTGCCTAACTCAGAAAGATATAGAAGGCCCATCAGAGAAGATCTTACTCTACTGAGTAGTAATGTTTGCTTTTGCGGGATACCCACAGTGGCCCAGACAACATCTAGCTATGGGGGCTGAAATTCTCTACATTAGTCTCATGCTACAGTAATGAGAGAGCTCTACATATCAGACAATATTCTTAGTATTCTTACTCTGTCAGAAAAGAAATTATGAAAGTGTTTTTTTGCCCTTTACTTTTAGGAGTACAACATAATAATAAAAGCAGCTTATCCATAGTTTACAAAAATATCCCTAAATGTAAAGAAGATTCATGACCTAGTCAAATAAAAAACTAAAGACTAAGCCTCAGACTTTAACCTATTGGAAACATGTGTTTTCAAATAAGATCCTACAAAAAGATGACAGGAAATGTATTTAAGGCATAATTTTTTTTGTAATCAGTAAGTGAAGAATTAGTGTTTAATCAATGCCCATAAAGCATAGCTTTTTTTCTGCTCAAGGATGGTTGGCCTGTACATACTAGTGGCAAAAAATATTTTAGTAGATCCCTTTATTTGAATAACATTGTATCAGGTATTAAAATATTTTTTAAAAGTTCCCTATGCATTACTAGAGCATATATCTGAAAGGCAACTATAGAAGATACGATCAATTCTCATTGAGTCATAGCATCCATGCTAAGAAATGAACAAAACATGGAAGACTTGAGATCAGGAAGCCAGAATACTTTTCATGAAGAAGTCAAAACAGTGCGTTTTTTATTAATATCCCCATTCATACTCAAAGAATAGAGAATTATATGTCATACTGAAACAGATGGAGGTTATAATGCACTGAGTTGTAGCTGATAGTCTCTTCAACTTTAAAATGTACAGAAATAATTGTGCTCACTATTTTTAGTGGTTTTTGCCTATGCTCAGAAATATTCTCCTGCATGTGACTGCATCCACAATCAATGAGTCTAATAATGTTTGTTCCCAGAAGATTCCCAAAGTACACAAGATGAAGTTATCAGATGCACTAGTCATTGCTATTATCAGAAGAGTTGGTGTTTAGCAAAACATATTTTCCTTTGCAATTTGTTCTGAATGTTTAAAAGGTAGCTAAATATCAGCTGGATAAGGTACCTCTTATAAGATTAATTGCTGCTAACTGATAGCTGGCTTCCTTCCATTCCTTGGAGAATCCTTCCAAAGTGAAACTGTAGAAAAAACTGGAGATTAATTTAGCAATATCAATTACTATCTTATTGTAGATTTAACCATGTATAAAATTCACATATGACTTCTGTGAATTGTCATGAGCACTCCCTGTGTACCTTTCATGTTTTCAAATGAAAGGTCAGTAAGCAACACCAGAAATGTGCCCATCACTAATAAATCCCAACAGTTTCACTTAACTTCATGAATAACTACAAAAAAAGAAGCAGAGGCGCTGGGAATATGGGCTAATGGTAGAGTACTTGCCTCACATATACGAAGCCCTGGGTTTGATTCCTTAGCACCACATATATAGAAAAAGCCAGAAGTGGTGCTGTGGATCAAGTGGTAGTGTTAGCCCTGAGAAAAAAGAAGACAGGGACAGTGCTCAGGCCCTGAGTTCAAGGCCCAGGACTGGCAAAAAAAAAAGGAAGCAGAAATATAGTAAATTCTCTACATGAACTAAAATTAAGTGAGAGCTTCTAGGAAGCTGTAAACCTCAGGAGCAGCTAATGCATCATAGAGTTAACAAGGATGAGTGCATAAAAATATTATGTGTTTTAAAAGCAAGGACATATACCTAAACTAGAAAATTTTACTGCATATAGAGTTTACCCCAGAAGAGACTAGTGAACATGGAATGACTTAACTGTATTAATAAACTTTTTTTCCATATCATTTGAATTTGCTAGGTGTTATGAAATAAGTCATAAAAGAGGGAAGAAAGAAAGGGAGGGAACTAGGGAGGGAAAGCGGAACAGAAGGTGGGAAGGATGAAGAGAAATAACCTCATATTCAACATGGCCATATGCCTAGAAAAACATAAGAATCACTGTATCCTGTCCAATCTGTAAGCAGCATATAGACTCAATCTCAGAACACAAATAGTTAGCTTGCTAAAATTTAGGGTTGTTGATTTTTTTTTTTGGCATTGGATACATTTATTGTACTGTTACCTCCTCCCTCATTCCCCCCTCCCCCTCCCTCTTTCCCTTTCCCCCCATGAGTTGTTCAGTAGATTTACACTAAACAGTTTTGCAAGTATTGCTTTTGTAATCATTTGTCTTTTTTACCCTGTGTCTCTCTATTTTGGTATTCCCTTTCAGTTTCCTAATTCTAATACCTGTATACACGGTTTCAAGGATAAATGATGCATGCTGTTTCCTACCTTCTAAACTTATTTTATTGTGTGAATTAGAGATAAGCATATTCGTGGTATCAAGTAGAGAAGAATATTATCTGAGAGATATAATTATTATTTGAGGGTTATTATTTCAAATGTAAGCAGTTAAAAAATAAGTCCTGATATTGGCTAGTTAAAATGATGAAATCATGCTTATTCAGTACTTGCTGAATAACAAAATGAAATGCATTATATGTATGACATCTTTCTGGGTACTGTAAAAAGGAAAGAATTAGAGATAAAATTCATAATCATTTGGCACTATACTGTTTGATAGGACGGGAACTAATTGCTCACTAACTATATAAGTAATCTATACTTAACTTTAACTAGATTAAAATACTTAAATTTAACTCAACCAAAGTTAAATAAAATAATTAAAATTAGAGAAAAGTAAAAATGCTAAGTTTTAATTAGGCTAGCTAAATTGTGTTAACTAAGTAATCAAAGATGAATATTGGCTACCATATTAGACAGGGAATAACTTTTCATCATCACAGAAGTTCTAATGGACAAATGGTAGAGTTTAGCACTAAAGATTTTCAGCATAAACAGAAAAACAACAGCACCACCAACCACAACAAAAAGGATATAAAAAACACAGCTAAGATAATGGCAAAGATATCCTTTCAGTCTCTGTTGAAATTAATATAACTGCCACTCATGAATGAATGAACAAGCCTGGAATTTAAAGAGTGTGCCAAATCTTTACAAATGAAAGAGATTGGTTTTTAAGCATTTGCATATTCAAAACTATGCCCTCACGTTATTCTTCTCTCAACATTTCAACCAAATCCAGTGCTGATAAATATGAACCTAAGTGCCCCTTACAGGAAAAGATTTTGCTAAATTGTGTATGAAACCTAAGCAAGTTGCCAAAAGATGTTTGCATAAGTGTTGAGTCAACAATCTTCTGTGAACTAAATATTGTCATGTGTATGCACATATACACACCACCACCACCACAACCACCACCACCTCAAATATACAAAAGACATATTTTCCCCAGGTGTGGAGCCTCATATGTATTGCACAGAATATGACCCTGCTTGAGTCATCATAAAGTAGTCAACATGCATAAGTCATGTGTTGGATCGATGGTTCTTTGAGGATGAAGTGGTGGTCAATTGAGGAAGTCATGTATCATACAATAGAAATTGGAAGGTACATATGAACTTTAGCCTGAATAGATGTCATCATGTCAGAGAATTGCTGCTTGGAAATTCCTACCCAAAGAAAACTAAAAGTCTCTCACAAGAATTCTGGAACAGGAATAAGCCAGCATTTTGGCATCAAACTGTAGGGCACCAATGCTAAATTATGCATATAGCAAACATAGGAAAGCTTACCTTCTTTTAATTTTCCTTTGATTCTTCACTCCATTCTGAGGGGTTAGGAGGCAACATTGGAAAGGGCAGAAATAGATTTGAGAATACTGGAGAGAAACAATAAAGAAGATGGCTATACTGTCTAACTGTATGAGGTATGCCACAGTCAGGACACAACTGGGAGAAGGGAGAAATCTTCTACTGGATTAAAGTCACTACATTAAAGTGAACTGGTCTTTGAAATACCAGCAGGTGACTTTAAAAAATAGTAAGAAGTAAGTTGATGTTGCTCTAGTTGTTGAAGGAGGCTTTGGTGATAGAAAAATCACTGCTTTCTACATGCAATACATGTAGACAGCCTACACAGCCAGAAACATGTATCAAGTGAATCCTTCAGAAACCATTAATAATATGAAACCCTTGTGTATAAGTAGCTATAAAAGGAGACTTAAACTAGGAAAAAATCCCTGTTCAGGGTTTATTTCATTGTCCTTTGATAAACAGTACCAATCCAAAGTGTTCAGCAGCCTGGGAACCACAGAGTCCATTAGATTTGATTACTAGTTGTATCCCAGAAACTGCCCACCATTTTCAGTATGTTAGTACTTCTGTTTCTATAGTTACAGATGAGCAATGAATCCTTCAGCATAGTACCCTCCCATAGAATGGGCAGATTTCTCATAATTTTCCTAAGGCTAGTGGCCAAGAACAGTGATTAGAACATAGTAGATACTCAATAATATATTCACTAGATGCTACCTCTGCCTGCTTCTCTGGAATATTATGTAGACAAGATGAGATGGTAGACATGCAAACAGGTTTTTAGGATTACACAAATGCCAAACACACACACACACACACACACACACACACACACACACACACTCTCATTATACAGGAAAGAAATGCATGGGACTCACAAAATTCCATCTTTCCCAGGCAGATTTGACATCTCTAATTATTCAACCACAATTTTTTAAGTGCCTAATGTGTTAAGTCATTTCCTTGACATGCCCATTATTGTCTTTCTTCAGTAGTGCATTCGCTATACGTGAAAGCAACTTGAATGGAACTGAAGAAGTAATGAGAAAGAAATTTTGGATTACAAAGTAACCTCCCCCAAAATAAAACAAAAGAAATTTCAGGCTACCAAATGAGGACAGGTGCTGAAAGACCTGGGTCTTATGGGTATCTATGAATGGTGATGATGATACTGTAATTCTAGATTAGTGGACTGGCACCTAGCCTGTATGTTAATACAAGAGAATGCAAATGTTGAGGCTTCATCGATCTCTCAGATGCCACCTGCTGAAATGCCAGAAGGAAACATAATTAAAATCATATAATCTAAGGAAGAGCTTTTTTTCCCACTTTGAAGTGTTCAGAGGTGTTTTCTGTAGTCATATATTTCTGTATGTATGCAATCATTTCCCACAAGGTGATACAAAACAAAAATAGTTGGAAAGCCATATTTATATGAAGACAAGTCTGTTAGTCCTAGGGCTCTCATCCGCTCTCATTTTTCTGTAAACAACAGGGAGAATATGTACTTTTTGTAGGAGTCATTCCCTCTTACAGCCAAGGGGGTTGTTGTGAGGGAGTGAGGGGTTATAATAATAATAGAAGACATATATACACTACACCTGATTTCTAGCAGCAGACAGACAATAAAATTTGAAAGTATCCTGTTTAGACTGTGTGCCTTGGGGCAAGCATAGAAGGAGAAAGAGAACCCATTTCCCATGATTTTTGAAGTTAACTCTGCTTTTGAGCCAAATACACACACATATGCTAGCACTTCTCTCCCCAGCTGCTCCTTCTGGTTAATTTGTTTACTTCTACAAGCTCCATCTTGCCAGTGGTTTTATCAGTCCCTCTTGCTACTATAAATCTACCCTATTACTAACATGTAGCAGTAAATAATTTGTATTTGTGGCTGAACACAATGTGGCAATCTCTCTGGATCATAGGCTCTTAGCAGATTCCTGGAGTCCTTCTTTGTCCACATCAGACAGAGCTCTACTATTTGAGTTCTATATCAAGAACAAATCCAAAAACGTGAATGTTGCACATTCTTCTGGCAATTTCTGTTTAACACTTTAATTTGGAAAAGTAAAACTAAGGAGAGGGTGGTGATTTTGTTCATGATTCATGCATTCCTCATATTTTTCATGGAGAAAGCAGTGAAAAGTTGCCTAAAATAATCAAGGGATTCAGCACCATAGACTATTAAAGAATGAATCTCACCCAACAAAGGGAAAAACATCTATTTAAAAGAAGCATTTATCACTAATTATGTGAGTTTAAATGAATTACGAACACTGAAGTAATATAGTTGAGAAAAATCACTTCTTCACGTATCTCCCAATGATATATAATCATACAGTTACAAGCTGTGCAGACCACTGCCAGATGCAAGTTATTGGAATTAACTCCTCTGGCAAATTAGTATGGGGATAAGAGAATTGCTATTCTGCACATTCTTTTACTTGATAGTCAGTGCCAGATTTTCTAGGTTCTTTATTATTTTCCCTTTATTCTGCATTTATGCACACAAATGTATATTTGTATGTGCGTACCAAAGCTATAATGATGTGCTGCCTTTGTAGATGATTATTATGCACTAATTTCACAATTATGAACACAGTAGATGCAAAACTTAGAGACACTCAGAAATTAATGTCCATGGAATTTAAATCAAATAAGAAATCCTATTTTAAAACTGAACTGATAAAATGTTATTCTCACATCAACTATAACATACCATTCTCTGTTGCTCTGAGGACACTTTTCCTCATTCCATCACCTACTTTTAAGCTAATAGATATAACCTATAACCCTCAAAGTAAAATCAAGGGCTTTTTTTTCGTGGCTTCAGAGAATAATATGTACATATATAGCATATCTTCAACCTATAGATAAAGAAGTGTGGGACACTGTTGAATGTGGTCTCTAATTATTACCAGGATTCTTTATCTCACAGGAAAACTTTGAAGAAATCTTTTCACAGTTTATTTACTCAGTGGAGCATTTATGCAAATAAGAAGTCAGAGTGGCCCTGTTCATCATTTCTTCCATTTGCATTGAATACAGAAAAGCAGTATCTGTTGTATCATGTCGGTGTTTTTTCAATGTCTCTTTTTCTGACATGAAAAATCTGAAAAATTATTGAATAGATGAATGGATGGGTGGGTAGGTGAGTACAGGTGAATAAATGACAATACTAGTTCAAGTAGCCTATACTCAAACCATTAATTCTATGCTTGTAGTGCCTAAGGATGCAATTATGTCCATCTGCAGAGGTGAAAATGGTGTGGCATTATCTAGTTAAAGCTGAAGATATGCAAACATTGCAAATTAAGTATGTATGCTAAAATATATCCTTAAGGATTGCAGAACATACGGAAAATATATTCAGAGAATATGTGTGAGATACTTCCAAGCCAGATTCAACTAAACACTTCCCAGCAATAAAATGGTTAAGCAAGTTGTGATATCATATAGTAAACTATTACATAGCAACTAAAATGTAAAAACAATTATGCCTCAACTTTTCAAACAATATATTGAGTAAAACTAAAAAGCAAATGAAAGCAAAAATTTTTGTTCAGATTATATAATGCTCAAAAAAACAAGTAAATTGTATTGTAATTAGCAATCATGACAAAAAGTATCAGATCACTAATGATTTTTCTTGATCATTCATATTACATTTATCAAATCCTCATGATCACATGTAGTAGTAGAACCCTAAGATATTCTGTTCAATAGTCATATAACTTAGTTTGGACTGTGCCTAGCTTGAAAGAAACTTGAAGCATGTAACATCTGTGCAGGGATTCTAAATCATAATACATATACTCAAGTTTGCAAAAATGTCACTTAAATCTCATTGGACTCAATTCCATCACTGTTTCATTATTTGTTTTCCTTTATGAGACAAATAATTTACACTGTTTGAACACAAAGATTTTCATTTTTATACTGTCATAGAATAACACAATATTCATAAGAGAAGAGATAATACATTTCTATTTTAGAGGTTTTGGCCAGTGGTTGATGTGAAGCAATATTTGGACACTGTCATGAATATACCACTCACTCTCCTTTCCCCATCATCATACTTTTAACATCATTATTTATAAACTAAACAAAATCTAGAAAATATCTAAAGAAGATAATGATGCAGCTCAAAGATAAATTACTTTTTAATTTTATAGTCTTTACATATCTAAGGTTAAGGAGATAAAGTTTAGCAGAGGTAAGCTTTAAAAGATTGCTCAATTTCCCAAACTTTTTATGACTTTAGCTTAGATTTTGAGATCCTCTTCTATATAGTAATCAGAACATTGTTTTGGCTACATCCATGCCTTGGTTTAGAATATTTATTTCATGCCTAAAAATGTTCATTTCATTCTAAGATACAAATCCAATGCCTAACATATGAAACTGTAACCTCTCTGTACATCAGTTTGATAATAAAAATTTGGAAAAAAAAACAAATATAAAGCTTTGAGATTTGGGAAGTGAAGGGACGGACAGAGAATGATGGAGTGGCTTAGTCTGGTCAAGTTATGTATATGCATAGATACACACGTTAAAATGAAATGTCCTACAACTATTTGATGGAAATAAAAATGTAGAAATTTAAATATAAATAAATTACAAGAAAAAATGCAAAAAAAAATCATCAACTAGACAATGGTGGGTCACACCTCTAATCCTAGCTACTAAAGAGTCTGAAGTCAGAGGAGCATGGTTCAAAGCCAGCCTGGTCAGGAAAGTCCATGAGACTCTTTTCTCGTTTCTTAACTTCCAGACTTTCCATGGGGACATACAATACACTATGACAATACATCTACCCTACCCCCAATAAAAAGTCACTTTTAAAGAAATTATTTCCTCTGACTTAACCTTTTTAGGAGCTGGTAAAATCTAATCCCAGTCCTTCTTTGCATCTCTATCATTCTTAGGCTGATGCACAGCACTGCTGTCTGCCACAATATCAGGGCCACTCTTTGCATGTCATGTTCTACACAAGTAGCATGCTTTGTTGTCCCAGGGTGCCAAAATGGGCTGTGTGACCCTTGGTTTATTGTTGCCTTAGAGGATAACCTGGGGAGCCTAGAGTTTTCTGTGGTGCTAGGACTCGGCTACCCACATACTCTTCAGAGCTTCTTTGGTATCCAACTGCTTCCCCAAGGTGCTGTCAGAGGCAGGGCCCATCTCTGCTGCTCTGGGTGTCTTTGGTCATTCCCTCATTTCCCTCATGCCTGCCTCCCACCATGTATCTCATGGCTTTTACTTACAAATGCCCATCTTCCTTCTTCTCCCCTACCACAGAACTTCATGTTCTCTTCGAATATAAAGGCAAACTAGCCAGGTGCCTAAGGCGAGGCTCAAGCCTATAATCTAACTACTCAGGAGGCTGTGATCTGAGGATGGTGGTTCAAAGTCAGCCCAGGCAGAAAAGTCTGTGAGATTCTTATCTCCAATAAATTACTCAGGAAAAGCTGGAAGTGGTGCTGTGGCTCAAATTGTAGAGTGCTAGCCTTGAGCATAATAAGGCTCAGGGATAGAGTCCAGGCCCTAAGTTAAAGCCTGGCAAAGATGGGCAAAAATGGAAATATTATTTCCTAGCTGTTTCTCTTTGCTGCATGGTACCCTTCCTTCTGAAAGGCCAGGAAAAATACACACACACACACACACACACACACACACACACACACTCATATATTCAGTTATCTTATATACCTTATATGTAAAATATATAAACATATATCTTATATACCACATATATGTATGTATATATACACACATATATGTATATGTGTATATATATATATGTATATTCATTCAATTATCTTACCTGGTTAAATTGGGGAAAGAGAAACTTAAAATTTTGGAGGGTGTCAGTGTTTGCCACTAAACATAATCTAAGCACACATATGTGCAGATCATACTGTGATTTAGAAAAGTAAATTAACTGATTAAAGTCATAGAAAAATGAGAATAGACAAAGAATATGGTACTAGAAGCCAGCTTAGCCACTGTAGCAAGATCTGATTGGCTGTTAGCGGTGTTCAGAAAACTTGCATTGGAAGAAGACTGAAGCCTTGAGCAAAGTGGACCACTTGTTTGGGAGTTCAGCTGTGTGGGAGGAACTTATCATTTTTCCATTCAATAGGACACTGTTGTGAAGTGGACACGATCCTAGGCAACACACTTCCTATCTACAGAATAACAAATGTGCAGTTTGTTTGCTATTGTTCATTTTTATTTCAGGACTATTCCTCCTATTGTCACCCTCACAGTAACAGCTGTGAACTTGACAGGAAAGGACTATTGAGGCAAAGGCAGTTTTATAAGAGGTCAAAATAATTTTATATAAGATCAGAAAGTATATTTAACCATATAGTATTTAATTAATGAATAGACTTAGCTATTGTCATCCCTTTCAAGAAAAGGATCGAGGAGGTCTTACAAATACCCTGCATTGCAAAATTCAATTTAAAACAAAAGGAACCTGAAGTATGTATAATAGCAGGAACTATTGCAACAAAGAATAAAGCAAGGCTTACCATGAGCCCTGTTGAGCAATTAATGCACACTGTGGATATAAGATGAAATGAATAATAGGAAAGTGAATCAGGCACTGTGTGGTTGGGGGTATCAGAGGGGTAGGTGAAGGCAGATGGAGAGAGTACATGAGGATGAATAAGGTCAAAGTACTTTATTTGCATATATGGTAATAGAACAACGAAACTTATTGAAATTGTTTTGGGAAGGAGAGATTAGAAAGTGTGATAGATGGTACAGGTTTCTTCAATTGCACTATATTCACCTATGGAAATGGAACAACCCATCCCTTTTTACAACTAATATAAAATTCTTTTAACAATGATTAACACCCAACATTACATGATAAAACTTAATAGGTTTCTCTCTGAGTTTCCAAATAAAGAAGTCACATGCAAACACATTTAGGTATTTTAGAGTTCAAATGAAAGGGGGGAAAAAAAGGAAGGCTCTGTAGCTTGACCATTCAAGAAAATTTCTTCTGAGGCTATTTTTTTGTTTGCCAGTCCTGGGGCTTGAACTCAGGGCTGAGCACTGTCCCTTGCTTCTTTTTGCTCAAGGCTGGCACTCTGCCACTTGAGCCACAGCACCATTTCTGGATTTTTTGTATATATGTGGTGCTGAGGAATCAAACCCAGGGCTTCATGTATATGAGGCAAGCACTCTTGCCAGTAGGCCATATTCCCAGCCCCACTCTTCTAAGTCTATATGGAAGGGAAATTATCCCAGATAGTAAACATGTGTTTTACTTACAAAATAAACATGTCAAGTATCTTATGAGTTTCCTGCATAAAGTATGTGTTGCAACCAAGAACGAAGCCTGGCAAATACCAAGTGCCAATAGATGTTAATCTTGGATGTTGTTGTGTTTCTTCATGGTATTTTTTTGCTATACTTTTTCCATGCAAAATACACTGACGATACAATTCATAAAGCAGATAAAAATTCCTTCCCACTGAAAGCTTGGATTAAACCAGAGACCCATGGACAACAAACAAATTACCTAAGTAAATGCATACTATGGTTAGACACAACAACTACAGTGGCAATTTGGGGAAGAAGGAATGAGGTAAGTAGTGCCAGGGTGGGAAGTATTGATTTTGAACAAGCTAGCTGCGAGTGAGTGCTCCTAAAGTGCATAGAAGAGGCATGAGAATATGCTGAAGGAGTAAAGGCCATGAAGAAGCACAATGGACGGCCCATCAGTGTTTGAGGAGCAACCTGGGACCAGTTATCTGAACAAGGAGAGCAGAGGAAAATAAGTTCAGGGAAATAATGGGCATCAGACCCTGCAGGATTTTATAAAACCCTTATATCCTCATGAATACAAGTGGCTAGAAGTTACTGCAGAATTTGAGAAGAATGATCCAATCTGACTTACATTTTAATGGGATCATCTGGTTTCTCTGCTGAGAGCTGGCTATGTATGGGGTAGCAAGAGGACATGAAAGGAATTCAAGAGACTTTTACAATTCTTCTATGGGAGTAGCAATTGCGACTTGGGTTATGCTGGTAATTTGATGTTGCTTGAGAAGTGGTGGAAAGTATTTAGAACATTGATTATTTTTTCTCCCAAAGCTAAGGGCAACACTCTATGGTGATAGATACTGGAGGCAGTAGTTCCTCCAAAGCTCTTGATCTGAGCAAATGTAACAATGCAACTTATCCAAATGGGATGAAGTCACAGAGGTATGAGAGGAAGACTGAGGGACAAAAAGGTTTCAGGTTTAGTAACTATAAATTCACTGTAATCATTCTTAGTTTGCCTCGGAGCAAAGTGATGGCATATGCCAAACCATAGATCAGGTAATACAATAAAGAGGTGAAGGTTATTGATAGCCTAACCAAAGCAATGATCAAGTTTAGGATATTAAGAGAAATGAATGAACTGTTATTCTCCAGGCAACCCTATGTATTATTTCTTATAACTGCAATTTTAATGACATTTGAACAATAGAAAATTTCTTGGCATGAAATTATATTATCTTTTATGCTATTGCCTTAGGAAAATGCATGTGTATTGATAGTCAATTGAATGGACAGTACAATTAATTTCCTGCAGTAAAAATGAATGCAAAAAAGGACCCAGTGAATAGATAATTGCTTCAACTTTACATAGAGGAAGATGAGGGAGGAAATGTTCAGGATAAGTATTTTTTCCAGGAAACAACACTTAGGCAAATGGGAAAATAAAGGCTGTGAAATGTATTTCCATGAAGCATTGCTCTTATAATTTTTGCCTGGAAGCCCCACATTTGGGTATCTATCCAAAAGACCACAAACAAAATCACAGTAATGCCACCAGCACAACAATGTTCATCGCAGCACTATTTGTCATAGCGAGAATCTGGAACCAACCCAGATGCCCCTCAGTAGACGAATGGATCAGGAAAATGTGGTACATATACACAATGGAATTTTATGCCTCTATCAGAAAGAATGACATTGTTCCATTTGTAAGGAAATGGAAGGACTTGGAAAAAGTTATACTAAGTGAAGTGAGCCAGACCCAAAGAAACATGGGCTCTGTGGTCTCCCTTATTGGGAATAATTAGTACAGGTTTAGGCAAGTCATAGCAGAGCATCACAAGGCCCAATAGCTATACCCTTATGAACACATAGATGATGCTAAGTGAAATGAACTCTATGTTATGGAAACAATTGTTATATCACAGTTGTAACTACTTTCAACGTCCTATGTGTATCTGTAGCTTCTATTATTGATGATGTTCTTGTATCACCTTCCTGTGGTTGTACCTACACTATCTCTGTAATCTTATCTGAGTATATTGGAAACCGTGTTTACTAGTATTGGAAGTAGGAAATTCAAAGGGAATACCAAATTTTGAGAGACACAGGGTAAAAAAAGAGAAACAACTACAAAAGCAATACTTGCAAAACTGTTTGGTGTAAGTGAACTGAACACCTCCGGGGGTGGGGGGGGAAGGGAAAGGGGGAGGAGGGAGGGGGCTATGAGGGACCAGGTAACAAACAGTACAAGAAATGTATCCAATGCCTAACATATGAAACTGTAACTTCTCTGTACATCAGTTTGATAATAAAAATTTGAAAAAAAATAATTTTTGCCTGGAAAAAATTCAAAGCAATTTTACCTATCACCGATCATAGAAAATTTTCAATAATGAACCCATGGGAGTTTTAATTAAAAGTAATATCATTTTTTATGAATTCTGCAGAGCTACTTACATTCCAAAAAATGCATTTTTGAATATCTAAGCAGGTCAACCTTCTATAAGACATTGTGATTGTTTTATAGGAAAAGAAAATATTAGAAGGCAGCATCTACAAGTACATTGGTTTTTGCCCTTAGAATATTAGTCCTCTATTAGCAATAATTGCATAGCTCTTGCAGTTGTCTGTGAAGACTTTTCTTACTTTGAGATAACAAATATAGATAATTTATGGGGTTCTATTTACTGTGGTAAAAGTGCATGCATGCAAATCAATCCACAGAAGTTTCAAGTCATTAGGGTTCATTCTAAGAAAGGATAGGCATAACATAGTACTTTTTCACACCATTTAATATAGCTCATTTCTTTTCAGCACTGCCTTGATGTACCACTGTTTGATTCACAAGGGAAAGGTATCTTGGGTGTTTTCAAGTTTGGGCAATAAATAAGCAAATAAATAAATAATAAGTTGGAATAAAGCTGATATAAACATCCAAAATAATATTTTTGAATATTATCTTATGTATATGGTGGGAAATTTCAAACTGTTTACTTTGTCTATATGATAAAGTTCTTTTAAAAAACAGATTATCAGGGGAAATATGAAATTTGGGGAAAAGATGATTAAATGGAGCTAATTGAATGAAGATCAATGACATAATTGAGTATAGCTCTGAGTTGTATAAGAAATTATAAATACTTATAAAGGAATTAAGACTAGAATTCATGGAAGGGAAAGTTGGATGAGTGTTACAAATAGCAAAATGCAGACACTACTAATGCTAAGTACTTAACAGGAAAGGATTTGCTGTGGAGAATATCATAGGATTCCTCAATAACTCAGAGCAATTTAAACAAAATTAACACTAAAACATGTAATGAAGGAAGACACTCAAAAGCTAATGATGTAATTTGGAACATTACAAAATTTATAGCACTAATTTTAAAATACCAAGACATGGCCATAGTAAAGACATTGAAATTTAAGCAAAATGTTTCCAAAAAAAATCAAAACAAAACATTCTGGAAGGAAGTAGTGAATAAATATAAGATTTTAATTGCCAAGGAAACTGTCTTTTAGGTCTTATTTTTACAGTTGTAGAAAATAAATAAATAATTAGCCTTTTCCCATTTTATTCCATTTTAAATATATGCAAAACAAGAAGACACAAATCCCAAAATACTCATTTCAAGATTTATTGACTTCTTGCCAATAAATGTCTGCCTATTCCCCTCCCAGTCTTGTAATTCTAAGATATTGAATCACATCATTTAAAAATACTTAATGATATATGCATATATATGTATGTGTGTTTATATATATGTATATGTATATATATTACAAATTTTTAAAGAATGTAACCACAAAGCAAGACATACTTAAAAGTAGATACTTGTGAAGTAAATTTTAATAGCCAATTATATTACACATCTTTGAGAATTTATAGGTTCACTTTTAGTTTCTTCAATTTAGGGTTTTTGGTTTTTGTTTTTGTTTTTGTTTAATGGTCCTGGAACTTGAACTCAGGGCCTGGGCACTGTCCCTGAGCTACTTCATGCTCAAGGCTAAGGCTCTACTACTTGTGACACAGCACCACTTCAAGATTTATTCAATTAATATCTCAAATGTATTCACAAACTATTTTGGTGATTCTTTTTTTTTAGTTCCTTTATGCTTTCTTTATTTTTTTCTTATTTATTTTCAAAGTGATGTACAGAGAGGTTACAGTTTCATATGTTAGGCATTGGATACATTTCTTGTACTGTTACCTCCTCCCTCATTCCCCCATCTCCCTTCCCCCTTTTCCTCTCCCCCTATGAGTTGATTATTTAAAGCCTAATTTCATCCGTACATTTCTTCTCTCCTTATACTTTTCATTTATTTGTTGAAAAACAGTTTTGCCTATGGGGTTTGAATTTTTGGTATTTAATCATGTATTCATAAAATTATAAGCTACTTCATATATAACTCTCCTGAAAAAGTACACAACCACATTTTTCACTTACATTTAAAAAATAATAATACTTTAAATTTGTCAATGGAACTAAGGTTAAGTATTAAAATTGTAAGGCATTATCAACACAGTAAGAATGTAATGCTCACTCTTGAAAGTGAACATACACTACACGAAAGTCTATAGTCTTTAATGATTTGGGAAAAGCTATACTAATTTAATGGTTTTCTTTCACAATAGATAGTCCAAGTCTTTTTCATTCATAAAGTGAACAATTTACAAGCAATCTAAGAAATTGAAAGTACATTGAGAGTGATAGAATGGTTTTTAAAAGACTTTAACATCTTTTCTGTCATAAATCATCATTAGAATAGTGTATTTAAGGAGATATATCTGGTTATTTTGTTACAAAATTTTGGGTTTATCATTTCTAGTAATATTAGGTCTTTATCTTACATTTTTCCAAAAAATCCAATTTTTGGACCATTGGATGCTAAGAGATTCTTTATAAAAGATGTCCTTAAGGTGGATATTTGCATATATTTGCATATGACCTCTAGCAGCAGTCCTTTCCTTTCTGACTATAGGTGGTGTGAGACTAGGGAAAGAGTGGGTCATTAAGTACATTCCTTATTCAATACGCTGAAAATGTTTTATGAAATATGCACTGGGCATCCTTATGTGTCCGGTAAATCCTACTCTGTGAGTAATGAATTTCCAGAATTCTTCTCCAGAATGAATTACATAGTTTCCTATAAAAGACTTCTCTTGACAAAGAGAACTCACATGGTAGGGAAAGCCTATGTTTGTGTGTCCTTCAAGAAACAAGAATGAATTCCTTTTGGACAGAAACTGTATGTCTCATTGGTATGGGGAAGCTACTGAGCAGCATATATGTCTGTTCTGTCATGTAGCACATGACTGTGAGTTCTTACATGGCTGTCTGGATGGACATTCCTCACCCCAGGTAGACCCATAAAAAAAATCATCTTTTAGACACTTATGTGAGAAACACGTGACTCTCTCCATTTTGGTGGTCTGAGTATATCTGGAAAAGAAGACTAGGCACATAGACCCCTTTTAAGAAAGACTGTCAGGGCTGGGGATATAGCCTAGTGGCAAGAGTGCCTGCCTCGGATACACGAGGCCCTAGGTTCGATTCCCCAGCACCACATATACAGAAAACGGCCAGAAGCGGCGCTGTGGCTCAAGTGGCAGAGTGCTAACCTTGAGCGGGAAGAAGCCAGGGACAGTGCTCAGGCCCTGAGTCCAAGGCCCACGACTGGCCAAAAAAAAAAAAAAAAAAAAGACTGTCAGCTTACAAAATCAAAGTTATTCTGGAGATTTTAAAATTGTTTAAGTGTGTTGAATTTGTTTTCCCCACTATCCTAGCTAGTCCTGATTTTTGTTTCACTCTGATAAAAGACTTCTACCTTAGTTATTTTACTTTTTAATCAAATTAATTGAATTTTAATTAATTATTTTTAAATGACTCATTTCTATACACATTCTATAATTATTTTAAAGAGAATCCAGGGCCCAGGAGTGGCGTTGCACGCTTGCAATCCTAGCTGTATAGGAGGAAGAGATGAAAGCATTACCATCAGAAGCCAGCTAAGGGCAAAATGTGCCACATAATACCTTGTAATGAACCAAAGAGAAAAGGATTAGTTACATGTCTTAAGTGGCAGAGTGTTTTGTCCTATCTAGGACTCTATCCACCTATTACCTACAGAGAAACCTCATCCACAACCTCATAGACTAGCCGCAAAACAATTCCACGATCTGTACTGTGACTGCTGCAATGGATGCAAACTCATCTGACTGCCTAGGATATAGTTTTTGTCATCTATGTGGTCAAAATACTAGTTTAGAAAATGACCAGTCATGTTGCTTCTCTGTGCAAATCCTTCATTTTAACTCAAGTGCTTACCAGAGCCTAGAATAACTTGGAAAATCTGACTCTGATTAGGCTTCTTAATTTCACTATTTTAATCATTTTTCTAGCTGTTCCATTCACACGGATCTACCTCTTCCATCAAATTGCCAAAATAGACCCACCCCAAGACTCATGCATACACTACATGTTCACTCCTCTCCATATGTGTAAAACTTGCTCAGTTATGAATTTCAGGTTTCTAAAAATACATGTCCTTGACCAGAGTGCTTCCTTGGATAAGAAACAAAAACTGATCCCAACCATTTTCTTAACTGAGATCTAAATTTTTACATTTCTTTGAATACTCAGAATGCTACATATTATTTCATTCATCGATGTTGTATTTATCTTCTTCCCTATGTTGTCATATCTTCAGTTCCTATAAGACTGCATTGACTCTGTAAATATTTGGCTAGTCAATGTGTCCTGTACTAATATGTCATTGTATATGTAGGTGAAGTTCACTGTATCTTAAAATGAAGTATGACATAGTTTCCAATAGACAGCTATTTCACTCTTACTCTGCCATTCCTCAGCTCAGGAGGACAGCTGTATTTCTTGGTACTATTGGGTAAGAAACTCAATTACTACTAACAAACAGAGTTATTGATCCTGAAAATTGTCCTTAAGATTAGCTCCATTGTGGAGGCTGGATAGAGATTTTATATCCCAACCACTCACATTGTACAGTAGTCCACCTTTTCCAGTACGAAAAATGGATGTGGCATTTTTGAGGAACACCTCTGTGCTTGTTTGCCCTCAGTAGTATACACTCAACTTGCTTAGTAAGTCATTCTAGGGATGGAGGCCAGTTTTGATTTTCTGAACCAACACTAGGTGGAGCACTTTCTGTGCGCAGGCTTTCAGGAAGTCTTGCAGATTGACTGTTGGAGGAAAAGAGAGTGCATCTTTATTCCATCTGAACATGGGTAGAACAAAATTGGACTAAAAAGTAACATGTTCTTCTATTGAAAATATGTTCTGATTTTTCAATGCCAAATTTCAACAACAAAAGGTTATGCACACAAATTCCAATACTTCCTGTTGGAATTGAGCTTAGTATACATTCCATACTTGCTGTGTGGCAGAGCATTCTGCTAGAATCATCAAGCATATTTCCATCTGCATCTCATGACGTCTGCAGTGTGGAGAAAGGACCATTTCTAAATTGTCTTTAAGAACTGTTTCCATTCAGCTGTACAAAATCATTATGTCATATTCGCAAAACTAAGGAGGTCGTTATGGAACAAACCCAAGTGTATCCTCTGACCTGAAACTGAAATAGCAATCCTTATTTATGAACTTGCTACCTCAGCTACATTTTGAGAGTTAGTTGTTGGCCTGGTCCATTTATTCAAGTTTTAAACTCTTCTTCATTACCAGAAGTAATGGAAGAGATGTAATTTTCCCAAACACACACACACACACACACACACACACACACACACACACACACACACACACACCACAGTTGAAACCTCAAGGCATTAGCCATTCCTTCTTCCAGAGTTACTTATGCTATTAATGAGTCCTGAACTACCTTAGCTCTCATGGATAAGAATTTCCCTTCCCTAAAATGAGACGTAACCTATAATTGCCATGAAAAGATTCTCAATCTATCTCTAGTCTACTGATCACCAATAAGGGAAGCTAGAAAAGATGAAAAGGAATTGAAATTAAGGGGAGAATTTCTCTATACAAATTTCTTGGCACCAGACACCAGTGGCTCATGCCTTTTTTGCTATCTACTCAGGAGGCTGAGATCTGAGGATTTTAATTTAAGCCAGCCTGGGCAGAAAAGTCCATGAGATCCCTATCTCCAATGAACTAAAATTTTTTTTAAAAAGCTGGAAGTGAGCTAGGGCTCAAATGGTTGAGGACTAGCCTTGAGTATAACTAACCTCAAGCAGAAAAACTCCAGGACAGTGCTCAGGTCCTTAGTTGAAGCCCCAGGACCAGCGCACGCGCGCACACCACCGCCGGCCCCACAAACACACATACCAGAATAAAAACCAAAAAGATGGTGGATATATAGTATATTACCACAAAGGCCATGAAAACAGGAGAAGTTTCTTCTCTTCTACACTGAAGGGAGTTTCATAAAGCAATAAGAAAATACATCATGCCTGATTGACTGATGAACCCCTATAATCACAACTACTCAATGGGGGTAGTGTTTCTCAGTGTGAGCCCAGTCTGTACTGAAAATTTTTGATACCCTGTGTCAATAGACAAGATGTCATTGGAAGTAGACTGCAATCCCATGTATAGAGGAGACAAAGGTAGGAAACTAAAGATTGAAGGCTGGCCTGAACAAAAAGCATGAGACCAACCCTATCTGAAAAGCAAGCTCAAGTAGAAAGTGGTAGAGGGACAAGTCAAGTGGTAGGTACTTGGCTAACAAGTCTTGAGGCTCTGAATTCAAATTCCGTTTCTGCCCCCCCACCCCCGCATCAATTACAACTACAATGAGAAGGCTAAATAGGATGAAGTTCCATGTCAGCCAGAAAAAGTGTAGCACACTCTCTCAAAAATAATCAGAGCATAAAGAGCTGAAAACATGGCTCAGACAGTAAAGGGCCTATCTAATAAGCAGGAAGTCCTGGGTTCAAAACCACATACTCCCAAAATATAGATAAAATAAGTAAATAAAAAGCAATATTTACAAAACCATTTGGTGTAAACCAACTAAAGAACTCATGGGAGGGAGAGAGAATTGGGGAGGGGGGAGGAGGGAAATGAGGGAGGAGTTAACAAGTTATACAAGAAATGTACCACTGCCTTATGTATGAAACTTAACCGCTCTGTACATCACTTTTTTTTTCAATTCTTACAAAACCAATACTTCCAGTTCTTTATTGTCACATAAAACTGGACATTACTTCTTTTCAACTTCTCAAGCATTTTTTTTTTTTTATTTGGCCAGTCCTGGGCCTTGGACTCAGGGCCTGAGCACTGTCCCTGGCTTCTTCCCGCTCAAGGCTAGCACTCTGCCACTTGAGCCACAGCGCCGCTTCTGGCCGTTTTCTGTATATGTGGTGGTGGGGAATCGAACCTAGGGCCTTGTGTATCCGAGGCAGGCACTTTTGCCACTAGGCTATATCCCCAGCCCCTTCTCAAGCATTTTGACAATAAATAAATAATTTAAAAAGAAAATAAAGAAAAAATAAAAGTCTTCTATGTACATAGAAATAAAGGACATTTTATTTCTACATGATTTTATAATTTCTCTTCCTGAAGTTCTTAATGTAACTTAACTGCATTCATATGTTTTCCTTCCTTTACCATTGTTCTTTATTTTCTTTAACTCTATCTTCCACTCCTTCGGGATAACAATTTTCTTTCTTCTTATGTCTCACAAACCAACTTTTCATATCTCATCGCATCTTTCACTTACATTTCTTTATCCCTTTTCATTGTGTTTTCAGAGAATTTCTTGTTCTCACTTCTTCATTTGATCTTTTTGTTTTGCTAAATTTTATCTCTACCTCTTGAGTCACAATGAGACATTCATTGTATTTAATATCTTTTGTGAAACCTTAAGAGTGTATGATTGTGTTTAATTTTGAGACTTCTAGTGAAATGCAATGGTTGATTTGCGTAATAAACAATAGTCTCTACTAGTTGCTCGACTGGGTTTATTTATCTCTACTGCCCCTCAGAGACAGTGAATTTAGATTCTGATGACACACCATCACTTGTAGAACTGGGCATATGTTTGGCCAAGTGTACTGTAGCAGTGTCTGCATGAGGAGTTGATGCCAAGGTTCATGAAGAGATGCAGAAGTTGTCTGGGCATAATTCCACTGTTGGCTCCAATCCCTGAACCCACAGGTTGAATCTCTAGTGGAGATTGCTTTCCTAGGAGAACTGTTCTTTCATCATTAGCTGGAGCCAATGCTGAAGCCAGCAATATTGCAATATTATGAGCATGTGAACCAGTCTCTGCAGCTTTTTTTTATTATTGGGACCATAGATTGCCCACCATTCAGTTTTTTTCTCAGATCCTGCTGTGTCAGGCCTTGTGTTTATTACCAAAATCTTCTGAGAAAGTTCACTATTGGCAGTGCTATTTATATACCAACATATGTTCATATGTTTTGAATAATTTCTCCAAGCACCTCATACAAATGTTATATGACAGGAAGTCTTCAAATTTTTACTTGATAGCATCCTCCTTGTTAAAATTATTGACATATATGTGTATATATATTACATTCATCTAGATTTAACATTTCTCAGGGCATTGAGAAAAAATGAACATGTTCAGATGCTCTCTAGTTTAAATTATCTGGTTTATTGCATTGGAGATCTGATGTTTAAAAAGTATTAGAAACTGTGATATGTTTGTAATGTTTACAAAACTGATTTTATTTGGAACCTTTAGGGTTCTGCTACCAGTTCTCTGAACTACTGAATTTTGAACAGCTATTGTAGAGTTATTTGCCAATTATGATGTCTCTTTGTCAAGTATCTTAAATTTGAGTAGATATATATTGAATTTTTTCCCGAACAACATATTTAGATACACCAATAAACAGGAATAACACCTGCCTTTGTCTTTGCTTCTTAAATTTAGATCAAAGTATTTAGCCACATGTATTTAGCCTTTCCAGAAAAAGTAGATAGCCAGGTAGGTTGTAAGGCAGAGACTCAGCCTTCTTTCAATATCACCATAAATAATAGTACTGATAGACATCAAATCTACATTTTATACTTCTTTAAAACAGGTAACAATACAGATAGGATTTAAGGTGAGAATTCTACTGGGAAAAAGTTTGCCATGACATAAAATTCTATACACAATTTTGAACACAAAGAAGAGTGTTTGGAAATCAGATCTGAGAATGTACAGTCATCATTCTGCAGTGGGTAGCTCTTTCTTTCCATAGCACGTCATGATTCGGGAGCCTAAAGTCTTGTTGATGATCCAGTCATTCATGTAAGAACATGGACATTTAGGGTCCCTCTGAAGGAAGAAAGAAAATAAATATGTACTGAGTAGTCTCAAAACACTTTGTACTTTTCATGAGAGAGCCGTACAGCTCTACAACCTTGAGAGTTTGAACATAAGACAAGTGAGTGATATAGCAGTAATATTGCTTTCAAATTTCATGTGACTTCAAAAGAGAAAATTATTCAGAGTATCTTTTCAGTCAAATTAATATCTGCTTCCTTCCTCATACATTATTCAGGACTCCATAGTGGAATGACAGCCTCCAAAAGCAAAACTTACTGGTTATTTTCAAAGATAATATTTTTTTTAGATTTTTAAATTTCCATTTAGATATTTGTTTACTTATTTGTTTGTTTGTTCACCAGGTGCAATGCCTCAAGTCTTTATTTATAACTTCTTGGGAAGCAAATGTGGAAGATTGTTCTTCAAAGCTAGCCTGAGCATTAAAATTCATGACACTCCATCTTACTCAGTTGCTAGGCACAGTGGCACACATCTGTCATGCCTAGTAACACAGGGAAGCACTTGGAGAAGCTGCTCATCCCAGGCATAAAATGAGATGCTACCTTGATATGATTGATGTTAATAGGGATGGAGGTGTGATTCTGGTGATAGAGCACCTGCCTAATAAGCCAGGAGCCTCCAGAATTTAACTGTGATCAGCAGTGATATTCAATAGACACTATGTTAGAAATGAACGGTACAACTTGTGGAGGGGGGTTGGGAGGGAAAAAACCTGGGAGAAAATGAGGGAAGAGGTGGCACTAAGAAGATGTTATTTAACATGAACTGGTGATCTTTCATTCTCCAATGCCTTAAGTCTGGTCTATGTTGTCCATGCTTAGATAAAATTCAGAGAGTTTTGATGGAATTAAACTGGAACAGTGCATGACTTTGGTAGTTATTAAAATAACATTCTGTCATTTATTTTTGTCCTATTTTTACTTTCTATCAATTGTAAAATTTGGTTTCACCAGGGTATTTCACATGAACGAATATAACAGTTTAGTTAGAATAACCCTTCTTTTGCTTTCTCTTTTCCTGTTGTCATCATTCCTATGCTTTAGCAACTTTCAATGAGTTTGTTCAAGTGCTCTCCATGCACAGGGATGATGTACTCTAACAATAACCATGCATCCACTTTAATCACATCTTTCTCTCCTCTCAAATTCTAAACATCCTAGGTAGAAAGTTGATGTTTTGAAATCTTGTGGCCTCTTACTGTATTAGTTCACACTTTAGTGTAGAATTTCTTTCTTTTTAAAATTATTATTATCTTGAAGTAGTTGTACAAAGAAGGTTCAACTCAACATGTCAATCTATGAGTACAATGCATCTTGGCCAATGTCATGCCATCCTCTCAAGATATCTTGGTCCCTTATCACATGTGTGCTATGGATATTGTGACTGTCTCCTCATGACCATCATTTCCTGTTATGTTTTCTGCTTTCAAATTTTATTCCTTGGAGAATAAGCTTTATTCCTAACTTCTTGGACAACTTTTTATTCCTTAAATCATTTATTCAATAGTGGTTAGATAGATATATTGCCCATATTCTACAAACTTTTTTCTCAAGCTAATGAGGAGCTATAATAGGATACAAACCTGATATGGTTTGTAGAAGATATCTTTGCTTAATATTGTATTCTTCTTTTGTTACTTTAAAGACTTTTGTTAGCATATAATAGCAGTTCCAAGGGGGTGGCATGGTAATATTTAGAAAAACTGGTTAGCACAAACTGAAGACACATAAACAGTGGCCCCCTGATAACAAACGTACATGATGCTGCATACTGGACCCGTGCAAATGAAGTGTTAAACTGAATTTCTCTTTTAAATGAGAAAACGGATTACCAAGATTACTCCTTTTCTCTGGTATGCTTTTACTGTTATTAAAGCCAGTGGAAATTTTAACAACAGCTCTTTTTGAAGTCCTGTGAAAGGAAGGAGGTAGTAACCAGAATTCTGTATGAAGTTCTATCAGACTAATTGAATTTTCCTTTCCGTCCGGATGATGGGACTGATACATCAGTTAAAGTAACAGCTGTAATTTACCTGGACTGTGAATAAGCTTCTGCCTCTACTTGTTAGGAATATAAATCACAGATATTTACACTGGAATCTTTTATGGAGTTTTATTGATCTACATAAAAGACTTATCTAAAACTGTCTAATTGTTTTGTACCTGTGCACTAAGGATTTAATAAATATTGTAGCCACTTCCTTGTTTTTGTTTTTTGTTTTTGTTTTGCCAGTCCTGGGCCTTGGACTCAGGGCCTGAGCATTGTCCCTGGCTTCTTCCCGCTCAAGGCTAGCACTCTGCCACTTGAGCCACAGCGCCGCTTCTGGCCGTTTTCTGTATATGTGGTGGTGGGGAATCGAACCTAGGGCCTCGTGTATCTGAGGCAGGCACTCTTGCCGCTAGGCTATATCCCCAGCCCCACTTCCTTGTTTTGAATTTTCTACATACAACAGCAGATGAACCAGTTCTTGGATATGAGCACAGGTAAAAATTGTGTGTGTGTGTGTGTGTGTGTGTGTGTGTGTGTGTGCTGGTTTGTGAGAGAGGGAATGGGGGGGGGGAGTTGAAAGTGGAGAGTATCTGCAAACAGAATGCCAGTTTGGCTTGGAACTGACCAAGATAAACCAAAATAAATGGAAGAAAACGGGCAGTCACTTCTATGTCAATCTTCCCAAATGTCCTTCCACTCCATTATCTTCTGGCCCAGGAGACCTGAAATAAACCCCATCATTTCATAATTACAAAAAGAAAAGAAAAGAAATGTGGGAGGTATGTGACAGGACAGGTGTCTGTGTGTGTGTGTGTGTGTGTGTGTGTGTGTGTGTGTGTGTGTGTGTTTCAGGTATAAACGTCTTAAACTCAACTGATAGAATAGGTGGGGTTTGGATTATGGTTTATGTATATCTCATCTGCTTATTTGTTAACCTTGCCTTTCTGGAAAATTCTATCTCCTAAGAAAGGCAAGTAATGTTTGAAATAACAGCCCTTTAAACAGGACCTTATAGTAATAAGCAAAACACAACTCCTTTCTATCATCTCACTTGCCAAGAGGCATCTCTCTGGGGTGTGATGGCAGTTGTTACTATAATACCATGTTTTCATATAAGAAGATTACAGCCAATAAATGTGAGTCTGTACTGTGCTACAGTCAATCAAATGCACATACATACATGGAAAGCTTGCCACTTTCCAGGCACTGTCCAGCCTCACCGGTATGGAGGACTCAGAGGTTCACACAGCAGACTGCAGAGTTTGCATCTTGGTCCCTGAGACCAAAGAGCAGCAGTGAGAATAGCAAGTCGCCCCCTGGAGAACATGCTTCAAAGTGTCCTGACTTTATTTCAAGTGAATATTAAACACTGGCAACAATACCATGGGCTTTGGTTCAACTTCTCCAGATCAAAACTTACCCATTTGTGTATTTTCATTTGTGAGAATATTATACTTTCCTTGGTCTCATGATTCTCCTGGTTTCACAGTCTCTAAAAGTATGAACTCACATTGGACTTTTCAGGATCACATTTACCTTTCTGAAAAATGTTAGCTGGATCAAGGTTAGATCTTAGCGCTTTCCCAGGTTAGACTACAAATATAACAAGATTTGGAAAATATAGTTAATATAATGTTGTCACAAAATGTGGGAAAGTATACATGATAGCATATTTAAAATATTAAATGGAATATTTATACATCATTTTGGCTGGCTTTAAGGATGCAGAATAAAGCAAAAGGTGTCATTGTTATATCATGTTTAAGCAAATTTCTCCATTATTTTAATGGTTCCTCCAAGTGCAATATTCTTAAAATTATAGGTATACATTATATGTATATATACGAATCATTATTGTTAATGGTAAAGCAATAATTAAAAGAGATGAACAGTATCAAGAACTTTGTTTTTTCACAAAACACAACTAAGAGAATGAAAATAAATCTCATGTGGTGACTCACACATATAATCTCAGCACAAAAGAAGCTGAAGCAGTAGAAACAGAAGTTCAAGGTCAGAAGAGCAGAGCCTGAAAGGAGGTGAGATAGATAGATAGATAGATAGATACATAGATAGATAGATAGATAGATAGATGATATATAGACAGACCAAGAGATAGCAAACCTATGTGCTACTGTTTGCTGACTTCTAGAAAATGGAGGTAAATGAAAGGCAAACAGACAAAAATCAAAACCATTTTTGTAAAAAGAAAATGTGTTACAAACCGGTACGAACAGTAAGTCCTCTTTTGCAACACAGAAATCATTGTTGAATATGAGATTTTGGTACATGTTGGAAATGTAGGGGTTTGTTCACTCACATAGGTTGGCTCTGAGAATGAAGTTGATGTAAAACTAATAAAACCAATGACTCATTTAGTTACTAAACTGTTGAGTCAGATCTCAAATGCACTGTCCCATCAAATATAATCTCATCAGTTTTTGCAATGGTAAAATATTGACAAAATTCCCCAGGTAACTTTTGTAGCCTGTATAATCATAGTGGTGGAAAGCATGTAACTTTCTGAAAACAATCACCATGTCTTCACAGGAGACACCTCAGAAGTCAGCACTGCTGAAGTTACAGGCTAACCCATTCTATTAAAGAATTTGTAACACTTAAATTTCCATTTATTGTGAGGATTTCAATTAGTAAGGGTGACATTATTTTTGTTTTTTCTTTGGCTACAGAATGTTCATTCTTGATTGGAATGTCATAGGCACACTTTTTCTTAATGACAGAAAGAATTAACTTCTTTTGTATCCAATTACGAAAGGTCACCACAGCACTATTTCAGTCTATAGAGATTATTATAAAATCAAAATGTTCCTGAATGCATTGCCATGCATTTTTTTTAACAATTTGCTATACTGAAGACAGAGGTATATGAAAATGGTTTGTGATCTAAGAAAAGGAAACTCAAACTACCTTAGACAGTATTGAGAATTCACGAGTCCCTACTGACTTATATTTTTACAGGTGGTTCAGGAAGAAAATAAATTTCATCTTTCTAGAGTCTCTGCTCCCTCTCTGTTGGTCTGAATGGTTTTCCATTATCAACACTTCTAACATCAACCATGTGGGGATTTTTCCCCTATACCAACAGAACATTGCACACCAGCAGAGTGTCTTATAATTCTTTTCAGCTCTGACACTCACTACTTGTAATTAATGTCTGACTTTGCAGTTTTAAGGACTCCATCCCACAAGATTGGTTCTCTTTCAAAGGCCAATTGCAAAGGGCAAGGGTCTTCACATTTCTGTAAGTCTTGAATGGAAATTCAGGAATCCCATGACACCTTCGCAGTTTTGGTAACAGTGACTGGAGTGACTCACAGAACTCTAGAGCCATTTTGTTTACTTTATTTATTAGAAAAGTTTAAAACAAACAAAAACTCCACCAGCTGAAGACCAGAAATATATAGGGAAAGACAGGGAGAATGGGGTATTTCTATGTTCTTTCTCCAGGCACATCAATCTCCAGATAGCCTTGTTGACTCAACAATCCCAGTATTCTCCAAACTTGGTGGGGTACAGGGTATTAGGATATGATAGAGATTTTTGTTATGTAGGCATGATTGGTTACATCATTAGTAATGAATGAATTAGTAATTCTATCTTGAGATCCTCTCCTCTCCCTGAGGGGTGAGGGAGTAAGACTGGTGTTTCTAGCCCTCTAATCATGTCTTTTTTTGACAGTCAGGATCCATCTTGTTCCTGAAATTAATTAGCTCTCCCCCATTTGCTCTCTAACATTCAAAGCATATACTTACCACACACAAATCACAGTCTGATCACAGCCAAGTTTCTCAGGGTTTTAGAAGCTGTCGAAAACCAAATACATATTCCTTCCTACCGTAAATTTCATCATCAGATTCCATATAGAATGGCTTAACTCTTTGTTTCACATTTCCACCTAGTTCAAGGCAGAGTTCAAAACTATTATTACAATAAATTTAGATTTTATACTAGTCTGCACATGTAACTTTGCTGAAATCTTTTATTTCTTCTAATAGCTTCAACTTTTTCCCCAGTGTCCTTTCATTTGACCCTAAGAGATGCCCTTGAACATTTCCTGTGGTGAAGAGCGAATGAAAATAAACTTGTTCAGCTTTTATTTATCTGAATATGACTTAAATATTCCTTTATTTCTGAAGGATGATTTTGTTAGATATAGGATCCTAGGTTGACGGGTTTTTTTTTTTTCCTTTATTTTATTCCTTTAGTTTCCAAAACACTGGTGAGAAAATTGTTGTAAATCTACAGTCTCTTTTCTATTGCTTCCTTCAGAACTCTTTTTGTCCTTGACATTGCAAAGTTTGGTTAAAGTATAGGTCAGGTTGAGTTTCTTTGAGTTCACTTTATGTCTTCAGCTTTATGGATGTTTGCGATCAGGCCTTTTACCAAATTTGAAAAATTATTAGCCACTATATTTTCAAATATTTTGTCTGCCCTTTTCTCAGTGTTCTTTCTCCTCCTGTGACGTTCCATAATGTGCATGTTGTTATATTTGAGGTTATCCTACAAGGATCTTAAGATCTGTTCAATTTTCTTCAAACTATTTTCTTTGTCTTTCTCAGAATCAATTTTTCTGTTATTTTCGTCAAGTCTGCTGATTCTTTTGCGTGTTCAGGTTACCTTAGAACCCTTTGAATTTTTTGTCAATTAGTGTACTTTTAAGTTCCAGAATTTCTCTCACCAACACACAGACTATATAAATAATTTTTAAGAAAATTTTCATAGAATTAATTTAGTTAAACACATTAACAAAACCTCATTGATTGGAATATATTCTAAGTAGGATAATGTCTTATTTATTAAATTGGTTTACATCATTGTTACTCAGATTTGAAGCTGTGATCTTTTTAGGTAAGTGTAGAATTACTATATTTCGCTTTGGTGGCTTAAGCCTATAATTCTACCTATTTACCTGTTAGAAATTGAGAGATTATGGTTTGAGACCAGGCTGAGTAAAAAGTAGTTCAAGAGGCTTTGTCTTTATTGACAGCTCAGCAAGGTGGAATGAACCTGGTATCTCAGCTATGGAGGGAGCACGATGATTTTGTGCAGTGGCGGGGGCTTGTCATCCCCATTGAAGACCAGGTTGGTGTATGCCAGCCTATGCTGGCCAAGACATAAAATGAGACAATCCCTTAAAAATAATCAATGAAAACTGAGAGTTGTAAATGTGTCTCAAGAAGTAGAATACCACCATAGCAAGTATGAGACTATGAGATTCAAGCCCCAGCCCTGCCAGAAGGAAAAAATAAAACAAAACAGAAATTCACATTTAATATTGAGAATAGAGAGTATAACATTTTGACTTTTTAACTTAGATTGTTTATAAGTCTGGATATAATCTTTTAATATTAAATGACTGCATATATTGCAATCCAAAGGGTTTCACATCTTATTTGCCTGAAAGGAAAATGCCCAGGATTACAGAATGGTTTCTATTTCCCTCAAGCAAATAAACTGCGCCCCTCCAAAGGGTCTGTCAAACTACTGGTGCATCTCAAGTGAAGGAGCTGGAAAATTCAACAACAAATACATAAACATTTAAAAATGTTAATGACATTCAGAACATTTAGTAAAATGTATGTAGGTGGAATGATATTGTGTGTACTTATTCCCTTTCTTTTTAATACTGTCTATTTAACTTTAATTCTATAACTTCATGTTTTTAAAATGGCCATTATGGGGAAGTTTTGCCCCTCACATCATTCCTGAGTATTATACAATCAGCCTTCAAAAACTGTACTGGACAGCTTTCGACTAAACTATAGCACAGATATTCAGGCACTGATTTAGGATATTCCCCATGCTCCTTATGGCTTATTCAAAGTTATGAGCAAAAATGACCGAGGCACTAAAACATTTCAGGGCCTTTGTGCTTTCTCAACACTACCCATTCTTCTTACTGAAAGAAAATCTAATTTCTGTCCACTCATCTTTTCCATAGTCACAGTATTTTCCCTCTAAAAATTATCAACTATATTCATCTCTGTCCAGTAACAGAGGTCCCAATACCT
This sequence comes from Perognathus longimembris pacificus, assembly GCF_023159225.1. NCBI lineage: Eukaryota > Metazoa > Chordata > Mammalia > Rodentia > Heteromyidae > Perognathus > Perognathus longimembris. The sequence goes on along the minus strand of NC_063164.1, from coordinate 55,307,411 downwards.
GGTAACTTGATGGATTGAATTTGAGTATAGGAAGTAAGAGAAGAGTTGACAAATGCCTGATATTCGTGGGTTGATACATTTTTTCCTTACTATCATCAGTAAGAAGGAATAATAACAAAAGAAATAAAGATGGCTTCTTTTGTCTGATTTCACTATTCTAAGGATTCCTTTAGTATAGACTCTTCTTCTCATACTAAACTTTAGTTCCCCACAGAACATTTATTTTAAACAGCTAATGATACCTGTATACGTCTGTCTCCATATTGCCTCTAATTTTGCACAGAAAAGAAAAGAAAGGAAGAACTTTAAACAGGGAAGCAAATTTCAGTTAAGTGTCATATTAGTTTATTCCATGAGACTTCTCAAGGTTTCTTTAACATGATAAAAATAAAGCAAATGAGAATTTCTTTATAAATGAAACTCAGTTTTCTCTAATGCATATGGAAAGCTTCATAAGCCTTTCACTCCTTACGAATTGCTCTAGTTTATCTACTTTTCCTCATTGTTGTACATTGTTGTGCTTGCTTTGAGATAAAAGTCAAAGTCCACTCATCCTTTACTACTATCTCACCTGAGGTAAATGTCAAGGTCTATTTGGTTCATTCACATGTATCCCTGTCTTCCACCAGCATCAGTGTAGTAGTATGAAATATAGTTTAACATTTATGAGAAAGTAGGTTAAAACTCTATGCATGAATCTATATAATCTTCTCCCTGAAATAATATGCTGGTAACCGGTTTTGTTTTAGTGTCTAGTCAATACGAAGAATTCTTTTAAGTATCTTATTTACATGGATTATCTAGATAATTAAAATGATAGACTTTGGATATGGGTGGGGAGTTGTCTCAGGATGATTTGTGTTAAGAACAGGCATTAGGATATTTGACTCTAAAATCTGAACTCTAAGTCATTTACTCTACCAGATCGTAGATATGATTAAGTTATATAGAATGTGTTACATATCTGCCAACAAAAATCTTAACATTGATGGATTTCAGTGCTTTTAAAATTATATGAAAATAGCTGGGTCTAGGTGGCTGATGCTTATAATCCTACCTATTCAAATGGCTAAGATGGGGCTGGGAATATGGCCTAGTGGTAAAAGTGCTCGCCTCGTATACATGAAGCCCTGGGTTCGATTCCTCAGCACCATATATATAGAAAAAAGCCGGAAGTGGCGCTGTGGCTCAAGAGGTAGAGTGTTAGCCTTCAGCAAAAAGAAGCCAGGGACAGTGCTCAGACCCTGAGTCCATACCCCAGGACTGGCACAAAAACAAAACAAATAAATCAAATGGCTAAGATGTGAGAATCATGGTTTGAAGGCAGTCCAGGCATGAGATTCTGTGAGACTCTTACCTTCAATTAACCATCAAATAGCCAAAAGTGGCTCAAGAGGTAGAACACTAGCCAGGGGCTAAAAATTTGAAGAATAATTCTCAGGCTCTGAGTACCCAAGTACTAGCACATAGTGAAATATGTGAAAATAGAATTAATATTTTTGGATCTATGTTAAGAATTACCAAGCAAATGATATGAAAATGGTAAGGCTGAGTCCAAATGTAAGAGCAAATATAAAAATAAGCTTTTAGTAATAAAGACATTTGACCTAAGCTTCTTAGCAAGTGAGAGACAAGAGACAGACATTAATTTATTGAAATATTTCTATAAAGCTGAGGAACATTGATAAGGTCAGACCTGACATTGGGGAAATAAGTAGGTCTTTGTCAAGTCCTATATTTGCCAGACAATCTGAACATGAGCTATGGAAAAAAAAGGAATTTATGACTTGTTCATTTTCCAAACTTCACCCTATATACGTTGAGAAACTAAACAATTCTGTGTGTGTGTGTGTGTGTGTGTGTGTGTATGTGTGTGTGTGTGTGTGAATACTTGGGCTATTGAATTCAAGCCTGGGTGCTGTCTCTGAGCTTTTTTGTTCAAGGCTACTGTTCTATCCACCTGAGCTATAGCTTTACTTCTGGCTTTTTGATTAATTGGACATAAGATTCTCATTCACTTTCCTTCTCAGGTTGGCTTCAAACCAAAATTCTCAGAACTCATCCTCCTAAATAGCTAGAATTGTAAGTATGAGCCACCAGTGTCCAGCAAGAAACTAAACAATTCTACCTTTAATCTTTACTACTTTTTAACTAAGACTAAGATGAAGTTTCTGAAACTTAATTAATATAAAAGCTGGGGGCTGGGGATATGGCCTAGTGGCAAGAGAGCTTGCCTCGTATGCATGAGGCCCTGGGTTCGATTCCCCAGCACCACATATACAGAAAATGGCCAGAAGTGGCGCTGTGGCTCAAGTGGCAGAGTGCTAGCCTTGAGCAAAAGGAAGCCAGGGACAGTGCTCAGGCCCTGAGTCCAAGGCCCAGGACTGGCCAAAAAAAAAAAAAAAAGCTGAGTCCTTTATGATATTTTTGAGAATCTCTTTTTATGTGAAATAATGATTTAGGACTTTGGGAGTATGATATAATAATAGAGAACTTTCAAAACATGTAAGAAGCCTTTAGTTTGGTTTTATTTCTGTGATTAGAAAAACCAAAACCAAAAAAAAAAGAAACACCTAGTGCTTCAAGAATGTAATCGTTTAAGATCCTATGTTTATTCTTTTGTCTTAATAGTCTTTTTATTTTATTTTTATAATCTTTTTTCTTTATTGTCAAAGTGTGGTACAGAGAGGTTACAGATTCATATGTAAGGCAGTGAGTACGTTTCTTTCTTTCTTTCTTTCTTTCTTTCTTTCTTTCTTTCTTTATTTATTTATTTATTTTTGCCAGTTCTGGGGCTTGGACTCAGGGCCTGAGCACTGTCCCTGGCTTCTTTTTGCTCAAGGCTAGCACTCTGCCACTTGAGCCACAGAGCCACTTCTGGCCATTTTCTATGTATGGGGTGCTGGGAAATCAAACCCAGGGCTTCATGTATAAGAGGCTAACACTCTTGCCACTAGGCCATATTCCCAGCCTCTATGTTTATTTTTATTTTATCATATTGCTAGGATTGCTCCCAGAGTCTGTAACATGCTAAGCAGGCTCTCACTCCTGGACCAAACCCAGTCATCTGTCTATTATGCTACTTCAGATGTCTTAGAGGAAGTAACATGCAAATGAGAAAGAAACAAAAGCTTATAGAGATGAAATAATTACTCAACATTTCTAGAAACAATAGAACTTACCTTATTTTAATTTAACTTTTTCTTCCTGAAAAGGAGCTAAGATGGTTATTTTTTGTATCAGATTTTAGTTAACCCACTGAATATTTCATAACATGAATTGAGGAAAATATAACCTAAACCATTTCAAGATAATTACATATTTTATCTGTATATTTTGAAGGCTGAGTGGTCAGCCAGTTTTCATCTATCTAAAAGAAACTGAATTCATGAAACATGACGTAGAACAGCACAATATAATGACTGTGCACATAAACATTGGAATCGGACTTTTTTTTAACTCAGCTTTTCTGATGATTAGTTAAGCCATGTTCAGTTACTAAAATTTCCTGAACCTCCACTTTCAAATTCAATGACAAAACTGACTCATGGTTCCTTGTGTAAAAGAGATAACCTACTAAATATGAGATCTTGAGTGCCAGGGTGAAACTTAAAATACTGTATGTCATCTCAATGGTCCTGGTAGCTTGTGCCTGTAATCCCAGCTACTCAGAAGGCAGACACTGAGAGGATCATGGTTTCAGGCTAGAACACAGAATAAGTAAATGGAAATTCATCTCAACCACCAAGCTAGGTGTGATGGCTCACAGCTATAATTCCACCTATGAAGAATCAATAGGAAGGAAGATCACAGTTTTAGGTCAGCCCAGCCAAAAAGGAAAGATGGTAGTTTAAACAAAATAGTGAAGTAGAAAGATTTAGTTGTGTATGTAGTTCAAGTAACAGAGCACCTACCTTACAAGCACAAGGTCTAATGTTCAAATTCAAGGGCTATTAAAAAATAAACAAAAATATGAATTAAAAACTCTACTTTAATTCATGTTCTAGCTACAACACAATTGGTCACATGTACATTTAAAAATATGTCCAGTTTTGGCATTGTGGTTCAGTCTGCTCAGTTCATTGTGCGATGGCGTAAGACAGTTTATAAGTATCCATAGTTTCTCGAAAGAGAAGTCATTTACTAACAAATGAGTAAGTACATTGCATTTTTTCAAGGAATACATGCCCACAATTCATTGGTACCTCATTACTTGATGTTTAGTTCTCTATTTGAATTCAAATTTTTATGATATTCCGTAATATAAAGTATTAGGAAAAATACTAAGAAAGGAGAAAGTCTTGGAGACAAAGGAAATTAACTTGAATGTATATTTAATATCACTTAAGGTTTGTTTATAAGAAAGTCAGTGATATTGTCTTGATCTGTTCCTGTTGCTATAACAAAAAATAATACTAAGTATTTTTAAAACAAAATAGTTTTATTCACACTTTTGAATCCTAGAACATCCAAATCACTTCATCAACAGACTGGGTGTATGCTTCCAAAATATTTCACAGATGTCTTCTTTCTGTATCCTTGTGTGGCAGAAGGTCAGAAGGTAGAATCACACCTGTTTTTAAGGCCATTAATCCAATCCAATTCAATTCTACCTTCAGGACTTCATCACTTTCTCATGCTTCCATACTGTATTTTTAGTGCACAAACACTGTCACGTGGATGGTGAAGTTTGAGCCTATGAATTTTGATAATACGTTCAGAGTATAACATATTTACATATTCAAATCTATTTCATAAAGAATCCCAACAAGAGAATATATATATATATATATATATATATATATATATAATCTGTTATTATCTAAAACATTGTCTAGTAGCTGAGAATAAAGAAGAGAAAACAGTATAAGATACTACTTTTTAATCTCTGAAGGGAAAGGGAACAGTTTAATAGAGATGTGACTGGATTTCCCCCCTTCTTTCAATAAGGTTACTACTCTCCCTCTCCAAGGGCTATTTCACAATGACCTTTGTGACAGACAAGAGCAGTGACATTGCCTGAAGAAATCATCTGCTGCTTCTAAGTCAGTCACAGGTTTTGCTTCAAGGCAAGAAAACGCATTGCACTCAATTCTTCTATTCTGTCCCAAGGCTCTGACTTCAGAAGGCCCATCTGACTATGAATGCAGCACAGCCACTTGCAGGATTTTATTTTTAATTTTACTCTTTTAAGAAAAGTAATAAGATGGTAACAGCAAAAAAGAGACAATAAAACAGATGATAAAATATGGAAATATTTAGCATGTGTTAAGAAATCTGCCACTTAGGGTTATATTAAGCATGATGGTCTTGCAAAAGAAATAAAAGCCATCCATTTGGTCTTGGTAATATTTGCCTTATTGTATCATTCTTTGCAATCTCTATATTTAAATAAAATAAAAGTGACACTACTGTTCTGTAGCAGTCAGACTCTGATGGATACAAACCCATCCATCTTTTCCTTTAGCCTCTCTAAACGCAGCAAGGAGAGAAGACTTTATCATTCTGGAGATGGCAAGCAGTATTAATGTGAAGAAGAAGGAGCACGCTTACCAGATAAAACACAAAATGCACCTGGACTATATAGGGCCTCATGCACACCAAGACTCTTTTAGTTAATCTAGAATTACTATTTATTCTCACTAAAATAAAGGGAAAATTGCAAAAACCCAAAAATTCCTTTGGCTTATTAGTTCATGTAGGACATTCTCCAGATATTATTTTTACTATTTCCCAACAACTATGTGGAGTTAAAGTAATACCTAGAAGAGTAACAGGAAGAGCAACATTACAGAAAGATTCTAACAAAAAGACGGGCTTGCTTCTTTTGAGTTATTGCACTCATATATTCAAAATCCCATATTATCCACTTTTGGCTGGTGGTTTGTTGCTGTGTCCTGTCAGCCAGAGTTCTGACATGATGACAGATGACTGGCAGGGTTGTGTTCCAGGTAGAGGATGGGAGCAGAAGGGCATTCTGCTGTAGATATAATGAGGGGAATCATAAATTGTCTTTTAAAATCAAGATGACTGTTTTATGTATTTTGTCAAAAATTACTTGTTTTCAATCAAGTAATCAAATGAATTCATCTTAGTTTATGAATGTGATACAATATACTGCACCTAGATAAACCTAGAGGAAAAGGAATATTGACTTATTAATTTATTCATCCACTTAAAAATATCCCTAATCACTACATGTTTATCAGATGACGGGCATGGTTCAGTGCATTAAAATAAACCATAGACCCTTCAAGGAGCTTATAGTAGACAAGAAAATAGAAATCGTGCACACACACACACACACACACACACACGCACACACATACACACACATATACGTCTATAAGCACATATACATATATATGCTTATGTATCTATGATTGTGTGTATATACACAGGCATATTTACTATATATTATATACATATATCTATACATGCATATAGAGTATATATGCATACATCCCTATATGTGTATATATAAATACATATAGGTATATATGCCTGTACAAGTGAATGTCTACATATACAAAGATGCACATATACATGCATATATATGTATGTGTATATGTACATATGGCACACACATATGCTGCATATGTTTACAGCAACTGACTGGGAGAGCTATGGTACTGTGTGAGGTAAAAAAGACAGGAGGTGATTCCCTCTGTCATTCAGTAGGTGAATGTTCAGGAGTATGAACTTGTGAAGAGATGTCACTTTGAGGAAAATTCCACAGACTGATGTATTCTCTGTGAACAGCTATGATAGAACAACCTTTTGGCTTCAGGTCTGTGATAAACAATTTCTCAAGTTGGATTCCTTTTGAGAGAGGGATACAAAATAGTTTTTAAATCAAATATAATCAAAATTTGACAGGAACATTACAAGAAACGATAATTGCATACTGTCCTTCCCAGAATATAAATGTAAAGATAAATCTTGCCCAAAATATTATAAACCAAACTCAGTGATCTAAAAAGAATAATACCTAATGGTCAAGTTGGGTTTATTCCAATGTCACTGACTGAAAGAATCAATATAACCTACAGCATGTACAAAATTAAAGAAGAAAGGAACATTCATCTAAATAAGTACAGAAATGGAATTTGTTCAAATTTATTATCTCTTCATCATTAAAAACACTCATAAGCTGATGATAGAAATGAATTTTCCTAATTTGGTTAATTTTATGATATCACAATCACAAATTACTTTACAGTTTCTTTACAAGAACCACGACAAGGCAAAAATACCAATATATATACTTCTATGCAGCATTGTACTGGGGGACCTAGATAGTGAATAAAAAAGAAATAAACATCAGTGATTAGGAGAAAAATGTTAACTTGTTTGTACATAAAGACAAATAAAAGATTCCACAGAAACTTTATTCAATAAATGAGATGAGTGGATATTTTCAAAAACTTGTGTTTCTGCAAAGTGCTGGGGTGATTGTGTGTGTGTATGTAAAGAGAGCAGGGGAAATCATATAAGAGTTTTCTGTTTTGGGGTAGATTGAATTATGTCTCTCTAAGAAGAAATGTTGAGGTCCTACGACATATTACTCCACAATGAAGGCGACCTCACTGGAAATAAGGACTTACCCATCAAAGAAAAAGTGTGACAAGAAATGTACCCAAGGCCTAACATATGAAACTGTAACCTCTCTGTACATCACCTTGACAATAAATAAGAAAAATAAATAAATAAAATAAAATAAGAAGAATGATCACGTGAAAAAAAAAGGAAAAAGTGTGAATCTATCTAATTACACTCCTATAAGACCCATGTGCTTATTGAGACTTGGAACAGACTTACACAGAAAGAAAGCATCCATGATAGTATGTTTTCTTTTTAAATTGTAGCAATTTCGTGCTTTGGGATAGGTGTATTCAGACAATTTAGCACAATTAAAATGAAAAAATGCTCCTACACTGATACAAATATATGATAAGTAGATAGAATCATCATTTAAAATTCAAAAATAAGAATAATTTTGAAAAGAAGAAAGCAAAAGCAATAAAATGGAAGTTAATAATGAGCCAGCCATCGTGACTGTAATTCTACCTACTTAGGATTAGCTTAAACAAATAATTTGTGAAACACCATCTTAACCAATGAAAAGCTGGGTGCAGTGGTCCAAACCTGCCTTCCTTGCATTTCAGGAAGCATTTATAGGAAGATCGTAACCCAGAGAGCTCAGACATAAAGACTTGACCCTATGAAAAAAATAAAATCTAAAAGCTAAAGAGGCTGAGGGTATAGCTCAAATGTAGAACATCTACCTGGAAACCACCAAACTCTTAGTTTAAATCTCAGCACCACCAGGAAAGAAAACAAGTCGGAATTACCTGCTTAGAATATGGAGAGAAATAAGGGAGTTTCATGAAGTAATTTTGTGGCACTCTTATTCCTGAAACTTCCTGGAACATTCAAAGAGAATGTTAGAAGCCAAACATTTAAGATGAATTATCTCCATGTTTCTTGAGAAGCAGCAGAGTGAGTAAAATTGTGGAATGTGAAGTCACTTGTCAAACTTTAACCTGTTAAAAACCCACTTCTGTCATTTGCTAGCTAAATGAGTTTAGATATCTTACTTCTCTGTGCTTTGATTTCTCATCTATGAAATGAGAACAGCATTATCCACATTTCAAGATTATTTTGAGAATTAAATAAATTAATGCCTGTAAAACCATGAGAATAGTGCCTGCCACAAAATTAATATGAATTTATTGAATGAGTAGTATCTTGGAAAACCAAAATAATTCAGCTCTGTTATTTCTAAGTGAGAAGTGTAGCATAGGAATTGGTTTATTTTGTCTGTATTTACTAGTCAGTAAAACATGTGAACACTTGTATACACACTGATGTGTCCATGTTGAAAACACATGTGACTTTGAAAAAAAAAATGAGTATTCCACACCACAAAGAATTTTTGACGACATAAGTTTAATAATTCCAAAAGAACACTATGTTCATTGGTATAGAAATACCTAAGAATGGCCCCATTAATTATTTTCTGTTCTTGTATCATTTTAGAAAACCTGGAAGATCTGTTGAACTATTCCTTTTTTTTTCCGATTTCTGACAACTTAATACATAACTTTGGTCTTGTGCTTTTGAAATTGACAAATAGATTTTACAATTAGTACCCTAATATTAAATTGTAAACACTAACATAAAGATATATTTGCAACTCAATGCAATTTATTGGAATTTTATTGAGTTTGGATTTTTAAGTCATACTTTAGAGAGGTCACTTTAATAACTGTCCTAGATATTATATGTCCCATTTTTCCTTTTTTTTAAATGTTGATGTCAAAATTGCAGTTGTAAACAGGAGCTGTTTTGAGACAAAGGAAGCTAACACTCATCTTAACTTGGTGTGGGATCCACTCCTTAATCTCTTTGGTCCCTCCTCTTCCGCATAGTATTCTCCATGTAGAACAACTGAAGGCTTTACAGCACCAATTCAGATTATGAGCATCAGCCTCAACTTTTACTTTGTGGGATATTGCAGGAAAGCTTCAGCGAGTTTATTATTATTTTTAAAACTTTGAAAATACATGATGAAATGAAAAATAAAGTATGTACCTACTTTTCCAAGTAGCCACATCAATTTTGTGTGTGTGTGTGTGTGTGTGTGTGTGTGTGTGTGTGTGTGTGTGTTGATGCTGGGGCTTGAATTCGGAGCCTAAGCACTGTCCCTGAGCTTCTCTTGCTCAAGCTTAGTGCTCTACCACATAAGCCACAACTCTACTTCTAGTTATTTTGGTAGTTTAGTGAGATAGAGTCTCACAGACTTTCCTGCTCAGCCTGGCTTTGAACTGTGATCCTCAAATCTCAGCCTACTGCACAGCTAGGATTTACAGGCATGAGGCACCAGCACCCAGCTCTTATAGTTATTTTAATGGAGCCAACCCCAAGCTTCTTTCCTACATAGGAAAATGGGCTTTGTGGCTTTGGGAGCTTCACGTTTTGCTATCCTTCTCTAGGTAAAGAGGAAAGTCGACTGAGTGAGGAGATTCATTGTGACATCTTTTCTTGCTGCTTCATGCTGTCCATTTGGGGAAAGTGAAGGAGAATTCGCTAAAAATAGATAAGCAGAATAGTGAATAAACAAAATGAACAGAGTATTTTCATGACAAGGCCTGTAGGAACTGTTATTTCTGAACAAGACCTACAAATATGTGTTCATTTGAAAATACAGATTGATATATGATTTGTTCATACCACTAAATAGAAATAAGAATTGACAAGAAGATGTGTTTTTAGATGCAAACCACCTCTTCTTGGATGGAATGTTTTATGTTTCTAAAGTTACCTGCAAAAATAAAACCAAATCCTAACAGCAAATACTACTTTCTAAGTTACTCTTTCTGAAAGTGAAAGATGAGTTTCGGAATTGAAGATTTAAGAGAGCAGATGTAGAAACAGATTTTGGCCTCCTTTGTCAGAAACTAATGAGCTTTAGGGAAACCCAACTGAGAGAGAATTTGGGTAGATTCCTATCAAATCTACAGGATGCCTGACACCTACTGTGAACCAGCTCCAAGGTGACATAAAAATTGTCCAGGGTAGCCTTTCCAAATTCATTTTAGGATTAATCTATATTATTCAATATATCCAGAATTAAATTTCCTATTAGTGATATGTCACATATATTCCTTCAACATTAAAGTTCACCATAGTCTTTATTATTGGTGGTTGCATTGGTCTATAATCCTATAGATGCCCTTTCTTTTGTACTTATTCAGCCTGTATTGAGTACCCAACTCAAGGACATTCCCTGACTGGTTCATATGACAAGGAAGCATAGGCATAGTAAGAACCACTGCAATAGGAGACACTGCTGGCATGGTAGAAACACTCAGGTTTCTTTGACTCTGTAGGAAAGAACTCCATTTCTGTGATTCGTTCCCCTAATGGTTTCTTAGTTCACATCCTTGGCATATACTAAGTAGCTATTTTCACTGTGTTGATCCAAATATAATTAGTTCCTATTTGGCTCTGGTATTCCTGCACATCTGGCTGTAGGTTTTACAAGGATATACAAATTAGGCAATCTCTGTCTATAAGTTGATGCTAATAAGATGTTTTTATGAGACTTCAAGTCAGAATTCATACATAAACATGTTCTGTTACTCAGTTCTGTTACATCAATATGTGGAAGGGTATGAAATGAAAGTGGATGTGAGAAATGTTTACAGGAATGGGGAAGAATCCCTGTGCAAAAGACTCAAATTCTCAAACATCTCAGTATTCATCCCAGAATCCTCCCAAGCCATGGGTCTAAAACAATTGAATCTCACCCAAGGCTCTATCACAGCAGTCCAGAAGATCCATCCTGGTGATTAACATTCTAATGTTGTCAGTGACCTTCCATTCCATTTTAGGATCAAGCTCTAAGCACTGAACATAGTCTAAAAGATCCTGCAAAATTTCACTGTCTACCAAATCCTCACTCTTGTCTGAAAAACACTTAGGTATCCTTTCTCTTCTCTGAACCTTCCAGACTCTTCCTGATGTAGAGAATCTGCCCTGTCGTTTCCTCTGCTTGCTAACTCTTCCTCCTGCTTCATTTTTGTAAAAGAAATAGAGTCTTAATTTGGCAGCATCAAATAAGCAGAGCTGTCAAATGTTAAGTGAAATATGGTGAAAATGGCAGCCACCTGCAGTGATAGCACTATTTCCCTTTGTTTGAAATTCTTTGTGACAAATTGTCATATCCGTGTGGGAGCAGTATAAATGTCCTTCCTATTTTTCATGAAAAAATGAATAATGTTAAGTCATTTTTCTGTGTAGAACATTACAGCAGCCTTGGGCAAATTTGGCCTGAGCTTGGCAAGTTAATTATATAACTAATTATGAAATCTGGATTTAGCATATTGTTTATTCAGAAAACTGCAGAAGGTTTTATATAGGACCTTTAAGCCTATTTTAAAAGGTTAACAATTCACAGTGCAGAGCTTGTCATTCGTTCTTTCAATTACAAAATACTAATTATTTTATTTATTATTTTTTGATAGTACTAGGGATTGCACACTGCGCCTTTGTATGGTAATTCTCTACCACTTGAGCTATAGCACCAGTCTCTTTCTGCATTGGTTATTTGTAGGTAGAGTCTTGTTTTATGTCCAGCCAATCTGGACTGCTATCCTCCTACTTGTGCTTCATCATGTCACTGGGGATATCGCACTTGCACTATTGAGCCCAGTGGCTGAGTGAGATGGAATCTCCTCAATTTCATGTTTTTAATTGTCCCCAAACCACAATTCCCATATCTCTACCTCCCAAGTAGCTAGGATTACAGGCCTGACCCACTTCCCTAGGCTCAATCAATAAATATTTATTGGCCAATGAATCTTAAAAAGTTCAATGGCCAGATTCTGAGTATTCAGGTAGATTAAAACTAATGATCATCATACCTGTAAGAATAAATACACTGGAAAACCAGGGAAGCTATTTCACTTTCTTACAGACATTACATGAGAATGCGGTATTCATATCTATCATTGCCCTTACTGGGAATATAGAGCACCTGACTTCAAAGCTCATACTTAAAAAGTAATTTCAACATATAGGAACAATAACATAAACACATTAAAAGTGCAGGATAACAATTACTCTCTGTCAGAGTGGCTTCTCATTAAGGAAGGGAATATGAGTTTTGAAGACAAGTAACATGTCTTATCAACACAGTGTATCCCCAGTCTACTTTTCTACCTGGAGCTAAAAGGAGTGACCTTAGCATTCATCCTTCTTATCCCCTCCTACAAAGGTTCTGACTTAGGTCAGTCAGTTAACTGGTTATCAAATTCAAGAGAACTATAAAGCAGACTTGTTGGTAGTAGCGAACTGAGGGTAGAAGAGGAATTTGAACATAATCAGAAGAAAACAGTGGATATTTCCAGATCATGGCCCTGGAAAAATGCAGGAGAAATATGCTCAAGCCATAGTTTAAAATTTACGACTAATGCATGTAGGACACGGAAAAATAAGCCAATATAATTGTAAATACCAACTGGCATAACACCCAGCTAGAGAAGCCAGATAGCACAAGTGGAAATAGATAACATAGAATTGGCTGCTTGATTTGACACTAAGGACCTTGGTATTGACACTGCACTAAAAGTGAGCAATCCCATCACGTGGTATAGTGAATCTAACAGATGGCACTGTGTCTAGGGTAAACCTAATTGGCATATGGAAATTTTCCAACCAATCAATGAGCTCTTAACTTCAATACCTTTATTGACTTACTATTTGCATTAAATTGACAAGCTGGCCAGCTAATTGTTTTAACTTCTAATTGACATGGTCTTCTTTTGTTTACTTGTTAAAACAATACTGATATGCAAATAGGCTGAATAGATTCATATGCAAATTTTCTGACAATATCTTCTAAGGGGTTTGATCCTTTTCATCTCAAATAAAGCATTATGAGGTAGGAAAAAGTATAAGCAGAGGAACAGTTTATTTGAAAGTAAGAGTAAGATGTCAGGGAAACTGAGAAAGCCACTTATCTACCATCAGGGTGGTACAAGCTCCCATCTGGGGTTCAGGCTAAGCAGTCCACCTTGTGCCATATGAGCTCCTGTCTACCTGCTTCCCAAGCAAGAAGGAGGCGGAGAGGGGGAGAGAACAGATTTCTAAATGAAAGAGAACAAGGAGGCCTAGATATTCGTAGGTATCTCAGTGTAGCATTTGTGGCATCTCCCTTTTACATCGTTTTGGACAATTCTCATCTGTTTTGGCATCTCTTTGAGTTACTGTCCACCTTACCCCAAGGGACGGAGCAATTCCAGAGTTTTCAGGGGCATTGCTTCTCTTGCAGAAGGAGCTGCTATCTGTCCCTGTTGCCTAGTGTTTCCCTTTGTGCCTCTTCCTCAGTGATAGTTTTGGAAATTTTTTTTGGCCTCTCTTTTTTCCTTTGTGTCTCTCTTCTATTTGATTCATAATTTTGCACTAGCAAAATGGCACTGATTTAAATATCACATCATCCCAGTGAGATTCGGAATATCTCTGGGTTCTGTGATCACTGTGTTTTCTCTAGAGGTAGATTGAAGAGTTAACTAATCAAGATTTAGTTTTAGGACCCATCACTCAGAGGAGCTCATTTTCTATATGAATCTTTCTTCTTGTCTTAAATAGAAATCCCAATGTTGTTTTTAAGACCCAGACCCTATAATCTGGGTTTACTTCTGCATTTCCCTCTGATACAAAAGATGTAATAGAAGCTGAAATAGTTATCAACCATTCTTCAACTCTTGAAGCCACATTATAGATTCTCAATTATGACCAGTTCATAAATTACTACAATTGAAAGCAACTTTAACCCAGATGTTAAAATGGCAACTAAATGTAGTTTGCCTTCCAAAGGTTGTACATCATTGTGATACTGAAATGGTTGTTAAAAATTTTTAATTGCAATTTAGGTATCATAATTGGATTACTTTTTCTTGTTTTTATAATAACCTATACATATGCACTACATGATAAATATTACATCAGACTTTATGAATTTCCCTTCTAAATGATACGAGTTTGCTAAAGCTGCTATATGTTGAGTATCAAAGTTTAGTTGACTCAAATGCCAGAAAGTCACTGTCTCATGTTCCTGTGGAGTAAATTTCCCAAATCAGAGTAGCAGCACAGATGACTCCTTCTGAAGGCTGTGAAGAAGAATTCATTGCCAGCCTCTTTGCTTGATGCTACCCGTCCCTGGCATCTGCTGCATTACTCTAACCCTTCCCTTCATTCACATGTCCATGGTTTTCTCCCTCACTGCCTCTATGTCCACATTTTCCCTTTTCACAAATACAACATCGTATTGGATTAGAAGTCCACTCAACTCTAAAATGACCTTGTCTTAACTAATTTTATGGATCACAATTCTGTTTCTAGATAAAGTCACATTCTGAAATAACGGGGAGGGCATATCCCAAACTATAACAGTCCATGCTGGTAAATGGATCAGAAAGAAGACTACATTAATGCAGTTGACTTGCTCCTGTTTGACAGTGTTTAACATTCCAATACGCAACTCTGGGCATTTATTTTCAATAGTCAAAGCCAGATTTAGGATGGCTAAAATAATTGAGCATTTCCATAATGTCACTGGACATTGTTATGAGCATGTATTATTTTTATGGTCTGGAGTTTAGAAAATATCTCATCTTTCCCATTAGGTTCTTGCCTCAAGTCACATTTCAACTTGGGAGACTACACTGAAACTTTTGAGAAGCAGCTCCTCTTAAACATTCAAATCAGGTCTGATTAAACCTTAGCAGCTTCTTGCTATCATCTTTTGAAAGAGAATATTATTTACAGTTGTTAAATTGTTTCAAATATGATGATTGAACACAGGGCTTCACAAGTGTATAGTCCTTGAAGTGAACACCCAAAACTTTTGTTTGTATTTCCTTTCAAGATGAGTTTTCACTAGTTTTGCTCAGGCCACCCTTAAACTTGCAAGCCTCCTGATTCTAACTCTGGAGTAACTGCGATTACAGGCATGAGCCACTATGAGTGACTTGCCTGTCAATATCATAATAAAACATTCTGTGAATTTCTTCTTTCCCAATGTAAATTAATATGAAATTATTCTAAAATTATTAGGTTAAATATTAAATTCCATCCTCTATTCCTCTCACTGAGGTCATAGTTATCTTAAAATTTTGAGCCAACTTCAGCAATTAATTTCATCACCTACAGTCATAGTTAATTTTAGCTGATAAAATGTGATCTTCAAAAAAGAAGGAATAGGCAAAGGGATAAAAAGAACAAAATGGGCATATCTAAGTGCGAAAACAAAGAGGGAAAGGAGAAAGCACTTTCATTTGAATTTTCAGAAAGGCTTTCTACAACAAGTATCATAGATTCATAAATGATCCTCTCTGCAAATGATAAAAGCAGTAGATTTCTGATTGCTTTCAAAGTATTTGATCATATCCATGCTTCCATTAATTATTCAAACTTTAGGAGCCATCAGAGAGTCCTAATGCATACTCAAAATGAGTGGCAAGAGCTAAGATATTAGCAAATGCTTTTTGTTTAAAAATAATCCCACTCATGGGCATATGTACTTTTGAATGTTGGGCTGATTTAAATTCTTGTATGCAGTAAGGAGGCTGACAGTTTAACCTTACGGGCAAAGAGTAAGAGTAACATAAATCGAGAGTGCTTTAAATGCTATGTTATCCATGTGATGACACAGCACGAAGCTGCCATCTGTAAACCAGGAAGCCCTCTTCACACAGAACTTGCCATGTTTTGGTCTTGGATTAGATCCTCTTGAAATGTGAGATACACATGTCTGTTCTTAATAAGCCAAAAGAAAATAAAAAGGCAAAGCATGTTGTCAAGTGGAATGAGAAGTGCATGATGAGTGACACCCTTGACATAAGCTGACCCTTTCCCAAGCTACTTCCCATTATGTTCTCATCCTAGGCCTGGAGGTTCATTATTTGTGCAGTCAAGTAGTACAGGAACATGTAGAGTGACTATTCCTGAGTCTTTAAACCAAAACCAGGGATCTTCTCAGTTTAAGAACCACAATAATTAAATAAGAGGATTAGACAGAAGAGGAAGGATGATGCAGTGAGATGCTATAATCATGTGAAAGTGAGTTCCAGAGAAACATTTTCACTAAGTCTCTAATATATTACTTTAGTTTTATCCCAGTTGTAAGTTACCAGACCGTTTTATGGGCAATTTAATGTCACCAGAAGTATATGTCTAGCTAAATAATAGAGTGCATTACCAATTCTGCTGTGATGACCACTGCAGAGAAGCGGTGAGATGCCTTGGTATCTAATAGTTTTTGAGAATGGCTAGTTGTGGAAATTATTCAACATTTTAGAGATATCATTTCTGTGCAGACACCTTCCTTTGAATCATCAATTTGGATTATTTCCATTTGTCTACCTATGCCTCCCTAGCAAACTAACAGGAAAGAAAAACAACAAAAATACTTTGAACCAAAGAATAGAAAATAGAACAGGGGGGGAAGGTGCAGAAACCTTCCTTTGAATCATCAATTTGGATTATGTACATTTGTCTACCTATGCCTCCCCAGCAAACTAACAGGAAAGAAAAACAACAAAAATACTTTGAACCACAGAATAGAAAATATAACGGGGGGCGGGAAGGATTTTGAAAGGTCTATTCAAGTAGGACAGATACTTTATTCCACTCTGGGTATTGGACAAGCTAGCAAGAAACATTAAAATATAGTACGCAGTAAATAGAGCATTGAACTAATGAGCATCTCTATTGCACTGAACAGCTTATAGTATAGAGATACTACTTATTATGAAAAATTATTTTGAGATGGATACATTTATCAAGATCTTTTTCTAATTTAAGAAAAACACAATATAAAAAGGTATTTTTGAGTAAGTAATAATACACAGGGGATTTAATTCAGCGTGTCAATTTATCAGTACAACGCATGTTTATCAGTGTCACTCCTTCCATCATTCTCCCCTTCAACTAACTCAATCCCACACCCATCCCATCAAGTTATCTGATTTCATGTTCACATATGTGCATTAACTATTATGAAAGCTTGTAGCAGTATATTTGCACAAAGGGGTTTGCTTTAACAACTCTAACTTCAATCTTCATTCCCTGATCTTTCATTTCCTTGTTAGCTTTGGACTCTTCAGTAAGTCAACTCTGTCAAAATTGTTACAGTGTGGATGAGATGAGATAACATATAGAGGCCTTCCTAGACCTACCATGCTATAATGTTAAGTGAGGGCACTAAAAACAAAATCCAGCAAAAGACAAAATGAATAGCAGTCTGGAACCAACCTTCCAAAATATCTCCAAATATGAAAAATAAATAGAATTAATTTTTTTTCCAACGTTAAAACTTATGACTCAGTATTTCAGTATTTTGGATTGTACATTGTACATTTTATACTTCAACCCTTGAGGACCTGATCAGGCTAAACATATAGCCCCTATAAACTTCCTGGCTTACCTTACAGGTGCATTCCAGTAATTCTGCTAGGGAGGTTGAGATCAGTAGGAATGCAGTTTGAAGCTAGCTGAGAAATACTTTCAAGATCCGTTGCCGTGCACCCAATCACCCCAGCTGTGTGGAAAAACTGAGATTGGGAGGATTGTACTGGCCCTCTATTGGTTTGTAACAGATGTTATAATCATATAAATTGTAGCAACATGGCCACATCTAAAGTTCTTTTTTTTTTTGTTTGATTTTACTTCAGTTCTCAGTTTTCCAGCACCATGCTTTCCTACTTTCTATCTTCTTCCTTCCATTGAGTTGGTTTTGATTGTCCTAAATCATGATGTCTAATCTTGGTCTTGACATCTCTGACTTTGGTAGCCTTGGTTGTCCTTTGACTTCTATTCTATAGTAAGCATAGACTTTGCTCTGAAGGTCCATGGAGGATCTACAAAATTACCCAAGCCTCTGCTGGCTTTTACCAACCCTGTGGCCCTCAGGGACTTAGCATCTAAGCTGAGATTGCCTATCTACAACTTTAGTCAGCTTTGCAGTCACCTCATTTCAAGATGGAGAATGGTGTTCCTCCACTCTTAGCTGTTTTTCATTCCTGAACTATGGTCTTGAGACCTGTATTCTCCCACACCTGTGGAAGGAGTAAGAAGCTTAGGTAGGATGAGATCCTCTCCTACTCCTCTCCCAGTAGAACTGCATGGCTGATGTTCTACCAAGAGTCCCTACCTACTTTGATGAATGAAAGCTGGCAAGTATATTTTCTTCTCAAGCTTCAGAATACATGTGGGATGGGTCCTCAGTGCAGAAGTTATTAAATATTTGGGGATGTTTCTATCACACAGATCCCTAGAGAAGCACTGAGAGAATCAGGCGACACCCTACTAGCTATACATTTTCTTCTGCTTTCTCTATTTCTCCTTTGTATTGTAGGAGAACTACTCATAAGACACCAGTTTTTTTTTTATTTTCTCTAAGGATTAAACCCTTTGCTCCAAGTCCTCTATGATTTGGCTTCTGATATTTAAATCCTAGCATTTGGAATAGTTTTTCTCTAGAGCAGCTGGTACTTGCAATTCAAAGCCATGGTTTTAAAGACGATTGTCTGCACTGTTGACTTACAAAGGTCAAATTAATTGCTCAAAGGCCAAAAATGTGTTTCTTTATTCTTTCAGAACCAACTTTACCCTGAGGCATAGAAAAAGTTCTCTTTCCTACTTAAATATAATAGAAAAATAAAACTAAAAAGAAAAAAAAAGTCAGTACTTACTTTAATATTTAAAACTCTAAAACAACAAAATATATAATGGAATAAAATAATAGGTATTCTGTTTATTCACCTATTTTTCCATCACCATTTGCTAAAAGAAGAAATAAATGAATGTGCTAATTATATGTATTCATACTCTAGCTTAAATATTGTATCCCAATTACGACAAAATTAATGCTACAATAATTTTGCTATAATATACCTACACATACAATCACTGCACATACGATGCACATAGACTTTTACAATCTTAACACTAACTTGCTGTCATGATTCAATTAATTTAGCTATAAACATTGCTGATTTGTTTATTGAGTGCTTACTCTTATGCCAATCACTACAGAGATAAAAAAGTGAAAAGAATAGTGGATCTGTCCCTCATCTACTTAGTGCTGAAAACTCCTTCATGACCAAAGAGACATCGTCTATCATGCAGAAGTACTTACTAAGCCCTTCCTTTCTGGGTTCTTTTTTAAAAAATATTTTATCATTGTACAAGTCAATTGTCGTTCATCAATACAGTTTATGAATACAGTGCATCTTAATTAACATTCTCACCCATCCTTTCCAACCCACCCCTTTCCTTACATCATTTTGATTTCTTCTCTTATTTTTTTTTTTGCCATTTAACAAAGCAATTCATGTGTACAATGTATCTTGATCTGTGGGTGTCACCATTTCAATGTCCTAACCCCTCTGTGACTCATGTCTCCCCTTATGTTTCTCAGTTCTGTAGTATATACAATGAATTCTTGCCTGCATTCTACTCCCTTCCTCTTTCATTGTTCTATATCTCTTCCCATGACCTTACCCTCCCCTCTTGCAAGTACTCATTTCCTGGTACTTATTTTGTTGGACTAATCTTTTTTAAAAAATTATACTATTTTCACTTTCTATAGGGTCTATTAAACTTTAGTTGATTTATTTGTAACCCCTGGCTTACCATCCTTTGTGTTTACTTGGAGATGTATAGGCTCATTCTACCTACCAAAAATGAGGAGACAATGCAACCAGTGTTCTCAGGGTCTGGATTTCTCAGCTCAATATATTTTCTTAAGTTTTTCCAATTCCTCACAAATGGTACAATATCATCCTTTCTGACAGATGAGTAGAATTCCATGGTGAATATATATATATATATATATATATATATATATATATATATATGTATGTATGTGTGTGTGTTTCACATTTTTCATTCATTGAAGGGCATCTGGGCTGATTCCATGTCTTAGGGCTATGGTAAATAGGTTAAAATGAACATGATTGTGCTGGTAACAACCCAATTATAAATCAGCTAGTGACTTAAAGGGAGACTTCTCAGAAGAAGTGAAAATGGTCAATAGACACATGAAAAATTGTTCAATGTCTCTGGTCATAAACGAAATACAAATCAAAACAACACTGAGATTCCACCTCACCTGGTTAGAATGGCCAATATCAAGAGATATCATAATAACACATGCTGACATAGATGTGGCAAAAAGAGAACTATTATACTCTGTTGGTGACAATGTAAGCTTGTTCAACCACTTGCAAAAGCACTATGGAAGTTCCACAAAAATAAACACAGAGCTACTCTAGGACCCAGAAATTCCAGTCCTGAGTATTTATATAGAGCAAAAGCAAGACCATATGAAAGCTACCCGCACAACTATGTTCCTTTCTAGGTTCTTAACCACACCTAGAATCTTGTGCAGTAGTTCTGTCTGTAGCCATAAATTATCTGTCTCAGCAAACAGTTTTAAAGACATGTGTCCTGAAGGGATATTTTAAATCAATGGTATAGAGGAAAAATATGTTCTAAAACATAATTAAAACCCACTTTCAAGCTAATAATTTTCATTTTCCCAAGATGCAGCTAGTTGTTCTTAGGAAATTAGAAATGACTCCATTACTTTAAATAATAGAAAATACGTGTAATTCCTTTGGTCTTCATTTATTGCTTTAAAATAGATTCAGCATAAATTCATCTCTCCTTACAGTGTTTTGCTAATTAAATAATCTCACAGACTGACTCGAATATTACCAGACTCAAATTAATGATGTATTAAAATCCAAAGTAAAAAATAATATTTCCCAGCTGCACATGGGAGCTTTTACAGCTCCATTAGGTCTCAGTTTTTCAAACAATGACATTTATTTTGAGAGTTCTTATTGTAATGTCACACTCTCTGATGGGAAACCAGTATGAATTAAAACAACAGGGAGACTGAAAAGAATTAACTGTTTCAGGACAGGAGGCTCATATCATAGACACTAAATTTTTATTAGTGCAAAATTGAAAATGCACTTTGCTCATAATACTCTAAGCCAGCATTTCTCCAATTTGTGCCATTAGAGTTTTTATAGAAAAACTAAAGCAAAGACAATTTTTCTCCTTTGACCTCCACTGGCCAATTATTTTCAGTACAATGCTATTTTAAAATAAGCACACATAAAACCAAGCATTAATGCCTTGTACTTATATTGAAACTAGACTTTTAATCACTTTTTATCTTTTAGCCAAAAAGGTATATTATCTAAAGCAAGAATTTTTTGGCCCAGGCTGATCTTCTTGAAGCTTTACATGATGGATGTCAAATAAACAGATGAATGTGGTGAAGGGGAAGGAAAGAAGGTTTGTTGGATGGCTCAGGCAGGCCAGGAAAAAGAATCAAAGTAAACACTTCAGCCCATCTTGTGGGGCAGAGAAATTAGTTTTAGGTTTAAATAGACAAAGTATTTGAGCAGACAGTGGAAGAAGGGAGGCATTAAGCAGTCCCAATGCTAGCTGTGGCCTATTGGGCTATTACCTCACCTTTAGGAGGGGTTTGGAAGAAAAGTTGTTATCTCTGTCATCACTTGAAGAAAGCTATGGAGTCAGGAGAGGCAAGGCATTATTGCCTGACAGGTGATCTGTCCTGAGGAGGCCCTGATGTCCACTCCCCCCCAACAGTTTCTCTTATAAAGATAATATCAATTCTACCTTGCAAAGAAGTTATCAATCAGTCCTGTTCTTTCTCATTCCAAGGTGGCAGCAAGGTGAACAGCTCAAAGAAAATGCACTTAGTAAAAGGGAGTCAGGGAAGCCAAGCTTTTCTCCTGCTTTTAGTTACATTGTTGGCCCAAACAATGAGTAATGGTCTTCATAAAAGATTAAGTATGGGGTAACAATGCTTGTTACAGAATAGAATGATAATACAATGTATTGTTTTATGACAGCTCATATGTGTTGTGGAGCTTCTTGTTGTGTGGTATTATCTTTTAACTTTTTCTATCTCTGTTCTTTTCTTGAGGTCAAAATATTTGTACCTATAAACATGAGCACCGACTTTACATAAATTAAATTTCTTAACTTATGGTAAATTGAAATGTGAATATAAAAAAATTCTAATGATCATTTTCAGGCAAATTCAAGATTGTAATATAAATGCTTTTTAAATTATCAAAATTTTATTTTAAATCTTCATAAGAAGGAAATGATAAAAGTTGTCAGCTGGTATATAGAATACAAGGTAATTCTGCATGTGTATTGCCAGACTAGTAATTTTGAAATAAGTCTATGAAAATAAGCAAAGCTGACTTTTCTCCTAGAGTTAGGTGGAAGAGAAAAATCAATTTTCTCTCTACCAGGTGGAATTGCATGAAATTAGATAAGTTTAACCTTATTCCTACTGGTTATCTGTAATTTAGTCTAGTAAAATACCTCAGCCTTTCATAGAATTAATTAACTGAGTAGTATATGTTAGGTAATGATTCCTTTTCCAATGACAATACCAGTATTCTCTCAATAAATTTTAAATCTCTCATAATTTTACCATCAAATACAGTTCTGAGGAAAGTATAGAACTCATAAAAGCTAGTTTTTAGTCCCTATAAAAGTTCTAATGATATCTACTCTTGACAACAAATGTACTCACTGCCTTACATATGAAACTGTAACCCTTTGTACTTCACTTTGAGGAAAAATAAAAAATAATAATTTCCTTAGAACAAGGTATACAGGGCCAAATGACCATTTAGCCTTAAAGATGTATGTGCTATCCCCTTCTCTATATAAGCACCAGGCAACCTATCCATTTTAACTTCATGAATCCTAAGACACAGGCTTTGCACATGAAAAATTTTAAAAGAACAGATAATTATATAATAAAGCAGGCATTTAATAATATATTGCTCTTTCTTTGTTCCTTGTTGCTTCTTTCCTATTTTTAAAAATCAGAAGTGAAGGGCATTTACCATAGGCCACATACTGGAATAAATACTAATATATATATATATATATATATATATGTGTGTGTGTGTATATATATAAACATATATATATAAGTTTAACCACTTAATAAGAAATTTAATTATTTTATAAAATAGTTTGAATAAAAATTTAATACAAACCTGAGCAAAACCAAGTGTGTAAGTATTTAATGAAAACTATGGCTAAAAATTAAAATAGTATCTGGAGTTAGGACACTATATTAAGTTAAAGGACACTTATTGTACTTGTTCCAACTATATCTTTCTTAACTATTAGATGTGTGAAACATCCAAAAATGAAACTCTGATTCCTAATCAGAAACAGAATTTCTTTTCAGTTTGCCACTCACTACAGTGAGAAAGTAAAATGATATTCTATTGTCTGGACTATAATCTCACAATGTTTTCTGAGAGATTGGAAGCGCTCTCTCTCATATTGGAGAGAGTATCTGGTGTCTATTACTTTGGATTCAAGTGGCCATTTTCAATCCTACACATAATGTAACCTGAATCCCTTCATTATCTAGTTAGAGACTGGGAAGACGAGAAGAGGCCAGTGATAGGGCAAGGTTGTGGATGCTGATTGACAAAACACAGGACATTTATGGCCCATGATTGCCTTGGTTTGAAGTAAGCATTTAACCTTAAAAATAATTTTGAATTCCCTCTTGCTCCTCATTTGCTCCTCCTCTGAGCATCCTTGACCAAATAATGCTGTTTTTTTCTCTAGACAGCTTCAGAAAGTAAACTATAGGAGAACCTTCCTTACTACGAGAAATTCAATAACTTATTTATATAGTTCACATTTTATTTAGTTTCTTTCTCATAACATTCTTTCATCTGTTTGGTCTTATAATGTCTCTTCTCTTTTGGAAAGAACTTTAAACAAAGAGATTTCAATGAAAAATAACTATGAGGATTTTGATACCAATCTACAGAAAAGTTTCATATGCTTAAAAATGTGATTAGCCACAGAGGGACTTCATTTAGAAATGTTGGGGGTGGTGATCAGAAGAATATATTTACCTGAAAGTATTGTGTTGGATTGCAATGTTGCCTGTTGGTGGTTGTAGTCTGTATATCAAAAGATGCACCTGTCACCAGCTTAGATTTATTTCGAGGATGCATAATGCTAGATGTTAGGACAGCCTGCAAATCCTGGCAGCAGCTTCACAAGTAGATGCACCTGTCTTCCCAGCTGGGACTGGCTCAGGGGAAAGAAGGTCACTTCCCTATAAACAGCTAGCTGTGTATGTAAACTCCTGGGGGCATAGGAGCCCTACCATTTTGTTGTTGTTATTGTTGGTTTAATTATCTTCAATGGACAACCAAATTTTGAATTGAAAATATTTTGAAGCTTTGATTCATTAGCTTTAGAGAATGTACAGGCTTAGCCTAGTGGGAAAAATGTGAGTTTACTTTGATCTGAATACTCTATCAGATTTTGTGTACTTAGTGAACACCAGTATTTTCAGCTCTGATCAGCTTGGGATGTTTTATCCTATTTTGATGCAGGTCCCTGATTAAAACATGGCCCTTCACTCAATGCCACAGCTGTAAGTCTGTGTCTTTGCCCATTTTAATTGTCTATGTTCCTCCATCAGTTTACACTTTGGAAAAGTTGGGTTATTTCTGTTTCGTTAGTCAGGACGTTTCTCTAGTACACTGCCACTGTGCCAATTCTGGTTTGTATTTATTCCCAGTACGTTGTTTTTTTTTTTTTTTTCAAGTAGAAGAGTAAAGAAATGGAAAATTGTTTTCACTGACAAGGAAGTAGGTAAATAATTCTTATAGATCCATGATATAAAACCATTCTAGTGTAGAGTGGCAGGGTATTAACTTTGGACTCATTATCTCAATCAAGATGCAGATTTTTTTATATTTTTATGGAAAGTTCTTCATGCTAAGTTACTGTTAATCCTTTGCAGCCATTGTCCTGATTATCATTACGGCTAAGTTTTACCTTCTTTAGAATCTCAAATAGATAATCATAAAGAATGTGCTTTTCTATGTGTGGCTCCTTTCACTCAGTGTTAAAGATTTTGAGATTTATTCATATTATTCTCTTAGATATTGAGTTGGGTTATTCCAGTCATGAAATTACGCATGCTGATCATCATTACCCGTGTATTACTCATTATGATTAATAAAGTAGGTTTGCACTGTAAAACAAAGTGTTTCTATCCTCAGAGTGTTTTTACCCACTTTTACCAGGCTTCAGTGATGTGGTCTGCTGAAGCAGCACAGAGTAAGTCTGAGAGTTTTGAAACATCATGGTGCCATGAGCCTCTGTAAGCACATCATTTGACAGACAGAACAGATCAAGAGGGACAAACTGGAGAGCAGGGAACATTTTCTGGGCTTCCTGACCTCTCCATCTTGTAGAGTGTTACTTAATTGAACCCCATTTGACTCCAGGCAGTTTGGGGGAATGTTGCTGTTTGCAAAACAGGTTTAAGTTTAAGAAAAATCTCCAGAATTAGACACTCCACTGGAAGCCTTTCTTAAACATATTTTCAGTCACATTCAACTCTTTTATGGTGTAAGAGTAGGGACTGGGGAGAAAGGCTAAGGAGATTTACAGGGAAATATGCAGTCAGTTTGCAGGCAGTGTGAAAAGAGCTTGCCAAGGAAAGCCTGTGGAAAATGGACTCATCGAATTAGAACACTGTATGATCAACTGCCAAAACCAGCTTATTTCTTTCGCTTGTTCCAGAAAAGGAAAACCTGGAACTTTGTGGATCTAAGGCTATCTTACAGAACACGCTGGCAGAGCACACATGATGGTTCAGGTCAGCATTATTACAGGCTTGATAGGCTACTAAGGGCTCTGGTAAGAATTTTTAGGTCAGAATAAAATATTAAGCATAGGAGATTAGGAACCAAAAAGCATGAGTTTATCTCTCAGCAGAGTAAAGCTCTAAAAGCTATAAACAACCTGACAAAATTTTATTTCTACTCTTGCAAAAACCTTATTGCTATTGTTAATCAGAGTGCAATACAAAATTTTGTTAGGGAAGAATGAAGAAAGAATTGGTGAAAGGATTTGGAAAAAAATCACCTTTAATAAGCAATGACATCAGTCTTTCAAAGGTGGGTGAGAGAGCATTAAAATGATGTAAAGGAAGGTAATTCGCCTTGGAATTCAAGGTTCTCCAAATGCTAATTATTTGTACTGGGTAGTTTGATCAAAGGTAGCTGGATATTTCACTAAAGGAAACAAGAACTTGAAAAACTTGAAGCAATTCACTAATGACAGCAGAAACCCTCTGAGGTTACTTATCTTTTTCTTTCCCTTTATATCTGGTAGACATGCCTCAAGAATTGCCCAGTCCAGGAGTGGAGGGGCTATGTCAAAACATGGACACTTTACCCTGAGAGACGTGCAGAAGTTTCATCACTAGGTAATGGCTCATTCCTTTCTTCAAGTTTATATTCTTCAACAATTAATGAAAGTATGGCACAAAATGACCAGAATTATCCCAACTAGTAAGTGTACTTTGAATTTGCATATGGCTTTGTCACTTTCTATGGTTTGTGGTTTTCATGTGGATTCCTCAAGAAACTTATATTTCAAGTAGGGTGATACCTTTGAACCAATGCAACAGTGATAATTCACAAGACAATTGTTGGAAATGAACTTTACAACTTGGAGTGCGGGGAGGGAATTTGGGAGTAGGGAAAGGGGGAGAAAATGACGGAGGTAGTAACAATGTTTGATAAGAAATGTATTCATTACCTTACGTATGTAGTTATAACCCCTCCATCCATCACCTTAACAATACAGTTAAATTTGATTTTTTTTTAAAGAGTAATTGCAGTACCTAATCTGACCACTGTGGAAGAAAAACCCCATGAGCAGAGATTATGGTAGTATTCTTATGACACATGACTAGGTTGCTCACCAGTCCAAATACCTAGATTTGATCTAGGTCTGCAGATCCAGCCATGATGTGAGCAAACTTTACATCTGTAAACCATGGGGTGGGGATCCTATTTAAGGAACAATAGACACTTTTCATTTTCAAAGTGTCTCAGTGTTTCATGCTTTTTATGTGTCTCCTAAGACTGGAATATAGATTTGGGGGACTTTTCTAGACAAAAATAATAACTCTGAGGCCTAAATTTTCTTGGGAGGTTTATTTTACCCTAAAGATTTCCCAGTATTTTTTATCTTAAGTCAAGGGGTTATAAGAGTTCCTTTCTTCTCCTTCATCACAGTAAGATGCCTGCTCTTGCGGTCCACTGTGATGCCCTTAGTTCTGGCAGAATTTCTTGCTATTGTTAGAAGTTGTTTTATTTTACTAGTATTATTAACTTGTTTGGTCTGGATTCATTTTATAGATTCTGTGTTTTAGAATTTGCTTTAAAAAATCAAGAGATTATGCTTTCTTCAAGTAATTTTGGGTTTGCAGAAAAACTAAGTGGAATATTGAGAATTCCTGTGTACTAATTTTTCCCAAGACACAAAATATCATTCACTAATAACCAACTGCATTTGTGTATATGCTTGATAAAATCCAGGATGAAATGATGATAG
Organism: Perognathus longimembris pacificus; assembly: GCF_023159225.1. NCBI lineage: Eukaryota > Metazoa > Chordata > Mammalia > Rodentia > Heteromyidae > Perognathus > Perognathus longimembris. The sequence continues at coordinate 55,279,373 of NC_063164.1, read as the reverse complement.
ATTGTTATGGACTAAGGCCTTTAGTTACATAAGTCTTCACTTTTGTTGTCGTTGTTAAACCTACTGCAAATTTCAGCAGATATATAATAACATATTACTGTAAGTACTGTATTATATAGCATAGTTTTCCAGCTCAGAAAATCCATTATCCCCTTATTCTCTCTTTCTTCCTACTGCTGTTTCTCTAAAAAGCTGCAATTGTTCATTATCTCCATAACTATGTTACTGCAAAGGATAATATATCAGAAATCACATCATACATACTTTTCAGGTGGGTTTTCTGACACTCAGAAATGTGCTTTGAAAGTTGACTGTTGTCTACTTGTAGCTTAATATTTCATTTATTTTCTTTATTTCTTATTTTGTGAAAGTAGAGGGGCTTGAACTCGGGTCCTGGGTTTTGTCCCTAAAGATTTTTTTTTTTCGACACTAGTGCTCTATCACTTGAATAGTTCATTTCTTTTCAACATTAAATAGTATTCCATTGCACTGATATGTCACAACTTGTTTACCAAGCTCACTCTTGAAATCTTGAGCCACGGACCAAACTGAGAAGTATAAACCACTGAAAATTAAAACCACTAAAACATTTGTCTGCATACTTTTCTATGGAGCTAAGTTTTGAACTCATTTGGACATAGAGCAAGAAATATGTTTACTATACCCAACAGTAGGAGTATATAGTTTTATAATAAACTACCAAGCTATATTTCAAAGCAACTGTAATAATTTACATTCTACCAGTGTGAATGAGTTGCTCCAAATTCTCATAAACATTTGGCATATCGGTGTTTTGTTTTTAGCCATTCTGATGGATGCATAATGCTTCTTGTTATCTTGTGTTTTAATATAGTTAGATGTGAGTTGATTTTACCGTAAGAGATTGTGTTTGACCACAGGAATGGTTTCAAAGCCATATACATCTTCTTAAAGATATATTTGCCAGTAACATTGGTTAAGAATCCAAACTTTACTCTAGAAATACTCACTATTATAGTGTGTGTGTATGCGCGCGTGCACATGCGTGTGTTTGTGTGCACACACAAATGCATGTTTGCATATGTGGTGTGTTACAATACTGGTTTTACTATTAGGTTATAACACTATTGCTCAACTTGCTTGATGGGTGCTCTACCTCTTGATCCATGCCTAGTGTTATATGCTGGATATTGTAAGGTCAGAGTCTTTTTCACTTCTGCTTGTGCTGGCACTAAACTGCCATCTTCTGGACCTCAGTTTCCTGGGTAGCTAGAATTATAGTCATGAGTCACAAGTGCCCCACTGTAATTTGGTTTTGAGAGCTAAATATGTTATGTCTAAATATGTGTACCTACAATTCTCTGTCTTACAGGTAAAGATCTTTCAAATAATGTACCACTAAAATGAAAATATACAGAGAATATCAAATATTCTCTTCTAAAAATGAAATATATATTTTTCAAGGATCTTCATACTAAGTAACACATCACGTTTGATCCTGTTTAAAGCTATTATTCTCCCATGAACAGTGACACAAAACAAATTCACATAAACTGACAGGTTTCTAAATTTTGCGTAGGGGTCCCTTAATATACAATGGCTCAATGAATGCTTTTTGCATTCCTTCATGATATAAAAGTATAATTCATGAAGTCTCCGTGTGTTTGGGATTAGAATTGTGAGTTTCAGTCTTAACCATCTTCATGTTGGGAAGACTAGAAAGAAATGAGAAAGGGAGACCTTGAAATATTAGAAGTGTTGAAACAGTACTGTCATTTTGTTATGTCAGCTGTCTTTCCAGGATAAGATGTAATCCAGATGTCTCTTCCCTAGAGGCCCAGGACCCTTCCTAGGAAATCCTCCAAGGTGGATCCTGGTTTTGAAGCAAGTAATGCCTCCTGGGAGGAAAAGCAGCTGAAGACTTTCTGATGGGAAGGCACATGTAATCCACAAGTCAAAATGAGAAACACAGATATAAATATAGATATTAATTGAATATAGATAGGAATTTGTTTTCTAGAACATTAAAAAATGGAGGTAATAGGTAGTTTATTTCTAGGACTATATATACCTGAGTCAGTAAGCTAAGTATAAACTCAGTTTCTTTTTTAGTACAAACATTGTTGCTTAAACTTTCATTTCTCTGGTTGATATAGCCTAAACTAACAGTAAGTTATTTTTTGTGTGTGTATAGGTCATAGATTAAATTTTCACTTGACCTTGAAGTATCTAAAAAGGACAAAAAGATAAATTTAGGTTTAGAAAACAATCAGCCTATAGTAAAAGGTATGGATTAAGGAGAAAGAGCAGGAAATACAATTATCATGCTAATTAGCTAATTACCATGAGGAGAAACCTGAAAGAGACTCTTAGTGCAAAGGGAAAAGAAGTGAGAGATTACAGAGAGACTTTGTTGTTGTTTGGTTTTTCTTTTTAACTCAATTATGGCAATAGTCTTTGACCAGCTGCTAAACCTAAAACTCTGTTTTGGCTATTGTGAAATCAATTAACAAAACACACCACATACTCTAACAAGCTGCTATAGAGTAAGTGTGGCTTCTTTACAATTTCTGTTGGATTCCTAATCTCAACTCATGTTATTAGGAGCTGGGATTTAGAAGGTGTTTGATATAGTGTTCATATAAAAAAAGACCTTACAACTGGCTCACTTCCTACCCCTGCTCCATGAAGGTAAAAACAGAAGTTGGTAACCTTTAACCTGGGTCTCACCAGAACTCAAAATGCTGGCACCCTTTCCTCAGGTTTCCAGTTTCCTGAGAGACATAAACTTCTGCTATTTATAAGCTATCTGATTTATTAAGAAAATAAATAAACATAAATGAATAATGGCTAAAATTCATAGCTAAAATGAACATGATGTATTGTGATTTGGAAGTAATATTTTAATCAATGAAAATTTTAGCAGAATAAGAAGGATGGAGAAGGATGGGTAGCAGATTACAATATTCCATAGGGTATTAGGAATTGGCTTCCCTGAGGAGAAGTGGGGCAAATAGTTGAAGAAACAGTGAGTAAGCTAGAACCCCGTGGGAGAGGACTCCAGGCAGAAGGAAAAGGAAGGACAAAGAATCAGACTGGAAGCTTGTGGACAATGTTACAGAGACAGCTTTGTTTAGAACTTAAAATCAATCTCAAGGCAAAGTATTCAATTGTATGAATCCTCAAATACTGGAAGAGACATTTCCCATAGAAAGACAGTATCTCTTTGAAGTTCTGCTTTAGGCCTAAAGAATTAAAAGGGGAAGTGTAGATTAAGAGGTTGCCCTTGACCAAGAGATGTATTGATAATGTCAGCTAGTTCTCTAACTTGGTGAGGGAGAAGTCAGAGTAAAACAAGTGCCATGCCTAGCCTTGAAGCTGAGTGAAGAAAAGGAGGCTCTTAGGTGACAAATTCTGTATAAGTTTGAGAAGGGTGAAAGTGGAAGACCTTTAAAAAATGAGAATAAAGGTGGAAAACTTATTTTTAAAAAAACAATGAATTTGGGAGCATAGGCACTAACTATATAGCTACATGGAGGTTAATGATTACCAGAGAGGAGAGAGAGAGAGAGAGAGAGAGAGAGAGAGAGAGAGAGAGAGAGAGAGAGAGAGAGAGAGAGAGAGAACTCAACACAGTGAAAAATCAGAGCTTTGAAAAATTGTTCACCTAGATGTTATGATGTATTTTAATAATGTTTTGAAATCTATCTAAAAGTGTAGATGAGTTTGAAAGACTAAAATAAATGTAAATGGTGTCAAAGTTATATGCCACTAAGGTTGTCTATTGCCCTATGTGCTCTGAGTTGGTAACAAGCCTCAAGGTGTCCTAGGCTGAAGGGCTCCTGGGGGAGATGTGCTTTGGTGGAGTGATGTAGCACTGCTCAATTTGCAGAAATTTCCTGGCCTGAAGATGGCTGGCTTTCTTCCAGGCATCACCAAAGCATGCATTCTATTCATAAATAAATCTTTTTTAAAAATAGGACAGGTTTATTTTTTCCCCAAAAGGTCTAATGAAATACATAATTATGAAAGGATTAAGAGTGCAGCCTGTCAATATTTGATAGTTTCACTCATTATTCACAGGATTTTAAAAAAAGTTTATTACAATTAAAACCTAGTACTAAGGAATGAGGGACTTAATACATTTCTATTAGAATGTCAATAAAAAAACATACATAGAAAGAGATTTGTAAAATTATTTTAAGCGAGCTTTGGTTTCTGAGCTCCCAATGACTTAGAATTTATTAAATATTTTTCTATGCTGTGCAGCATTTTCCAGAAAACAAGTGCTTTTAAAAAAACTTAGAGATTAGTTATTTTTAAAATGGGAACATATCTTAATATAGAAAAACATACAGGCTTGTTTTTGTTTTTATTTCACTGGGAATTTCAATTTTCAATTGAAAAAGCATGTTAAAATTGATAAGATGCACAGAAATGGTTAAGTAGAATTTCCAGATTGGTTGTAATGTAATTTCTGGAGGAGATCAGATTCATACTCAAGGTCAATCAATCCCTTGCGTTTCTTTCTTTTTTTCTCTAGCTGCCTATTTTCCTGCCCTTATTAAACCTTCCTCTCAAGAAAGGATCCACTATCTATCTTTATAGCTTCATAACGTCTCATGAATTTAAGTCATTGTGTTACTGAAGAGTATTTACAGTGGAAGCAGGAAACAAGGGTGGGAATCTCATATAAAATAATTACAAAACAGCCTGTTTGGTCTACATGTATGACATATGGAATTTTATTGGGTTTTTTTTGATTTGGTAGTTATACTTTGGTATTTATTTTTTGCTTCCATTTTACATTAAAGGAACTGTGTAGTCCCCATAATTGCAACACTATCAATTCTTCATTGCTTTTAATTACCCTGCTTTTTTCGGTCTCAGCTCCACAGTTAATTTGGATAAATTTGTTACCAACTAAAATAATTCTGGTTGTACTGTTTTCCTGTTTCTTTTACTATTTATTTACTCCTTGACTTCCCAAGTATTCTATCTTGAGTGCAAAAATTGTGATTGGTGTTTTATATTCTATGATAAAAATAAACACTCAAGCTTAAAGGTGTTGTCCCAATTTTTCTTGAAGTGAGTGTTAGTGGTTTTGAACATTTGATACAATAATAGGCCAAAATAGTAAGATAATGATCTGATATATTTAGTGTTAGGAGACATGGAGATTTAACAGTAAAATGAGTCTTTACTGAAGAAAATAAATGGCATATTTTATTCATAGAAAAAATTCAATATCTTGTATTTGGCAGCAAATCTGTCATCACAAGAAGTGGTTACTTAAAAATAAGCTTTTAAAAAACTCTTTATTTCAATTAGTCATTCTAATTAAATCCAAAACAGAATTTTAATTTTACAAGCAAAGAAATAAGTATTTTTCCTTCAATAACACACAATACTAAGATGTGTGTTATACAAGTGAAATAAGAGAAAGAATCATATAAAATATCTGAACACCACATTTCTCTTTCCCAAAGAACCATAAAGGGACAATTTGGATGGAGGAAGTGAGTCATATAAGTGTGTGTGTGTATTGCAGATACCAGAGTGAATTTATTCTGATTATCTGTTCTACCACTAGAATGGTATGAGCAAAATCTTGGGGTAGAGTCTATGAGTATATGCTGTACATAGGAGAGTCCAAGGAATAGGCTAAATGGCTTTTGTTACTTTGGAAATATTTCACTTTCTTGCATCTGCATTTTTCTGAGAAAAATTTCCACTTAATGTCACAATAGCCTCACAGGACCAATTTAATAGTTTCTTCTAAAAGTGTGTAAGGACTCTCATGATAGAGGATTCTGTTTTGAAAAGACATTCTCAGACTCTCTCCATCTTAATTTAAGGAATTGAAAAACAGATGGGTTGACTTACCAAACTATTACTAATGGTTGTTCTACAATGAACAGAAAGCCAGAATACTAATATAGAAATCTTTATTCAGACAATGACTAGATAATTAGAGGTTGATTTTATTCAGAGGTAATTCTGCAGTATGGGGTCAAAACCATTTCACATAACAACTAATCAGGAAATTTTTCCTTTACTGTTATTGAATTGACCTTTGGAGAAAATTCTATTTCCTTGGATTTATTCTGACTTTTGGGAGCAGGAAACACAGTCTCTATGAATTTGGTTATATCGAATTTGATGGCTATATCCTTCTATAGATAATTACATGCATTGTAAGAGTTGCTGTATCAATTGACAGCTTAGATAAAACTTAGGCAAAAAGAAATGATTCCTCAAAGCAAGTATGGGGCTTAGAATGTGGCTTAACAGTAGAGAGCTTTCCTAGCATGCATGAAGCCATGGGTTCCATTCCTTAGTAACACATACAGAAAAAGCCAGAGGTGGCACTGTGGCTCAAGTGGTAGAATGCTACTGTGAGCAAAACAAGCTCAGAGACAGGGCCAGGCCATACATTCAAGCCCCGGAGTCTTGCAAAAAATAAAAATAAAAATAAAGCAAGTATTTTTCCTACTGGTATATGTTTATGAGACTCAATAATTCTCAGATATGTTGTTAGCCCATAGATATAAATGATCATCTCTTGGCTAATATTAGTACTGAATTCACTTGTGGATTCTTTTTCCTTATGTAAACAGAAAACCAATTTAAGAAGATTTTTCTCCCAATGATGTAAAGAATTATGAAGCCATTTCTATTTATTTTATTTTATTTTTCTTATTTATTGTCAAAGTGATGTACAGAGAGGTTACAGTATCATACGTTAGGCCTTGGGTACATTTCTTGTACTGTTTGTTACCTCCTCCCTCATTCTCCATTTCCCCCTCCCCCTTATCCTCTCCCCCAAGAGTAGTTCAGTTGGTTTACACCAAATGGTTTTGCAAGCATTGCTTTTGGAGTCATTTGTCTTTTTATCCTTTGTCTCTGGATTTTGATATCCCCTTTCACTTCCCTAGTTCTAATACCAGTATATACAGTATCCAGTGTATTCAGATGAAATACAGTGATAGTATAGGTACAACCACAGGAAGGGCATACAAGAGGATCATCAACAATAGGAGCTACATTTTCACATGGCATGTTCAAAGTGATTACAACAGTGAAATAATAGTCATTTCCATAACATGGAGTTCATTTCACTTAGCATCATCTTATGCTTTCACAAGGGCATAGCTATTAGGCTCTTGTGATCCTCTGCTGTGACTAGCCTAAACCTGTGCTAATTATTCCCTATGAGGGAAAACGTAGAGTCCATGTTTCTTTGGGTCTATTCACTTAGAATAATTTTTTCCAAGTCCTTCCATTTCCTTACGAATGGGGCAATGTCATTCTTTCTGATAGTGACATAAAATTCCATTGTGTATATGTACCACATTTTCCTGATCCACTCATCTACTGAGGGGCATCTGGGTTGGTTCCATATTTTAGCAATAACAAATTGTGCTGCAATGAACATTGTTGTGCTGGGGGCTTTAGTGTGTTCTTGTTTGTAGTCTTTTGGGTAGATGCCCAAAAGTGGGGCTGCTGGGTCATAGGGGAGCTCTATGTTTAGCCTTCTGAAGAATCTGCATGCCACTTTCCAGAGTGGCTGAACCACTTTACATTCCCAACAACAATGAAGTAGGGTTCCCTTTTGGCTACATCCCCTCCAACATTTGTCATTGTTAGTTTTCTTGATAAAGGGCATTCTTACTAGGATGAGGTGGAATCTCAATGTTGTTTTGATTTGCATTTCTTTTATGGCCAGTGATGTAGAGCACTTTTTCGTATGTCTCTTGGCCATTCTTATTTCCTCATCAGAGAAGTCTCTATTTAAGTCTTTAGCCCACTTGATGAGGGGGCTGTTAGTTCTTTGAGGTTTTGTTTTGGAGGAATTTAATTTTTTTGGTTCTGCATATATTTTATATATGAGACCGTTGTCTGTTGTATGGCCAGGAAAGATCATTTCCCAATCTGTGGGCTTTCTGTTTATCTTGAGAGCTATGTCCTTTGCAGAAGAAGCTCTGCAGTTTGATGCAGTCCCATTTGTCCATCCTTTCCTTGATTGTAGCATTTCTGGGTCTTCGTTAAGGAAGTTTTGTCCTGTGCCAAGGAGCCCAAATGTTTCTCCTACTCTTTCTTTTAGTGTTTTCAGGGTATCTGTTTTTATTTCAAGGTCTTTGATCCATTTGGAATTGATTTTGGTGCAGGGTGATATATAAGGATCTAGTTTTAGTTTGTTGCAGGTGTTGAACCAGTTTTGCCAGCACCATTTGTTAAAGAGGCTATCTTTCTTCCATCCAATTTTTTTAGCTCCTTTATCAAAGATTAGTAGCCATAGTTCTATGGGTTCGTTTCTGGGTCTTCAATTCTGTTATATTGGACTTCAGGCCTGTTCCAGTGCCAATACCAAGCTGTTTTTATTTTTTTTATTTAATTTTTTATTGAACATAAATTTTTTTACAAGGTGTTGTGCAAAAAGGGTGCAGTTACATAGTAGGGCAGTGTGTACATTTCTTGTGATATCTTACGACCTGTTTATCTAACCCTTGTCTAAGTCAGGTAGACATATATGCAATATACAATGTATCAAGAACATATACAGTATTCACAGACTTGGTCTCTACTGTCTCTCCGTCTCCCTTTGTTAACAGTCATATATATCATGCCCTTTTGTTTTCTGTGTTCTAGGTTTGTCTCACTCAACATTATTTGTTCGACTTCTGACCATTTCCCTGTGAATAACAATATTTCACCATTCCTAATCGCTATGTAGTATTCCATTGTGTATAAGTACCATATTTTTTGGATCCATTCGTCTGTGGAGGGGCATCTGGGTTGTTTCCATATTTTGGCTATTGTGAATTGTGCAGCAATAAACATGGAAGTACAAATGTCTTTTTGATATCTTGGGTTTTGCTGTTTAGGATAGATGCCTAGGAGTGGTATGGCTGGGTCATAGGGTAGGTCTATATTGAGCTTTTGAGAAACCTCCATACTGTTCTTCAAAGTGGTTGTACTAATTTGCACTCCCACCAACAATGGAGAAGCGTTCCTCTTTCCCCACAGCCCCTCCAGCATTTGTTGTTTCCTGAGTTCAGAGTATAGGCCATTCTAACTGGGGTGAGGTGGTTTCTCAGGGTTGTTTTTATTTGCATTTCCTTTACTAGCAGGGATGTTGAGCATTTCCTCATGTGTTTCTTTGCCATTTTTATATCTTCTCTTGTGAAGTCTCTCTTTAGCTCTTTTGCCCATTTCCTAATAGGCTTATTGGGCTTGGAGGGGCTTAGTTTCTTGAGTTCTCTGTAGATGACCGATATCAGGCCTTTGTCTGTTGCTGTGCTGGTAAAGATCCTTTCCCATATCGTTGGCTGTCTTTCTATTTTGGTGGCTATGACCTTAGCTGTGCAGAAACTTTTTAATTTGTAGTAGTCCCATTTGTCAAGTCTCTCCCCTATTTGTTGTGCCCCTGGGACTCTATTCAGGAAGTTCCTTCCTGTGCCTATAAGTTCTAGCATCTTTCCTATTCTGTCTTTCAGTAGTTTCAAGGATTCAGGTCTGATATTGAGGTCCTTGATCCATTTTGAGTTGATCTTGGTACATGGTGATAGGCTTGGGTCTACTTTGAGTTTTCTGCATATGGCTGCCCAGTTCTCCCAGCACCAGTAGTTGAAGAGGCTATGTTTATTCCATTGTATGTCTTTAGTTCCTTTGTCGAATATCAGTTGGCTGTAAGAGTGCGGTTTTATTTCTGGGTCTTCTATTCTAATCCATTGGTCTTCCGATCTGTTTTTATACCAATACCATGCTGTTTTTGTTATGATGGCCTTGTAGTAGAGTTTGAAGTCTGGTATTGTGATACCTCCTGCACTATTTTTTTTTTTGCCTAGAATCGCTTTGGCTATTCTAGGTTTTTTGCTGTTCTATATGAATTTGTGGACTGGTTTCTCTATTTCAGTGAAGAATGTGGCTGGGATTTTGATAGGTATTGTGTTGAATTTGTATAACAATTTGGGCAATATGGCCATTTTCACTATATTGATTCTGCCTACCCATGAGCATGGGAGGTCTTTCCATCTCCTTGTGTCTTCTTTGATTTCCCTTATTAGATTTTTGTAGTTTTCATTGAATAGGTCCATCACGTCCTTGGTTAAGTTGATCCCTAGGTACTTTATTCTTTTTTTGGCTACTGTAAATGGAATAGTTTCCATGCTGTTTTTATAACTATAGCTTTATAATACAGCTTGAAGTTTGGTATTGTAATTCCTCCAACACTGTTCTTTCTGCTTAGGATTGTTTTTGCTATTCATGGTCTTTTATTGTTCCATATGAATTTCTGGATTGCTTCTTCTATTTCATTAAAAAAAATGGTGTTAGGATATTAATTGGTATTGCATTGAATTTGTAGATAGCCTTTGGCAATATTGCCATTTTTACTATATTAATCCTCCCAATCCAGGAGCATAAGAGGTTTTTCGATTTCCTTAGTTCTGCCTTAGTTTTTAAAGTTCTCATCATAGAGGTCTTTCACTTCTTTGGTTAAGGTTATTCCTAGGTATTTTATGTTTTTTGAGACTATTGCAAAAGGAGTTGCTTTCCTGATTTTGGCCTCAGTCTTTGAGTCATTACCATATAGAAAGGCCGTTGATTTTTGAGGGTTTATTTTATATCCTCCTACTTTGCTAGAGTTTTGCATCAGCTCTTGTAGCTTTGGAGTAGAGTCTATGGGGTTCTTTAGGTATGGGATCATGTCATCTGTGAAGAGAGAAAGTTTAACTTCATCTTTTCCTATTTGGATCCCCTTTATGTTTTCTTCTTGCCTAATTGCTCTGGCTAGGAATTCTAGTACTATGTTGAAGAGAAGGGGAGAGAGTGGACACCCTTGTCTTGCTACTGATTTTAAAGGGTATGGCTTTAGCTTTTCACCTTTTAGAATTATGTTTGCTATTGGTTTGTCATAGACTGCCTTTATTATATTCAGGAGCATATATTGAACCAATTTTGCATGCCTGGGATGAATCCAGTTTCATCATGGTGTATGATGTTTTTTTATGAACTATTGAAGTCAATTGACCAGAATTTTGTTGAGAACTTTTGCATCAATGTTCATCAGGGAAATGGGTCTATAGTTCTCTTTCCGTGATGAGTCCCTGCCTGGTTATGGGATGAGGGTTATACTGGCTTCATAGAATGTGTTTGGTAGTGAACTTTCTCTTTCAATTTCATTGAAGAGGTTGAGAAATACTGATGTGAGTTCTGTTTTGAAAGCCTTGTAGAATTCTGCTTTGAATTTGTCTGGACCTGGTCTTTTCTTGGATGGGAAATCTCTTATTGCCATTTCTATTTCAATGCTGGATATGGGTCTGTTTAGAAGGTTTAAATCTTCATGGTTGAGTTTGGGGATATCAATTTATTCTAGGAAATCATCCATTTCTTCCAGGTTCTCGAAAAGTGTGGTACATTTCATGAATTTGCAAGTCATCCTTGCACGTGGCCATGCTAATCTTCTCCGTATCATTCTAATTTTAGTATATGTGCTGCTGAAGTGAGCACAAGAATTATGATGACTTTAACAACAAGTGATCTTTAGAATTACAATTCTTCAGTGAATTCAAGTCTGCCATACCATCTGGGATAGAGAAACCATTACATTTAATTTTAATCCTTTAGTCTATATCATTGGATATGTTGCTTAGTTCCTAGAGTAACAGAGTACCTCTTAAAATTGCCATTCAAAGACCCAATGACAGAATGTACTTCAGGTTATATTTTAATCAACTAAAGTACAACTGTTAGTTAACTGCTATTGCAAATAACTATGTAAGATGCTACATGTTAGATGTAAGTAGAAGTGGGCTTCAGGGCTGGGGATATAGCCTAGTGGCAAGAGTGCCTGCCTCGGATACATGAGGCCCTAGGTTCGATTCCCCAGCACCACATATACAGAAAACGGCCAGAAGCGGCGCTGTGGCTCAAGTGGCAGAGTGCTAGCCTTGAGCGGGAAGAAGCCAGCGACAGTGCTCTCAGGCCCTGAGTCCAAGGCCCAGGACTGGCCAAAAAAAAAAAAAAAGAAGTGGGCTTCAATTAACAAAACTCTGCTATGGTAGATGTTCTGAACTCATCACTTATTTTTATCACCTTCATTATACTCACATTTTTTAACTGCTGAATTTTGATTTTCAGATTTTGAGGTTCATTCCAATTAAGATTTTAAATATATTTCTAAAATACTTGCTGATTTCAGTTTTTATCATAAGCTTAGCAGACAATAATAAAATCAAGATGAAAAGAAACATAAATATATGTTATCTACAAAAACAAAAAATGATTTTTTAATATAATATGAAGCAATGCCTTTTATCGTCAACTTGATCTTTTCCATGTTTTGAAGCCTTTTTGCTCCTGTAGACACAGCTTTCAGAAATGTTAATTCACATATCTGCAGCAGCAGAAAAGAATGTCAATGAGACTGAGCCACCACTGGGCTGCTCTTGTGGTAATTAAATTCCTTGGACTTTACCTTGAAGTACCTACTTACTCTGTGACATTAAGCCTCCAATGTAGTGTTGAGTTTGAGACAAGTACATGAATGAATTGCATATGGCATTCATGGCAAGACTCTAGAGTGTCATTTGTGTTATAAACTCTAAAAGTTTAAATTTCTTTGAAGGTCTAATCACACTAGTGAGTTAAGCGTAAGTCTCCCATTATGTTTTCAGTTCTACTTTCCACTGTTTAGGATCAGAAAAAATGGTGACAGACTATGAATAGTTCATGGATTCATTCGAATATTTCTATGTTTCCTGTACCTTATTCAACACTACATGTGGTATTGAAAGCTTACACCTTGTAAGGGATGTAGATATTGTTATGCTTCTATATAAAAGAGCCTCAGCGTCTCATTTATCGAAGGTAAGTTCGCCAGTTGGTGCTGCTGTTGTGATTCTAACCTTATTAACCCTTAATTCACTGTTGAGTTTATAGCTATTAGGACAGGAGTCTGGTCCTTGTAGGAGGATATAGTTCACTAGAAGTGGGCCTCTGAAGGGTATACCTTGAAATCAATCTTCCTCATTCCCTCCCTTTTCTCATTCTCTACTTTCCCTCCTAACTTTCCACCCTCTCCAACTACCAAGAGGTGAAGAGATTTCCTTTACTGTCTTTCCATGATGTCTCTCCTGTGCCATAAACTTAAAAAACAATGAGCCAACAGACCGTAGACTGAAAACTGTAAAACTATTAGCCAAAATACATTCTTCTTGAAACTGTCTTCTCATGTGTTTTCCCAGAACAACAAAACATTAACACACAGATTAAAGAAAACTTTTCACCAATCTCTATGGTTACAATTATAAGTGCTATAAAGAGAAGGCCAAGGTGACAGGAGCAGATACAAAAGGATGAGAGAAGAATCCCCAAGAGAAAGAAAGGTGATGGTTAGAGAAGACAGTTATGTTCTAGGATTATATTCATTAAGCTATTCCCTGGATAAAACTACAAGGCCACAAATGCAATTGTACAGGATTTTAGTACTCTGTAACATATAAATGCTTGATACTCTGTAAACCAAAGTGAGTTACAGATTGCCCACTAAAACTTCCAAGCATACGCTTCATAATCTTTCTTCCTGTACAATCAGAGACTGACTCAACTACTGTAATCATACAAGCAGTTAGTAGATCTAGTGGGTATTTGTGGTGCTTTTATGTGAAAAGCTCAAAAGCACAGTACTTCAAGTGACATTTCACTTTTCATTTCATCACCCAAGAGGGGTCTACCATTTCTGAACATATTCGAAGATGTGAACAAAACTGAACATTCAATTTTTATTATGTTAGACACTTAAAGGCCTTTAATAATGCATTTTATACCCTTTCAGTGTGTAGTAGATTGGTCCTAAACTCTGTTTACAGTGATCGCAAAACCTACATTTCTAAAAGGATCATCAATAATTTCCCTACACAACTTCTATCCTTTCTTTGGCCAAACTAGTTACTTTTGCCCTAGTATGCATCCAATTACCTTACTTCCAAGAAATCTGTCTCCCATCCAAGAATACATACTCATATTTCTTGTGTAAAAACATAATCATCCTTTCTATCTTCACAGACCAACTCATTCCAGAGTGCCATTGCTGTCTGAGTTCCTATTTTAAATTATACAAATTCTCCAATGCCCTTCCTTGTCCCCAGAGGCCTGCTCACTGGGACTGTTGAAATTGTGGTTGCCTTCATTGTGTTACAATTTAAGGTCCATTTTGTTATCTTTATTATGTATGCAGCCACCACTTATACACAACAGATGCATATATTTTATTATATCCTAGGTAGGCAGATGTTTCAAATTCACTTTTTCCCTTGTCCTTAAATTCTTATGTCAAGGTGGTTGGTCTACATTTCGTGCTGGATGAATGCATGCACCTGCTGCCAGGTTCATGAGAGAGATTAAAGCTTAAGTAATAATGGTCCCATCATCACCAAGAACCTTCTGGTTCTCCAGTTAACATGCAGTAGATACAATCCATAACAGATTAATTACTACCAATGCAGAATGGTGAAGCTATACTTGAAAAGCAATGAAATATTATGAATATGTATGTATACACACATACATAAATATATATAAATATGTGTATATAAATTATATATATATATATAATTCTGTGCCAGATTTTCAGATTGAGTGTCTACTATTATTTAGTTGGCCTTATTTATTAAGCTGGTAATCATTTCCTTAGACCATGCAGAACACTGAATTAGAATGAATACAATGGTAGCCTAGTCTTTATCCTATAATTAGTTATAAGTAGCTCAAGATTGGATATTGTATTCAACTATATGTCGATCATGAAAATAAGCACTATCTAGTTTGAGGATCTCAAAATAAATTATCCCAAACGTGCCAGTTTTTTCTGTTCTCATTTTGGTTGGTTTTCATAGAAAGACAATTTAAAAGATAATTTGGCACATAAAGGTAACTCTTTTTTTAATTTCTTTACTGTCAAAATGGTGTACAGAGAGGTTACATTGTAATGCAATGAGTATATTATCCAACTTGTTATCTCCTCTTTTTTTTAAAGATTAGTAATAGAAAAGAAGAAAGAAAATTGTTCATTAAAACTTTAATTTCTTGACTTTTTGTTTGTATGTAGCTAATAATTATACTAGTTTTCCCAACACTTTATATATGTATGTATATATATGTATGTATGTATATATATATATATGAATAAGTACATCTTTCTCTACTGAAACAGAGAGTTTCAAGATATTATTAAGTGGAAAACAAGGCATGTATTTGATATGATACCATCTTTATAGATGTAAGTAACAAGGAATAGAAGATCCATGTATGAAAGAAGGATGTGTTAGGAAGAAAATAGAATGGACTGGTAATGCCAGATACATTTGCAGGGAGGGAAGACCACGGATATTGACGCATGAAAGGAAAACTTTATTAAGTACAACTTTTACTTTTCATGTCTTCTAAACTTGAATGATTTGAATATATTAACCTAAAAAAAATAAGTATCCATACAAAATGAAAGAATTATTTACTTAAAACTGATACAGTCAATGAGTATTTTATAAGAATAATGGACTTATATCAAGCCTGTAAAAGTCCAAAAAAAAAAAAACCTTTGTAGCTTTTCTTGATATTGTTGACAAACTTGTCAATATCAAACTGTAGAAATGTGAAGAGACTCCAATGAGAATGAAGTGGTGACTTGATTCCCATACAAAAACATGGAAGTAGGAAGTATATATTCATAAAGCTATGTTCATCATTGTGACATGCTCATTGCACATGGAAAATGAGAAGATTCAAGATATGATGAGCTGTTACCTATAGCTCTCTGAAACTTCTTCATTAGGTCTAATATCCAAGAGGAGTAAAACCATATAACTAGAAAAAAAAACAGGAGCAAACAAAACAACACAACAATAACAAACAAAACAGCAGCAGCAACAACAAAAAGCCTAGCCTGTCTTTACTGGAAAAAATGGTTTTAGGGACATATACCAATTACCTCCTTTCCTAAAATCCCCCCACTGACTTAAACAACCACCCTTCTGTGACATCTTTCCTGACATTCCCAAGAAAACTAAAATTTTCCCGCCTCTGTAGATCAGCAAGCACTACACACCTGTGATTTAACTTTTAGAATGATGGTCATGTTTCCCTTTTCCAGGTCTGGCTTTCCGTGTGTCTGCTGTACAGTACTTAGAATGTCTTTGCTTTTTAAAAATCTTTACATCAGTGGCATTTAATGTATTACAGTGAATAGACTAGAGATTTAATAGTTGTTAAATGAGTATCTGACACTGGAAGAAAAAATACTATGCAAAATGAGTGACTGTCTATAAAGATGATTTAGGATAGAGTTTAATTTCCTGAAAAGATGAGTTACCAGGGCTATGGAGAGGAAAAAAATGTTTAAGGGAAAGTATTAGTAAGAAGATTGATGAGCTGATAAAGAAAAAGTTTAAATTGAACTAATTAAACTTTATGGGATGAGAAAGGGGTATAGCAGATATTGCACATACTAATTCAAATATATAAGTGCTAGGATCACTAAAAATGAGATAGACCTGGAATGTATCAGGGCTTTTTTTTTTAATATAGAAGGCAGAACATGCAAATAAGTATTCACTCTATAAGTACCAGGAAACTTAATAGAAGTATAGATGGGATGCAATGTTGCTTGGCCTTCAAGGGTGGGATAGACTTAGATGATAGAGAACATTGTTCCAGGAAGGAAAATTTTAGCAAGCACAAGTGTGTATGTTATGTTACATGTTGCCAAAGTCATATTTTATTGCCTGGAATTCAGTACACATGAACCAAAGTAGTAGCAGATCAACCTGAAAAGATTAGGCAAGCCCAGACTATGTAAATCTTTCATGCCCCACTATTACACAAAGATCATAGTAGTAATTGTACAACCATTAGAATTGGACAATCACTCATTGTAGAGTGTGATCATAGCATGGTTTAGCCTATATGTATGGCATTAAAGAATAAAACAGTGATAGAGAAGTTGCCACTGATTTCTTCAAGGAAGAAATGTATCACAAAAAGGTACAAAATGTATCACGAGAACAGAAATGTCAGTTGAAATGAAGAAATTCTGACAAACAGCACTGGTGAATAGGAAAGGTACAATAAGTAGGTGGAATTAAAAAAAATAGGATTGGTGAAGATAGTTCTGTAAAGTATTTGAATTCTATTTTTATTAATTTACTGACAAAGTTTATGTTATTATCTTCTACTGTGTATCAGTAGCTAACCAACAGCAGCAAATAAGTAAATAAATGCACTGAGGGGTTTATAAAACTGTGAGTTTGAAGCCTTTGACTCTTATAGTTAGCAATTGTAAATATCAGGTTATTAAGTATTTTATAATTACTCCATCATCATGCCAGAAGACAAATGGGAGGAGTAGCAGTAACAGAAGTGTGAAGTCTGGACGCTTGCCTGATCAGCTTCAGACTGCAGACTTCTCCTGCTACACACATGACAGAAAGAGCAAGATATATCTCCTAAGTTCTGTCTCTATGGACACAACTTTCATTCATGAAAATATCACTTTCGTCACCTGAATAACTGCTGAAGGGCTCACATCAGGACACCTAGACCTCAAAGAATGAGGTGTTAACATATGGGATGAGTTTGTGGGAGGAGGGTTGCAAACATTCCATCCCAAATATTAAAATTTGTTTTCACTCAGAGTATATTTTAATTTAGAGATGCTCTTCAATGTTGTTTTGTGAATATGGAAAGTCAAGCCATCAACTGAAATTATATCATTAGGGCTCTCATATTCAAAATTTTAAAATGACCTAGTATGTAGCAAAATATGTTATCAAAGGCAGTAAGTAGTTTATTTGAAAACAACGTTGGGCTGGAGACCTGGTTCAGATAACAGGGTGTCTGTTTAATAAGTCTGGGGTCTGAGTTTAAACTCAGTATTGACCAAAATAAAAAACTAAAATAAAAATAAGAAAGGAGTTATTAAATGTTTGTGAGATGGTATGTAGCACTATTTATGTTTTTAATTAACAAAGAAATCACAACATAATGGCTTGATGAAGTTTCAAGAGTACTTTTTAAACTTTCTTGTATTAGTACAAGGCAATATACTCAAAGGTAAATGAAAAGTTGGAAGAAAAATGCATTTCTGAGGATTGTCATGGTCATATTTGCATAAATTTAATTAGGTTGTCTTTCTTCTTTCTCAGATGAGTTGAGGGAGAAACAGGTCATAGGTCACTCTTATTTCCAGAGACACAACAGCTACTTTTCTTTTTACTTAACATCTAGAAGGATTATTGTTGAACCAAGATGAGTAAGGCAGTAAAACAGTGCAGTCCCTTTGGAGTAAGAATTATTTACAACTTAAGAAAGATTAAATAGCATTCAGATGCAGACAGCACTTACAAATCAATAATAAAAACATAAAACCTCAGGAAGAAAAATGAGCTAATTCATAAGCAATTAATTTAAGGCAAAATAAAATGGCTAATAGGCATATAATAAAATTCAACCTCAGTTGTAATCAAATTCAAGTTAAACAATAAGCATGTATTGAACACATAGTATAAAGTAGGCACTTTTCTATAATCTGAAAACAACCAATAATAACACAACAAATGATATCATTTCTGTTTGTGATAAGAGCTACTTCAATAATAGAGACATAATAGATACAGTATATAAGGAAAATTATGTTATGTTAAAGAGTGGCAATTCATTGCTAAAAGTGGATAAAATATTGAAGATAGGATGCAATTTTATTAGGATAATCAAAGAAGACTGTTCCAAAACAAATGTCCTTTAACTGAAGCCTAAAAGTGAATAAATGAAGCCATGCTGGGCAGAAATGCAGCTAACAGCATGATGAAGACTTTGATAGGAGAATAGGCATGGCATGGCCAGTCAATGAAAAAGCACAGCTGGAGCAGTGTGATGTGTGGAAGTAGACAGTTCAAGGTCAGAAAACTTACAGAGGGATTGCTCCTCACCTAGGCCTGAAGTTCACTGCAAGCAAAGCAACGTGGTTTGTACTCAGAGAAGGGACTGTCTACTAGATGACATTAAGAAATCATGGTGCAGGCTGGGAATATGGCCTAGTGGCAAGAGAGCCTGCCTCATATACATGAAGCCCTGGGTTCAATTCCCCGGTACCACATATATGGAAAACGGCCAGAGTGGCGCTGTGGCTCAAGTGGCAGAGTGCTAGCCATGAGCAAAAAGGAAGCCAGGGACAGTGCTCAGGCCCTGAGTCCAAGGTCCAGGACTGGCAAAAAAAAAAAAAAAAAAAAGAAATCATGGTTCATATTATTAGATATGCTAAATGTACTATAGTGTGAAAATTATTTTCCTTTTAGAGTTCAAGTTGAGAAGTATGGTGCAAAATGATAAAAATTTCTGCGATTAAAAATTTGCAGATCAGAAGTGAATAAAGTGACAAAAACTTAGGCATGAGAATAAATACAAATACAAGTTCATTATATTTTATTGTTGTTGGGTTTTTTAGTGAAAAAAATGAGATTGCCAGTTTAAATTGTATAATCTTTGCTTCAGTTTAATTTCTGATGTTGCTTTAAACTTGCATATTTTATCCTTATTCTTCATTATACATGGTATCAAATTTTAAAATAAGTCTTTTTAAGCAGCACTATACATTTTAATTTAATTTCTTTTACTACTGGAGATTGAACTCATGGCTTCTTGCTTGCTTGCTGACAAGAAAGCACTCCATTCGTAAGCCACAGCCTCCCCTTGTCCTTGAAACCACATTTAAAAGTGGCAATCAGTTATCCCACTCTGTAAAAGAAAAGATAAAATGGAACTGAGTAAGAACAACCACTACATTTTCTAAAATTATATTCATTTTTCACCAGGAGGTGATGATCAGTTATCATAACTATGTGAGGATATCATTTCCTTTTGCCCTTTCTTCCAAGTTCTCCTTACATATTTTCTATCAAAAGAACCTTATTGGGAGCCAAATGACAAAGGAGAGATTTACAGAGCCAAAGTCTCAGTATCACAGAGCTGAGTTTAAATGAGCTTCAAAATAATAACTTAATTTCTGACACAATAAGTATCCGATTTTTTGCAATAACATTTCACCTAGTATTTTTATTAGCAATTAAATAATGTAAACTGCAGAGAATAATGAATAATAATGCCAAATTTTTAATTAGTAATCTTGGTTTCTAAGTAGGTCTAAATCATTGAAATGCTCCAGGTCAAAGACCTTATCTATAAGATGGGAAACATAATCGTATCTACTTCATAAGGTTATTAGAAGTGAATGGTGAAAAGTCAAGTGGAAATAGCTAATAGTAATAAAAATGCTAATAATAATAAGTCAGTGGAAACCTGGTTAATAAATGTGAATCTTTACCTGTTTTTATATTGATTACTTATAATAATTTGAAATAATTATGATCTAATTATGTTTTCTCTATAATAATTCAAGATTAGTAAAAAACAAAAAATATCAATGTGTCGTTAATTTAGAAATGAATTTGATTATTTTATTATTACCATTTATACTACCATTCACTTCACGTGTTATCACATTTATTATTACTCCACTTAATTCTCAAAATAACATTAAGTATAAAACTAAACTCTTCAGTCAGAACTAACCTAATAGACCATGAAAATTCAGAACAGTATTAGAGAATTTCCTCCAGAAGTACGGAGGTAAATAGATTTCAGCTAGATACTTCTGAAATTGATGTATCTGTCTACTTCAAATGTAATCATTGCACTCAACATGCTTAGAGCCAATCAGGCATCTTTTATAAACCAAACACTTGAAACAAGAAGGTGTTTACTTCAGATTGTCTTCATATTTATGTTGGTATTTACAAAAGAATTCCTGACTATGAGTTACTGAATAGTGTTAGTTAACATAGGTCTACTGATTAAGCATTAACTCATAAACCATAAAATTATAGTGAAGCATAAATCAACACGCTGAAAAGTGCCTCTGGAAACTGATTACTAACTCTGGAGTGCTGTGTCGCTACTTGGGGCTTTGTCTTTACACTCAGTATTGTTTATTGATATGGAATATTTATGTTAGATTTGGTTTAACTGTAAGCTACTCCAACTATTTTATTTTCCTTAGAAATTAAATGTGCCATAAGTCAACTTCAAATAAAAACTTTATTCTAAAATGTATGACATAATGTCACTTTTTTATCTTCAAGATATACTTACCCAGTGAATCTCTTCCACATTACTAGTCAGTTAAGATATTTTTATTATAAAATACGCTGTTAGATGCTTGAAGAATATTCTAGCCCAGCAATTACTTTAAACCTGACTTTATTTGCTTATAAAATGAACCTATACAAAATTCCTAGGCCTATCAACCTGCTCAATGGATATTATCAATATTTCTTTTTTGTTAAATGATATTTTTATTGTCTTCAAGTAGTTGGCCAAAAGAGTTACCACTCTACAAATGAGTGTACAAATTCAATGCATCTTGATTAATGTCACCTCTTTCATCATTGACCTGATCCCTACCAACCTACCTCCACCCCTCAGTTGTCTTAATTTCACGGGATATGCACTGAATATTTTAATTTCATTCTCCCTCCTTTTTCTCCCCTCCCCTTGACCTCTTTCTACCTTTCAGTGCCATTTTCATGGTATGAGACTTGTATTGTGAATTTGTTTTTCTGAAGAATTATACCATGTGATTTCTCCCCTGAAATTGCCTTCCTTGTGTTAATATGTTTGTGTATACTTGCATTCAACCTTATATGTGCTTATTTGTATATTTACAAATTATTTTCAGTTCCACATTTGAGAGAAAATATGCATTCAATACTAGCAAAGTTTAGGCCAAGTGGACTTTACCTTTCTTCCCATTGTCTCTAACCATGTTTAACCATTGATACCTTTTCCCCCTTTTCCTTGTTCATCTTCTTTACAGATCTGTATTTAATATGGCCTTTAATACTATACGTAGCCAGAAGATTCTGTTAGTTATGCTTAAAAATCAAAAGTAATTAATTTTTTCTGCCCAGGGACATTTGCCATCTTCCTTTTGCCTTCTATTGGGCTCTGATATTCTGGTTGCACTTAAGCAAGAACTTCTTTCTTAATATCCTGTGAAATATCATGTTTCATTCCAAGCCATTCTCAACACTTCTGTCTGAGAGTTCTCTAAAATATAAATCTCACTCTGAGTTCTGTTTTGGGGATGGTAATGAGTGAATGTGTGTGTGTGTGTGTGTGTGTGTGTGTGTGTGTGTGTGTGTGTGTGTGAAACTTTCCTTCTACTTTCTTATGGCTAAAGATCTACACTTGAGCCAGGTCTCAATTAATTGGAGATAAATCTCTATGGTCTTTTCTTCCCGATGGAATCAAGCCTCGATCCTCCAGGTTGCCTTCTAAGTAGCCATGATTACAGGCAAGAACCACAGTCATCTGGCTCTGATTTTGTTTTTGTAGAAAATTATTCAGTGCTTCTAAACCACTTGGTGGTAAACAAGATCATGCTTACTACTTTGTCAACTCTGTCCAGGTGCCTACCAGCTTTGGTAAATTCATTACCCAGAATAGAACAGATCATGGTGTATATAAATTGCATACCCTTAGGCATTATTAACTATGGTGTCTACCTACTGGAGCTCAGGTCAAGCCTAGGAACAAACATGCTGCACTATAGTCATCAAATTCTGATCATACTCATAGAGCACTCTTTCTCCCTCATTCTAAGTTGCTCCTTGGGATTTTCCTCTTTTGTATAACCTATGAATTGTCCCTATATAAATTACTTGCTTATATGACAGGTCATGTAAGTGTTTATATAGAACATCTAATATTCTTTTCTTAGTGGTTCTGGCATTTGAATTCAGGGCTTGCTTGCTAGACAAATGTTTTACCTTGCCTCCAATCCGACATTGTTGCTGAATTTTTAATATGTTTATTTAAATCTCTGTACCTTTAGCAGAACACAACCCACCAATTAGGTGCTATGTAACTAGTTGAACTTTTTTTTTTGAAAAATGGAAAGAAATATGCAGACTGTCCTCTTATGGATTTTCTTCCATTAAAACATAAAGACAATTGTCACTTCCTGCTCTGTCATGGTGTCCTAGTGGGTTCTGTGTATCTAGAAAGGAATCCAACATCCAAATCTGCCTTTCTCAACAGAGCTGACAGATCAGTAGCTGCAACTCTAACAACTGCAAAGCAAGCTTTCTCATTTTCTAATGAAGATACTATTTGGTTACAGGATTTATAAGAAAATATTCTCAAAGAAAAATAGTTAAACTAAAAAAAGAGTTAAAAATATAATGAATAGTATACTAATTTCTATTGTTAACCAATTCTGGATGTTTAGTAAACTGCCCATGTAATCAAGAACTGGTTTTCTGAAATTTTATATGCACTTCTTATTTCTCATTTTATATGTAAGCCTCTTACTTTTTCATTGATTTCCATTAGAGTGAGAAGAGCAATGGTCCAGAAACAACCCCTGATTGCATTATCTAATTTAATTAAGGTGAACTGGAAGCTTCTCTAAAGATTCAACTGTCAGCAGACAACTAAAAATGAAACTTTAAAGTAGCTTTGTAGTGGACATAAGCTTCTGCCATTTACCATGATCCCCCACTCTTCCTTGACAAAACTTTATGAATAAGTCCTCAGACATCGTGACAGATTTACACAAACAAAGCAGGTGTTCCATGCATTAATTTATGGCTCAATCTCAAACAATTCTAGGATGAAAGCCTTATGTCTAATTTAGTGATTGTGTGGAAAATGTCTGTGATCATGAGGCACTCAAGTCTATGAAAACTGTTTTATTATATCATTATACTGTAATTTCATTTGATCCTAATATCCCTCTATGCCAGGGATTTTCCTGGACAGATGATGCAATGTTTTTACACAAGAACAACTTTGACATAAGTGGTTTTCAGGAACTAGACAAGTTCCTAGATACAGGAGGAAAGTTAAATCCCGGAGAAGAGAGGATTCCGAATTAACTACTTTTTTTTTCAAGTGCATAATAGCAAGTTAACCACTAGAAAACCCTAAAAAAGAAAACATGAGAAACTTACTGCTGGATGACAAATAACAAAACTGCATGCTAGATTCTTGTCTGAATAATGTGAACACTCATTTCTCATTATAAAGGTAAAATTTCAGGAAGTAAATTCCAAGTTGAGGTTTCTATCAGTTATAGATGAAGAATCATTACCTAGTCATTGACTTCCTGTTGCTATATTCAGTAGCTGTCCTTATTTGTTTCACTCTTCTACATTGTATCTTCACATCCTGACAACTATCCTCATCAATTATTCTGAGATTATTTTTAAACATTTATTACTTAAAATATTCAAACTACTGTGTAATTATCTAGTATCTATAGTATCTTTCATTGTTATAAGCTTTTTTCTAGAAGGAAGACTATGCATAGTATTAATTTACATTAAGCTTAAGAAAATAATTTTCCATTTGCTAATGGGAGGAATAAATACATGTCAGCTGAACTGGTTAAGATATAATGTTAATGAGATTGAAATGGCAGATTTTATTACTGTGCAGGATAGTCATATGTTGATGAAAGCTATTCAAAGGCCACAATGTAGACGTCCTTCTTATGAAGGAGAATGTATATGAGTTATGAATAACTTGTGGCAAAGTATGATATATTTCTTACATAAAAGAACACAAATACAATTTAGGTTTTTTAAGCATTCAGGGCATATCACTGTTTAAAAGGCCAACAGATATAATTCTAGGTGAGGTTACAAATAATCATTTAAGTGGGTACTTATGTAGAGGATGGACCCAGCTCATTTGTCACTCAGCATCACACTACTGGAAAGCCCTTAGAATCAGTGGGAGCATGGATCCTGAACCAGGCCTGCCGAATGCAAGAATAATTGAGAAATAGCTGCCTGCAACAATGGTGGTTGAAAATTATTCTTTAATTGCCTTAAGTAGTTTATCTAATAATATAATACATATTACAATATATTATATAATATATGATAATAAATAATATAATATATAATAATATAATTAATTAAATTAATTTTAAATTGTTTATTGCAAAAAGGGCAATGTTAGAAAATCAACATGGATATCTTATTTCATATATGTCAGATGTTTTCTACATGTTAGCCAGTGGTGACATTATTAAATGTAAAGTTGAATAATATAACTCCTTTTTAGGTTATTCAATATATTAAATAATTTTTCAATACTTGCTATGCTGAGAGTTAAAACTGTTTATATCTACATGCAACACAGTTATCCCAGGAGAAGTTCTGATGGATTCTATATGTTTTTAAGTTTATGTTTCTATTAGCTTACAGTACTTATACAAGCAAGATTTTGTTTCCACACACTTACTGGGTATTCCAATCATTTTCACCTCTCTATTACTTTCCTTTTCTTCTTTTCTCCAAACAATTTCAAATTTTTTGTTCTATGTTCATAATTGCAAACAGTCAATCTCAATTATTTTCTCCTTTTTTGTCCTCCTGCCCCTTACACACACACAGAAAGAGAAGTAGGCTCTCTTAGTGACAAGTATATGGTTTTTAAAACTTAAGATGTCTTTACTTTTTGTGTGGAAGGAGAAGGAAGGTCTTGGGGTTTGAACTCAAGGCCTGAGTGCTGTCTTTGAGCCTTTGTGCTCAAGGCTAGCACTCTTCCATTTTGAGCTATAGTACCACTTCCAATTTTCTGGTGGTAATTGAAGATAAGAGTCTCAAGGACATTCCTCCTAGAGCTGGCTTTGAACTGCAATCCTCAGATCACAGCCTCTTGAGTAGCTAGGATTACAGGAGTGAGCCACCAGCACCTGGTTCCTACACTATTTTTAACAGAAACACATGGTTTAGTAGGGAATTGAAAGATATATGAAAGTGCACCAAAAAATGAAAGTGTGAACTCTTCATAATCCAAACTAACAACTGTAATCATATAATTACTTTTCCTCTTTTATTCCTTTCCTCTTCATAAGAAAAATTCATATCATAAGTAGAACAAAATATACACGCATGCATATAGCCTACATTTTTCTCATACTGTAATTATCTTCTATCAGTTCTTCAAAAATAGCATTCTCATGATTGCATAATATTCTAACTTAAGTATGTGCTATAATTTGTTCAATTATTATCAAATATGGTAGAAATAATGCTTTACTATGTATTTTTCTCTCAATATATTTAAATTTTTCATTGATTCTTTTGCCTTATGACTGAAATTACTAGGATAAAAGTTTTAAATATTTGATGTTGAATATATTCTTATATTGGTTTATATTGACTCTATTCCTAGAAGCTTTTGGCACATGAAGTGTGAATCAAAAGAAAACTATTTTAAAGGAACACCACTGAACACTGTAACTGACCTCACAAAAGGCAAGTAAAGAGATAGTTTTATCTCTAGATGAAAATATCGTACAGTCTCCAGTTGCAAAATTTCCTTCTACCCATAATTACAGTTGCCCTTTAAGCTCCACGGGGGTGGGAGGGGGTGGGGTTCAAAGTCAAAATAACAAATTCCACAGATCCTTCAATACAGTTGTAATATTGGCTTATAAAGTTCACACATCCTCCCATATGTTTTAATCACCTCCAGATGACTTCTAATACCAAAGATAGTACAATCAATACACAAATAGTGACTACTATATTTTTAAGGGAATAATTAAAAGAGAAAAAATCTGCATGTGTTTAGGACAGACCATTTTTTCTGAAATTTTCAGTTTTGGGGTTGTTGTATCCATGACTTTGAAACTGTACTTCTAAATACAAATATGTTCACTCAAAATTTGGTCCCATGTTACATGCATGGGCACAATAAAAAGTATAGAGTAATGTTCTATATGAACATATTTTTAATTTGATTAATTAATAATTTTATATGAGTCCTTTACAACTGCATGGCTTTCCTTCCTAAGAATTGAAGAATCCAGGGCATTTGAAGTGGCTTGCATGTCATGACAAGTGATAAGTCTGCACATTCTACCTAGAAAAAGAATGTTTTAAAAATTATGTGATTTTCTGGGTTGTTCCAAGATTTTTCAGAATTAAGAAAACAGTTAAAAAAAATGCTACTTTCCCCCTTCGGTATTTTTTGTTTTTTATTTTGGTTTAGGTTAAGAAAAAATGTTGGTTGAAGTTAAATTTCTCACTAAATCTTAAGATAACTTCCCACCATTAGATCAGGAGGATCAAGTTCATTTGCTAAAGAAGAAAATATTAATGACTGCCAAGTATATAAATAGGGTCAAATGACCTAGAAGACTCTTTACTCTGCTACTTCAGCTGTAACAATACTTGTCAGACTTTCGATGACTTATTTTTCTCCTACTAAATATCCTAAATAGCAAATTCTTAAGTGAAACTGAAGTACCTAATTTATGCAGGATTTTTTTTCCGTTTCTTCAGAGCTGTGGAAAAAGGGTAGAGTGCCAAAGGAAAACTTTATTCTTTTTTGGCATGAAGTAAAGCAACAGTGATTATAACAGTTTTGTGTGTGTGTGTGTGTGTGTGTGTGTGTGTGTGTGTGTGTGTGTTGCTGTTACTTTGTTTTTGTTGTTCTTTTGTTTTTCTGCTAGTCTTGGGGCTTGAACTCAGGGTCTGGGCACTGTCCCTGAACCTTTTTCCTCAAGGATAATGCTCCACCATTTGATCCACCACTCCACTTCTGGTTGTGTTGGTGCTTAATTGGAGATAAGAATATCATTGACTTTCTGCCCAGATGGGCAATCCTCAGGATTTCAGCCTCTCCAGTAGCTAGGATTACCATTATTATTATTATCATTAATTGTTTTATTATTACTTATTTAATTGTTTTTAATTTTCCTTCTAAACACAGATAACTTACAATCTTTAGAATTCCTAGGAGGCATCGCGTTCTTCAGCTTTGTGCTCTTGACCCTGGACCTACTTCTTGCTTTTCTGTCTTTTCTAATAAAGTTGCTCAAATGGTTGTATATTCACCCTGCTTTCTCCCTTTATGTCTTAATCCTATTTTGTTGGGTATTATTCCTGCCACTTCACTGAAAATGCTTTACTACAAGTCTCCAGGGGTCTTGTTTTTATTGAAGCCCATGTCACCAATGATTTTTCATCATATCTGAGAGGTCAACTCTATTTGACACATTGATCATTTGACTCATACTGAACAAGTTCTTAACCTCATTCCTGGGACAACCCTTCCCCTGCCCCCCCATCCCTGGTTTTCCTCCTGTCTCTCTTGATGTTCCCTTTTGGTTTTTATTATTCACTTTGCCTAATGTCCATAACTGCAAATGTTTACACATATTAAGGCTTTGATTCCTGCTGTATCTGCTTCCTCATGCTAGGCTTTAATTCTTTGCCACGTCTCTTAAAATACTAACTATATACCGACAACCTTCAAGTAAGTATTTCCAGCCTAACTTTGCACTGCTTAAGCATTATTTACATTTACTTCTTCTTTGTCTCACATTGGACAACTAATAGAATTCTCAAACTTAGAATATTTAAACCTTCTTCTTGTCCTCCTAAAAATGCATCACCATTGACTGCCTCATTCTTA
The DNA here is from genome assembly GCF_023159225.1 of Perognathus longimembris pacificus. NCBI lineage: Eukaryota > Metazoa > Chordata > Mammalia > Rodentia > Heteromyidae > Perognathus > Perognathus longimembris. The sequence continues at coordinate 55,250,840 of NC_063164.1, read as the reverse complement.
CTCAATGATAAATTCATCTTTCAAATAACTTGTATCAAAATAGATGGCATCATCACTGATTTCTCTATTTCTCCTAGGTAAATCCCATCTCTTAGGGAATCCTGTTGGTTATATCTGAATACACATTATAGAACCCAACACACTTCTCACTTCTTGTTGTTGCAACTCCTCTCAACAAAACTTACTACCTCTCTACTCTATGTTCCCACCACTTCTCACTTGGATTATTTCAATAGCATATTAAATGACCTCCCTGCCTCTACCCATAGTTCAAGTCTGTTCTTCATATAACTACCTGAACAATTCTTCTAAATCATGAAATATATTGTAGTATTCTTGTTCTCCCAGATTTCCAGTGAAATCATGTGATTTAGAGCATACGGAAATGTTTCCTTTCACCATGAAGCTTTATTTGATCTATCCTTTTTACTTCTCCTTACAATTTTCCCAAGAACCATCCTTTCCTCGACCAAGAAATTCTATGGAATATGTGTGATGTTGGATCTCTGCTTTTACCTTTTCTTCAGCTATGAGCCGAGCTTGTTCCTTCAGTGCATTCAGTTTTATCTCAAATAGGTCCTCATTCTGCCCTGCCTCATAGTAAATAAAATAGTTTCCACATAACTTTCTTTTACCTGAGTTTATTTTTGTTTTTAGACTTTGATTGCCTGTTCTGTCTTTTTTTCTTCCAAAGGAATGTAAACTTCAGGAGGGTGTAGGATATTGATAATTCCCCTGCTCTGAGATTGATGTTCACTTTACAAAGATAGAATATACACAATGCTACAATAATTCCTTGAGTAAAGCTGTAGTCTTTTGTTGTGCTGGGTTGAGAATGGTTGATCCATGTTCTTCCCATTTAATGGTGTTTTAAGCAAAGCCATAAAACAGCGATTGAAACACAAGAATCAAGGTTAGAAGAGAGCCCAAAGGCTCAGTGAGTTAATACAATCCTCTTACCTGCATAGCATTCCAGCATCATCCATCTTCATTGAGTGTTTGTCTTACTTTTATTACTCTTTCAGCCTTCCAAAAACTTGATAGAAAACCTTTCCCAATATTTAATTATTCTTTCAATTAAGCACCTATTTTTTAAGATAAATTGGATTTGATTGCCACAGTTTAAGCCCCTTCGTTTTGTTGATCTTCTGGGGAAATAGAAAGTTCCCCATAGGAAATACCCTGGTACATTAATCTGTAGGTTCAGTACTTAAGTGCATGCATGGCAAGGGCACTAATGCTGGCTGGCTGTTGTAGAAGGGTAGGAAAATTTTTAGCCATTTCAACAATTTGAATGTTTTGATCACTACACTTAATTCATTTAATTCATTTTGTTGTTGAGCTGTAAATGCCTGGTTTCATTGACTGTTCCAAAACACAGACAAATGAAAAAGCAAAGTTCACATGGCAAATGGGCAACAATAACATTTAATTTCAAGATCTTGAATTTCAAAGTAATATTTAGTTAATCTTAATGGTGGTTTATGGTTTTAATACTACTTTTCCACTTCATTCCTGATGGTGCTCATCATGAATCTGAGGAGGGTTTGGAGTGAGGTGGCAGGAAAAGGGACAGAATGGGACAGTTTTATCACCCAGTCATAATCATGTTTCATAATTGAGCTATCCTAGGGGAACTGATATATCTGCTGTACCTGGTGATGGTCACTCAGTGGGTTTGACTATGCTGTGGGCAGGGCATCATTGCAACCAGTCACAAGACACAGTTTATGACTGGAAAGTCTTCTTCATTTGTTGGAGTATCTCTCTGTATATCTCTCCCTCTGCCCTCTTCCTTCTCCACCATTGTTAAGATACATATAAAATTGGAATTAATGGCTTTATTTTCATAGTACTTTAAAGATAATTATCTATTGTTTTTGCAATCTTAATGTTGTCTGAATATCCGTCTTTTTTAAAAATTTATTTATTAATTGAACATTTTTTTGACAAGGTGTTGTGCAAAAAGGGTACAGTTACATAGTAGGGCAGTGTGTACATTTCTTGTGATATCTTATGCCCTGTTTTTCTTTCCCTTCTCTAGGTCAGGTAGACATATATACAATATGCAATTTATCAAAAACATATACAGTAGCCAGTGGCCTACGCCAAAGAAAATTCACCTAGGGCTTTAAACGTAATGTCGACAATAGACAATATGTCGACAATAGTCCTTTATGAACGTACATACATAGCTTTTGAGCTACTGTGATCCACTGAGACGTCGATTTTTGACCTTTATATGTTGAGTAGTTGTTTGGTTTCAGTTACATAATGTAGGGTCGCTGACCCAAATCTGTGGGAAATACCAATTGACAATAAGTTTTTGATTTCACAGACCTGGTCTCTACTGTCTCCCCCTCCCCCCACCTTAACAGTTATATATCAAGGAGATCATGCCCCTTTGTTTTCTGTGTTCTAGGCTTGTCGCGCTCAACATTATTAGTTCAAGTTCTGACCATTTCCCTGCAAATACCAATATTTCACCATTTCTAATCGCTATGTAGTATTCCATTGTGTATAGGTACCATATTTTTTGGATTCATTAATCTGTGGAGGGGCATCTGGGTTGTTTCCATATTTTGCCTATTGTGAATTGTGCAGCAATAAACATGGAAGTGCAGATGTCTTTTTGATATCGTGGGACCTGTTGTTCAGGATAGATGCCTAGGAGTGGTATGGCTGGGTCATAGGGTAGGTCTATGTTGAGCTTTTTGAGAAACCTCCACACTGTTCTCCAAAGTGGTTGTACTAATTTGCACTCCCACCAAAAATGGAGGAGGGTTCCTCTTTCCTTGCACCCCCTCCAGCATTTGTTGTTTCTTGAGTTCAGAGTATAGGGCATTCTAACGAGTGAGGTGGTATCTCAGGGTTGTTTTTATTTGCATTTCCTTTACTGCCAGGGATGTTGAACATTTCCTCATATGTTTCTTTGCCATTTTTATCTCTTCTCTTGTGAAGTCTCTCTTTAGCTCCTTTGCCCATTCCCTAATTGGTTTACTGGTCTTGGAGGGGTTTAGTTTTTTGTGTTCTCTGTAGATGACAGATATTAGGCCTTTGTTGGTTGCTGTGCTGGTAAAGATCCTTTCCCATATGGTTGGCTGTCTTTCTAGGTTGGTGGCTATGTCCTTAGCTGTGCAGAAACTTTTTAATTTGTAGTAGTCCCATTTGTCAAGTCTCTCCCCTATTTGTTGTGTCCCTGGGACTCTATTCAGGAAGTTCCTTCCTGTGCCTATAAGTTCTAGCATCTTTCCTACTCTATCCTTCAGAAGTTTCAAGGATTCAGGTCTGATGTTGAGGTCCTTGATCCATTTTGAGTTGATCTTGGTGCATGGTGATAGGCTTGGTTCTACTTTGAGCTTTCTGCATATGGCTGCCCAGTTCTCCCAGCACCAGTAGTTGAAAGAGCTCTGTTTATTCCATTGTATGTCTTTAGCTCTTTTGTCGAATATCAGCTAAGTGTAAGAGTGCGGTTTTATTTCTGGATCTTCAATTCTAATCCATTGGTCTTCAGGTCTGTTTTTATACCAATACCAGGCTGTTTTTGTTATGATGGCTCTATGGTAGAGCTTGAAGTCTGGTATTGTGATACCTCCTGCACTGCTTTTTTTGCCTAGAATTGCTTTGGCTATTCTAGGTCCTTTGCTGTTCCATATGAATTTATGGGTTGCTTTCTCTATTTCAGTGAAGAATGTAGCTGGGATTATGATGGCGATTGCATTGAATTTCTATAACAATTTGGGCAATATGGCTATTTTCACTATATTGATTCTGCCTACCCATGAGCATGGGAGGTCTTTCCATCTCCTTGTGTCTTCTTTGATTTCCCTTATTAGATTTTTATAGTTTTCATTAAATAGGTCCATCACGTCCTTGGTTAAGTTGATCCCTAGGTACTTTATTCTTTTTTTGGCTACTGTAAATGGAATTGTTTCCATAATTTCCTTTTCTGTTTGTATATTGCTGGTGTACAGAAAAGCTGCTGACTTTTGTGGATTGATTTTGTATCCTGCTACTTTGCCAAAATGGTTTATTAGGTGTAGAAGTTTGGGGACTGAGTTTTTTGGGCCCTTCAGATATAAGATCATGTCGTCTATGAACAGGGATAACTTGATTTCTTCCTTGCTGATGTGGATCCCTTTGATGTCCTCCTCTTACCTTATTGCTATGGCTAGGGATTCCAGCACTATGTTGAAAAGAAGTGGGAAGAGTGGGCATCCTTGTCTTGTTCCTGAGTTTAAGGGGAATGATTTAAGTTTCTCTCCATTTAATTAGCAGTTGGTCTGTTGTATATGGCTTTTATTGTTTTGAGGAATGTTCCATCTATTCCTGTTCTCTCCAAAGCTTTTAATAAGTATGGATGTTGTATTTTGTCAAAGGCTTTTTGGGCATTGACTGGGATAACAATGTGATTCTTGATTTTAGTTCTGTTTATGTGGTGAATTACGTTGATTGATTTACGGATGTTGAACCATCCTTGTGACTGTGGGATGAAGCCTACTTGGTCATGGTGTATAATTTTCTTGGTCAGTTTCTGGATCCTGTTAGCTAATATTTTATTGAGGAGCTTTGTGTCTGTGTTCATTAGTGATATTGGTCTGTAGTTCTCTTTTTTTGTTGGGTCTTTGCCTGGTTTGGGAATGAGTATGATATTAGCTTCATAGAATTAGTTTGGGATTTCTCCCTCTGTTTCTATTTCGTGGAAGAGTTTGAGGAGAATTGGTATTAGCTCCTCACTAAAAGTTTTGTAGAATTCATTGGTGAATCCATCTGGGCCTGGGCTTTTCTTTGTTGGGAGGTTCTTGATTACCTCCTGTATCTCACTGTAAGTTATTGGTTTATTTAGTTGATTTATTTCTTCTTGGTTCAGTTTGGGCAGTTTATACTTCTCTAAAAATTGATCCATTTCTGTAAAATTATTGTTTTTTAGTGAGTAGAGGTTTTGGAAATAGCCCCTTACAATTGTTTGAATATCATGTGTACGTGTTGTAATTTTTCCAGTGGAGTCCCTGATTTTACATATATGAATCTCTTCTCTTCTTTTTTTTGTAAGTCTTGCGAGGGGTCTGTCAATTTTATTTATTTTCTCAAAGAACCAACTTTTAGTCTTATTTATTTGTTGAATGGTCTTTCTATTTTCAATCAGATTTATCTCTTCTTTAATCTTTGTGATCTCTCTCCTCCTAGTCATTTTAGATTCTGTCATTTCTTGTTTCTCCAGTTGTTTTAGTTTCATCGTGAGGTTATTCACCTGCTCTGCTTCCATTCTTTTAATGTGAGTGCTGAGGGCAATGATCTTGCCCCTCAGTACTGCCTTAGCTGTGTCCCATAGGTTTCTTTGTGATGTATTTTCATTGTCATTGTGGCTTATGAATTCGTTGATTTCATCTTTTATTTGGTCTGTGGCCCAAGTGTTGGATAACAGTGTGGGGTTTAGCCTCCAAGAATGTGTACAGCCTCTGTGGTATCCTTTGTTGTTGAGGGTTACCTTTAATCCACTGTGATCAGATATAATACATGGGATGCCGTCAATACTTTTGTATTTGCTGAGGTTTTTTGTGTGGGCTATGACATGGTCTATTTTGGAGTATGATCCATGGGCTGCTGAGAAGAAGGTGTATTGGGTCTCTGTAGGGTGGAAGATTCTGTATAGATCTGTCAGATCCATTTGGGATATGGTGTTACTTAGGTCCTCAGCTCCCTTGCTGATCCTCTGGGTGTTGGATCTGTCTCTTGGGGAGAGTGGGATATTTAGGTCTCCCACTATGATTGTGTTTGCATCTATCTTGTTCTGTAATTCTGTGAGAATTTGCTTGACATATGTGGGGCCTCTTTTGTTTGGTGAGTATACATTTGTCACCGTGATATCTTGATTCTGGATTTTTCCTTGTATTAAAATGTAGTGTCCTTCTTTGTCTTTTTGAGTTGATTTTAATGAAAAGTCCAGCTAGTCTGAGATCAGGATGGCTACTCCTGCCATTTTGGTAGGTGGGTTTGCTTGGAAGATCTTGCTCCATCCTTTCATTCGGAGCCTGTTTTTATCCCTTGTTGTAAGGTGGGTCTCTTGTAGACAACAGATGGCAACTTTTTGTTTGTGGATCCACTCTGCCAGTCTGTTCCTCTTTATGGGAGAGTTTATGCCATTTATATTCAGAGATCAAGGATAGGAGTGTTTTTTTCCCCTTCCATTTTCCTGTGAGACTGTTTTTCCTCTCTCTTTTTTTTTTGTCTTTAATGAGTTATTCTAACAGTTGGGCTCTGGCTATTGTAGTTTCTTTCTGTTGCTGTCTGTGTGTCCTGTGCGATTTCTGTTGGTTGGGGTTCCCGTCTTAGAATTCACTGTAAGGGTGGTTTTTCATTCACATACTCCTTTAGTTCTCTTTGCAATGGAAAGATCTGGTTTTACCCTCGAATATGAATTGAGTTTAGCTGGATATCTTATTCTGGGTTGGCAATTGTTGGCCTGTAGGACTTGGATTGTGTTCTTCCACTCTCTTTGCGCGTGGTAGGTTTGTGTGGAGAGGTATGCTGTTATTCGGATCCTTTTCCCATTGTAGTAAATCTCTTTCTTCACTTTGGCTGCATTCAAAATTTGCTCTTTATTCTTGAGATCTGAAGTCTTGATTATTATGTGCCTGGACGAGGATTTTCTAGGTTCTGGTCTGGCAGGCATCCTATAGGCTTCAGTTACCTGGGTGAGGTCCCTTGTGAGATTGGGGAAGTTTTCTGCAATAATTTTATTGAAAATATGTCGGAGTCCTTTGCTCTGGTATTCAGCTCTTTCTTCTATTCCAGTTATGCGCAGAATATATCTCTTGTCTTTGTTCACTAGCTCCTGGATTAGTCTGCCCTGGAGCTTTACCATTTGTTGGAGTGTGGTAATTTTCTGGTCCTTATCAGCTGCATCGGCATCCAAGAGAGAGATTCAGGATTCAATATGGTCAATTCTTTGTGCTGTGGATTCAAGTGTGGAGTTTACGGATGTCAGGGAGCTATTTATGGTTGCCAGATCAGTGCTGATTGTGGAAATTTCTTCCTTTAAAGAGTTGTGTTTTAGGGCTGGGGATATGGCCTAGTGGCAAGAGTGCCTGCCTCATATACATGAGGCCCTGGGTTCAATTCCCCAGCACCACATATACAGAAAATGGCCAGAAGTGGCGCTGTGACTCAAGTGGCAGAGTGCTAGCCTCGAGCAAAGAGAAGCCAGGGACAGTGCTCAGGCCCTGAGTCCAAGCCCCAGGACTGGCAAAAAAAAAAAAAAGAGTTGTGTTTTAAATCTATTTTTTCATGCATTTCGCTTCTCAGGATGTTACGGTCTTCTTTAACAGAGGTTTTCACTGTCTCCATTTTTACTTCCATTTCTTTCTTGATTTCCTGAAAGTCCTTCTTCAAGACGTCCATTCTAAACTCCTAGAATTGTTTTCTGAATTCATTCCTGAGGCTTTCCATCATTTCTGCTATCATAGCCTCAGTTGTTTTTTTATTCTCCATCTCCTCTTCGGTCGTATTGATTTTTGGCGCTAGCGAGTTGGCTTGCCCTTTCATGTAATTTTTTTTTTTTTTTTTTTTTTTTTTTTGCCAGTCCTGGGCCTTGGACTCAGGGCCTGAGCACTGTCCCTGGCTTCTCTTTGCTCAAGGCTAGCACTCTGCCACTTGAGTCACAGCGCCACTTCTGGCCATTTTCTGTATATGTGGTGCTGGGGAATCGAACCCAGGGCTTCAAGTATACGAGGCAAGCACTCTTGCCACTAGGCCATATCCCCAGCCCCTAATTTTTAATATTTATTTGTGATTTGCGCATCTGGAGATCTGTAGGTGGCTTCCTTGGGTTGGCTTTGTGCTGGTTTCCACTGGTCCGTCAGTGGGAGACTTGTTTGTGTCCTGGCTCTGGGTTTGAGTTTGGCTGTTGAACCTTGCTGTCCAATGGGTGAGCATGACTGTCTCTATTGTTGCTGAGATGGTCACCCTCCCTGCTCTTGGGGGTGGGTTGGTTCTGTGTCTTTCTCTGCAGGATAGTGTCTTGCTGACCCTAGCGTGCCCCTGGTGGGGGTTTGCGGGTCGCTGATTCTGCGTGGCGTGGAGGCTTTTCTCTTCTTTGGTTCTTTTTTCCACTCGGTATCTTGGTCAGAGGCACTCACCTCTCAGATTGAGATTTGCTGCTAACAGGCGGCTCACCAACCTGTGTGGTTGCTCAGGGCTGGTGTTGTTGTTGAGGGGCAGCCCACCCACTTGTGTGAAATGCACCTATCTGAGCGGGTGCTGCTGCTGGGGGGCCCTGCCCACCTGTGCAGAGTGTGTCTACCAGAGCGGGCGCTGCTCCTGGGGGGGCCCTACCCACCTGTGCGAAGTGAACCTATCAGAGCGGGTGTTGTAGTTTGTCTGCTTGTCTGCTCCCGCAGAGGGTTGGGCAGGAGATCCTCCTGCTGGAGGGCTAGCATGCTGGCCCACGCTGGCCCTGGGGGGGGGGGGGGGTTGTGCTTGTGCACTCTAGTGCTTCCTTTGGGGATGTGCTGCCCCGAGTTGTTGGAGTGTGTTTGTGCCCTCTTGCGAGTTTGCTGTGGGGGGCGGTATGCATGAGTCCCAGCAAGGTCAAGTGTTGGGCATGGGATGGTGCCCACAGACTCTGTGCCTCAGCTGTGAGGGAGGCTTGTGTTTGGGCCCAGGTGTCCCTGCTGGGCTGGTATTGCCCACCAGCGAGCCTGTGACTGTTGTTCAAAAAGTCCGTGAGGACCAGGCACCTCAGGTGGGGCTTCCAATGCCTACCAGTCCCAGGGCCCTGTTGGGGAGGGGGCGGAGCCGGTGTAGCCTGGTTCAGGCTCCTCTGCTGCCTTGGTGCTGCTCAGCCCCTGCTAGCTCCTGTGTCCTCCCAGAGTCTGCAGGGACTTTTGCCGCCTGGTTTGGGGATCCCTCATTCCCTCAGGGTAGGGAGGGGAAGGGAGGGAGTTCTAGCTTCTTTGTAGGTTTTGGGTCTCTGCTAGAGCTGGTCTCCCATTTGGGGGGGGGGGATGGTAATGGGGAACTTACTGGTCCTGGATTGTGTGTGTGTCCCAAGCTGCTGTGGGCGTTTCAGGGGTGGGGTGCTGGGGTGTGGTGATCGGTCATTTGGTGGTGGTGGCCCCGGCTCTCCCCTTCTGCGCTGCCTGGTTCCCCTGCTGCTTACATCTAATCCAGGCTGTTTGGTCCCACAATTCCAGTCCCTTGCTGCCACCGTCTGTCTCCTCTGCACTCCGTCTGGGGTCTGTGGAGCTCCTGCTGTCTGGACTCTGTGCTCCTGGTGTGACTTTTCAGCAGTTGGTTTGCTGGCGCCAGGTCCCCTTTCTCAGTTCAGGCCAAGGTCAGCGGGTGGGGGGGGTACCCCGGAGATTTTCCAGCTCCATGCAGGTTATAGGCGCTTCTTTTTTTGTTCTTTTTCATTTCCTGAGTTTCTCTGTTGCTTCTGGCTGCTGGGTTTGCAGGATTCTTGATGGGGTGTTGGGTGCTGGAGTTCCCAGCTTGCTATTCAGTTGGAGCGAGTTGGGGTGCCTCCCTACTGTGGCGGCACCATCTTCCCTCTATCTGAATATCTGTCTTATAACAGTTAATAATATTTAAGTCTTTTCTCTGCCTGATTAACATCTGTTCTTGGTGTTTGGGGTTTTGCTCTTTGGCTCTCAGATGTATGACTTCTTTTTCATTCATTGTGCTCCAGGTTTGCACTTCTGAGCCTACGTACTTTTCCTCTATTGTGGAGCCGTTATCTCTGTAGAATGTTTTTCCTCCTCCTGTGCTTTCTTTCCTTCTGGAATCCCATTTAGATATAGGTTACACTTTCATATTCTATCTTCTACTTCTTAACCTGATTTTCATATTTTGTATCTTTTATGTGTTTATTATACAATAGCTAATTTCCTAAGATCTATCAGTTAGTTTAATTAAATACTATTGTAAAATAAGTAGGATGCTTGCTGGGAAAGAAGGAAGAAAGGCAAAAACATTGATACTTGGAGGATTAGAGATTAATTTGTTCCAGATTTGCCGTGTTTATGTAAAACCCATGATAAATATAAGTATGATTGAGCCATCGGTAACATAAAAACATTGCAAGCCATGGGCCAACAAAAAAAATCTCCTTGACAAAGGATAAAAAGACAAATGACTCCAAAAGCAATACTTGCAAAACCATTTCACGTAAATCAACTGAAAAACTCATGGTGGGAGAAGGAAAGGGAGAGGGAAAGGGGAGAATGAGGGAGGAGGTAACAAACAGTACAAGAAATGTACCCAAGTCCTAACATATGTAACTGTAACTCATCTGTACATCACTTTGACAATAAATAAGCAATTATTAATTTATAAAAATCTCTTTGTAAATTGTGAAGTTACACATATAATGAATATTTTAGGAGTGAATTAGATCTTGAGGCAGTGATTATAACTCATGATATGCTAGAATGATGATTATTTCCTCTGTCAAGTAGCCAATGAGCACAAGCATGCCAAGAAAATAAAATACACATACATTTTTATTCCATTCTAGTTACAGTTACAGTTAAATTGAGTCATCATAGGCTAATTTTTTAATTATTTTAGTATGACTTTTTCTTACATTTTTAGTATTCTGATAGAGATTGACAATTATAAAGACGAGGGAAATAGTGTTGATTAGCGTTTATGATACTCAGCATTAATGACATAATGCTGCTGAATCTCAGGGAAAATCAAGCTTTGTCAGCTGACAGAGTTAATCTAGTGCTTCAATATTTTCCTGGCAGACAACTTGTTTTATTGAAGAAAGAGAGAACATAAACCTCTGAGTTTGTTCAGTCTGGAAAGAAGGCAAAAACTAAAAACCTGAACAAAAAGAAAGCAGGCAAAAAAAAAAAAAGTCATATTCCCTAATTTAACAAAGACTAGCATCTGACATTAATTGTACAATCAAAGTAATTAGGAAATTTTTATATATAAAATTATTGTATTATTTCTGTTGAACAGCTTTTACTATATAAGACACTAAAAAGAGCCATTATGGGTCAAAACATTATTTTGTACTTACTTAGCATATGAGGTCAGAAAGTCCAATTTGAAAGTGTCTTACTCAACAAAATATATTTGGTGTACCATCATTACAACTAGATATTGAAATTCATTTCAGATATGCAGTTTCCTAAATGTTAGGAAAAAAAGGAGATGAAGAAAAGAAGGACAAAGAAAGCCAGAATAGAAAAGAAAGAAGGGAAGGAGAGGCAGGAAAGGAGTGGATGAGAATAGAAAACAATGTGAGAAAAATAAAGAATTCGTAAATGGCATTGAAGCAACTATAAAGTTCCTTTTATCACTGGTTCTGGGGCTTGATCTCAGGCCCTGTGTGTTGTCCTTGAGCCTTTTTGTGTTCAAGGCGATCGATCACTCTACCATTTGAGCCCCAGCACCACTGCCTTTTACTGAATATTTTACTAGAGACAGACTCACAGACTTTCCTGCCCATGCTGGCTTCAAACCTCGCTCCTTAGATCTCAGTCTCGTAAACAGCTAGGATTACAGGTGTAAACTGCAGGTGCCCAGCTAAGACATGACTTTTTATTGAAATTCATATTATTAAATATTTTCTTTGTCCTAACATGATAAACACACAAAAGGAAAGGATGATCAGTCTTGTTCATCACTGCCCAATAACATCTTCCACTTATACTTGAGAGTTTCCCAGGATAGTTGACTGTCCTTTCCTTCTGCTTTATCAATGAATTACAGAATTTTCTATGGTAGCTTTTGGTGTTGAGCTCTAATTTTATTCCATTGTGGTCTGACAGCATGCGGGGAATTATTTCAATATTTCTGAATTTGCACCAATTTGTTTTATGACCTAAAATGTGCTCTATTTTGGATAATGTTCCATGTGCTGCTTAGATGAACATATAATCTGATGTTTCTGAGTGAAATATTCTATAATGTCTTTTAGGTCTAGTTGATCTATACAATTTTTTAATTCTGAGGTTTCTCTGTTGAGTTTTTAACGTGTTGATCTATCCAGAGGTGATAGTGGTGTGCTAATGTCTAAAGTCACCAACAATCAATGTGTTTGGATCTAGGTGGCTTTTTTTAGGGCAAGTAGTGTTTTGTTTTTTTTGATGAATTTGGGTGCTCCAGCATTTGGTGTATACATATTTAGAATTGTTATATCCTCCTCTAGGAGAGATCCTTTTTATCAGTATGTAATGCCCTTCTTTAACTCTTCTCACTAATTTTAATTTTTACCTGATATTAGAATTGTGACTCTGGACTGCTTACGGGGACTGTTTGCTTGATAGATTTTATTCCAGCCTTTCACTTTCAAAATACATATTTGGGGGGAAAGGTGTGTCTCTGGAAGACAATAGAAAGATAATTTTCTATGCCTTGATTCTGAAAAGGCGATCCTTATCTTAGGCATTAAGTTGTCCTTTTATATTAAGAAGGTGAAGAAGAAAAAGAAGAGTGTCAGAAGAAAGTGGTTGGCCTCTTTTATATAGAACTTTTGCCTCCTAAAGATTATAGATGATATAAGAATACCTCAGAAACAGTAAATGCAGATCCTCCTTCTCAACACCTCTGGTACAAGAAACAGAGTGTAAACAGAGAGAAAGGAAAGAGCCTCCTGACACTGGTAGGGGACTAGGCTGACCAAAAGGCTATAAATTGGCTGAGTATAAGCGGGATGAAACTTCCTTTACCCAAAATTATCATACTACATTTTGTGTGCTAGATTTGCTCTGATTATTTCTTGCCCTATTTGGATTTTGGAACTCCTGCCAAATGTCCTAGATGCCTGACCACAGTAACTCTACTACTGGATAAGGGGGAGGGTGGAGGAGGAGATAGCAGTATCTGTGCAGACATGTCTCTGAAAGGATAAAATGAGGGCACTGTAGGATATGAACAAATTTTAAAAGAAAATGATTAAAAATCTAGAGAAATAAGTGGTACATGTTCTTCTCTAAACTCTGCCTTTCCTATTTCTGTGAAAGAGACAATAATCTACCCAGTTGTTAGCATCACCAGAGGGAAGTCATTCTTTCCAGGACTCATACTTGAACTCTGAGCCAGTAGCTTTGTTGACTTGTTTCTTTTTGTAAACTTGCGTGCTCATATGGTGCTCATCATTTAGTCACATCTACAGTCTGGCATGTTTCTGGTTAAGTCTCCCATACTTGCTTGTAGTCAAGGAAATTATAGAGTATCCAAAGAATACAACAATGTGTAATGAATACTTTATTCTACTATTCTCAGGACCATGAAAGCATAGTTATATTCACATCTGTGCGTGTTGATTTATAGGCATTTAAAGACACTAATGTTTTGAAATATATGTTAGTACACCCCCTTTGTGTCACCCCAGAAGGGAGAGTGGTTATCACACGATTCACAGAAGAGAGCTAAGGTTATAGTCCAAGATTATGTTGCTCATCTACACACACACACACGCACACACACACACACACACACACACCCCACTATACTAAAAATTAGTAACAAATACAAGCAACTCACAAAGAGCCAGGAAAATAGGCTAACTTTTTAAGTTCATATTAATTATGGAACGTCCTTTCTTCCTCCAATCATACAAATATGATTAAAATTATCAAAAACAGCTTAAATCACAACATAGTCACTTCTTTCCTATTTTAAAAAGAGATTTGGGTGACAAGAGAGTTTGCTTTACCAATGAAAAATTCTTGGCAATTCAGTACAAAAGAGTCTTCCAAGACTCTTACAAGTCAAAAAAAATGCAAATATTTATAATTTCCTCTATCAAAGGTTAACTAAAAAATGTCATTGTCCTGAATAAATGCATTATTCAAACTAGAAAAAGTGTCTTATTCTGCAAAAGCAGGTTTTCTCTTATAAGTCTAGTGATATATATATGTATATATATACATATATATATATATATATCTGTTATGATTTATGATACTAATTACTTTTTGGCATGCCAGTACAAGCTGTAGGTCACATAATCATGCAGAATATAATTATGGTAACATCACTTACAGTGCTATACTCATTGTCTGTTCATAGTAAATCCAAAACAGCCTTCATTCTCTCCTTGCAATTTTATTTCTTAGAAGGTAAGATGAAGCTAACAATTTAATTTTGTTTACTCAAAACATTAATGAAAACAAGAAGTAGCTACACATAATTTCAATTTCAATTAAATTTAATTTAAGGAACTTTTTTGCCTACATTTTATTATTTTCTATTTTCTAAATGTGGGCTAACCAAATCTGGAATGATTTTTTTCTACTTTCAACAATTAAAAACTACTTTTACTGTTTGCAGATGAGTACATTAAATGGGATTCAGATTTCATTAAGAACAAATAGAATCCATTAAAATGAGTTACTATAGAGAAATTACTAGTTATTTCTCTAGTGTTGTGATTGGAAGAACTCTATAAACTTTTCCAAAATGACTCCACTATCTATTCTTATCTCCCATACTCATAGGAATGTGAACTTGACCTAGTCCTCCAAAATGTTATCAGTAGAGTTGAGCTGTCTAGTCCAGAAGGTGCCTAATGACCTCAAACCTATGACACCGATCACCACAAAAGTGCCTGCATGTACCACTAATCCATGTAATATTGTCCTATCAGTCATTTGTACGGTGGCTCCTGGATCAGCAGTCTGATGTGGGGGCTTGTAGGAAACACAAGTATCACAGAGCTTGAGTTAGGATTTGCATTTTATTGGGATCCCTGGATGATTTATATGCACAGGAAGGTGTGGAAAGTGCTGTATGGGCTACCAACTGTATGCCTGCTCACTCTTCCCCATAATAACTCTCATGTTCACTGTGGTTGTTGTTTTCTTAAGAATTGAAAACTATGCACCATGTTTTTTTGATCCAACTTCTGCCCAAAACAAAATTGCTTACTTTCTGTGAATTCTCAGAGATGTCAGTTGGCATGAAATGACTTGTCTTTTTTTTATTGTTTTGCCATTGGCTCTATCTGGTTGGTAAAGATATTTCACCTCACAGATATCTTTTGAATGAAATATTGAGTCTAATTTTATATTTTATCTCATTCTTCTCAAAACCCAGTCCTAGAGAATTAAATTATTTTCTCTATAAGACTTGAGAAAATGGAGATTGGAATATGTGAGATATGTGGGTAGCTTCATTCAAACAAAGCTCCCAGACAATGGCATTGATGGAAATAAATACTAAATAAGCAAGTAGTCATTTTCCACTATTAAAGCACAAAGTCCAAAATTAAAATCTATAATAAAAGCAGTTTTTATTTGGATAAAATTTAAACCAAAAAAATTATTTGTTCTAGTCAACTGGTAGCAATTTTATAATTAATGCTTCCTCTTTATTTTATTTTTTGAATATTTTTTTTAGCTGTACAAAGAAGTTGCAATTCAACAGAGAAGTTTATGGGTATGTGCCTCTTGATCAAAGTCACCCCTTTTAAGATTCTCACTCAATCCTTTCACTCCATTCTTTCCCTCACTTTTCTTAATTTTTAGGTTATGTATTTTGCCATTTAGCATAGCAGGTTATATATAAAATGCATCTTGATGTGTGTCTTCCTTTAAATATCTTCATCCCCCCTTGAACCCATTCCTTCCCTTATTTTTCTCAATTTTGTGGTGTATGCATTCTTGCCTGCATTGTGCTATCTTCCTCTATTTATTCTTCTACCTCTCTCCCTTCAACAACCCATCTTGAAAGTACTCATTTCCTGGTACTTTACTGTATTTAAATGCACTTTGGGGAAATGTGCTCCTTCCTTCCTTCTTTCCTTCCTTCCTTCCTTCCTTCCTTCCTTCCTTCCTTCCTTCCTTCCTTCCTTCCTTCCTTCCTTCCTTCCTTCCTTCCTTCCTCTCTCTCTCTCTCTCTCTCTCTCTCTCTCTCTCTCTCTCTCTCTCTCTCTTTCCATTTTTGGTCTGATCAGTAATTTCTGAGCTTGATTTCCATATATCCTGTTCATTTTGCTTTCATTCTATTGCATTTTTCCTTTAAAGAAGAAAAAAATTATTCTCTCTCTGATTTCACTCTGATTATGTGGTCAAGAGGATAAATTGTCAATTTTAGCTTTCTGACTCACTTTGATTAATGATGCCTGTCTTGTCCAAGCCATATTTCTTTCTATTCTCCTCTTTGCCTACAAGTACTAATTTATTTGATAGCAACCAACTTACATTTATATGAAATCAGATGGGAATTTTCAGTGAATGAGTTATAAAATTTCTGTAAGTGTCTTTTTCTCTGTTCCACTTTTGTGTTATAGATATTTGAGGTGTCTCAGACAAGGACTTAAACTGTTCACACAACAATGAAGTACATAACGACTTGAAGTAATTCAAACTTCTCTAGTACAATCATGACATTTCAGTTCTCCTCTTGAAAAATCTGAAATAGTTAGAAATCACTTCAATTCGCTGCTTCCTTTTGATTCATTAAGTCACATTGTGCTAGCATCACTACCTAGTGCTAGTAGACCATTGGTTGAGTGCCTATTAGATTTTTATGTGTGATGATTATATTCTTTTACATGAGTGACACTCAGCTCAGCCTAGACTCCCAGTTGTGGCCACGTAGGCTGAAATAATTGAATTCATTATCCTTAATTAATATGGTTTGAATCTCCCTGACTGTAAATCAGTTTTGCATGGTCCATTACCTTAAAATATAAATCATGTAGTAAAAGCAGAATTGGACCCATTGTCACAACATGCGCCTTTGTCTTCGAACTTGTCTTCAACTTTGTCTTGGATGGCTCTATACTCTGCAAAGGTTACCAGAACTTGACTTTATTTATTTATTTGTTTGTTTCTTTGGTGTTGGTACTGGTACTGGGGCTCCCACTTGCAGCCTGAGCTTTTGCAGTTTGGATGGTGGGGGCTCAAGGTTAGTAATCTTATTTGAGCCACAGCTCCACTTACAGCTATTTTGGTGCTTTATTGCAAAGAAGAGTCTCATGGACTTTTCAGCCTGGGTTGGCTTCGCAAAGCAATCCTCAGATCTCTGCCTCCTGAAGAGCTAGTGTTGCAGATGTGAGCCACTGGTGCCCAGCTTGAACTCTACATATTTTATGGCAATGTAAACACTGACAGTGAACTTAGAGGGATATTCTGAAGATATCAAATGTGTATAAGTTCTTCTGAACCAGTGTTTAAATAAACCCAAAATATTAGCTGTGTTTGATTTCTTTTATTAGATCCTGTTATGTTTTCCTTTTAACTGCTTCAGTCATCTTCTTATGTAATTTATAGAAGATCACTTCTCTGCCTGCTCTGGTTTTTAAAAAGAAAAAAAATCTGCCCTGTGGTAATTTGTATTCACTCTATGTTGTCATAACCTTTCCCGTTGTATTCACTTTCCTATTGTGTTTCAAGATTTAAATAAGGCATAGGAAGTGATTTCACTGTGAGATCCCACAAAATATGTCAGTCCATAACTGGGCAACCACACACAAGTTTTGCTGTGTAATTGTACTGAGTTTAAAATGTGATCAACCCAGGGCTATAATTTCCTCCTGAACATCATATATATACATACATAATATATATATATGTATGTATATATATGGAGAGAGAGAGTTTCTGCCTATGGACAAAAAATATACTCTGGTTTAGAGGCTTTTACCTACAAAATGCTTTTATAAAGAAATGGAATTATATTGGGAATAATGGTGATATATTAGTACAAAAGGACTAGAACTCTATTCACAAATATGTTTAAGGGTCTATTCTATGATGTTGATGGAAAAGCAAATCCATGAAGTGAAATTTTGCCTTTCCTATCTGGTTTATAAAATGTACACGTTACCAAGAATGGGCAAAATCTTTGAAGCACTATAATACCCTGTAGATCTTCACATTATTTACTATTAAAAGGTTTTCAGTACATATTTTCTCTTGAGTGCTAAAAAAAATAGTTCATATTAGAACCTTTTGAAGTGTGGCCTTCATAGTGTACAACATAGCAATAAATATTCTCGTAGGTGGTGTCATTATTAACATTAATATTAAGAAATTAAGCAAGTGTCAAATATCTGTAATTGCAAATCACAGGAGGTAGAAACAGGAAGATCATGATTTTGAGACCAACCTAAGGTACATGTAGGCTCCACATAAAGATGAGATAAAAATTAAGATACTTCCTAAGAAAAAACCAATAACAACAAAACAAAAACACCAAGGAGAATAGTGTATAATGCTAAAGCCCTTTGCTGTTATGTACAAAGACCTGACAATCCCCAGCACTGAAAAAAGGAAAATGTTAGCAGACTTATTGACTTATTAGTTAATACTTAGTTTAGACATTTTTGGAGGAAATATATACTAATTAGGCTCTCAACTGGGTTAATGATAAGGTAAATTATCATTTATGTGTTATATCCTTTAAACCTGTAAGATTTACCCTCTAGGATAGAGATGTCTACTTTTAAAATAATGGGCTCTATTAATTCTCAGAAATACAACTAATTTTATATGATTATCTTAAGTAAAATGAGAAACAAATTCATTCTGAATAGACTACACCAATGTTTTGGAATTAGAAATCAGATTAGCAAACTTTTTGAAATACTTTGATAGAATTAATGCTTTAATAGAAGGAAGTTTTTTAGGGATAAAAGTGTGAGGCATGATTATGTAGAACATAGGAATACAAATAATGTTTTGGGATGGAAGTTGGTCAATGTCAAGATATGTTAAAATATAAGAAAATGAAAAATACTTAGAGGCAAATTGGCCAAGTCAATAGATCATTTTAGGTCCCAGTAGTAGAACATTGAGCTGTACATAACTTATCTGAGTTTTCTATAAATGAGAAAAATATTTTACTAAGCGTGATGAATAATATGTGAGACATTATGCTTATTATCATTTCTGAGATCACCGGCATGGTGCTACCTTGAGCATGACATGGTGCTTTGCCTCTTTATTCCTTCTATGAGGAATTGTCCCTGTTCTAAGTGTTATAAGTATATTTGGTTACAAACAAGGAAGTAGACATACATTAGCTGTAAAAACAAAATTGCAGGTTTATTTTCTTCATGTAACAAAAAGTCCCGAAGCAGGTATTCCAAAGCTAAAGCAGTGACTTTAAAATGTCATGAGTGCCCCAGGCTCAATCCAGCTCTCCTTAGTACATTTCCTTTTAGCCTGATAGTCTGCCCTCCAGGCATCATGCCATATTCAAGGCAGAAAAACCAGTACTAAAGAAAATCTACATACATTTCATAGGGAAGAAAGAGCTACCCCAGAATAAATGCTACCCCAGCAGAAATCTATTTAGGTGTCTGTACTCAGAAGTGAGTCACATGGAGACACTGACTAAAGAGAGTACAGCAAAAGTGTTATCATGGGTCACTTTGATCAGATTTTATGCAATACCTGATGTTGTCATGAAAAATAGATTTAAAAAAAAATAGATTTTCAATAGCTACCTGCCAATGTCACCTACAGCATCTAACATCCCCTAGAGAAGAAGGAGATTTTAGATGAAGGGAAGGCAGAATTAAGTCCAGATGAGGAGAATAGCCTTAACATTGCCAAATGTTGCCAAATCTTCCATGGAAGCCTAACACAAACAGTAATGAATTTGCCAAACAACAAGTCTGAAGACACAATTTTCCCTTAGGACTGTGCTCTCAAGAAAGACATCCTAAGAAAGACACCCACAGGGCAAACTCAAGGAAAGGCCAGATTCAGAGATTCAAGTCACCTCCATATGATGTCACCCATCCTTCTGATCATGATGAGTGACATACCTCAGCATATCACCAATAAGGAAAGATCACCTGACACTTGGTACCTATATATTTTTACTGGGGCTTAGTCATATCTTGTCCAAGGGCAAATCGTTAATCCTTATCCTCTCCCAGATGTTTTGGATTCTAGTCCCTCCGTATGTCAAAAGTGATATGATATGTTCTTAGGTTCCTAAGCTCCCACCCTGTATAATACATTTGGATTGTTTATTGACCAAAGTACCAAGGCAAAGAAAGACAATCCTTCAAGGTAGGATATCCAATAGCTTAGTTATCACCACATGCAATCCTTGGGTTAAGTTTTTATTAGGTAAAAGTAACACTTTAGGATCTTATGCAGACCTTCCATCATTCTGAAATCCAGATGTACAAACCACCAACACACAGTGAGGTAGTCCTGCTTCATGTAGAGTATGCTTCTCCACATCCTCCCTACACATACTTTTTTACCTTGGACTTTTCCTCTCATCACATCTTTTTCTATGATGCAATAAAATGTCTTCCAATACCACCAGCCTCCTACAAGATTAGGCAAAATCTTATTACTGGAAATGAAGAGCTGTTTTACCAATGTTTCTACACAGAGCCAAACCCTTTCAAGGTCAAGATATATCCCTCCTCAACTCCACTTTTCTTTACCCCATAATTCCTGTGGCCATCCCGCAGTATTAATATCACATCATAATTATACTTCTCAGCCTCCATGAGCTGTTCACACAGGCTCTTACTAGCTGTGGGCTCAGTCAGATCACAACAGCACATCCCTGGGATTCTCAACATGCTTGCCCCACTGCAGATGCTGTGCTTCTGCTGCTGCTGCTAGAGCCTTTCTTGCTGAGAATAGCTTCATGTTTCACCAGGTCAATGGTGGAATATTCTTCAATTATTTCCCAGAGTGGTCAGCTGGCCTGTTTAGTGTACACCTACCCATTCAAATCCTCATGATAGTTCTTACTGGGAAAAGAGTGATGTATTGTCATATTGGGATACCTACCAAACACACACACACACACACACACACACACACACACACACACACACACACACACACACACACTCACAGAGACAATGAATAGCCAAGCCAGGACAGAAATTCTGATCCTTTTCGTGCTTTACTTAGGCTATACTTTCCAAAAGGAACTGGATCCAACAGATTTTGCTGCATGAAGTCATCTGTCTACAGAAGCTCATAAATCATGATATTAACAATAACTATGTGACAATTTCCCCAGCCTCAGTAACCTAGGACCAATAATACCCAGGAAAGAAACTTGTCCCTTCCTAATTTAGGAATTTTAACTTTCTCTACCTCAGTGACCAGCTAATTTGTTAATATAATCATTTAAATATTTAACTCTTGAAACTTTTCTCTTCATAAAGTCAGCAGGTCCAGATTCACCAGACTGCTTTAACTCAGTATAGAAATACAGATTTTGAGATCAGTTTCAAGGTTCTTAAATCTGTTTACAGCTAAGAATGAAGTAACAGAGCTCCTGTTATGTCCTCCATGCCTGCCATTTTTTAGGGACATACTTTAGTTTGCATTTTAAGAACAAAATAAAAACCAGGAATCAGCTGTGGTATTAGTGTCTCACACCTCTAATTCTAGCTGCTCAGAAGGCTGAGATCTGAGGATCTTGCTTCGAAGCCAGCCCAGGCATGTAAGCACATGAGACTCTTCAAAAATAAAAATAACACGTAAAAAACACCAAACAAAAAATGGAAGTAGAGTTGTAGCTCAAAGTGGTAGAGTGTTATCCTTGAGCAGAAGAGCTCAGGGACAGCACCACGTCTTGAGTTCAAGCCCCACAACCACCAACAACAATGAAAAAGTAGAAATCAAGCTTGTCAGAGAATTTGAACCTCACCTTTACTCTCAACTGTTATCTGTTTTAAATACTCTATTTTCCAGAGAACACATATCTTGGCATAGTCAAAGAACTAACTTCTGACATTGCAAAGGAAGTAATACAAGTACAATTTGCTGTTTCCATGGTATCTTAAGTAGAATAGGCTATGTAATTCTGGTTCCTAGAAGGCAGAAATACTACTGATGAACCAGCAGCCATCATGGACAACAAAGCAGCAATGAAAATGGGAACATCAAGATACAAAGAATCTGGGCCATCCCAGCCCTTCTCCTGTCACATAGGTAAGTGTGTGTGTGTGTGTGTGTGTGTGTGTGTGTAAGAAATGACTTAAGCTCAAATGAGATTTTGCCTATTTTAGTTGTCTGCCACTTACACCCAAACTTATCCAACTAAACTTCTAGAAGTAAGGTATGAAAGGACTGAACTTAAATAATCTCTTATTTGTTTCTGGCTTCTTAACAAATATTTAATATTCCCTGTTCAAGAATACTTTTGATTCAGTTCAAATAGTACATCCCATTTTGTTATTCATCATCCATCTTCCACATTCACTCTTGTAACATATAATTTATATTAATATTTATTGCTGTCTGATTCTCCAAATATGTCATGTTTAACTTATCAACAGGAACATATTATGAGCAATTTGTCATTGACTGATTTTATCATCATGTGAATGTCATACAATGTACTTGTAGAAATTAACATGGCTATGATATCACTAGATCACTAGATCTGTTGTGGTCAATGTCATATTTGCTGCTCATAGTTGCACACTATTTGTCACATAACTGTGTGTTATAAGATATTTGGAACCAGAGTCTAATTACTTCTTATAATCAGTATTTCCAACTTATTTCCAAGGTTTCACAGAAAATTCTTAGAGAATTGCATTAAATGAATGTTTGTTATCAATGTAAGTTATTTATAACTGTAAAATAACAGCAGTATGCTGAGTGCTGGTGGCTTACACCAGTAATCATAGCTGCTCCAGCGGCAGATCTGAGGATCACATTTTGAATCCAGCCTAGGATGGAAAATCCATGAGACTTATCTCCAATTAACCACTCAAAAAAGCTGGAAGTAGCACTGTGGCTCAAGTGGTAGAGCACTCATCTTGAACAAAAGAAGCTCCGGGACAGTGTTTAAGCTCAGAATGCAAGCACAAGGACTGGAAAAAACAAGTAAACAAAAACACCCAGCAGTATCATTGTGTATAGCAGTGTGAGAGTGAAAGTGAGAAAGAGAGACAGAGAGGAATGGAGGAAGTGAAAGGCCATATATATGTATGTATATATGTATGTATATATATGCACATATATACCCCAGATGCTAGTGAGACGAGTATTAGTCCTATTTCCAAAGGACAGAAACGAAGTCAAGTATATTTATCACTTGAATTCTAAGCCTTCATAGGATTCCATATGGGAGGTAATGGAAACAAATCCCATGGGTTAGACCTTTCTCTGTGCCTTTCTACTTTAGAGTCACAAATACATTTATGTTGCTTAGTCTATGTGACATACCACAGACAGGACCCCTGAGACTTTGACGCTGACTAATAAACTCATTGATATAATAATTCATGATAATAAATAATCACATAATGCCCTGTTATGTCACTCTTTACCATGTTTCTAATACTGTAACAGAAATGGCTTATTGATTCACAGCAAGGCAGCTCCCCTTCCCCAGTGTAGATTCATTACTAGGAGATAGCAGCCATCTTCTCTGCCTTTGAGGGTGTCATGAAATCACAAGAGTTCCCTCTGGACTAGTAGTTTGTCCACACAAATGTTTTAGTCACATAACAGCAGCAGAATGGGATATTATGTAGTAAGGCTTTTATTTCAAACCCCGAGTCTGTATGATCTGAAAGTTTCCAGAAACTCACTATCTTCTCCCAACCTAATTTAAGTCTTGAATATTAACACCCTTAAAATCTCACAATTTCATTTTCCCTTCTAGTATTTCTTTGTTGTTATTGTTTTTAAGTAAGTTGTACAAAGGAGTTTCTCTTTCAAAAAGTTTATGAATACAATGCATCTTCATCAGTGTTACCCCTTTCAACATTCTCTCTCACACACACACTCCACTCACCCCCTTCCTTACTTTCATTAATATTGTAGCATATACAATGAAATCTTGACTGTGTTCGTCCCTCCCAGTTCTCCTCTTCATTCTCCTGCCCCTTTCCCTGTAATTTTATCCCCACTCCTTTTTTGAGAGTATCTGTTTCCCGGTGCTTATTTTGCTGGGCTTTGACTTTTTGAAGAAATTACATAATTTGAGTTCTCCTTTGTATCTACTATATTTCAGACAATACATTTGTAACCACTTGCATACTATCCAATGTGTTTACTTATAGCTATAAGCTAATTCTGGCTTCCACATATGAGGGAAAAGGTGTAACCTTTATCTCTCTGGATATGGCCTACTTCATTTTATATAATTTTTTCCAAGTCTTCCATTTTCTTACAAATGTTACAACATCATTCAGTCTAGTGGAAGAGTAAAATTCATTTGTGTATTTATATACCAAATTTTCTTGATTTATTCATCCACTGAGGGACATCTAAGTTTATTCCATATGTTGACTATGGTGAATAGTGCTGCAGTGAACATGTTTGTGCTGGTGACTTTACTGTAACCTTTTTTGTGACCTTTTGGATAAATGCCCCGGAGCAGAAATGCTGGGTAATAGTGTAGTTCTATGTCTAGTTTTTAAGTATTTATATTAGCCTATGTCAAAGCAGAAATATTTCCAATGGGAGAAAATTGACCTTTGTAATGTAAGTATTTATTATTACTTTACCAGATCCACCATTCCATCTGATATTTTACACAGTATTTTTTAAGGTTGTTGGCTTTCAGTTCTGTTTCTAACTCTAGTCTTTGACCGTCTGTAAGAGTACTTCTTTCTTTTTTTTCTTTACTTTGTTGGAAGCCTGTTTATTTTACTATCAACTCAAACTTAATCATAACACTATCCAGTAAGGTAGTGGTAGAAGACAAGTTGAAGACACAAGTCAACCTTAGTTAATGAAGTAATTCCACATTACATACATATATATGCATATATAATTTTAATTGATATAGTTATAATCCTTTTAAAATATGAGAACTAGTAAAGAAAACACTAAAGGTTAAACCAAGTAGACTGGATTTTGTGATCTAAGATACAACAAGTGTCTAAAATTTACTTTTCTTTCATTTTTCCTGTTTTCTTTATTTTTTTTCTAGGTAACTGCTCTACCTTCATTGAGCCATATGTTATTTTCTGATAGGGTCTCATACATTTTTGCCTTGAGCCAAGATCCTCCTGAAATTTATATCTAGATTAAATGTCTGATGTTAAAATTAAAGAAGAAAAGTTCATGTGGTGTTTTCTAGTAATGAAGGAGGTATTTCAAAACCAAAAAGTCACTAGAGCCTAGCAATAGAAAGGGGCATGTTTTGTGACATGCTTTGGTGACTGATGCCTTTCTGAAGAAGTTCAACTGAGAAAGGGATAAAGAATAGAAGTGGCCTCTAGAGGATGAGGAAGAAATGGCATGGGCTCAAAACATGTTTCCTTTTCCTTTGGATGTGAAAGATTTGAACATACAGATTAGGCAACTATCCTACAACCACAGCCATAAGCACCACAGCTCAGTGATAGACATATTCTCACATTACAACCCAGTGAGGTTGACATGGACAGTCTTTTCTGTGAGGTCCTAGATTCTCACATGCTTATGCTCTTACCATCACCATACAAGGCCCAAGGAACTCTAGTTCATCTTTTGTGCTCTAAAAATGGTCACCATGAAAAATTGTACAGGAGGATTTGTAGACTAGTCTCACATTGGCAGATTTTAGTCACAAAGCAGATATGATCGACTTATATGCCAGGAAAATAACTGGAAAGTTGTGGTGAACATATAGCCAGCTTCTGCCACAGGTAATCATAAACTGAAAAGGAGTCTGTACATAGAAGAATGCACACATAAACAAGCAAAATTAGGTTGTTCAAGTTGGCAGGAAATAAGATAGAAGACATTAGTGGAGATATTACTTCTGGGTAGAAAAAGTTGTTCTCTAGAATCAGAGGAAAGGCAGTGTAAGTGTTGATTGGTAATCAGTTGAGCATTCTACAATTTTATTTCTAGTCTCTAGGAAAACTCATAAAACAGATTCAAATGATCACTGTCTTGACTGGTGCAATTGTTCAGGCACAAAAGTACTCTGCTACAAAAAAAATCTGCAAGGGAAGGAAATCACCAAATACACTGCCTTTAAATTCTCCCCTCTGGGAACTTCTTTATCCTTCTGAGTTAGGACCACATTTTTTCCTACACAAATTCATCACCCTCTGAGGAACTGTAAATTACCCAGATGTGTTACCTTTTTTTTTGTTTGTTTGTTTACTTCAACCACACAGCAAAGCATCCCATCCTAAGTTCCCAGGAAAGTACCACATGGGCTATCAGTGCCCCTGATGGAAAATAGAGGTGACTTGGATCAGGAAAAGCAGATCTATGAGAAGTGGTACCTTGAGTACCCTGGGTAGAAGTCTGGGAGCACAAAATGATAAATATTTGAGATTTAGAGTCCCCAAGCTAGGTCTCAATATTTTATCTTTACTATCTTATTTGAAATGATCCTTTCCAGTATATTTGGCAGCCTAAGGATTTAAAGACTTACTATAAGGAACTTGTCCTTCTTGGAGCTTTATCTTCACATCTACTCATTGCTCAGAACCTGCAGATTCATAGCTCTTGCTTTCAATGGAATATTTCCAGGATTGGAGGCAAGAAATGGATTTAATTGTGTCCCTAACTAGATAGTTGGACCTCTGGACCTCAAGAGCCTTTTCACCTCTTCTTCACTGATTGTCTTAGTTGCTTAGTTGCTTAGTTGCTTCATTTTTTGCCATACTCTCTTCCTTTTATACACAATCCCCAGTTTCCTCATTGATTCTAATGCTGCTACATTCTAGGGTACATAACAAGAAGAAAAGTTGAGACAGACACATTTTCCTGTAAAATTAAAGAAGGCTAAAGATGTGCACCTTAGTATTAATCAGTATTGGTGGAAAAAATAAGACTAAAGTAAAATATTTTTTTTAAAGTTTTGTGTATATATAGCCAAACTAATATAAAGAAGTAAACAGGAAAAATAAGTTTAGAACACAAGATTTAAACAGTATGTCATAAGAAATACACTACTGGTGTGTCGTTGCAATTATTACTGTCATGAACACTTTCTGTACTTGGAAAGTGTTATGTAATATGCTTCTAAATTCAATCATTTTATCAGAGATTGAATGAGTTTTAAGGTCTCTTTATTCTGTGGTGGTTTTGACCTTCCCTATGGATAATTATGAGCCATTATTAAAATATTTCCTGCTAGAGAGAAGCCAGTTTGAATGACTGAGAACACTAAAATGATATGGACTTCCACAAAATAGTATATATTATCAGTTATTAATAGTATACATATAATAGTTTATAATAATTATTAATAGTTTATATACTGTATATTATATACTATAATTATTAATAGTTTATATTACTTAGTTATTAATCGTTTATATAGTAGTTTATATTACTATCTTCATAATTATTTTAATTGTTAATCATATCACACTTAAAATTTGGTGAAACTTGTCTCTAATCCTTGCATTTCAACACAGATCACATATACTTTTGAATTTTTTTATTCCTTAATAACAGTTTTCTCACATTTTCAGTATCCAAGTGTATTTTTATATATCTTCAGGAGAATGCATTATTTTATCCCTGATTGAATAATCAAAACAGGACAAGTATTTATTGTGTCATTATTTTTTAATTAAATTTTATTGATAAGGTGATGTACAGAGAGGGTATAGTTACATAATAAGGTAGTGAGTACATTTCTTGTCATATTTGTTACACTCTCCTTCATTTTCTTTCCCTTCTCTAGTTCGGATAAGCAGATATAAGCATATATACAATATCCAGTGTACCAGAATCATATAAAATGACCACAGGGGGTACGCCAAAGGAAATTCACCTAGTACATTAAACATAATGACAACAGTAAAATCCTCCTGTTTCCATCTCTTGGAGTTCATTTTGCTTAGCCTCATCTTATATAATCATATGTATGTAGCTATTGAGCTATTGTGCTCCTGGCAGGTCTATCCTAGACCTTTTTATGTTTATTTAGTAATTGTTTGGTTTTAGAGACCTGATGTAAAGTCACTGACCAAAACATGTGGAAATACCATTTGTAAAGAAGTTTGTTATCTTACAGACATGATCTCTACTGTTCTCCCCTCCCCCTCCTACAACCACATATCAGGGAGACCATGCGCCTTTGTCCTCTGTGTTCTAGGCTTGTCTTGCTCAACACCATTCGTTCAAGATCTGACCATTTCCCTGTGAATGCCATTATTTCATCATTTCTTTTTTTTTTTGCCATTAAGATTACCTTTATTTTAAGTACACATTAAACAAGAGATTGATTATTTAAAATCAAATGTAACACTTTTAAAAGAAACATCTTCTAAAATAACTGATTTCAATGACAAATTAAAAATTTTGTGTCATTATTATTGTGTCATTATTAAGATAAGAATCCTTACAGTGTGAAGACTTTTACAGCTATCTCCATTGAGATAAAAGGATATATTTTTTTTCACATAGGCGCATTGAATATTTTGATTGTGGGGATGGGTGGGGTTGGGAGGGCACAGGGAAGAATAATAGAAGCAGTGCCAACAGATGAGATGCCTTGTACATACACATAAACTAACATGTTAGTTGAAACTCGACTGTACAACAATTTAAAGACAATAAATGATTGATTTAAAAATGTAAAAAATATTATAGCCATATCCCAAACACCATGTAGATTTTAACATGGGATCTGCTCATATCAAACAAACAAACAATGACTGTTTTCCAAATGAGATTGGTGGTGGGTTTAAACCTGAGCGATATAACAACTTTTGTCTGACATGCCCAAATGACTACATCATAAAACTCAGGTTAATAAAATGTTAGCATCAGAAATCAACCAAGATATGAAATAATAAATGCTTCCTGTGTGAGGGAATCAAAGCTCAGAGAGGCTTAGTGACTACCAAAAGAGCATAGTCATTCAGTGTCACTCTTGAATATCTGAGATACTGAATACTGGGCAGGGTTATTTTCTGATGTTTGTGCCCCAGCAGGCACACAGGATCCCATGGCACCACACCGGTCCTAGCCCCTAACACTGGACTCTGGATAGTATCAAGGAACATTTCCAGGCTTCCCATTCCAGAACTGGGCTTGGGACTTGCCTAGCCCTATAATTCTTTAATTCCCTGCTATGCTTCATTTTCCTTAGTAATAGAAACCAGATTTTTTGTTCCTTTGGGCACAATTTGAACATGTAATTTGGAACTGTAACTATGAACATGAGGCTCTTAATCATCAAGGCATTTCTTCTAAGCACTTAAGCTGATGTAATTTTCAGAAATTCAGGAAACAAATTCTGCAATCACTTTTCCTACTGATTGAAAAGAAGGTAAAAGAACAGGAAAAAAAGGAGGCATAATTATATGGTACATTTAGTCAATGACTGAACAGGCATAGTGTCAAAAACCAAGCTTTTCAACTGTCCCCTGACTCTCTCCATCACTGAAAATTTGCCTCCAGAGATCTCTCTTTACTAGGAAAGTAACAGCGTAACCTAGTTATGTGCATGACCCCTGAGCGCCCACATTCTAATTCTGCTTCTTCCATCCACGGCCTCTATAACTGTCCACAAATGTTTATTTCTTTCTCAAATTATATTTTGAGAAGTGTAAATAGTTATGCAAAGGATTTATCATTCAATAACAGTTTATAAAAATGAGCATCTTGATTAATGTCACTTATTTTAATTTTTTTTAATTTTGTCATAAATGAAATTGGAAGAAGAGCACTACTCGCTGAGTGGACGTGGTGATGCATGTTTATAGTCTCAGCCACTCAAGAGGTCTATGACTAGGATTACATATTCTGGTCAGCCTAAGCAAAAAATTCATAGAGTTATATCTCAACAAATTTCCTATCACATTTGTTTGTAACCCTGCCTATGTGGGAGATATGTGGATGAGGATTGAAGTTCCAGACCAGCCCTGGCAAAAAGCATGAGCCCCTCTCTGTAAAATTACTAGATCAAAACAAGAATTTGAGCCATGATTTAAGTAGTAGATTCCCTGGCTAGCAAGCATAAGGAAGGCTCTAATTTCAAACCCCTGTGTCTCCAAATAAACAAGAAAAACAACACATGCTTTGTGCTGACTTGAAGGATGATCTGTGATAGTGCATTGAGAAATATTTCTTATCACATTTAACATGTGGTAGACAGTACAGAAATATCCTTTCTAAATAACTAGTTCTTCGCTCTACAAGTTTTAAACAATTTGATCATGTCCTCCTGCCTCTAGTAAAGAGTGAGTGCAAAGGAAAAGACATGACTAAGCTGAGAAACACCTCACTGCCTTCAGCTCACTGACTGTGAGCTCCGGAAGTGATGCTGGGTACAAGGCTAGGTAAAAGAACAAGATAACACTGGGGCTATGTAAAAGCCCACACTTTCAGATGATCAGACAATGTTCTCTTCCATAATCTAACTATACTTAGTCTTCTTTTCCCTGTCCTTCTCTTAGAGGGATTTTTTGAAGGAAAATAAATGTACACAACTGGAATAAAAAATACTTTAGCAATTGAGATGGTATACCTGATTGTTATTGCTAATCCATAAAACCCATAGCAAATCTTCCATAAAAGACTCTTTTGTTTTATTACCTGAAAATGACTTTAAGCTTGTCTTTTATTTCCTCAACCACAAAATAAAATAGTATGTTGTGACTAAAATAAAGCAATTAAAATTATTGGGGGCAATATTGGGGTATGAACTCAACTTCTCATACTTACTTAGCAGGTGCTTTAGCACTTGAAACATTCTGCTTTCCCCCTCAGTATTGGTTATTTTTGAGATAAGGGTCTCACTTTATCTGTAGGTTATCCTGAGCAGAGATAGTATTTGTGATTCCCCATGTACCCGGTATGAAAGTGCGAAACACTTCACCCATTCATTGGTTAAGATAGAATCACATGGGTTATTTTCTTGTCCAGGTGCCTTGAGCTATGAATCCCTTATCTCTGCCTCTCAAGCAATGAGGATTACAGACTTGGGCTACTGCAACTGGCTCAGTGTTATCTTTTGAATATCTTCCTAGGTACTTAATACCTTTCATTGACAATGCTAATGGTTTGTCTTCCACAGTATTTGTTTACCCATCTTTACATTTGATCACCATAAATAAATCCTGCAACTCATCAGAGAGTGTTTATTTATCACCTGTATGATTTGAGCAATGAAATATTAGGTCAGAGATATGATTCTGACATGTTGATAGGTCTTCCATCATAAATTAGATGATAGAGGAGAACTGAAAAGATGGGACAAATGATATGCAAATTCAAATTGGTGTTATACATATTTCTACAAAGACACTTAGTGTTTAAGCACTAAGTGACTTATGCCAAAACACACAAAAGATTTTTGAGTGTGTTTCACTTTCATCCAATCTACTAAGAAAATTTCAGGGAAGGGGCATTGCAATAGACAGGTAATGAATAGCTTATACTCTAACTTAATGCTTGTCAATGAGCTGTGGGAATTTATTACACATCACCATACATCAACCTCATGGGGTGTCCTGAAGTGTTTTCATCAGTGGGAGTTCCGTAGTTAACTTCCCCACAAGATAATTAAGCAGGCATACTGATCTAGGACTGTGAAGTCCCAGAACTTTCCACCATACAGTGTTTCCAGGATGAAGTAAAAATTCAGTCTTCTGTGAATGTATTTCTTCTTAGCATATAGCTCAATTCCATGTCAATAAATTACCACATCTGGAGTGATTTCAGGTTTTTTGCTTACATTTGACTTCTATACACTGTTATAAAAGCTTCATTCCAGGAAGAAACATAGGCTTTTATTCAGACCAAAAAATAGGCCAATGGCAATGACAGGGATGACTGTGAAGGGGGAAGAAATCCAGTGATATTGCCAAATCTATATTAGGAGTTACAGTCTTCATTAGGAAAGAAGTCAAGCATGTCATATTGTGAAATGGCATATGATAGAAGAGACAGTGTGGTGCTACTATGGATCCCATTTGCCATATGGTGTCATAATACATCCTGATCCCTTGGGGAGTGCAGCAAGGATGAAAGGAGAATGGGATCTTTCAAAAGTCTACTGAATAATCATCAGTTTGAAAGGTTTTTGATTATGCCAACAGGAACAGTGACTCAACAAAGAGAAGGAAGCACCAGACTCCAGATGCACCTTGTACTCTTCTCTAGCTACAGATTCCAGTCAGATATGCATTATCCCAGCAGGGTGAAATTTTCAAAGATTGGTCTATGGATACAGGGACAGCTTGGAAGGAACCAATGAACTGTGTGTGAACCAAATGATATTGTGTTGTAAAAGAACATTTTGCAACTTTGGTAAATCTTCACCTTTTCATTAGAAATTAGAGGGACCACTATTGTATTTCTATAAGGAAAGTTCAGCAATATTATCTAATATACATATCTATGTATCTGTAAAAGCAGTCACCTACTCTGAGGCTGAATAAATAAGAATACTGATTTAATCATGATGCTTAAAACTTGCCACAAATGAGACAATGAAGTAGAAGAGGCTAAACACTCTGAGATCTGAACAAAGCTTTTTTTTTTTTTTTTTTTTTTTTGCCAGTCCTGGGCCTTGGACTCAGGGCCTGAGCACTGTCCCTGGCCTCTTTTTTTTTTTTTTTTTTTTTTTTGCTCAAGGCTAGCACTCTGCCACTTGAGTCACAGCACCACTTCTGGCCGTTTTCTGTATATGTGGTGCTGGGGAATCGAACCCAGGGCTTCATGTATACGAGCCAAGCGCTCTTGCCACTAGGCTATATCCCCAGCCCATTATAGACTTTGTAATGGGGATAACCTCTAGTTATCTAGACTGTACAGAAATAGGAAGAATAATTCTTAAGGAAAAGTTATTATCAAACCTACCAGCTGAATAATTTTAAAGCTGCATGAGGATGTCTATTATAATTTTTTGTTTTTAAAACTTGTCTTCATTAAAGTCTATATCTAAGACAGTAAAAGGCTGTTTTCTAAATACTTGCAGAAACTGACAAAAGAAGCAAAATATTCATCTGCCGGAGCCAGCCAGCAACAAAAGGGAATCCTGATTGAGGGGGCGAGGATTAAAGAAAAAGAAAGATACAAGACAAGAGACAAAAGACAAAGGATGGGGTTCAGGAGGTCACAAGACTTTAGCTCAAGACTGCAGCCCAGTTTATTCTTAACTTCCAGCTTATATACAGTTTAGGAACCAGGGAATGGCATAGGATTAACTAAAGTTTAAGAAAACAAGAAGGCCCTGAAGTTGGTAACAAAAGGCAGTAAAACAAGATAAGGTTGAATGGTTTACTTAAAACAAACTCTTGTGGACATAATAAAACATCTCCGGATTAGTTCAATTAAGCCATGTCCTTGAATGTCCTTGAGATAACAACATAGCCAGAGGTCAGGATGAACTTTGTTGTCAGTTCCCTAAGCCATGACCTTGCACACCCTTGAGATATGATGAACTTTGTTGTTGGCTCCCTAAGCCATGACCTTGCACTCCGTTGAGATAATATAGCCAGAGGTTAGGATGAACTTTGTTGTTGGCTCCCTACATTCATCCTTTCTCTTCTCCAATCAGTAGTACCTTCATTAGAGAATTGAATTGTTCCATAACAGCACCGTTAAGAAGGGAGAATGTTCTGGGCACACTTCTTTCCTCAGGACACTTCAGGATAATTCTCCTCTTGTGGAAAAGTGATTCACTCATTATTATCTGCCAGCTTCCTACATCAACTATTGTATTTAATTCTTATACTGTTGTGCCAAGTCGCAAGACCACCCCCAAGAAGACCACCGAGATTCAGACACTCCGAAATGCAAAAGCAAGGCAAGGCTTTATTTAACGAGCTGCCAACTCGGGCCTCGTCCTACCCACCGACACAGCGGAGGTTAGGAGGAAGCCCCGAGCTGTGATTACACAGGGCTTATAAAGGCAAAGAACAAGGTTACAACAATCAGGTGTTCAAGCAAGATTAGGACACAGGTGCAAATCTGATTGGCTCAGGTTTAATTCGAAAATGGGGTTCACGTGTCTGGCACTTCAATACTAATGTGGTAGCTAGACAATGTTCTATCTGTTTTGCAGTTTAAATGTAAGAAAATCTAAAGACTTGAGGAAATGAAAACAAATGTGACCTCAAATCCATCCAGCTTTCATTTCTGGATCTCTGATTACAGAGGTTATATTGTAAAACTAAACATTCAACAACCTATTGAAGATCAATATATATTGTAGAATAATAATATATAACAATTACCACAACTTCAATTTAGATAGATAGATAAATAGATAGATACAGATAGACAGATACTCATTAAAATTTCTGTTCATATACATCAATTGCAGATGGGTTTGGAGAACATTTATATGATTGGTGACATTTTCATTTTATACTTTTATGAATTCCAACATGGACCACCTAAGAATCAATTTATTGTGAAGAATGTTAGCTTTCTAATAGAAGTTATGAGCATTTTTACCCTCTATACCCATACTATTGTGATACAAACTAATAAGATACTTAGCCACAAAATAGAACTTACTTTACCTGATGGTATTTTGTGTTTGTTATATATTATTTAATATCTAAATTGTTTGGCTCCAAATTTTTCAGAGAAATATTGTATCTTGGATTTCAAAAACAAGCCAGTGTTTGGCAGGACACAGGGCAAACTTGGTTCTTTCTTTCTGTTTATCAATAACATAATGTAAGAGCAGAGAACCCTTTGTTCCAGCATCAGTTCTGTCCTGATCATCAAGGTAATCATGGACTGTACCCCAACCCACAGTCCTCCAAATGTCTAGTCTTCTTTAGTAGCTGGTAGTGAGATAATTGAAATAAAGGGCGTATAGTCACCTGTTCACCACATTGCAGACAGATTAACATTTTCTCTCTCTTTTTTTTTTTTTTGCTAAATTAAGTTTATTTGAAAGTGCAAGTGGAAAACAAGAAAAGAATTAGCAGACTCCCCATGAGTGTGGAAAGGGGCCATGCAAAAAAGGGCTGACATCTTCATTATGTACTTTTCTGTTCCACATAAACAGACATTATTGGCTTGCCTGGGGCTGAGAAGAGTATTTGCTGAAATTTAATCCTGGTAAGGAAGAATCAAATGCATTTGCTGGCCTCACTTTCAGAGTAGCTTTATATTCATTCTAAGCCATTACAGACTTTGAGATTGCCCCTACATTCCAACTGTGTTCCCTTTACAGGGAAAATGGGCAAAATCCTCACAATGAATTGCATCAATTTTTCCCATGTTGATTTGTTCTTCCTTTGGAATGTGGACCTTTATTTCTGGGCTGGTAGACTTTATCACGTCACTCACCAGTCCAAACAGAGTTAAGGAAAATGATTCTAAGTTCTAGTTAAAGTTATACTTTCTAGTTCCACGCCCCACCTGTTGTTTATTTCTAATCTCTAAAAACAAATGAAGACAACTTGTGCTTCTGTGTTGGAAAAAAAAAGACAAGTCTTAGGAGTTACAGAAAGAATTCTTATAAATTATCCTCTGAAATATTTTCAAAATTATATGAATATAAAACTAAAAAAAACCGTATTCACAACAGGTTCACAGAATGTTGAAGCTAATGTTGATTTTAGAATGAACTTACTTCAGTGAAACTCCTTATTTGAATAATGTGGCATTTCATGAGGTTCTGGAATTCATTAGACTTGCTAAAACCAATACTGGAACTACAACCATAACCTAGGCTTAGGAAAGCACACTTGACTGAGGCTAGGATAAGAGAAAGGACTTCTTAGGTATGGATTGGTGGGCCATGACTGAGCTGCACCAAGTGATGCATATTTCCTCCACAAGCAGTGCCAATGATTTTGCCCTTTGGAGCAGGAGGGAAATTGTGTTTAAATAGAACTAAAATTGCTCTCTCCTCTTCACATACTCTTCAACAGCAATTTCTTAATATTACCTCATGAATCATAAGGTACTTATTGAAGGTGTACAATTTAGTACTTCATAGTCTCACTGCATCAGAATCTCTGGGAAACAGCCCAGATCATCTACATATGATTCATATGTTCACAGGTTTAAGAGAGCACTTCTAAAGAAGGAGGATTTTTTAAAGGATGATGATCTTTTGCCTACAGATGATCCAAATATATCATTTTTAAAAGCAAAAGAAACTGTGACTACATTAAGTTGATATTAAGATGGTGATTCTGGCGATTAGAAGCTGTATTTTAAAGCTTGCAAAGATAACAAAGAATCTAAAGGACTATGGATAATAATACATGAGTACTTTTCAATTGGTGTTAGAATGAACATATTCTACTGATTTAAATGTAGGAAAGATCTCATCATGCATTAAATTCCTATTTGTTTTTCATAATCCAAGGCTCTCTTGCAGAGGAACCACTCTTTACCATTTGAACAAGTAGATATTTCTTTAAATTTTGAATTTCAAATAATGTGACATGGTAGTGACAGGGATTATAAATTAATTTTTGCAAAGTATCTGCTGTTTTTATGCATAATTTGGTTAGTTTTTTAAATGTGCTATTTATTTCTTTTTAAATTAAAGAATTTCTTTTTTGTCAGTCATGGGGCTTGAATTCAGAGCTTGGGCACTGTTCCTGAGCTCTTTTGCTCAAAGCTAGCACTCAACTACTTTGGGCCACAGCTCTAGTTCCAGATATAAAGCATTGTAAAAGCAGTTGAATATTTACAAAACAACTGAGAAGGTATAGTTATTCCCCATACACTATCCACCACACATGTATGACCTCCCTCACTAGCTACTTACTACACCAGAGTGTTACATTTCTTAGCATATCAGTTATTACCCGAAGTCCATAATGATCCCAAGCCTTACAGTCTAGTTTCATATATTTTTTTCCATGTAAAATCATGTACTGGTTTTTCCAGATTCATTTCTAAGTGTTTTATTTTTGGAGGTGCTACCATAAAGAACATGATTTTCAGTTTCAAATTCCACGTATCATTGCTGGTTTATAGGAAAGTATTTGACTTCATTTTCTGTGTGGTAGCCTTGCTATAATTAGTAGCCCCAGGATTTTCTTGTGTTTTCTTTAAAGTTTTCTACATTGTTGATTATGTCATCTGGGACCAAAGACAGCTTTATGTCTTCTTTCCCAATCCCTACATTTTTTTCTTCCATTCTTATTTTATTGCATAAATTGTATTAATAATAAAGTGTAATAATTGACCTTTGATCAATGAATAAACTTATGTACCTAGAATCAATCCAATGTGGTCATGGTATAATCCTTATTATATCATTATTGTACTTGCATCTATGTTCATGAAAAGCGCTGATCTCTAGTTTTACTTTCTTATTGTTTTCTTGCTAATAAAGTAATGCTAGTCTCAGCAAATGAGGTGGGAATTACTCCCTCACTTTACATATCCCGAATGTGGTGTAGTTTCTAAATGTTTCTTAAAATTTTTCAGTGAACCCATATGGGTCAGGCATGTTCTGTTTGAGGAGACGCTAATTATTGTAATGATTGATTGCTTGATGTGTGTGTGTGTGTGTGTGTGTGTGTGTGTGTGTGTGTGTTTCTCTTGTGTGAGCTTTCTCAAATTGCATCTTTCAAAGAATGGGTCCATTGTTTCTGGGTTGTCCAATTTCTAACATAAGGTTGGTAATGAAGTTACATAGTTTGCAATAATGACATAAATGTTTTTTAGGTTCATGACTTTTTGTATTATTTATTTCTACAATATTGTGATTAACTTAAAAGTATAATTTTAATTCATTAGAAAATGTATAAACTAAAGAGCTATCTTGAATATTCTCAGCAGTATATTTAGAATTGTGCTGTTTTGTAGTTAAGTCAAAAAGGAATATATATATATATATATATATATATATATATATATATATACTAATGTTCAAAAATACATTCTTTATATTTTCCAGCCAGCTGGTTAATGTAGCTGCTAAGTCTTCTTCCTGTAGACTACCAGCACATATAAGCACATCAAGTGCTAGTGGATCGTCTACTGTTAAAAGAAATCTGTTCAACTTTTGAATCTTGATTCAATAGTTAGACAAATTTAGTTCCATGGGCACAGACTATTCATTCTTTTGTATTTCACAAATAGTATCTCTAACAAAAACTTCTAAAAATTATTTAGGAAACTATTAAGTTACATAGTTATTGTGATGGTGATGGTCTATCTTTAAAACATACACCTCCCCAGGTATCATATTTCGGAGGAAATCCACATGAGGCTGCAAAAGATATTGAACCATTAACAAGGACCACAAGAGAAAACACAGAATTCCTTGGGTATCCTTGTCTAGGATCTTTCCTAATGAATGTCTCTGCTTTCACATTGAGTGACAATTCTGTATAGGTAATCTTCTGTAGTACAAATATGTACCTATACAGTAATGTGACTCAGCACAATCCTGGAACTTAGGCCATCTAGAAAGAACATTTCCCCTAACTCAAACATCACTTAGGACAGCCAAGTATTTATTTTACAGGTACGGAAGAAGAAAATAATAAATTATACACACTGAGTGTACTTTTTCTGACTTAAGAACAACGTGCAGACCAAGGAAGGACTGATATTCAATTAGACCTTTCCTTTCCCACATCTCCTTGACAGAGGGTGCTACAAACTTCTGTTTAGAAGCATATGGCTCTTATCAGATGCCTAGGTTATGGTTCAAGGTTAAAAAGCAAAGTTCCAAGGGATAGAACAAGATCTTCTGAAACCAGGATTTTTCAAAGGTCAAAAGTAATGAGTCATTTTAATCTACTAAGGATTACAGTTTCTGTTCCTGTTCTGCATTTAAGCAACTTTTCATTTTCAGTGTTAATGCTATTATGACTTAGCCAAAATAAAATTAAAAGTAATTGACTTGCCAAATTAAGTAAATTAGGTGCTGGAAATTATAGGGAAATACAACTATGAAAGAAATAGGAGGAGAGAAAAAAAGAAAAGAATCCAAAATCAGGATAGAAAATATACAACCTTCAAAGGAAACGGACAAAAACAATCCATAATTTAGTCATCTAAAAACCAATAGTAACAAAAAAGAAAAGGTGCTTTGAAGTGAAGCAGTTTGGACATAGTATAAAATATAAGTTTGACCATTACATCCAAATGCTATTATAAATCAATAATGTGCAAAAATGCAATTGGTATAAACAGGAGTAAAGGAAAATACAGAATAATTAAAATGAAGGTCATTCTATTTACATTATTAATAAGTATGAGCAATTAGTATAATGCTCTGTCCATCTCTAAATGTCTGCTTACTAGTAAATCCCTTTTCTATAATAACACTTCATAAAAAATATATAAATTGTGTGTTTTCAGAAATGTTTCAAATAAGTACACTTGTGATGAATATTCTGGCTCTTAACTACCAGACATAAACTTTACCTTTTCAAGTTACTTACTTTATTCCCAGCTTTATGGGAAGAGTTTCAGAAAACATTACTTTTTTTCAGATTTGGAATGGCGAGCAAACAGATGCTGTACTGCTTTACTTAGTTTATTGAGGATTAACAGTTCTAGTGTGTTAAACTTGCCCCAAATTGTATGTCTATAAAAAGAAACAAGACTTTGTCTTTTTAGCCATGTATCCCAACTAAAATCAGCTTGGAATTTATTAATATTTAAGTAAAGTCTATTTGTTTGCCTATCAGGGTGATATCTGCATATTGATGTCTCAATCATCACTTCATAGGTGGCTTCATTTGTCAGCATTGAGTCTGTTTTTCATATATACTTTGGTTTGATCAACTGGTAGGTGCTAGGGCTAAGTTTATAATAAATGCATTCACAGGTTTTAGATCTAAGGTCACAGCCTACCTGTAAATAGGAGTTCAGGTGGGTAAAAGATGCTGGTGTATGGGTGCCATAGATCACGGAGAAGAACATTGTCATTTAAGAGAAAGTACATTAAACCCTGCCATCTCCTTGCCACAATTCAAAGAGACCATGATCAGCTGAAGTGTCTAAGAGTTTGATCTCAAAGTATCCAAAGTCCTTAATTTCCTGCTCCCATGATTTCTGCAGTGCCTAAAAATTTTCTACCAGTCCAAAGGTTTACCTTAGAAAAAAGAGAATGAGTAAGATGAACAGCATTCCAATGACTCCAAGAGACA
The DNA here is from genome assembly GCF_023159225.1 of Perognathus longimembris pacificus. Classification (NCBI taxonomy): domain Eukaryota; kingdom Metazoa; phylum Chordata; class Mammalia; order Rodentia; family Heteromyidae; genus Perognathus; species Perognathus longimembris. Next base: position 55,210,912 of record NC_063164.1, on the reverse strand, counting down.
AATTTAGCATGAAAATAATCTGCAACAAAAATTAAAGACCTTTTAGCTATGAACATCAAAATGGTGAGACAAAGCATAAAGGGTGAACCAATGCAACAGCATTACTTACAAGCCAACATGTTGTAAAATAACTATAAAACTTGGGGGGGGGGGGGTTGAGTAGGAGGGAAGGAGGGAGAAAAATGAGGGAGGTGGGAACAAGTATGGCAAGAAATGTACTCACTACCTTACCTATGTAACCGTATCCCCTCTTTACATCATCACCTTGACAATAAAATTAAAGAACAAAAAAAAATCTCCTCTTTATGCTTACTGAAATAAACTTTGAGTGTTACTTGATTATCCCAGAAAACTATTTTTTCTCAAGTGAATCAAAATATAAAAGTATAAAGATTTAAAACTATTTAGAGATTATCAAATTCTTTTTGACATTAGAGATTACAGCAAATGTGATTAATTGCCATTCATAATTGCAGTTTCATTCCAGTGGTTATTGCTAGTCAGTATCAATTAATAGCTCAACAAAAACCTCATTCATTCTAGAATATTAAAGAATGATGGCTCATGGGAATTATGCTAAACTAGCACTTCCAATTAGATTTTGAATTTTATAGGGTATTGAATAATAGTTTATAAGTTTACAATAGTAAGTACCAGTGAGTTATTGTTGAATAGTAATTACTATAATCATGTATGTTTGTCTGGAGAATTGTAATTAGTATTGTCTTTATGTTTAAAAATAGACTATTGTACTTAATTTTTCACCTAATGTATAGGTTTTCAAGTTCATTATGTAAGGAAATTAGCTACCAGAATAACAAGCTACAATAATCTAGAAGACATGTACAGGGTGTGACTGTTGTTTAATTGGAGGGAAAAGATTAAAGGTGAACTGCTGACATGACAAAACCACACATCTGGTGCATAGTCTGAACTCTATATTCCACTCTTCCTTTTCTATTGTATGAAAGCAAAGTGGAATGCAACACAACTTCTAAATTGAAGAGATTAAAATTTGAATTTTTGTCCACCTCTATAATCTTTTTGAATTTGCGTTCGAAATTATTTTGCTTATGCAATTCCCTTCCCATCAATCCTCAGGAGATGAGAAGCCATATGAATTTTTAAACTCAATGTCTTAAATGCAAGCTTTGCTTTTACTCAGTAATACTTTATAAAGAAAACACTCTACAAGGGCATTTACTACCTCCTTCAAAAGGCATACAAGAACACTATTCAATTCTGAACTTAAAATCCGAAACCTAAATTTGTTAATTCTGAATATCAAGAGAAAAATTGAGCTTTGTATATTTTACAAGCCAATTACTTTTTATCCTGCAGCAAAATTGTATCAGTAGTGTTCCAGTGTAAGGAAAAAAAGAAAATATCAGGACCATTTCATCAAGTAAGTGAAGGTTGAAAAAGGATATAACAATTTGGGCAACATGAAAATCATTAAGTTGACCTAACTAACAATAGAATAATTGTACATTAACATGTTGGAGAAATAAGTGAATCAACTAATCAAGAGACTAGTTTCACATTGCTTCTACTGTGATTTTCTTTCTTTTTTTTCTTATTTATTGTCAGAGTGATGTGCAGAGAGGTTACAGTTTCATATGTTAGGAATTGGATACATTTCTTATAGTGTTTGTTACCTCCTCCCTCATTCCCCCCTCCACCCTTCCCCTTCCCCTCTCCCCCCATGAGTTGTTCAGTTGGTTTACACCAAACAGTTTTGCAAGTATTGCTTTTGTAGTTGTTTGTCTTTTTATCCTGTGTCTCTCGATTTTGATATTCCCTTTCACATTCTTAGTTCTAATACCAGTATACACAGTTTCCAATGTACTCAGATAAGATACAGTGATAGTGCAGGTACAACCACAGGAAGGGGATACAAGTGGATCATCAACAATAGAAGCTATGGTTTCACATGGCATGTTGAAAGTGATTACAACAGTGATATAACAGTCATTTCCATAACATGGAGTTCATTTCACTTAGCATTATCTTATACATTCATAGGGGCATAGCTATTAGGGTCTTGTGATCCTCTGCTGTGACTAGCCTAAACCTGTGCATCAGCTGCATTTATTGAATTGATCAATTTTTCTTCCAGTTTTATTCATCAAACTCAAATTAGGCTATATCCTAAGTTACTGTTCCACAATTATTGATTAAGAGTCTTTATCTGTGTTAATATAGGAAGATCAGGAAGTATAGAGAGAATAAAATTAGAATATAAGTAATTTTGAAGCAAGATGACATCATGTAGAAACTTGGGAATATTATTTATTACTTTAGATAAGTTTCTTCCACAAATGTTGCTTGAGATAACATTAAGCACTCTGGAACTCATATTTACTTTCAGGCAATTAAACTATTTCTGCCCTACTCACCACCACTGAAAACCTATGTTTGTTTTTCTGAAATAAATGTTGAACTCATAGTGCCTCTAGAATTGATAGTGCTGGTGTTCACACCTTCTCTTTTTCTACTGGTTTATGATTTATAGACAGTAGCTCTGATTTTTCTCCTTGGCAATATTTTGTTATTCTTCATTAAGGCATAAAGACATAATAGGCATAACCACGAAGAAGAGAATCTAGATAGTAATGGCTAAGATAAAATACTTATTTTATTATTTTTCAATGAAAGACTGGGTTGTCAAAAACAGACTTCCCAGTCTTACCTCAAGTCTGGACATTTGCTTTTCCTGGTGACAGTCTTAAGCTGTTGATTTCCGCTCATCAATCTAGCCTGTTATTTGGGTTTAGGACTCTTATTATGTTGCATAGTGAGACCTGCAAATATGGCAGGAGTGTTTGTATATCTTTATACAAGTCATTCATAATCGAGAGACAAAGGATAAAAAGACAAATGACTCCCAAAGCAATACTTACAAAACCATTTGATGTAAATCAACTGAACAGCTCATGGGGGGAGAGGGAAAGGGGAGGGGAGGAGGGGGGAGATGAGGGAGGAGGTAACAATTGTACAAGAAATGTATCCACTGCCTTACATATGAAACTGTAACCCCTCTGTACATCACTTTGACAATAAATAAGTAATTATTCAGAAAAAAAGACATGGCTGGGTAAAGAACTCTTTGGCATACCCATCTAGTTTTCCTTGCCAGGGTGAAGTTGATCCACTAATCTCATTCTCTTTAGTAAAGTGGTACAAACAGCTTTGCATCTACTTCACCAAATTACCATTCAACTCACAGGTCTCTATGCATGAGAGTATCATGAGAGATGTTGTGAAATGGCTTCTTGAGGTACACTTTTGCACAACTGTGTCTGGTTTTAAAAATCCTTCTAATTAAAGCATTTAAGAGACCATGGACAGGCTGAATATCTCACTAACTGGTGAACAGTTGTCTTTATATTTTTTTACAAAAGACAGAGGAGAGTGAGCAACAAAGGATTGGAAATTGTTACTGTCATTATCCCTCTCTAAAGACATGTAATTTTGATTTGTATCCATGCCATTTTCCCCCAGTCTGCTTCCGTGCATTCTAAGGAGTGAGGGATAAGGGGAATCTGCTTTCCTTACCACATTCGTGCAGCCTTGGCCCTTTATCAAACTGAAAAAAAAATGATTTTATTGTCACGATGATGTACAGAGGGATTACAGTCACATATGTAAGGTAATGAGTACATTCCTTGTCAAAAATTGTTACCCCTCCCTCATTTTTTCTTTGACTTTTCCTCCTCTTAACCCTCCTGCCCCAACTTCTAAAGTTAATTTCCAATTGTATTGTGAATATCACTGTTGCATTGATTAGCCCTTTGTTCTTTGTCTCACCATTTTCTTGTGCCCCCTTCCCTTCCCCAATTCAGATACACGTATATACAAGACACAGGGTACCAAACTCAAATATAGTGACAACAGGTAATAAGCCAAAGGGAAGGGAAAATGAAAGAAAAAGAAACAACTTCAAACAGTACATTACAAACAACAACAACAACAAAGTTTTGTGATGGTAAATATTCCTGCCTTCTAATCACACGGCTTTGTGAAGAGGACTTGCAGGAGAGAACAAAGAGTCCTACTTCTGAGTTTTCTCTCTACCTTCCTTCCAGGCATCCAGGGAGGCCAGACAGTGCATTCCACACTTCTGTTTGCCATTAGCCTCTCCACTTTTATCTCCTCCCTCTATGCTAAACACTTCCTTCATCAAGCCAGCATCTACACAGCTGACATTTATAAATTGACAAGTTTTATAGTATAACTGAATACAATCTTTATAACCTTAAGGAACAATCTCTTTCTCTCTGCCTGCAGGTGAGTGATAACATGGTACTTTCACTACCTTCTGCACCTTGCTGTCTCTGCTACAGTATTTTCAAAAGGCCGGGTGCATAATAAAAGGTGTAAGAGGTCTAGAGAAATGGAAATGAAGTAGTTGGAACTCAAATATTGCAAAGGTCCTTTTTGTGCTTTGAAATAGTCATTTATTGATTGGAAAGAGGGGGCTGTATTGATGATGAAATAAATCAATTAAAACAAACTGCCTTTGTTTTCATTTTGATGATGAGCATCTGTAATAAGTAGCAGAATAACATGCTTAAAATGTTGGTGCTTTCCGCTAATTGATCCAGATGTATCAATCCATTACTTCATCCATACTTCCTGCTGGCTTTTATATCAATATATTTCTTTTCCTGGCTTCCTATCCTTCTTCAAAACTCAAGCAAATTTTTAATGTGTCTATTACACAGTGGCATTTTTTTATGGAAAGTAGCCTCAGGGATTACAGGTTATGCAATGTTTTCAAAGAAATATTAAGCAGGATGCTAATGTTACTTCATTCAAGAACATTCTTAATTAGTAAAATTAACTTAGCTCACCCACAGTAATTTACTGAAAAATGTTCAAAGAAGTCAAGCAGGCTGTTTCCTATTGAATAGACCAAAAAAAAATCTGCCCCTACAACCCTATTAACCTATCAAGTTGTCCTGTGAAAATGATTATATTAAAATTCTGCATAAATAAGCAATAAAAATTTTCCATATATCACACCACTCTATTCAGAGATTTATTATTGCCTTACCATAAACCTTAGACAATACAAATACTGTTGTGTTTTGATTTTGCTTTGCTTTGTTTTTAATGGGGACTGAGGTCTGAATTTAGGACCTCCTACTTGTTAGGCTGGTGCTTGACCTACCACTGGAGTGATGTCCCATAACCCAGATTTTTGATAATAACTTCAGAAATGGAATGTAGTGAAATTTTCTGCTGGGTGAGGCTGGCTTAAACAGTGACCTGGATTCCGGCTTTCTGAGTAGGTTAGGATTGCAAGCTTGAGCCATGGGTATGTAGATACCATGGGAATGTTATTGAGTAAATTTCGTTATAATTATTCTTTTGTATAGGGCTCAGAACTCCTTTAGAATGTAGGCATCGCTCTTAAGCTTGTAAACACATCATGGAGTTCTGTGAGACACCTGTCATATGTTCCCTCGCCTTGCTTAGGAAATCATCTCAAGAAAGGGAAAAATATTTCCCAAATATGGATGTGAAAACTTCTTAGTAGAAAGAACCCATAAACCAAAATGAAGTTGTGGCAACAGGTTCTAATAAAAGCAAGCTGTGGCTCAACCATACCAACCCTCATTTTGCCTCCAATAAGAACCTGAATTGTAAATGGTCTCTGGAAACATTGTTCCATACATGCTCAGGGAGGATTTCCCTTAGTTGCATCATTATACTCAAAGCCTTGAGGCTTACAAGGGAAGAGAAAAGTCACCTTAGAAAACTATGTGTTTCTTCTAGAGAACAGAACAAATGAAATTATATGATGTAACAGATCTTTCAAAACCTAACAGATGTCCTGATAGAGGCAGGCAAACAAATACAGTGTAGGTGGCAATTAAGTTGTGTTCGTCAACTTTTGTACATCATTGTTTTGGGTTTTTTTTCCCAGTGCTGGAGTTTGAACTCAGGGCTTTTAGCTTTCTAGGCAAGCATTCAACCACTTGAGCTGTACCCATTTTGCTTTATTTTTCAAGTAACATCTTGTGTTTTTGTCTATACTACCTTGGACTTCAGTTCTCCTGTTTATACCTCCCATGTAGTTAGGATAACAAGTATGGCCACCACACTTGGCCTAACAAACATTTTTTTTTTCTTACTTAATTATCTTGAATTGAAGTCTATAAGGCCCCAGAGAGTTAACAAGTACTAACAGTGGGGGTACATTTGGAGGGCAAATATTCTATGTTTTGCTGCATAAAATCTGAAACTAGAGGCACAGAATAGACTGTGTTATAATAAGAAATGTAATCATATATGGGAATCATTTCATTTGGTAAGAAAGAAAGATGTTGCAAAGGAACAGATGATAAGTTTGTGGTGATGGGACAAAGCCCTAAATAAGATTTGACAGAGGGCTGGGGATATAGCCTAGTGGCAAGAGTGCCTGCCTCATATACACGAGGCCCTAGGTTCGATTCCCCAGCACCACATATACAGAAAACGGCCAGAAGCGGCGCTGTGGCTCAAGTGGCAGAGTGCTAGCCTTGAGCGGGAAGAAGCCAGGGACAGTGCTCAGGCTCTGAGTCCAAGGCCCAGGACTGGCCAAAAAAAAAAAAAAAAAAAGATTTGACAGAGCTTGCTCACAGATACAACGATAGTATTACGACTTAAGTAATGTTTTATGTTACTTGTTGACTTTCTCTGCCTAATAATAATACCCTCAACAGAGGCTGAATTTGGTTTGCAGGTTTTGCTTTTGCTTTTGTTTGTTTTTTTGTGTTTTTTGTTTTTTTGTTTTGTTTTGTTTGCCAGTCCTAGGCCTTGGACTCAGGGCCTGAGCAGTGTCCCTGGTTTCTTTTTGCTCAAGGCTAGCACTCTGGCCTATTTCTATATATGTGGTGCTGGGGAATCGAACCTAGGGTTTCATGTATACAAGGCAAGCACTCTACCACTAGGCCATATTCCCAGCCCCCTGTTTTGCAGTTTTACTCTCTGCTAATATTACATGTTCTATGCTGAATTCATTTAACCCTGCTTTTGGGTTCTATAATCGTTTTCTTCATTCTTTTTTTCTTCCTAAATCAAATTTTCTGAAAGCAACTATTATCCTTAACATTTTTTATTGTTACTGTAAAGATGATGTACAGATGGGTTACAGTTACATAACTCATGTCATTAGTACATTTGCTTAAAAACCAGAAATATCTAGGGAAGCAAGTGCTTACCAATCTTAAACACACATAGTATTTTGAGGGGTTGTTGGCTTGGCTTGCTTTTTAATTCTAACACCACCTAACAATAATTAAATCTCCAGAAATCTGTAGGCTGAGCAACCTTGGACAGAAGTATTTTTTCAAAAACGTCTTATGGTGCACTAATATTCAGTGAGACTTGATAATTGTTGGCCAAAGCATTCAGAAATAAGAAAGGATATACATAGCTCCTGCAATTGTTCATAAAACCACTTATGAAAAGAAGTATTTAAGTACTTGAACTGAATTGGAAGCTAGGCCTTCTGGATACTGCAGTATCATGGTCTTAACTTTATTGTGTTATTTTTGCTTTTTTTTTAACTTTTACTTTTTATTTCATACACACACATATTCTTTATTATTACCATATTATTACCACACAAAGAGTGTCAGTTTGACATGTGAATTATTTTTATGCCAGGATGGGGGTTTGAACTCAGGGTTAGCCTTCTCTCCTTTAACTGTTTTGCTCAAGGATGGAGCTTGACCAGCTTGTTTCACTTCTGGCTTTTTCTGATAACCTGGTGAAAGACTGTCATGGATTTTTCTGCCAGTCTGGGTTCAAACTATCATCCTCAGCTCTCAGCTTCCTGCATGAGTCCATGCCTTAACATGTCTATTATACAAGCAATGTGTCTTTATCAATCACATTTCCCCTTCCATAGTCTCCCTTGTCTCACATACCTCTTCCACCCCGATAGTCTCATCAAGTTTCTTAGTTCCATTTTCATGAAAGCAGTTTGAGTATTATGACTGTTTGATGTACCATTTTTTGGACTTCTCTTATCATAATATTTATTTTATCTTGAAGTGTTGTTTTGGCTCTCCCACAACTGATGTATAGGAATTACATTTTAGTAAATAAAAGGTTTAAAAATGGACCAATTACATGACAAGTAGAGAATAATTTTGTTGTTTTCATTCATGTTCAGAGCCTTATATTAGTGAATGAAAATTAGTGATCTGTAAGTAGCAGGGTTTAGTGATCTGTAAGTAGCAAGGTTTAATATTTTAACTAAATGCAAGCTGTTGTCAATGACAAATTCTTACATCAATGGTTCCCAAATAATAAATTTGAGGAGCTACTTTTCTATCACCTTCACAATATTGTAAGGCACCATGTTGGATAAAACAGGTATTTTGATGGAGTTCAGTATAATCTATCATTTTCTGCAGCCACATTAGTCCTATAGTCAACACAAATGAGCCTGTCAAAAGTTAACTGTTAATGTTTGTGCTTTCACTTAGATTTAGTAGCACTAAAATTTATAATCTTTTTAGACAGTTAAATTGAAACAAAAATTGTTTGCATAACATATTTTACTATAGCTCTTCTAAAATAAAGTATGATTGTTAGAACAAATGTATTCCAGTTAACAACTCTCTAATTTCCTTTCTTAACATGTCGATTAGGGTCAATTACTTGTATAAGGGAATTTCATTCTGATATGTCCATGTATACATGCAATGTGCCTTGATCAGACTTAAACCTCCCCATCAGTCTCTGTCACCTCCACTTGTTCCTTCCCAAACCACAGGCTTCGGCTTCATTCTTCCATTTTCACACATGCACCTAGAATGTGTTTTGAGCATATTCAATTCCTTTACTTTTTTAGTTCATCCTCCTCCCTCTACTACTAACCACAATCCTAACAGCACACTTGTCATTCATCTTGTTTCCAGTGCATGCTAATTACTCAAAGGGGTTTTACCTTGGTATTTTGTGCATGCATGCAGTACTTTAATCAGATTGATGCCCCCATTTACTCTTATGAACTGATAAAAACAAAAGAAAAACAACCTTAATACCTCATTTCACAACATCCAGGCTGAGAGTGGTAATAGATGAATAGTGTTCCTCAGATCTCTACAGTGCCTTTAGATGATACTTAAAGGATCTCTAGGAGCCTTCTACCTTTGTGATGGTGGCCAAAATAAGGAAGGAGGTTTCAAGGAGCTAAAAGATAAGGTGTGAAAAGACAGTGGCAGGTGTGCACTACAGTTTATACTGTTATATATCTGATGAAAGTTTAGTAGAAAGGATCAGAATGGCTTCCCCAGCCTTTTGTGAATTATGCTCCCCCATTCATTCCATTCTTGGCTCAATATAGACAACAATGTATTTGATTTATGGGAAACATTTCTTGTCAGCAAACTCTTCAAATTATTTGGTAGTATTCCAATTTGATTGATGTGAAAGATTTTTCTTTCTGGCATTGCAAAAGAGCATTTATGACCATTTAACAGAAATGTTTATGTGCCAACATCACAGTGGGTTTATATTTTAGTGTAATTCTTTTTTAGCTTTTGAAAATACTGTCCTGTCCAAATTATCCTCACATTTAACTATGGAAACTACGGGGTAAAGAAATGACTTCCTAGAAACAGATTATGTGCTCAATAGAAGTACATACAAAACGTTACATTATATCTTAGAAATGCTTAACTGCTAATAGCCATCATAATCCTAATTCTTCAACTTTTATTAATTTAATACATAATTTATAAGCATTTCCTTGTGCATCCTTTGTTACTTTTAATCCACTGGAAATACAATTGTCTGCTATGCAACTGAAGCAGACTATCTATGCTTGATTATCCATTGTTTAAAAATATTTCCTAAACAAGTCTGGACAGAACTAATCTCATCCAATTCTTGGGAACTCTGTGCCTCCTGATTCTAGCTATGGCAAACCACCTGTGAAAAACCCCCATAACAAATCATGAATAACAAATAGCAGGGAGCTGTATTGTCTATCCATTACAATGTCCGTTAAATCAGAACATTAACTTCAGGAACACAGAGCCTTTTGAAAAATAATGAAGTAATTTGCAAACCATTTGAGGACCCACACTACAAATATCTTGTGGTACCTATCCTTGTTTGAATATTTGTCTACTGCGGGTCACATGGGCCTGAATATTATTATGTACTGCTATAATTGCTTAGGTTTGCATTCTAAATGTTTTGTCCATTGACAGCTGACTGCATGTGGCCTTAGCTTTTCTGTGTGTGTGTGCATGTACACGTGCACAGTGCGTGTGTGTGTGTGTGTGTGTGTTGGTGATATTACAATGCCCTTTTTCTGCCACAGATTATCAGCAGCTTGCAGTGACAGGGCTAAGATAGAAGGATAACTCTTCTCTAATGAACCGGTTTTAAATGAAAGGAAAATTGAACCCATGTTTTTTGGTCTGTCTCCCAGATTATAGAGACTGACTATCTCATTAGTGATTAAAACACCAGCTGTTTATATGTTGGAGTCGGTTGACCAGTTTAATGATTTTGGAATCTGGCTGTTCTCCTCTTCTTTTAGCCAACATGGAGCTCATGAGGGTTTCATTCTCTCCAAATCCACCCTGAAGTAAAACATCACAAATGGTCATGAAAGGCAATGACATTGCCTGCTGTGGACTCCAGACTTGGTGTGCTGTTTGTTATTTTAGCGGTAGTAATAAACATTATGCAACTGGCTTTGTGGTTCACGCTTCAGTGACCTCATAAATTTACTCACATTGCACTCAGATAAGCCAAGAAAACATTGTTCTTTCATTCCCTAATTCCTACTCCTTCCCCTGGCCTCCCTTCCACACACTAACCAGTAGAAATTAAGTACTGGAAATTAGGCTAACCATAGCCTGAGGCTGATAATTTAATCTTTATACATTTAACTTGATTCATTTGAAAATTAGTTGACTTCACTATATTTTTCCTTTTGTTGTTTTGTTCTTTCCTGATGTTTGAACTGTAGAGCAGGGCTACAGTGATTTAGCACATTGGCAAGAAGGGATCCTTGAAGTCCTTTCCTATCCTTGGGCTGTACTTCTGGAGATTATGAATAAGTCTTTCATCCAGACCCACCCCAACCCATCCCCAAGCATTCTCTACAGACACATTGCTGAATTTCGTGGCTGGCATAAACCTTGCTGGAAGCTCTGACATCGAGAACAAGGTCCAAGGATGATCTCTGGCCAGCTCTGTCTCGTCTCCCATTTAGGGTGTTTGTGTTTTGTGTTGCCTCATTCTCCAAGATAGCTGCCCAGTGGCTTTTAACCCAGTATCACATGCAAATTCTGAAACAGCCACAGTACTACAGACTAGACTTTGTCTTTACCCATTCAATCCCTGCCCTTTTGCTTACACACACACACACACACACACACACACACACACACACACACACACACAGTCTCCTATAGATAAGACTCTACTTCACATATCTGTTTTCTGGAGTCCCATAAGGAGATGCTGCATCTCTGGTCTCAGCGTCATGTGAACCTCTTCAAGGTATCTGCAGTTCCGTTCCAAGAAACTAAACCAGGGCTTGTGAGTTTGATTCCACCACCTCTTTCATGTTGTTTGTTGTTGTTTTTTTATATTCCTTCCTACTATCCCTTTGGTTTGCAAGAGACAGATTTTTCTTTTCTTGCCCCTTGTCTTTTTCCTACTTAGTTACTCAAGCCTCATAATGAAATTTAAAAGGAATTCCTTCTTCACATTATTTGGAGACATTCCACAGTCTGTCACTTTCATTATTAAATATTTATCCTCACATGAACTAGCAAAAACATTTATTCTTTTTCCTTCTTTTCTTTTTCCTTACTGCCTCCCTCCACCTCTATCTTTCCTTTTTCTTGCCAAAATATCAGTATCATCCTTTGGGCCCAGGGGGTAGTTAGGAAGCTGAGGAAATATCTTTTAAATGGTACCCTAAATGTCATTCCTTAGAAAAACAAACTCATCATCTAACAAAATAAATACCAGGAAACTGACACGAAAAATGTTGGGAGAGGTCAAGGAAAGAAGAGTAGACGAATAAAAAGAAGAAAGGGGGAGAATGCAGTCATAATATTAATACATATTCTATGAAATTAAAAAATTGGGAGAAGTTGGGTTGGGAGGTATGCGGGAGAATGATGAAAGAGGTGATATCAGTCATGATGCATTGTACTTATAAACTAATTTGTTGAATGCTACAACATCTCTGTGAAACTAAAGATAATGAAAATATAGTTTTTAAAAAGATAACCTATAATGCTAGTATTTATATTTAAAGTTATACTGAAAGTTGCATTCATTTAATATCTGGTTTCATATACTAATACTTTAAAGTCTGTGTATCTCTTCAGAAAGCATGAATGACACCTGGGATATTTGAATGTTTTGAATTGTGGTATCAGTATACGTGAGAAACTATTTTACATTGAACATATGTACTTAAAGTATAAGATCTTAAAGAGTGTGCTTAAACTCCAGTCATTATTCTCAACTGCTTATCATGACAGAACAGTTGATACAGCATAGGCATGAGTAAATTAAGACTTTGGATAACATTGACCAACTCAGTTTCCAGTCTTATTTTCAACATCTTTCCAGAGGTTAGGAATAAAGCTCAAAATCTCATCTCCTGAATCATCTCTTAATAATGGTCATTTCAGTGGCCAGATATCCTTTTGACTTCCTAGGGAAGGATTCAAAGCATACTCTTTCTGCCTTGGATATGCCCAGAGCTTTTGGAACTGTATCTTAGGAAGCAGAAATAAAAATGACCCAATATAAATTTCACAATATAATACTAAGCTAAAAAGACTAAACATAGAACTCCCCTATGGCCTTCTGGGCATTTACCCAAATAACCACAAACAAGGCCATACTAAATCTCCAGCACCACCATGTTCATTGCAGTATTATTTGCCATAGCTAAGATATTTAACCAACCCAGATGCCCCTCAGTAGATGAATGGATCAAGAAAATCTGGTATATAAACATAGTGGAATAATGTGCTTCCAGCAGAAAGAATGACATTGCCCCATTCATAAGGAAATGGAAAAACTTGGAAAAAATCGTATTAACTGAAGTAAGCCAGACCCAAAGAAACCTAGGTTCCATGATTCCCTCATTTGTAATAATCAGTATATCTAGGATACTCCTAGCAGAGGATCACAATAGCTCAATAGCTATGTATGTATGATCACACAGATGATGCTAAGTGAAATGAACTCCAAGATATGGAACCAAGAGGCTTTTCATTGTTGTTGTTATTTTTAAATGTACTATGTGAAATTATTTTACTTTTTTTTTCCTATTTTGTGTTGTCACTTTATTTGATTTTGTTACTCTGGGTATTGTATATACCTAGGGAATTAGGAAAGGGAAATGGAATATCAAAATGGAGAGACAAAGGACCAAAGGCCAACCAATGCAACAGTGATACTCACAAGACCTTAAGTTGGAACTTAACTGTACAACTTGGGAGTGGGGAGAGAGAATGGGAGAAAAATGTGGGAGGGTGGGTAACACGTTTGGCAAGAAATGTACTTGCTACTTTACCTATGTAACTCTAACCCATCTGTACATCACCTTGACAATAAAATTGAATTTAAAAATAAAACAGAGCTCATGGGTCTAAGAAAATTAAAGTTAGATCTACACTCGGGGTGCATAAAAAATTATATCTCGGATAAGTAAGTCATACAAATCAAAAACAATAGTAATTTCCATGATGACTAAACTATTAATTTATTTGGGCACTTCCAAAAAGAAGCTTTCCACATGCTCAAAAAACTTAAGGGAATATCTTCACTTGCATCTCATTGGTCATTGGAGAATTTCAAATTAAATATAAATGATATACATGTACATATGTCCAAATATTAGGAAAAGGACAAATTGAAGAACTTGGAAAAAGTTGAAAACTAGTACAGTACTTGTAGGAATAAATCTGAGTACCCTGTTTTAAAACTGTTTTTGCTAAAACCACTGGATATAAATAAATACATGTTCTACAAAATACAGATAGTCCTACTGAAAAAAATTACAGATCATTAAAAAAGAACCCTCATAACAGAGTAAATAAATTTTGGACTTCTACTTGGAAGATTTAGAAACAAATGAATACCCAAAGATATACAATATAGTGATGATGACTGCATACAGGTATGTTCACTCAGAAAACACTAATGAGCAATGTGCTTTTCTAGTGTATTTTTCTATAGTTAGTATTCCCTTTTTATAAGTATATTTGAAAAGCTATTCAATTTATGGGGAATCTTTGTTTAGAACAAAATTATTTAACCCTTTAATGTTTTATGAAAATATGATAAACTAAATCAAGAACATCTCTTGAGACATTCCACACAATAATGAAAAAGTATTATTTTCGTGGATATTTTCACCTATATATCCAAAGTCATTCAAAACAAGGAGCTAAGTGTTTAAAGTTATATACTTACCAATACATCACAGAAACAATAGTGTCAGAATATTAATAACCCACTGTTACATGAGATAACAAACATGGGATTTATTCTACTAGTCTTCCACTTGGATGTATATAAAATGTTTTTGTTTGTAGGAAGAAGAAAACATTTGCATCTGGTGAACAAAAGAAACTAAAACTAAAAACAACAGGAAATACAAATTTATGTTATGAATAAATTTCCTTGGAGGAAGGGAAAGAAAATAGTAATACATTGAAATTCAATAAGAAAACTGAGTTTGTTTCAGCCAAAATTTCCATGAAATTTCTTGTATATGTACCTCTCTCCAGCAAAATAATGCTTGTTTCTATTCCTAAGATTTATTTTCACCATTCCTCTCTATGAAGTCTTAATTACTACAGTTTTGCCTCTGGATTCCAAACATTCTATTATCTAATTGATGTTCGCTTTATTATATACTGTTATGTACCAATTATGCTTTATATAGCATGTTATTCTTCAAAATAGTTTACTATGTGCCTTGGCACCTTATATCTTGGAAATATTATTCAACATATTGTTATTTACTAAACTATTATCAGTTCATTATTTATTAAACACTTATCTACCAACACAGGACATCTTTTGTTTCAGGTGCCACATATTAGTTTATTTATTCTCTGAAGAATAAATATAGTATTATCCTCATTGTAGGCATTATATAACTGAGGTAGAGAAAAGAGGTTGGAGGAAGTCACACAGTAAGTGTAAGAGCTCCTTGACTAAACATTAGAATATTTGAAATACTACTCCTTGATTTGTGTCTGTGTGTGTCTGTATGTCTGTGTGTGTGTCTGTATGTCTGTGTGCGTGTGTGTGCGTGTGTGTGTGTGTGTGTGTGTGTGTGTATTGGAATTTGATCCCAGGATCTTAACATGTGAAACAGGACTCTTCCACTTGAGTCACTTTACCAGCATTAAAAAAAAAAAAATACTTTTTTGAGCCCAACACAGCAAATTAGGATCATGAATCTTCCAAGATACTGCAAGAAATCATAGCCTTTTCTTTAGCCTTTTCATCTTAATTATAGCAAAATTATCTTCAGAACTTATGGAACATAAAGTCTATTCTCATTGAAGGTTGCCTTTGAATTTTTTCATGAGTATTTGAATTTTATCATCAAAATTTAGATGTCAATTTCTGTAGCAATTGCTGTTGTACTGCTTATCCCTAATTTCTCTTTTTGAAAATTCTCCATTCGGGTACTTCAATGTATATTATCCCATAAAGCTATAATCTTGTGAGTATAGCTTAAGAGGAACTGAGGAATCTTAACTTTAGAAATAGAATTTAGGTCCTCTAGTTGATGGTGCTAGAGAAATATTTGTCATTATTGATCTTGCAAATTGTCATTATGCAGAAGTTGAGGGCACAGTGAAATATATGAAGACCTGAAGTTGACTGTAACCAATAAGAACTTTTTCACTGCTTGATGAACTATTTCACTTCATAAACGTAGTTTTGCTTTTTCTAGTGGCCATATATTAAATGTGTTCAGGAAACTGACTATGATTCTGAAAATAGCCATTTCAGTATGACACCCAGACAATGTGCTTGTTTTCAATCAGGATTTTTGTGAACGTTTATGGACATATAAATACAGAATTATTTAAGTCACTACCAATCTTAAGCACCATATATGTTCCTTTTATTAAACCAATTAAACCTTTTTTTTGTAATTAAAGCCAAAAAATAAAAACTTGCTGTTGGACTGGGAATATGGCTTAGCTGTAGGACACTTGCCTAGCATGCATGAAGACTTGGATTTGGTTCCTCAGCAACACAAACAGAAAAAGCCAGAAGTGGTGCTGTGTCTCAAGAGGTAGAGTGCTAGCCTTGAGCAAAAAGAAGCTAGGGACAGTGCTCAGGCTGAGTCAAAGCCCCAGGACTGAAAAAACAAAAACAGAAACAAAAAAAAAAAAACTTTGCTGTTCATAGATTACACATTTGTATAAAATTGAACAAGTTAGTATATAAAATACTGAAAGAGTTGCTGGAACCAATATACTCGGTCAGGTATGTTGATATGTGTGCATACCATTTAATCAAACAGCTAGAAATTTTAAACTAATATGCATTATTCATCATGGCATATGAGAATGCCAGTTTCTTACAACTAGACTAACAATGGCTTTTATTTTTTCTATCTGATAATATCATTTCATTTTGATTGGTTTTTATTTAACTACTAAAGTAGTTGAATATTATCCTTTTGTTTATTTGAATAAACACAAAAGCCATTTAAATTTGTTTTGAAAATAATTTCTTAGGTCACCTGTCTAATTTATGTACAACTATTGAATTTTTATTAACTTGCAATATCTCTCTATATACATGTATCTATGCCATATTCATATGTATACACATATAAAATCATTTATTTGTATGTTCAACAATTTTACCTATGTAGATTTCTTGAGCATATTAGACATTTCTTTCAAAATTTTGCATTCATATTCCACTTAAGAGAGCTTTCCATACCCAAAGTATAAATAAATGTACACATTATTTCTAACTGCACTATGATTTTATTTTCCTTTTAAAGGTAACCTCACTGAAATCTATTTTGTAACAAGTTGTAAGGTAGGGATTTAAAAGCACTGGATTTGGAGAATAACTTTGTATACATTCTAATATCATTTTTCAAATAATCTATACTGGCCAATTTAACCTCCCAGACTTATTCTTCTTGAGGAACTGAGTTTCTTTCTGAACTTTCACTTGTCTTTATCCAGCTGTCTTCCTGTCTCTATAGTAGAACCACTCGATGGAATTTTTGTTAAACTACATTAAAATTATGTATTATTTTGCAAAAATATTGTTGATTTTTATTTTATTATGGTGACATTATGACCAAGTTGTAACAGCACACAAAAAAAGAAAGTTTTAATTATTCTAATTTCATTATCCATACCCTGTGAAAACAAAGAGGCATAGCAGCCATTCTCTGGTCCATTCCCAATGACTCTATAGAGCTTTCACGGTCACATGCACCTCCACAACCACCATCCATCCCCCTCTTCACTTTCCCATTTTCAAAAATTTGACAATTTTACAAAATTTTTAGTATTTTTTGTATTTGTTAACCACTCCGTGTCTTAATTTGAAATGACATGGCAGTATACATAAAAGCTTTCCACAGATTCTGAAAGAAATTCATGACCATAAGGATCATGAACCATTGTTCCAGACCATTTAAAGTGTCTCATTAATAGCCAAAAAAGAATATATTTTTTATAAATTTATTGACACTAAGCTACTTAAAAAAAAACACATGACTCAAATGGCTCTCACATTACTTGAAGAAATGTATTATATAAAATTGAAATGTAAATGTCTAGAAGGCTGATGCCAAAACAAAGTACCACCCACACAGTCTACAGGATATTTCTTTAGTTCCAGGACATTGACAATAAAAAATTCATTCAAAAAAGGAGAGACTACTAAAAGACAGAATGTTATTTAGTCCACACTACATTCCATAATGTGATTGACAAGTAGCCATTCATTCATGCATATATTCAAGTTTCATGCACTCATAGAACACAATACTCAAGTCAAGTCCCAGGCACTATGATTATCACAGCATTTATGGCATAGACAAAAACCACTGAAAATCTTTGCTACATTGACAACTACATTCTTACATAATGACACAAACAATTAAAAAATAATGAGAATAAGGCAGCTAAAGATTGTTAAGCATAGTTGATAAGGTTTGAGTGTAAGAAGGCAGACATTTTAGACAGGGTAGCTGGAAAAATCTCATTGTGAAGATGATATCCCAGATGATGTGTGGACACTGTAATTTAGCAACATGCCAAGCAAGGCAGTGGTGTAGCAGAAGTAAAGTGATGTAGGGAGATAGAATGATAGGCACAGGGTTTAGAATAGCTGTGAATGTCCTTGTCAATCAATGGAAAGTCACTATCTCTTGCAAACACAACTGTAATTTAGAGCAGAGAAATGTCATGATCTGACTCATTGTCAGGCTCATTATAGTGATTGTGTTGAAAGCAAGTAGACAAGGACAAGGTCAGAGCTTGGTCAAGCAGTTTAGAGCTAATCCAGTGACCTAAAGGAGAGATTTGTGCTATCATTAGAGTGGCAGGAAGGGAGGTAGAGAGGAGGTTATGTTCTAAATATATGGTAAAGATGGAATTTGACAGTGATTAAGTTATAGGGTTTGCAAGAAAGATGACTTAATGACAGGGACAAGATCTTGACATGAGCTTAATTGTTCTCTATTATGAGAAGAGGAAGTACATGGGAGTATAGGTATGAAGGGGCATGGTTATGAACACTAAAGGGAAGTAAAATATTCTCAAGATATAGGGCTGACTTGGAGCTATCAATTGGGAGGCTCCTACTACTGTGAGACTAATACTAGGGCATCTCTTTCTTGTCAATGTCTAGAACTCCATACTTATTCAGTATCCTGGTCCCAAATCTAACTGGGCCTTCCTTATTCATTGCCCTTGAGGAGACAAGCACTACAGAAGATCTTCCTGGAAATAGTGACAGATACTCTAAGTGTCTATCTGCCCTCTTTATATTCGTACAGGTTTGGGATATTATCATTGAGTATGCAATGGAAGACTATTCAACAGATTTGTTGATTTTATGTATTTACAGATCTCTCAATTGTTTAATGGTTTTTCAATCTTTTTCTTCTCACTGAATTCTATAGACTAGTTATCAAAGGCAGAGGTATTTCATGGGCTTGGCTTCAGAAGGCTAAACCATTTATATGAATACCTGCCTCATAGAGAAAAGATCCTTTGATCTGTTAATCCTTGTAGCTTTATTTTAATGATATTCATCTTGGCTTTTGTTTTAACTCTCTTTTTAGATTCTAGATGATTTTAATCACTAGCCTTAAAGAAAAAGGTGTGATTAATCTTCCAGCTATCAAGACCGTTTTCAACACATATTTCGGACAAAGGGCTAATAATTTCCCTAACTTTATAAAAAGACAAGAATATAGAATGTACAGCAGAAAAAGGAGAAAATGTCAATGTACATTTAATAAAATGAAGGTAAGGACTTAAAATGGAATATTATTTCACTGACTAAACTGAAGAAAAAGTGGTTTGTGTGCAAGAGAGAGATCAGGATTG
Source organism: Perognathus longimembris pacificus (assembly GCF_023159225.1). NCBI lineage: Eukaryota > Metazoa > Chordata > Mammalia > Rodentia > Heteromyidae > Perognathus > Perognathus longimembris. The sequence continues at coordinate 55,191,293 of NC_063164.1, read as the reverse complement.
AGGGAGGACAGGACAAAGGAAAGAATAAGGCATAGGAGGTAATAATATGTACATATGAATAATTAACATAAAGTTTTTACAGGGAATGAGAAAAATAAAAATATACAAATGATACAATGTAATATCTCCTTTTACACATTTAAATACTTAAGCACAAAGATAGCTATAGAAGTACATTCTTCATGTTTTTTAACTGTAAAAATCAACCTTTCATATATGAAAGAAAATAAAAACTAGGTAAAATATTATACCTACATATAATATAGAGAAAATAAAGCAATGAGCTATTTCTAATATATCAAAGTGGATGTATCCAAAGATAATAGGAATGGAAAAATCAAGTTACAGGAAGACACAAATAAAAGAATCTTATAATTAATGAATACATTCTCCCACGATAATTATAACTTGTTGGATTCAAAGCTATGTATTAAAGATACATTTCATTTCTAAAATGTATATTAATAAAACTTATGGAACCCAGAATTTGAATAATTATAAAATGATATCAGGATATTGATAAATGTAATTGTTTTTAAAGTGATGGGTTCATATTCACAGTGACACTGAAAATTAATCACAGATTTCCAAAGTTAACTAATACAGTACGAAATGGGAAATCACTCAGGGAAATAATTGACATGACATTCCAATCGCAGGAGGAGATATGAGCAAGAAGGACATGGATGAAAGGCAGTATCAAGATCCTTTCCATAGTGGTGGAGAGATGGACCAGGACAAGGAGCTCAGAAGAGCAGCCCATTTGGCAAGTAAACTTTTGGGAGCAATTGAGAAACACTGAAGAGACTGGCTGAATTCATGGGACCTGATGAGTCATTGTAGTAATAGAACTAAGATTAAAAAAAAAAAAGCAGAAGCCTACATATTCACAAACTCTCCATTTCATTTCTTTGATCTTGTTTATATACTGATCAAATGAAAATTAATCATTATTATGTGCCTGACTCAGAAAAATATTTATTTAATTACACATGTAAAGTATAGCAATAAGAAAACTGGAAGAACAGAGTGCAACAATCAGGTGTGACAGACTGTAGAGTATTGATGTCAAGATCACAACTTTCCTGCTTATGTGACTTTTGACCAATTGGGTTAGAGCTAGTCATTCCCACACAGTGTTCCATAAGCCACTGATAATTGTCTTCCTGTGGATAGATGGTATATTTCCACAAATTTCTTTTAAAATCAATATAGTATCCTTATTGAAAATAATCTGATGGGTCAATTGGCTGTAACATTGCCACTGTAGCATCAAACAATACTTATACTTCCCATTTATGGCTTGAGTATACTACAGTTTGAGATATAAACAAAACAAAATTTATCATATCAAGCATTTTTTTCAAATTTCCAGAAATCATACATATACTTACTTATTTATAGCCTAACAGCATGCATTACAAACGTGTATAAAATTTTGAATAACGGGAAAAGTTCATAGACAATTGCTCAATCTGAACATACTTAAAGAAACAAGAATTCATCTCTATATTACTTTGGTACAGAACATGTAACCATTGAACAGCAAACATTTAGTTTCCATGAAATAGAGCTTTACAGTGAGCAGTATTTTACCCAACAGAGCATGGGAAAGCAAATGGGGGGTACCAAGGTTACAGGGCAGGACCTAGTAGTTTGTGAATGAGATCCAAACAGAGGAGTAGAATTGTGCTATGCAGAGGAAGTCAGAGAGCAGCCTGACAGAGATGACAGTGATCCAGGTCACCACTAGGGAGTTGAAAGGAATTGCAAAATTCTAAAGGAGTTATGGAGGGCAAGAACAGCATAGGTTATTTGGCAGACTATTCTAGACCACCCACCTGCAACATGAGTTAACTCATAAGTATGTTTGGTTATTAGAACGTTTTTGTTGTTGGAGTGAAATTTATTTAGAAAAAGGATTGTCGTTAAGTCATAGGTGAGTAAGGCCCTCCAATTGTGTTTGTCCAAAAGTATTACAACTTCATCTCTGTGCACATGTGTACAGGAAGATCTCTAAAAATGTCTTACGCTGTTCTGTTTTACACACAAAATATTAACCGAATAATAGCTCAGTTCAGAACTCAAATGACAACAGAAATCCTTAGCAATGGCTAATGTCTTCATTCATGACTTCATCATCTCAGGGACAAGGGAAGAGGTTCAATTATTCACTTAGAAATTATTCACTAATCCCACCAAAATGTGAGTCACACACAACTTAATGCTTCCACCCATTAAAATTTAAGCCTGTGTACTGTAGTATAATAAACAATGAAAGTTGTTTTTCTTGCTTAAATCTCAAAGCCCCATATGAGAGAGAATAAGAGGGCTGTTTTGTCTCATTTTGTGTTGGTATATGCATGTAATAGTTATTCTTACTCATTCCAGAGGGATTTAGCTTTTGAATTCTTTTGACTTTATCTTCTTACCTTTTAGTACTGCTGTTTTGTAAAAGAATGCAAGTGGTCCTGGGAGCCTTCCTAGAAGAGATAATTGTCCAAGACTCCCTGTCTCTTTCTTCAGCTGGTACTGGTTAATTAGCTCCTAAGCTTGCAGTTTGGTCTCCTGAGGAGAGAAAACAAATTTCTTAATTTTGGCTTCAAAGAACACATACGTATATATTTGAATTTGAATGTGTTCATCTTATTTAGTGCAATGCTTCAAGCATCAGAATAGGAGAATGGAATGAGAGCAACGTAATCTCAGAGGGCAATTGGTCATTTGCTGAACACACCCGTTATACCACCAGGGACCAAAGAAATGAGGTGCTTCACTTAGCTAAGTCTGCACACTGTAACACCAGACTCTATACAGAGTTCCACTCTTAACTACTTGTCCATTTGATTGAAAAGGAGTGGCAGTATGCTATTGTGTAGAGAGTCCTATTTTGGAGTCCTTCTTAGCTATATCTTAAACGTGATTGTCATTGATGAGGAAGGAAGGCTTAAATTCCAAATCTGGTTGTCTTCATCTGCAAATAATGAAAAATGCTGGTATAGACTGAATGATAGTGGAATTAGCCATAAGGTGTATGCAATAACTATGGTAGTATTTGCTACATTGTAAATTTTCAATAATATGAATTCCTGTTACTATTATTAAAATTCATATAATTTTCATTCCTCCATTTTTTTCCTCATAAAATAAAAATAAAGAATACTATGGAAAACCTCAATACATGTAAGTAAATAAAACCCCTGTTAAGATGACCACCATACCATTTTGCACCTAGAATTTCTTGACTTGAAAGGAACCTATGACAGCACATTGAGAACAATGCTCTGTTGGGAGATTTCAACTTCATTATTTATAAAATCGGAATGGCACAAATAACACAATTTCTGAATTAAATAGCATGTACAGAAGTATTTTATAAACTCCACAAGATGATTAAAATGATAAATTGATCAGGGAACACCCTTCAAAATTCATCTAGTTCCCTTCTACAAAGGATGAGAACAGTGAACAAGAACTCCCGATTTGCCCAGTGGTATACAATTAGCAAGGAGCAGGGAAAAACTCTAGATTTAGGGACCCTCTTGGTTGGTAATGTGCATCTGTTATGTTTTAATGAGTCATTTCATAGCCTTCTAGTACACTAACACCACAGTGCCAGGCCTATCATTCAGGAGCACAGTGTGTAAAACCAGAGTCGTGCTTCCAACAGACGTTCGAGATGGCCTGGTTCTGTCTTAGAGAAATGAGCCAGCTGTGGAATTTCCATATCTTGACATATCATCTGTCTTCCTTGAACCAGTCCAAGTTTGCAAAGCCATCACAATAGATAGCCAGGCATATGTGTTAGAGACAGGCACGACTGCTGTACCATCCCTAGGTTCTGTTTACTGAAGGAGTCCTATACAGCTGAAGGAGAAAAATTATCTACCACTCAATCTACAATAAAGTCAGTTTGTGTGTTTCTGGAGTCTAGCATAGAGCATAGCATAGAGTGTGCTCTATGCTAGAGCACACCTGTATTTGTTGAGCCAATGATCCTAATAAATATTATATGCATCTAGACTGAAAAAATAAAACTATGCTTATTCCATTATTGAAGCAAAACTGAAATCAGTGGCTTGATTGACAAATTATACAATATAAGCCACTTTGCTGATTAAGCTACCAATCTGGATTTAACATATCTAAATGTGTGCTATGTAGACTCTATATCATATATAAATGTATATACATCACATATATTAATCTGTATACATGCAATATATAATAGGAAATATTTCTTTAGATGTGTCAAACAATTGTCTGATTAGTACCTTATCAAAATCAGGGAGTAACAATGTGAATGGTAGAAATACTTAATATGAATTGCCTTAGATATCAGGTGTTGTGGAGAATTTTGTTTTAGTCACTATACAGGGGTACAGATAGAGTGGAAAGATAAAATCCTCCTCCTCAAACACTTAAAAGTAATATTTGAAAAATGTCTAGATAATAGACTCAATTATAGACTGCACGTCTAGCCTGATAAATCAGGGCAAACTTGTTTTCTTTAACTCAATCTTAGGTGATATGTCCAACAGTAATGTCTTTTAGAATGGGCATCCTTTATTAGATTCAGCGGTTTATTTCATATATTTTATGCCTCTTCACAACAGTTCCTAAATTGGCTTCCATTATTTTCTTTTTACTGGTTTAACGTCCTAATGCTAAGACTCTTCGTAGGTAGATTTGATTATAAAGAGGGATTAATTAAAATATGTTGGAAAATAATTCTGTGCTCTTTATTAATCTCTTAGAATATCCAGTGCCATAACACAGAATTGTATATGAAATAATGTGATAATATAAGCTGAAACCCATATTTCATAGATAAAAGTCCTCTGGCACAATTAATTTTTTTATATAAATGAGAAGATTGGGACTCTGAAAGTGATGACTTGCTCGTGGTAACTTGGTATATGAATGCCTCAGTTCAAATCCTCTCTATTCCACCAAGCCATCTGCATTTGGGTTCACTACTGGTGATTTGTTGCAGAATAAGCATTTCTCTCTGATTCTGAAGTTACTAAGAATAATAATACCTCATGATGAATAGGATCTCATTCTTTTTCATTAAGCTTTGTTTGACTTTTAAATCTTGGAATATAATTTATCATAAGAGAACATAAAATAATCAAGGAAGCAACAAATAATGAGAATCTGCTTTATGAAGAAAACAAATACATATATATATATCACTATTCTTTTTCCATTTCCAGTGATATTATCAAAATCTTCATCTGTGTATCTCACTTAAAGGCTCATTATCATCTTGTTTATAGATTGGACTTTATATTGCAGAGGTGGCAAAAGATGGGCAATCTTTCACTATGGGAGTGTTGCAGAAAGCTGTGGTTTTTGTGGGTATTTTCCCCACATGTCATAAAAACATCCCCAAGTAAAAACATTTTGTTATGTTTCATGAAACTATGTGTCAGTGTGTGGCAGAACATATCATTTTATATCTTTTACATTCTTAAGTTTAGATAAACATAAACTAGAATCAGATGCTTTTCATAGTATATTTTGCTTCATTGACAAAATTATTTGTGTTATAGATTCCAACAACTCAAATTCTCTAGCAAATAGACAAGAGGATTTTGTTTTGTTTTGTTTTTGCCTTCTCTGACTTGCTATGTCCATAAGAAAGTTAGTAGTACCCAGGGTGTTAAACATTTGGTTGTTGTTCATTAATCATGGTTATGACAAAAGACAGCCAGAAGCAAAGGTGGGAATTTGATCTCATTTTTTTCTCTACTACAGTGAAGCAGCATCTTTCCTATGCAGTATGCCTTTGAAAGCATTTGATATTATACAATATCAACCTACTTCTGTGTTTCTTGATTCATTATTTCTGTATGAAATGAAAAGACATTTCACCTTTAAAACAACAAAAATCACTAAGAAGAAGAAAATTCTCTAAGTATAGTCATGAATATAAAGGCCTTAAAAACCAAAATAGGAAATTTTTCCAGCCAAACCAAATAGCCACAATGACAAATCCCAGAATCAGTTTTGATCAACAACTTTGTTATCCAGAGAGGGTGATAGCCCAGGATAGTATCATATCTTCATAGCCTTTTTCAATATTTAGCCACCATGAAAAGATAGTCCATATTCCATGAAAATATGAAATCTTTTTCATATAAATATGACAAATTTAAGAATCATAATGGGGCTGGGAATGTGGCCTAGTGGTAAGAGTTTTTGACTAGTATGTATGAAGCCCTGGGTTCGATTCCTCAGTACCACGTAAACAGGAAAATCCATGAGTAGCGCTGTGGTTTAAGTGGTATAGTGCTCGCCTTGAGCAAAAAGAAGCCAGAAATAGTGCTCAGGCCCTAAATTCAAGCCCCAGGACTGGCCAAAAATAAAAAAGAATCATAATATAAGAGCATAAGAATTCTGTATTTTTCATATAGAATATTCCTCACATTCCTTGTTCAATTGGAAGGACACAACTCAATGATTTATAATCTGTTCTCACAATTATCACCACAGTAGAATTATCACTACAACCAATTTGAGACCATTTTAATTACCTTAGAAAGTACCCTTTCACGAGGAGTCTTCATTCCACCTCTTTCTATTTTCCAGCTCTAAGCAACTACTAATTTGTGATCTGCTATAGCTTTGCCAATGATGACCACACAACACTCATTAGTATCATGTGTTTGTTTTTCTTGCTGGCTCATCTACTTCATATATTAAAGTTCCTCAGGCCATAGATAGAATTGCATCCCACTTTCAGATGAAATATGTTCCATTTTGTCCATATATCATATACTCAACAGTGGAAATCAGTGAAAACCATGAAGGAAAACTATAGTTGAATACTTAGCATTGGGTATTAAATTGTGTAAATGTGTAACTATCAGTTCCTCCTCCACACAAGTCAAAATAAGCAAACAGTTTATATAGAAATTATGAAACATTGCTTATAAGTAAAAGTTTCAGGCAGGGATGTAAATACTAGCTAATGGGATTCATTACTACAATTTCTAAAAAAAATTATAAAGTATTTGTCATTGGGGTAGACTTTTTTTTGTTTTCTGTTTTGTTTTTTAATCCCAGTAATCTGATCTGAAAGGTACTCCCTAAGAAATTAGCCAGGAACTACAAAATCTTTTCCACTACCATAAGAACATGAAGGAGCTGAATAGAAGATCAGAGGCAGATGGGAGAAATAGCAGTATAGAAAGCACAGTTAGCATTTTTTTTTTTTCGGAACTGAATAAGCTCCAAGAAAAGAAAGCATATTGAGAGACAAAGAGCTGCAGTGCTTGACAAATTGGGAGTTCTAGAGGACTCTGCAACTCATTCAACAGATCTTTTTGAAGAGAATTAAATAAATGTAGCTAAGACTAGTTTTCAAAATCACAGACTTAGAAATAAAAAAAAATCAGGGTTTACTGTGAGAGAAGAAGCTGCTATGATCAAGGAAGTGGTAACACGACATAGAGGCCAGTCTGGTGGAGGACCAGACGGAAGGTGGATGCAAGAAGGTCCTGCTATTTGCTGGATGGAATAAGTGGCTGCTTTACCACAACTCTCTAGTCAGCATTCCAAGCACTGTAGTCACTATTTTATTCCTCATGTAGCCACCTCAGAACCCCAGGGGTACATACAATATCTTCAGTTTGTACATTTAAAGGCTTGATGCTCATAGATATTAAGTTATAGAACTAAACGTGTATCCAATGAGGTTTGAACTTAATTTGTCTATCTCTGCCCCCCAAATAATCATAGAAAAATATGTGGTGATGTTAATGGTATATACATATCTATAGGGTAAATTGTGCAGTTCTGTCACTGTCTCCACATTGTGAGCTGGACTCTGCCCACATTTCTAACATCTGAGAATCATTAAGATAAAAGACTTTGGTCTAAATTTTTCAGCAGTACAGTGCTGTCCTATCTGGTTTTGTTCCTTCTCCTTCCAGATAAATGAGTGTGCTGTGTTCTTGCTATTCACAGTATTACAAGAAAGGTGAGGGGAAATGATTTATCTTTCAGTTTTTCAGTTATGTCAAAGAATGGCCTGATCAAATATACTTAAGAGAAAGAAAGCTAGAGTTAATGTACCTCTCAGAGTGGAGAATAACTCTTACTCAACTACACTGAATCCAAATAAATTGTACTATAAATTATGCATAGTTACATAACATTTTGAAGTTTGTGAAAAAAATACCCCTTGAATATCTTTCACTGTCATTTTCCTTCAATATTTTGTTTGAGATTTTGTTCTTTAAGATGATAAAAAAACTGTGTGATAAAGGATCACATGATTCAAATTAGTTTTGGCTATACAAGAAGCAGGTTGAATGGATTTCTTTTCTGCTTTGGCTTACTTCCCACAAAATAGATCAATAATATCACTAGAGGTAAGGAAAAGTGGGACCATTTGGCATTGTGAAAACTCATTTATAATGAAACATTAGAAAAAAATTAGAAAAAATATTGAAGGAAATTTAAACTTTTATCACTGATGGGAAGAGCAGGCAAATGTTCTTTTAGAAGAAAGACCAATGGGAATTTTTACAGTGAGTTATGGGGCAGAATTCTATATAGGTAAATTTTACCTCTCCCCACAAAAATATTGTAAATTCTGGGTAGGACTTTCAAATAAGGATGTAGGGACATTCATTTTCTATTAACACCCTTAAAATCCATGAAGATTTCCATTAATTTAAAGCATATAGAGGAAAGAATCCTATAGGAAGGCAAAGAGATGGAGAAGCTGGCCTATAGCAGGTCCTGTAGTCTTCGACGCTTTTTTTTCTTTTTAATGCTTACTATGGTTTGAACTCATGACCTGGGCCCCTTCGCTTTTCCCTTTTTTCACTCAAGGCTAGTGCTCTACCACTCAAACCACAGCTCTACTTACAGCTTCTTGATGGTTAATTCGAGCTACAAGTCTCTCTTATATACCTAACTGAGTTGGCTTTGAACCTGAATCCTCAAGTCGCAACCTCCTGAATAGCGAGGATTACAGGTATGTGCTGTCAGTGTCTAGCAAGGCTTTGATTTGATGATACACTTGGGTATGAATTTTGAAATAAGTAATATGGAACAAATTGTTCAACAGAGCAGGTTAGCTAATTCAGTATCTTTGGCTGAACCAAATAAAACTGTGTAATACTCTCTATGCAATTGAAGGGAAGGAAGGGGATGGCAAAAAAAAAAAAAACAAAGAAACAAAATGAAATGGAAAATAATCTTACTACAGTGTGAAGAATCCTAAATGGTCAGAAGTCTAACTTTTTTCTTTATTTTAAAAGTGTGGTACAGAGGGGTTACAGTTTCATATGTAAGGCAGTGAGTACATTTCTTGTTCAACTTGTTACCTCCTCCCTCATTTCTCCCCTCCCCCCTCTTCCTTCCCCTCTCCCCCAAGAGTTGTACAGTTGATTTACACCAAATGGTTTTGTAAGTATTGCTTTTGGAATGGTTTGTCTTTTTGTCCTTTGTCTCTCAATTTTGATATTCCTTTTCCCTTCCCCAGTTCTAATACCCGTATAAACAGTACCCAGGATGAGATATAGTGGTAGTGGGGTTACCACCACAGGAAGGGAATACAAGAGAAACAAAACTAAAACAAAACAGACAAGAAACAAAAACAAAAAAAATACAAAAGGTACGGTTTCACATGACATGTTGATAATAATTACAACAGTGGTATAACTCTTGTTTCCATAATGTGGAGTTCATTTCACTTGGCATCTTCTTATGTGGTCATATGGTGTAGCTATTGGGGTATTTTGATCTTCTACCATGACTAGCCTAATCATGTACTAGCTATTCCCTATGAGGGAAACCATAGAGTCCATGTTTCTTTGGGTCTGGCTCACTTCACTTAATGATTTTTTCCAAGTCCTTCCATTTCCTTGTGAATGGGCAGTGTCATTCCTTCTGACAGAGGCATAGAATTCCATTGTGTGTATGTACCACATTTTCCTGATCCACTCATCTACTGAGGGGCATCTAGGTTGGTTCCATGTCTTAATAATGACAAGTTGTGCTGCAATGAACATGGAAAATTGTTTGTTAACCCAAGTTAAAAGCAATAGATGACCAAGTGCCAGTCACTTCTGTTCCTCCTCATAGTTCATTTTACTGGGGATATTCACCAAGCCTCAGGGGCTGTATGGAGTCTGCTTGTGGGTCTTCAAGAGAGAATAAGAGAACACATAAAGAAACATGTACCTTGGATTTTCTAAATCATAACTTCTGCTTTTCATCTAGTGGTCAAACCCAGTCACTTGACCTTACCTTACTTTTCTACTTGTAGTTTAAATAACATATATTCTTAGAAGTAGTGTGTTTGGGTGTGTACATATGTGTACATGCACATATAACTGTGCGTCTATGCATGTGTGTGTTCAGTTATATGGTTGGATTATTCAGTCTCAGTTTATTTTTCCACCAAGTAGATCAAAGGTGACAACAAATTCAAATAGGCTCTCTTTCAAAGCTTGAGCTGCCAGTGTAATAATAAAGGACACGAGTGCCTCTAGCACGAGGTGATTTTCAATCTTGCAAAAATATTTTTTGAAAGTAAATGTTAATTTTTAGTGTGGACTCCTTCTACGATAGTTTCATTTGAGACTCACACTTGCTATGAATTCCACTAGAAATTTTCAAGGCTGAGAAATAAATAGTGTAATTTTTTTAGCAAGTGCCAACAATTTCCATGTGAATGGGGCCTTTATTAAACATATTTTAACACTCCTGTGGATTAATAATGTGTTAGCAGAAAAAGGCATGTTGAGCTTAGTGCAATTATCCTTCTATCCCAATTATATTGTGACATTAAATCTTGTGACATTTAATAAGAAAGGCCATTTCACCCATGGCTACCTCTAGTGCAGACGATTTATGCAACAGTGTTCCCATAGACAAAATTATGAAAAGAAGGCATTCCAACATGCTGAGATGTCTAACTGCCCATGGAAATTAAATAAGGTGTAGCAAAAATATATAAATTGTTAATATTATGATTACCTGGTATCTGAGACAAAAGGAAGATAAATTAGCAGCCATGACTTTTAATCCATTACAAATAACACAAATGGAACTGGATAACTAATGGGATAGGGAGTTGCTCAGCAAACAAGGTGTGTGCGAAGGTGAGTTTACTCCCAGAGGAGGACTTTAGAGCTTTAATCACAATATTCATTTAGCTGTCATACTTGGCCTATTACATAACATTTACTGGGATTTAAATGAATTTGACATTGAACTTATAAAATGCCTTGGTTGCATTACAATTGAAACACTTGTATTTGAGACTGGTTTTCTCATCAATTAAGTTGTTCTCTGCCTTAAATCGTGTGTGTTTGTGCATGCTCAATGGTAGTACATCATCAGTGGTAATATAACATAGCCCCTTCTTAACTGATTCTGAGTTTACTATGATTTTAGTCTGAGGACATTTGTTTGGCATAGGTAAAAATTCAGGGAGTATGGAAGGTACTGAGTCTTTGTGATGCTACATATTTACTTTATTCATAGCCTTTAAGATGACAGAATAAAATTACTAAACTATGGATTTGAAAGACATTATAAGCCTCAAATGAATAGAAATGTTTATTTTTATTTACATTAATTTCAGTTAACTAAGTTTTCAATAGCATTTCAAAGCTTTATTTGGTGCCATAATTCTGAAAAGATGGAAAGTTTGTATTTGGATTCTGCATCCTCTGGACTGGTATGATCTCATCTGATGGATGGATATTCCTCATTGACTTAGAGGTTCAATTGACTACTAAGGATCCTGGGTGAGTTCAACATTTGAGAAACAGTCTCTGGTATATCTGTGAGAATAGAAGCCATGACTCACTTATCTTTATACAACCATTGTTACTATCTGGTTTATTACTGTTCAGAAAGCCTAAGGTTTATCAGTTTTCTTGGTCATATAAATATTTTTGGAAATTCAATCTATTTAGATATAAAAACAATGATAATCCATTTCCCCTGTGCTTTCATGGCAAGGATTTAAAGGGTAGCTAAGAAGTAAAACCTCACTACCACTAGGGTCATCACTGTGACCAACTTTACTGTTGTAATGAGTAGTCCATGGAGTAAATTGTATCTGTTTGAGTCGTTTGGGCTACAGATAATTTTTTTTTTAATCCAGCTGAAGCTGATTTAAGTAATGAAGAAGCAGACCATAAGATAGGATGTGTCTAGTACCTCTAAAAGGTTTAGGAATCTCATCTCATCTCTCTCTCTCTCTCTTTCTCTCTCTCTCCCTCTCTCCCTCTCCCTCCCTCTCCCTCTCTCTCTCTGTCTCTCTCTCTCCCCCTTTCCCTCTCCCTCCCTCTCCGTCCTCTCTGTCTCCCTCTCCCTCCCCACCTCTCTCTCTCTGTGTATGTGTGTGTGTGTCATCTAGAGCACTGTAGTCTTCCTAAACCTACTGCACCAGTAATTTCAAACATGAGAGCCCAGAAAAATGTTTCCAGATGGAATCCATAAACACCAACCTTGACTTATCATCATACACTTTTCTTGAACTAGTTGCTCAAGAAGATGTACTCATCCAAGGTCGTCTGCAATAAGCTTAATTACGCTTATTTAAATTTTACCTCCTCAGGGTCCAGGTTGGGTGTGGGGGGGGGATATTTTGTGAAACAACTACAATGCTTATCATGATAGAATCAGTACAGGAAACAGTAGGGTGAGAATTTAGGTTCAGATGTGAGATAAAGCTAATGGGGACTCTATGGCTAGCTTTTCTGCCACACAGAAACAGAGATATGAAAAAAAGAGTGAAGCTCTTTTAGGGGAGACAAATAGTAAATCAAGGACAGATACGGAGTACTTAATTTTTAAAAGGAATGCTAAGCTTTTAAAATATTTACATTTGTTTAGAGCTCTTTTATTTTTCTGAGGAATTGAGAATGAGGATAAGAGAGAAATGAGAAGACAGATGGTACAGCTTTCCAATTTAATGTTAACTCATGATTTGGGGTAGCAAGGGTAACATGAGAAAGTCTGCTTCTGTTTCTGGATATATCTTGTTTGTATGGAAAATTATAAGCACAGAAATTTATCTTCCTGATGGTTTGTTACAAGGAAGCAGTGGATAATGACATAACCCACTATACTTAAAATCAATGGACTTGTCTTTCTGATGGGTTGTAATGAGACTTTCCCTGTGCACACTGGAAAACAAGGCTCTCTCTCGCTCTCTCTCTTTCTCTCTCTCTCTCAGTGTGTGTGTGTGTGTGTGTGTGTGTGTGTCTGTGTGTGTGTGTGTGTCTGTGCATGTAGCAAATCCTACATCCCTTTTTAGACTTGTTTGATAATCAAAATAGCATGCAGCTACCACTTCTAAAATATGAACTACTGCAATCCAAATTTGTCAAATACAATGGCCCAGGGAACTGACAAAATCACCTGTTCAAATGAGGAATGGACAGTAAGGTAGGCCATAGTTAAATATCAGCAGTCATAAAATTTTCTCCAGTGGCATTTATAGCAGGAAATAATACCTACAGCTCGTGGTGGCTGTGGTGGCTATCATTCCAAAACGTCTGCCTCTTTAGCAACATTAATCTTAAACCAAATCCATCCACCAGATCTTGAGAAAAGGACAGACATCTCTGTTTGGAACAAGTGTCTGTGGAAAATGATGAGACCAAAGAAGAATCTGAGATCGAAAGCTACATCACAAGCCAATCACAATATCAGATGTCAGAAGTCACAGAGACAACTAGGGTAAAATTACTTTTAAGTAATTTAGGAAAATGTATTACTGGTTCTATTGCAGGGGACTGAGGGAGACTTGAAAAGCCTGAATTGAGAACCCAATCAGAACTCAATGGAAGTTAACAAATAATAAGCAGTTGTAGGAATGGGGGAAAAGAACAAAGAAGAGGTCACACTAATTTCAATATTGTAAACATATGTGAAATACCACCATAACAATCCCTTTTGTACAATCAACATACTCCTAACATAATGAATGTAAGACCCTGGATAGAGGTACTAGTAGGAGGAGGGAGGATGAATGGATAGGATGAAAGGGAGAAATATGCTCAACATACTTTGTGAAGATGAAACAATGAAGCATGCTGGGATTATTTTGAGAGGGGTGGGGGATGAAGGAGAGAGTTAGAGGGGGTGAGTCTGATGAAGGTACATCATATGCATATGGGGACATGTCAAAGTAAAAAAAATATCTTTTTACAACTAATAGAAGCTAATAAAATATGAAGAAAAAAGTTTAAAGACAACCCAATTATGTATTAATTTTGTGTTGAGTTTACTAAATAAATGTTTCACCTATCATATAACCAAGACAGCCTAATCCTGGTCATGTCTGCGTATTAAAAGTGTTTTGTTTTTAAATATCTTTTAAATATCTTTTAGAATAGAAACTGTCATCCTTGTTACTATATAGCAGGCTGCCCTTCCTGTGGGTTGCCTGGAGCTCTTCATCATTTTCTTTCAATATTGGAAAATATCTCCTTTTCGGCCAAATCTAGGCTGCATGTGGGAGTTCAATTTGTGAAAGTGTTGAAAAGGCACACAGCACCATTTTTGCATTAAGTACCTGGTGAGACAGTTGGTTTCTGTAGAAATATACATACACAGATTAGTTGGGGTATAAATAGACATGGCTAGAGTTGTAGTCAGGAAAAGGTGTGCCTGCAGAGCCTAGCAAAGGAGGGAGCCTGGCAAGAGCTTCTCTGTGCCAAGCTCACTGTGGACTGAGGAGTGCCCTGGGGTCACACATTTCCCTTCTGGCCAAGAAGTTGAAGCTTTAACAATGAATGAACAAAAGTGCTACAGACCTCAATGCACCGCGAGGCAATTTTCTTTATCAAATAAAACCTAATATTTCCAAGTGTAAAACCCCTGATTTGAAAACGAGCATCCAATCTTTCCCTTAGCCCTTTCCTATCCAGTTGCTACAGTGGTAAATTGGGTTAGTATACCAGGAATATATTAATCTTAAAGATGATTTTGCCCTGTGGCAGTCTTTTGCCCCCTTGTAGAGTGGAAACAAAAACATCTTAGACATAGAGACTCAAGAAAAAAAATCATTTACTGTCTGAGAAATAAAATCCATCATATTTCTTCCCTGATAAAAAAGAATATCTAACAGATTGTGTAATTTGTAAAAGAGAACAAGTGGACTCTTGAAGGATTGCTTAGTTCCTAACATTACCAGGAGAGAGCTGATAAAATTGTCTTCATATATAATCCTTAACGATAAACTTTTTTAGGGGTTGGAGATCTCCTGTGAATAAACAAAAAAATTAACTTGCTTCATTTTAAGGTAGTACACAGATCTCTCTTCCATTGTTGCAGGGCAGTTAAGAAAATTACCAACTTCATTCAATGATCTACTGTAAGCTTTTATTGCTAGATTGTTAATTTATGAACAGTAGACCAAGAAACATCCAATATTTTCTCCCCTGGGATAATATATTTACAGTCAATGAGACATTAATCTTTTAAAAACCCTTGCCTGAAACTGAAAGTGTCAAATGGTTTTCAGCAGATAATATTAGAGCTTTTTAAGTTATTTTAAATTTTATTTGTGAAATGTGCTTCCAACTACAGCTTGACCAAAGTGATTTTGTATGATGTATGAACATAAAATTCCAGCAGGTAAACTGAGCAGTTTTCTGATAATGCTTTGCACAGAGTAAGTGCTCAAGAGACTCCTTCTGTCTTGAAGTCTAACAGTCAAGAAGAATCGTAACATTTTATTTGAATTAATTTTCTATGTATGTATGTACGAATGCATGCATGTATGCTAGTACTGGGGGTATGAACTGAATCTCATTCTTGGTATAATGACTATGTTTTTCACTGATCATTTTTCAGATATTGTTACCTATCCCACCTGAGCATGTCTCTGAGTTGAAATCGACCCAGGTTTCAGCTTTTAATCCTCACTGGGATCACAGGTGTGTCCCAATGTGTATGGTGTTGTTTCCATGGAAGTAAAGTCTCCAAGAACTTTTCAGGCTCGCTATCAAAATTTTCCCAATCTCAGCCTCCCCTGTAGTTTAGGATAACAGTCACATCTCAATGCACCCAGCTACATGTTGGTGATACAGGGTCTCATGAATTTATCTTTCCATTCTCAGTCTTTTATGTAATTAAGAGTGCAGGCATAAACTGACAGCACCCATTCATTTAAAAATAAGAAATATATTTCCGAGTGTATACTATTTATGTGCCAGATTTACAACTGACCATTCAAAATTTTTTATTCATTGAAGAGTAACAAGTGATAGAGGCATAAAATTCCATTGTGTATATGTACCACATTTTCCTGATCCATTCATCTACTGAGGGACATCTGGGTTGGTTCCAAATTCTAGCTATGACAAATTGTGCTGCGATGAACATTGTTGTGCTGGTGGCTTTAATGTGTTCTTGTTTGTGGTCTTTTGGGTAGATGCCCAAAAGTGGGGCTGCTGGGTCGTAGGGGAGCTCTATGCTTAGCCTTCTGAGGCATCTCCATACCACTTTCCAGAGTGACTGAACCAGTTTACATTCCCAGGAACAGTGAAGTAGGGTTCCCTTCTGGCCACATCCCCTCCAACATTTGTTTTTGTTAGTTGCTTGATATAGGACATTCTTACTGGGATGAGATGGAATTTCAATGTTGTTTTGATTTGCATTTCTTTTATGGCCAGTGATGTAGAGCACGTTTTCATATGTCTCTTGGCCATTCTCTTTTCCTCATCAGAGAAGTCTCTTTTTAAGTCTTTAGCTCACTTTTTGAGGGGGCTATTGGTTCTTTGTGGTTTTGTTTTGGAGGAATGTAATTTTTTAGTTCTGCATATATTTTAGATATGAGGCCTTTGTCCATTGTATGGCCAGTAAAGATCTTTTCCCAATATGTGGGCTTTCTGTTTATCTTGCAAGCTATGTCCTTTGCCTTGCAGAAGCTCTGCAGTTTGATACAGTCCCATTCGTCCATCCTTTCTTTGATTTGTCGCATTTCTGGGTCTTTGTTAAGGAAGTTCCGGCCTGTGCCAAGGAGCCCAAATGTTTCTCCTACTCCTTCCTTTAGAGTTTTCATGGTATCTGTTTTGATTTTGAGGGATGGTCTACCTCATAGGGAATAATTAGCACAGGTTTACGCTAGTCACAGCAGAGGATCACAACAGCCCAATAGCCTCTATGAACACATAAGATGATGCTAAGTGAAATGAACTCCATGTTATAGAAATGACTGTCTTCTCACTGTTGTAATTACTGTCAACATGTGATGTGAAACCGTAGCTTCTATTATTGATGATCCTCGTGCATCCCCTTCCTATGGTTGTACCTGCACTATCTGTGTATCTTATCTGAGTACACTGGAAACCGTGTATACTAGTAATTAGAACTAGGAAATAGTGAATACCAAAATCAAGAGACACAGGGTAAAAAAAGACAAATGACTACAAAAGCAATACTTACAAAACTGTTTCTTGTAAATGAACTGAACAACTTGGAGGGAAAGGGAAAGTTGGAGGGGGGAGGGGAAATGAGGGAGGAGGTAACAAACAGTACAAGAAATGTATCCAATGCCTAATGTAGGGAAGTGTAACCTCTCTGTACCTCAGTTTGACAATAAAAATTTAACAACAAAAAAAAGAGTAACAAGTGTCCAAGTTCATATGGATTCACATCATCTAGCAAATCCTAATAGCTGTGGGTGGGTAAAATGGGTGAGGCCCATCCTAATCCCAGGGAGCCTTCCTTTCCTCAACTTGCCTTTCATTCTTCCTTTCTTTATCCATATATACCATATCATTTTAAATGGCAGTAGTGACAATGACCAGCTATTAGGTCCTGTTTATAATGTGCCAGGTACTGTTTTTAGAACTGCAATCTATTAACCAACTCCTTAGAGTTATCTATATAAAGTATATTATCCACATTTTACAAACATTCAAAAGGTGTTCCCACTTGCCACCACAAATGAGGGAAATCACCAAACCGTTGTTTCTCTATGTCTGGCTTACTGTGCTTAATATAATTTTCCAAGTTATTTCATTTCCTCACAATTGGTGCAATATCATTCTTTCTAATAGATAAGTAAAATACAAATGCATATATATATATATATATATGCAGCATTTTTTTATCCTTTTGTCCATTAAGGGACAATGAGGCTGATTCCATATCTTACCTATAAATCTGTAAGTGAATATGTTAGGCAGTATGCAAGTGGTTACAAATGTGTTAATTGAGATATAATGAGAACTATGGAGAACTCAGTGTAATTTCTTAGAAAGGAAGATAAAAATCAAAGCCAAACAAAATCAGTACTAGGAGGTGATAAATGCATGGGACAGGGGCAAGGGAGAAGGGGAGAGGGGTAGAGGAATGAAGAGAAGAGGAAGGAAGAATGCAGCCAATAATTCATTGTATATACCACAAAATTAAGAAAAGTAATGGAAAGGGTAGGTCAAACAGAGGTTAGAATTTTGAAAGTGGTGACATTGATCACGAAGCATTTTTTCATAAATGTTTTTGGTAAATGGCACCTCCTTTGTACATCTAATAGAAGATAATAAAAAATTAATGAAAAAAGAAAGAAAGGAAGGAGGGAAGGAAGGAAGGAGGGAGGGAAGGAAGGAAGGAAGGAAGGAAGGAAGGAAGGAAGGAAAGGAAAGGAAAGGAAAGGAAAGGAAAGGAAAGGAAAGGAAAGGAAAGGAAAGGAAAGGAAAGGAAAGGAAAGGAAAGGAAAGGAAAGGAAAGGAAAGGAAAGGAAAGGAAATGAGGGAGGGAGGGAGGGAGGGAGGAAGGAAGGAAAGAAGGAAGAAAGGAAGGGGGGAGTGTCTACTTTCCTAAAGTTAGAGTATTAGGAAGTGGTGAAACCCGAATTTGAATTCCAGTAGACTGGATCTTGAGAATTTTTCTTGCCATTCCAGCATAAACCATTTAACACTCAATTTATCTGAGAATAAAGACAAACAGAACAATAGACTAATGAGTAAGACTATTTATAGTGAAAACAAATTAATACATCTTCTAGAAGATATTAGACAAATATTGTTGTCAAAGAGCAAAATACAAAAAGGATGAGATACCTACTTTTTAAACCAATGGTGTCAAAATATTGATTAAATCTAAAAAGTTACAGGGGGAAATAAGAATTCTTACTAAGTTATGTTAAGAGATGAGTTCAAAATATATACAGGACAATTTTGTAAAGTAAGTAACCAATATTTTAATCATATACTTTAACACAGTAATTATTGCCCTGATCAATTGTGTGTGCACCAGAAGGAGAGACGAAAAGAGAGAGGAATGAGAGAGAGAGGAGAGAGAGAGAGAGAGAATATACCAAACTATTATGCAATCATGATTCTCACTGGTGGAATCTTGTCTTTTACTGCAAACTTCCTTGTATTTTGTGTTCGTATGAAGTTATGTTGATTTTCCTGTGTAATAAGAAAAATACAGAAAATACTTTCCTTGAGAATATTTGAAGTAATTCAGATCTTCTCTATGCAAGATTATTATGAAATCTCCTTTATTGAAGAATTGTATGTAAAGGTTTGAGTGAAGAGAAATAAATGCATTACTATTAGTAAGAAAGAAATATAGCGGGGCTGGGAATATGGCCTAGTGGCAAGAGAGCTTGTCTCATATACATGAAGCCCTGGGTTCGATTCCCCAGCACCACATACATAGAAAATGGCCAGAAGTGGTACTGTGGCTCAAGTGGCAGAGTGCTAGCCTTGAGCAAAAAGAAGCCAGTGACAGTGCTCAGGCCCTGAGTCTAAGGTCCAGGATTGGCAAAAAAAAAAAAAATATATATATATATATGTATATATATACATATATATATATATCAACTAAAAAATGGTGCCATACAAAATAAAAATATTTGATAACATTGTATGTCTTGTCTTTTGGAAGCAGGCCATGCCAGAATTAATTGTGTATTTAAGCAGCAGCATTAGCTAAAAAAAAAAATTCTGTCACTTCAACATGGTAGTGTTTCTACTATACATCAAGCCTATGGTGTGCAAATGGCTGCCTTGGCTCTTCTTTCATTCATCATACAACCATAGTAAAAAGAATAGTGGAGATTGAAATGAAGTATTTTCATCATTTCATCTGAAGAGTAAAGCTTTCATTATTCTCATAAGCCAAATTCCCCCATGTTCCTTGAAACCTGTCAGTAGCAGAGGCATGGCAATGAACAACTATGAATCACCCCTGGGGCTGGGACAAGATTCAAACTACATTCTTACTAGCCCATCATTCTGCCTTCACTTGTACAAAATCAGACTCCTAGGAAGGCCACAATGGCTGCCACAAAACCCAAATTCCCTGCTAGCATTGTAACAATGAAAACTTTCTTCTAAGAGTCCATTGTTGTATCATTTGTAATTTTTAAAATATAGAATCACAGAAATTTAGGACCATAGGAACTTATAACCAATCCAGCCTAATTCATTTAGTTAATTAAGTAGGAAAGAATGTCCTTCAAGGTTATAATGTGTTCAACATCACTTGGCCATAATGAAAGGCTAAAATTCTGGTTTCTTCTTCAGTCTATGGCCTCCCATGTTTTTGTCTAGAGTATAGTTTTTGGATAATTGAAACTAATGTTCCAACAGGCTTAGTGTTTATTATCTTGTCAAAAGAATGCTGCTAAATGAATATGTTTTATTTACAATGCCCTAACTTGGTCTGTATTAAGTCCAAGTGAAAACTTTCTACATTTTTATCTTGGTAATAAAACTAATAAAAGCATGTCACCAGTTGAAAAGGACAAGTAAATGCCTCCTCATCCCTAAGATCTGAGCTACTCTGGCAGCTGAGAGCCTCCAGATCATGGTTAACAGATAAACCTGGGCAGAAAAACTCCGTGATATGTATATAAGCAGTTGTTATTTTTAATGTACTATGTGAAATGCTTCTTTTTGTTGTTGTTTATCTTCTCTATGGTTTAGCCCCTGTTGTCACTGTGTTTGATTTTAGTACCATGCGTATTGTATATATGTTTGTCTAAATTAAGGAAAGGAAGGGGAATATCAAAATGGTGAAACAAAGGGTAAAAGGTAAACCAGTGCAACAGCAGTGCTTAGAAGACAATATGTTGTAAACCAACTGTACCACTTGGGGGTGGGTAGAAGAGGGAAGGTGGGAGAAAAATAAAGGAGGAGGTAACAAGTTTGACCAGAAATGTGCTCACTACCCTATGTATATAATTGTACCCCTGTGTATGTTACATTGACAATAAAAATTAAAATAAAAAAAATCCAAGACATTCTATCTCCAATTTACTAGCAAAATGTCAGACTGGAGAGGAGACATGGCTCAACTGGTAGGATACCAGGTGTGAGCAAAAACACTAAGCCAGAGACTTCAGTTCAAATCAGTGCTGGCACCAAAACAAAAAACAAACACAAAAAAGCAACAGAAAAAAAGAACAAAACGGGGGAGAAGGGTCTCACGACTTTATACCTTGCTACTCAGGACAATGAGGTCCAGGGAATCATGACATAAAGCTAGACTGGAAAAGAAAATCTGGTAGCACTCCACTTCCACCTAACTAGCAAAATGCCAGACTAAAGACATGGTTCATGTGGCAGAATGCGAGCTGTGAGCAAGAAAGGTAAATAAGCACGAATCCCTGAGTTCAAGTTCCAGTAATGGCATACATACACATTCCCTACCCCCACCCCACACATTAATAATGGAGGGAATGTTTTGGCACACATTTACAATTGCAGCAGATGGGAGGTAGAGGCAGGAACATCATGACTTTGAAATTACTAGTTTTATTTATTATTCTGAGATAACACATCTCAAACTAACAAACAGAAGCACAAACCACTTTGTCACATCCTTTTGCTTTTTGTTGCCTATGCCACTAATGAAAATTTCTTCTTTGAACTTCAATTCTATTTTATTGCCTGGGATATGTCCTCGGGTCCAAATTCATAGTAGTTAGTGATTCAGAATTTTATACACAAGATTTTCAAAAATAGATTGATCTACACGAAAATTATAAACTTGACATTTAGATTAAAAAAAAAAAGATTGTAAATGTAGCACAGAGAATACCCATGGATGTCACCTATCTTAACTGTACGTGAAAAACTGACCATATTTGCTTTGTATGTGTATGTGTGTCTGGGTGCATGTGTATAAACTTCTGAACCCTTTGATAGTTCAGCTGTAAAATCTTATTGCTGCAAGTGTCTTCAGTATGTATTACAAAGACAACAATATTTTCTTACATATTCAAGACATGATCAAATTCAGAAAAGTAACAATGGACTGAGATACAGCTCTGTGTTAGAGAACAACTTAGTATATACAAGTAGCAGAGTTTGAACCTCAGAAACTCCAAGAAAAGAGGGGGAGGCAAAGGAAGCAAAATATCACTAATGAACTGCTTTTATGAAATCTATACCTTTATTCAGATTTCACTGACTATTCCAATAGTGTTCTATAGAACAACAAAATATTGTAGTCCATAAGAATTCAGTACTGTATGTTGTATTGGGTTTCTCTTCTGTTCCATCTATATATTTACTTATTCATTAAGAGCTGGCACTGAATTCAGGGCCTCCTGCTCTGGCTTAAATTTTTCCACTTGAAGCTGGCAATCTACTAGTTGAGTCACACATTCATTACTGACTTTTAATTGATTAATTGGAGATAAGAGTTTCATGGATTTGTCAGCACTGGGCTAGCTTTGAACCTGGAACCTAAGTATAGGATTACACACATAAACAACTAGCATCTGGCCCATTTATTTATTTATTTTTATCAGCATAGATTCCTAGATTTTATTTTTAGAAGGTTTAAATCTTCATGGTTGAGTTTGGGGATATAAATTTTTTCAAGGAAATCATCCATTTCTTCCAGGTGCTCGAATTTGTTGGCATAAAGGTTTGCAAAATAGTCCCTTATTATTTTCTGAATTTCGATTATTTCTGTGGTGATGTTACCTGTTTCATCTCTTATCTTGTTTATTTGAGTGTGCTGCCTTCGTTTCTTGGTCAGGTTTGTCAGGGGTCTGTCTATCTTGTTGATTTTTTCGAAGAACCAACTCTTTGTTTTGTTGATTAATTCGATGGTTTTTTTCGTCTCTAATTGATTTAATTCTGATTTGATTTTAATTATTTGCTTCTGTCTATTGACTTGGGGTATGGCTTGCTGTTCTCTCTCCAGAAAATTAAGGTGCTTCCTTAAATTACTGAGTTGCTGTTTCTCCAGTTTGTTGATGTATGTACTCAGAGATATAAATTTTCCTCTGAGTACTGCCTTTGCTGTGTCCCAAAGGAGCTGGTACTTTGTGTCCTCAACTTGGTTTAAGTCCATAAACATTTGAATTTCTGTTTTAATTTCTTCAATGACCCACTGATGGTTCAGCAGTGTGTTGATAGTCTCCATGAATTGGAGAATTTTCTGTGGTGGCTGTTTGAGTTGAGCTCTAATTTTATTCCACTGTGGTCTGAGAGAAAGCAGGGAATGGTTTTGATACTTCTGAATTTGTACAGATTTTCTTTGTGCCCTAAGATGTGATCTATTTTGGAGACTGTTCCATGCGCTGCGGAGAAGAATGTGTATTCTGTTGTTGCTGGGTGGAATATTCTGTAGATGTCGGTTAAGTCTAGTTGGTCTATGCAATTATTAAGATCTGTGGTTTCTTTGTTCAGTTTTTGGCGTGTTGATCTGTCCAGAGGTGATAGTGGAGTGTTAAAGTCCCCAACTATCAATGTGTTTGGGTCTATGAGTGTTTTTAGAGTCAGTAGTGTTTGTTTGATGAAGTTGTGTGCTCCTGCATTTGGTGTGTAGATATTTAGAATGGTTATATCTTCCTGTAGGAGAGATCCCTTTACTAGTATGTAGTAGCCTTGTTTGGCTCTTCTTACCTTTTTTAATTTGAAGTCAATTTTGTATGATACTAGGATTGCAACTCCAGCTTGCTTATGGGGGCCATTTGCTTGATAGATTTGTTTCCAGCCTTTCACTTTTAGAAGATGTTTACTTTTGCTGGATAGATGTGTCTCTTGGAGGCAGAAGAAAGATGGATCTTGATTTTTGATCCAACTTATGAGCCTATGTCGTTTGATTGGAGAATTGAGTCCATTAATGTTGAGAGTTAGGATTGAGAGATGATCGTTTGTTCCTTTCATCATCACTATCTTGCTTAAAGCTGTGTCTTCCCATTTCTTGATCTGATGTTTACTATTTAGGGGTCATTCCGCTGTCTGTATTGGGATCTTGATTATTTTCCCTGTACAGTACATCTTTGAAGATTTTCTGTAAAGCTGGTTTGGTGGAGATATATTGTTTCAGTTTTTCCTTAACTGTGGAAGAATTTTATTTGACCTTCAGCTATGAAGGAGAGTTTGACTGGGTCCAGAATTCTTGGTTGGTAGTTATTTTTATTTAGTGTTTGGTATACTTCATTCCAGGCTCTCCTTGCTTTCATGGTCTCTGCTGAGAAGTCTGGGGTAATTCTCATTGCTTTTCCTTTATATGTGATTGTTTTCTTCTCCCTACCAGCTTTAAGGATTCTTTCCTTGTACTCTACTGATCCTGTTTTGCTCACAATGTGTCGGTGGGATGTCCTATTCTGGTCTGGTCGGTTTGGGGTTCTAAATGCTTCTTCTATCTGTATAGGCCTTTCCTTCTGGATATTTGGGAAGTTCTCAGCTAATATTCTGTTAAATAAATTGCCTATCCCATTAACTTCTTTCTCCAAGTTTTCCTCAATACCTATTATCCTTAAATTGTGCTTCCTGATTGTGTCTTGAATCTCCTGTAGCGATCTGTTTTGTTGATTGGACTGGATTTGTATTGATTTTTTATCTTTCTCCATAGAATCTAAGGAATCTTTAGCTCCTGAGATTCGATCCTCTGCTTCAGTTAGTCGGGACTGTAGGCTAGCTACTTGATTTCGAATCTCTTTTCCTTCTGACTGGTCTTTCCCGATGATTTCCATGTCATTTCTTAGGTCTTGTATGGACTTCTTTACTTCATTAACTTCATTACTTTGGTTTTGATTGTTGTCTCTCAAATCTTTAAGCTGGGTAGCTATCTTTTCATTTGACTCTTGAAGTTCATTTATCTTTCTATTTGTGGATGCCATGAAATTCTCCATTAATTTTTGCTTTGCCTCCTCACGCTCTAGAATAATTGACTGAAGAGATTCAAACTTTTCATTTATCATGTTTATCAGTAGACTTTGTAGAGCATTTTGGGGTTTCTCTTCTATATCTTTGATTGACTGCTCTGCTTCCTGCTTGTTTTGAGTGGGGGATAAGACTTCATTGTTTGCCATCTTTCTTGTGTTCCT
The DNA here is from genome assembly GCF_023159225.1 of Perognathus longimembris pacificus. Lineage (NCBI taxonomy): Eukaryota > Metazoa > Chordata > Mammalia > Rodentia > Heteromyidae > Perognathus > Perognathus longimembris. Next base: position 55,165,990 of record NC_063164.1, on the reverse strand, counting down.
TCTGCCCATTTGAATTGGGGATGCCAGTCTACCAGCACCTGTGAGCACCGTTTAAGACCCAAAGCAGCCCTTACCAAGCACTGTTGTGTAAATCTTACAAGTTCACAATTATATACAGATACCTTGTATACATGTCTATAAAATTAGATTTGGTGTTCCTAAAGAATACATTTTCAATATAACAACCGATCCTGGGCCCTGTATTCAGTAGTTACTTATTTACTGTTACAACCCTATACACAATTCTTGTTTTTATATTAAGTTCTTTTAGGACTGGCTTTCTCTATGAACCCCTTTGATTCACTCGGATTAAGCTGGGATACCCTCTATCCAATAACCAGGAGTCAGTGGAAGCTGGAGGTCCAGGCAGTAAGTCAGGAGGGTAAGTTGGAGGTAGTAAAGAGAATAGAGTAAAATGTATTGGGGGGGGGTGATTTTGGTTTAGTTTCAGTGACGTGGAAATGTGGAGAGTAGTAGAATCAGTAGAAAGAACAAGGTTAAAATGATAGACAATGGAGAGTTAGCAGAAAAGAGTGGAGGTGTTATTCATAGGAAAGTAATTTTTAAAGAAAGAGAATGCAAAGAGAGAAATAAAGTAAAAATACTGGAAGACAGATGCACAAAACAGAGAAAAATTATTTTAAAAAGAAAAAAAAATAAAAGGAAAAAAAACAGAAAAGGAACAACCCAAATAAACAAACAAACAAAAAACTTGATAAAACAAACTGGTAAAAATGGAAAACAAACAAACAAACAAAAAAACCAACGACGTTTCAGAAGTGAAAAAATTAAAAAGAAAAATTTTTTTTTTAAAGTTTACAAAATGTTTGAAAAGAAAAAAAAAATGGAGTCCTCCTTGTTTGGGTGGTCTTTCCCCAGTCTCTGGTTTCCTTGCAATGGTCTGCAGTCTATTTTCCTGATTGGCTGGTTTGACTTGATTTCAGTTTGCAAGGGGTGGGTCTGTTCTGACCCTTCTCTCCTGTTGGTGCAATCCTGGGTCTCTATGGTTCACACAGCTTGCAGGTAGGCCTTGGCGTCCTCTGTAGATGGGGACGTGAGCAGTCTCTGGAACTGTGGCTCCTCTGTCTGCTGTGGGGCCGCTGCCTTTCATGCCTGGCTTTGAATAGGCTGTGGACTCAGCAGGGCGGGGCGCCTCTGGCCTGTTTTACCCGGCTGAGAGTTGCTTGCCTGGGTGGGGCGGCCTCCTTGGCGGAGGTGGCTATGGAAAGCAGCTCAGTTTGGTGCTGGGAATTGGGCTTCCTCTGTGACGGGACCATTTAACTGTCTCAGGAATTATTTGTTCCCCTGTCTGGTGTTTCCGTGCCGCTGGGAGCTGCTCGCCACTTTCACTTTAAATTTGGAAATTCTGGTGGGCAGGACGGGGCACCTCTGGATAAGCCAAGGCCCAGGACGAGCCTCTCGCCTGGGCAGGGGGTGTTCTCCTGAGCGGAGCTGGCTCTCACTGGTCGGTCCCTCTTGCCCTTTTCAAAGGTGGCTCCTTTGACCTCACTTTCCCCAGGCCCACTTTAGTTCCAATCTGGTCTGACCCTATGCCAGTGGCAAAGATGGCGCTTTGCTCTGGCAGTTGGGGAAGGGCTGCCTTCCAGAAGCTCTGTGGGCATGAGTGAGAATATCTTTCGTGGGGTACTCACGCTTTCTCTGCGATTTCAGGTCGTCCGTGCTCAGCTGCCATCTGGAGGATATCTCCCTGGTCTACGCTGTGTGCTTTAGCCGGAGTGCAGGTTGCTGTGCCGGGTGCTGTGCCGGCGCTGGCACTGGTGCGGCGGCGGGACGCCGCCCGGAGCTCAAATCTGTGTTTTCAGACTAGCTAAGTCGATTTTTCCTTTCTGGCCAGAATCCCTGTACTGTTAGAACTTACTCTGGCTGTCTTTCTAGGAGTAAAAGTTTCTATGGAGTGAGAAAACTGCGATGTCGGAGGGAGCTCAGCTAGGGCTCTGCTGCTCCTCCTCTGCCGTCTTCCCCCTAGATTTTATTTTTATTCTCTAAATTGCACAACAACTATGATTGTGCCATTCAAATTTTGGCAGTCAGATACTGTCAACCAAACTTTCCTTACTCTTCAAGAGGTTGTTTCTATTCCATAAATACCCTTCGACAGTTAAATAACCTCAGGTAAATTATGTAGTTACTCTAACTCCAGTTTGTACCTAAGTGGTGAAGCACTTTAATGTTATGTCCCCCAATAATGTTTTTAGATGTGACAGCCAGGCAGCATGACTGAATGTGATAAAGACTGGACTCCGGGCCTAATTCATTGCAAATGTTCAATCATATCTGTTAATTGTGCTACTTAACAAAGATAGTTCTATAGAAATGCACTCACTAAAATAGTGAAAGGTTTGAATGAGATACAGGTTGAAATTTTCCTTTGCTTCCACGAGCTGTGTATATTTCCAGTTTTAGAACAAGACAATATTCAAATACAGTAATAGAGTTGCGGGCCTAATTCATTGCAAATGTTCAATCATATCTGTTAATTGTGCTACTTAACAAAGATAGTTCTATAGAAATGCACTCACTAAAATAGTGAAAGGTTTGAATGAGATACAGGTTGAAATTTTCCTTTGCTTCCACGAGCTGTGTATATTTCCAGTTTTAGAACAAGACAATATTCAAATACAGTAATAGAGTTGCTCAATCCTAGCAACAACTATCATCATCACTTGTGAGATTTTCCTTGGTTCTTATTCTGTTGTGAACATATTTATAAAGAACGTGTCCTCTCCTTTGACTTTACAACATATCTGGATTCTGATGACATTCATAAGCCATCTGCAACTCAGAAATAAGTTTGTTTTTCCCATTCTCTCCCCATTAAATACCTCTTAGGACATTCATTTTACTTCCTAGCACATATCACAATTTACAATTAGATAGTTAGGTGTAATTAGGTATAATCATGTATAATCACCCTCCTTCTAGAGGGCACTGGACACATGAGTGTAAGATCTGTCATTTATTCATCGCCTATTGGAGTTGCTGGCTTTAGGATCATCTTTTGAGAGAACATTTAGTGTCAAAAAATATTTTCAAAGATTCAAACCTACATGTGCATTACACTGTGTTTTTGCCCTCTTTGACATTGTCATTGAAGAGACAATTAACCTGATGGATAAAAATAATAATAATTTCAACTGACTTCCTGATTACAAAAATGAGCAACTCTCAGATGTTTTAAGGCAATTCTATCATGCACGCCCTTGTGGGGACTAATACAAAGAAACAACAACACTGTGTCTTATCGCAATGTGATAGCATTGTGTTATGGTTTCTCCTGTCTATTCAACATATAGAAATGGATAGTAATCAGTATGTATCTGTTCACTGGAGATATTTGAATACGAAGCTGATAGCCTATGAATAAATCATAGAAATAGGCAAATATACATGCCTTCCTTTAAAATCATTATTTTATCTGAGGTAATTTTATCTTAACATTCTGTCTCAGCACCTTACTCCCCAGCTATGAATGTGATGATCATTGTCAATGATGAGACTATGTCAGTTTTAGCAGGTGCCTGTGTTGTGGCATCCTTGTGCCTTCAGTGGCCATGACACATTGCATATTTATTAAAGGGATGTCATTAGCTCACATTTTTGGCTGTTTGGGGGATTGCTGAATGGCTTAAGTCTTACATAAGTGTGTATTTCCAGAAATGAATGGTCTATTATTAGGAGATTTTTGTACAGTAAAATGCAATTAATCCCTTAGGCCCTCTTCATTTGTTTATTCATTTGTTCCTTATGTCAGCTAGCCAGTGTTAACTAGTGACTGGAATAGCCAAACAGTATCAGGGCTGGGTGTGCAATGGTGGTAATCCGAGGGCATGCATGGTTTCTGTCTTCCTGGAGCTTGAAATCCAACTGGCATTGAACAAGCACTACTAATCACATTAAACTATATGTTTTTTAAAAGCACCAAAAGAAAGTCATGAGAGATTTTAGCAGGAGGAAATTTCTTTAAACGTAAGTAGCTAGAAAATAATCTTTGAGTAGACCTGTGTGTGTGTTGTTGTTTTGTTTTGTTTTGTTTTCTTTCTTTTTTTTTTTTTTTTTGTCAGTGGTGGGGCTTGAACTCTGGACCTGGGTGCAGTCTGTCAGATCTTCAGCTCAAGGCTAGCACTCTATCACTTGAGCCACAGCACCAAATGTTTTGGTGGTTAATTGGAGAGAAGAGTCTTAGGGACTTTTTTGCCCTGGGGCTGCCTTTGAACTGCAATCCTCAGATCTATGCCTCCAGAGTAGCTAGGATTACAGGCATGAGACACTAGCACCTGGCTTTGTTTTTTCTTTTATTACAGACATTTATCTCTCACAGAACAAAAGGTTAGAAATTATGAAAGGAAATCCTGGAAGATTTAGCTATATCTGTCTTGGAGAGGAAACACATCCTCACCATTCCTCACCCAGGAGTGAGAGATTGGGAAAAAGTGCTTATAACAAATTCTGATGTCTCTTCCTAAAGATTTTTAGCTTTTGCATAAGAAAGGAAGAAGAAGAGCTTTCCATCCTACAAGAGGGAAAGTGCACTGCTGGAGAACAGGCAGAGAGGTAGACTAGAATTGAGTTACACTCATCCTTGAAGACTACATTAACGATTTGAAATTTTATTTTATTTTATTTTCCTGAGGAAAATGGAAAATCATGAGTGTAAGCATCATGTGATTCACAGCAAATCATCCTTACTAGAATATTCATACAAACACAATTACTCATCTGTGGCTGAAAGTAAGCCAAAACATCTATATGTCTGTCTGTCTATCTATCTATCTATCTATCTATCTATCTATCTATCTATCTATCTATGGCATTTTGATAGTCATGGGATCACTCATTTGCAGCTGATATGGAAAAACAGTGTCTCCAGGCCTTCATATGTTACTTTATTTTCTGGTCTGGCTAGTGCTGTCCTTCTCACATTTTTGTGTTTTTTCTTAGTAAATATGCTGTTGAAAATGCTTTCCAAACACAGGTAGTCTAGTGTTCATAATATGGAGAAGGCAGTGCTGTCCCTCGCAGAGAAAAGGTCTGTTGATTTGCTTCCCTCAGCATGAATTAAAGCACTGTTTCAGCCATAAGTTCAATGTTACTGAGCCAATAATTTATATTAAATAAGACATCTTTCAATAGAATCAAACATGAAACAAGGTAACATATTGATCAGTTAATGAAAACATGTGACCAAAGGCTCCAAAGAACGTGGCTCTGTCTTTCCCCTCAGAGGGATGGGTACTTGGTAGTTCATTATACTCTGCAGTGATCTTATAAAATGTATTTATGGCAAATAATGAGAATTGCCTGCATTTTTTAAAGGTCACCTTGACTACAGTATTAAGGACCAGAGCAGAAACCAGAAGACCTAGTAAGGCTATCTCAGTGGCTGATTGGAAGAAGGTAGCCTATACAGGACCTTTAGTGGAGACAGAGATAAACAGACAAATATGATAGTTTAGGATAGCCTAGGGGTGAAGACCTACACAACAATTTTTGGGGTCCTGCTTTGACTTGATCAGTTATTCTGTTGCAAGTGTCCAGTGCTCATTTTTCCAAGAAATTTGTATAAATTTATATAACTACTCTAAAAATAATTATGGAAGATCTTGGAAGAAATTATACTAAGTGAAGTGAGCCAGAGCCAAAGAAACATGGATTCTATGGTCTCCCTCATAGGGAATAATTAGCACAGGTTTAGGCTAGTCACAGCAGAGGATCACAAGAGCCTAATAGCTATGCCCTTATGAATGCATAAGACAATCCTAAGTGAAATGAACTCCATGTTATGGAAACAACTGTTATATCACTGTTGTAATTACTTTCAACATGCCATGTGAAACCATGGCTTCTATTGTTGATGATCCTCTTGTATCCCCTTCCTGTGGTTGTGCCCGCACTATTACTGCATCTCATCTGAGTACCCTGGATACTGTATAAACTGGTATTAGAACTAGGGAAGGGAAAGGGAATATCAAAATTGAGAGACAAAGGATAAAAAGACAAACAACTACAAAAGCAATACTTGCAAAACTGCTTGGTGTAAACCAACTGAACAACTCATGGGGGGAGAGGGGAAGGGCAAGGGTGGAGGGGGGAATGAGGGAGGAGGTAACAAACAGTACAAGAAATGTACCCAAGTCCTAACGTATCAAACTGTAACCTCTCTGTACATGACTTTGACAATAAATAAGAGAAAAAATAAAATAAAAGCATTTGCTAGTCTCTAAAAAATAAAAATAATTAGATTTTTACTTCTAATTTAACTTCATATTAAACCTGAAGTCCTCAGTGAATGATACTGATACTGGACATATCAAATAATCTATGATTGATATTTTTAGTTAATGGGGGTCCTTATTTATTCTTATAATTATCAAATACAAAACCATAAATATATTATATGGAATATTTAAGTTATAAAAATATAATAAAATTATATATATATATTAGATTTCAATGGCTCTCTTACCCAGCTTGTATTATTACTAAGTATTAGCCTACAAGACCAAGTTATTGTTTTTAGTTGAAAGATACTAGACCCCCTCTGAAAAGGACACTTTACAGAATGAAGGGTTCAGTATATTAAGAAAATAGTTAAAACTAGTTGCAAATATAGTATTAATGGATTTCCCATCTTTTCTGTTTTAATTAACCTGATTACACTCTTATTCCTTGATCAGTAGAGTTTCTAAAAGAAAGTAGTCACTGATGGTCTTTTTCTACTAATCAGGAAGGGATTTTTTTAACTTTAAATAAAATAAAAAACTTCCAATTATAAAGATTAAACAATGAAAGCAAAGCACACCACTTTAATGAAGAACTATCTTTAGAAATATATACATAAGCAAAAATATAAATAGGCATATAGACAACATATTGGTTGTTTTTCAAATGATGTTCTTTTCTTGATAGCAGCAGTTCATTGCTGTGCACTCATCTTCTCCACATTGGGAAACCAACCAGTTTCCCACCCCAGGGGCTTGGAGTGTGAACCACTTTAACCAGTGAAGATCCTTTCTACCTTCCTCCTTGGGACAAAAGCATGTAAACCAACTCTGGCTAAAGAATGTTGGGGAAAATTGTGTTAAGTAACTTTTGAGGAAGATGGCTTCCTGAAAGAGGTGAAAAGAAACACATTTCTGGATATGGGATCTTCTGGGCTAAAGGAGTCAGAAGATGTGTAAACAATCGTGAAGCTAGCTATCCCAGCTCCAATGAGAGGAAAGAATGCCCAAGGCAATGCACTAAAACCTGATAGATGATGTCACTTCTAAGTCATTTAATTAACCAAACCTACAAGGAATTTTTTATGTGAAGTTTATTGCTTTTTTATGTGCTTCAGTCTTTTTGATTTCAGTCATTTGTGACTTGTCAGCTTAAGGCATCGCAGTATGACCAGCATTTAAGATTTTATTAAGTGCAAGTTAAACTGTATGCGTTTTTACACTTCAAGATCTCTGAAAAGAGATACATCTTACAGAAGAGAGTGTCTTTGATTCAATGAACTTAAGGCATTATTTTTGGTTAGTATATATATATACACACACACACACACACACACACACATATATATTCAGATTACTTTATACAAAACCATTATGTAAAACAAAAGTGTCTAAGGACATGTTAAGCTGTCCATTAGTCAGATCCTGTAGCTCTTGATCAAAATGTAAAATAATATATTACCCATTATATACTAATGGAATTAAAGGGGAAACTCTACTGTGGGCTTATGACATAATTCTCCATAAATATATCTTTTAGTGTATTAGCATTCCTACCATGGTGAGTGGGGATGTCAATTTACTTTGAAAAAGTAAAGTCATATCTGATTGATTGAACCTCAGTTGTTGAAGTGGGAATGTTGTGCAGTAGGAAGTTTTCACTGGGCATGAAGAATGTCATACACTAACTCATCACACTTTAGGGAAGTTAAGACAAGTGACTAGAGTGCAGATCAGAGTGATATTAATTAATTATTAACTACTACCAGGGCATCACGGTTGTGAAAATTCTTCAGGGATATTGGAAAGTCTTTGAGTCTTCACATAAGAAGACTCATTTGAGTTCAGTTCAGCAAGACTTATATAAGTTTCAGCAGGCTAAGGATATCCCAAGCAAAAACAGCCTGTCAAAATAAAAATTACAGAACTTGAAATGGTCAAAACATTTTGTAAATGACCAAAGCATTTTGTTCTGTAGGGACAGTGCGAAGGAAGATGTTCAAATGGATGGGTAATGGTAGCGATAGTTAGCAGGTAAGCTGAGGTAGAGGTACACATATCCACATATCTGGGTTGTCCAGAATGTAACCAATTCCTTTATAAGCATTTAGCCTCCGAGATTATTTCATTTGCATTCTCAGCCAATGTTAAAATCATTCAAAAGCAATGACTGAACCTTCAACTTTCTTTAATATAATCTTCACAGCTCTTCTTGGAAACATGATAGCACAGTCTATCACTGAAAGAAAATTACAACCTCAGTCTCATAGTAACAATACTTAAAATGAATGTCAAAACAGTTCACTAATTTTACATGCCATCTCTGTATCAGCTGAACATATTTTAATATAGCATTCCAGACACCTCCACGACATTCATACAACTTTACTTGTAAAAGAACTGAGTATAAACACTTTGTCCAATGTCAAACAAGTGGTAACCAGAGCTCAAATTAGACTCCAGGTCTGTCTAATGCCCTAACTTAAATTTATGTCTACTCCATTGTATAGCCTCCTTATCTCTTTAAAAGCCTTACTTTGCTTGGGTAAGATCTTTTTGATTTATCAACTTGGAGCAGAGGTTTGGAGAACTTTTTCCTTTTTAGTTACTTTTCTTTTTTCCACAAAGTCTTGTTAGCTTTATTGTACTGTTTCAATAAAACCCTATGAGGAACGTTTATAAGAAATATAGTATTTATTGTTAGGAAATAATGTACAGTTACCTGTCTCATTTACAAAAGGACTGAATATCTGTCTAAAGTTTGGAAAATTGTAACTGATCAACCAGTTTGTGATCTTTTATCCACTGGAAGTATTTATTATTTCCTGGAGCCAAATTTCATTCTATAAAAAAGGGGACTAGGTCTAATTGGGGAATAAATCACAGGCATAAACCATGTGGAATATGGACTTTATTTTCTATAATAACTTGTCATGGAGGTACATCAAACTTCAGAAAATTGTAGAACTCTATGCACTAAAGTGCATGTAAAATAGAAAAGTATAAACCATTATATCATCTGTACTTCAAATAATTTAAAATACAGGTCATGTACTCTTTTGATTTTTTTTAAAGTGTGACCAGGCTATGACTCCAAAGGCCACAACTGCAATAGAATTAAAAATGGATAGCTAACCTTTGAAGCAGTACTAACCTGGCCATGCCATTCTGACATTCACCATCCAGTTCTTTTAGAAGAGTTTTATTATTATTATATTTGTAATGCTTTTAAATTTTGTGCAATAGACTAAAACAATTGTCTCAACAAAACATCATGAAGTAGTGCAAAGCTTATATCAGTTGATATAATGCAATTATTTGATCACTGAAATAAAAATACCAAAGGCTACCTATCAGAAAGAGAAACCAGACATCTGAAAGTGAATGAATGGAACTCACTCACACATCAATTTATATTTTTACATTCAGGAGGAAAACTTCTCAAACACCTATTTTCCATGTCAAAGGAAAACATTGTATTATTATTATAATTAACCATATGGTAACATATATTTCAACTTGTAATTTCTTTGCCATTTTTGTGCAATTAGACTCCTTCCTTTTAGATGTTCAAAGCTATTATTTCCTTCTCCCACTTACGTTCTGTAGTGATTATCATTGATTCCAAAATCACCTCTGTGTGTGTCCGGCAAAGGCATGTCTGTAGAAATCAATGTATATATGTTGTGATGATTGTTTTCTGCATGATGCTGGGTCACATAAAATTAAAATCTACCCTGGATGACAAGAAAATCAGCATGTAGGTGTGAGGTATGTGTGTGTGCTCACATCGAGAATTTCAAAATCTAAGCCATAGCAATGTTTGCTGAAAACTCCAAAACAATTTCACTTTGAAGGGAACAATTTTCAGCTCAACTGAAAGTACAATATAAAGGGTTAGGTAAAAAGAAAAAGAGAAGATTTGAAAAGAACCACAAAGTAGGTTGCGAGTACAATAATTTTTTAATGAATATTCTATTTCTTTTTCTTTTGGTTAACATGGTGTTGGGTCCTAACTGTCTAAACTTTTTAAATTTTCAAATTAAATAGTAAATTCATAAATTCTCTGTGTTCCTAATGTTCATAATTGCTCTAATTCAAAATCAAACCCACAGGAGTCTACTTTGCTGCTCCTCTCTTTGATAGATTTGTCTTGTTGACCCACAGTAAGAATCTTTGCTTTCAATTATAGAAACATATTTACTCATTTTTTTCCATCTTGTAGTGTGCCACAACAAACCAATTAATGAATGTTGAGATTTCTTTAGGGCCCTTTTGTTAAGAATTTTACTGTCTGGATATGTTTTGAGTAACTTTGTTTATATGGGCTGACAACATTGCCAAATAAGTGGATTGAATCAGAAATACATATGTAGACAACACACAGTTCATTTTGTCCATATCCATTTTCTATACGAGGACTGAAAAACCAGAGAAGTATGGAATAAATCTATTATCTCGCTTCTCTGTGGTCGGCTTCTATCTTTATGTAAGTTAATGGAGGAAGATTAAATAAATATGGTGATATGATTTATTTTTCTCTTTTTATGTATAGTATTTGATCAAATGATAACAAGCAAATCAACCCACAAATAAATGAATTTCATAAACATTCAATTAAATGTAGTTATAGTCACTGTGGATACTCCTGGGGTCCTTATTATGTAACACATTAGCATGTATTTATATGCTCCTAAAGTGAGGGCAGAAGAACTTACTTGATTGTAGAATATTATACTTATATTCTTCTCCAGCACAGAAAGCATATATTACAGTATATAATTTTTATGTTTATACAGTGATGTACCTACTATCTCCACGAAATGAATACCGCAGGAAGGCAATGAATATATCTAGTTTTCTTCAGCATTTTATATCCAGTTCCCAATATAATTTAGGAGACATAAATGTTGTTGCCCTAATCATAATTTGGGATCAATAAAGTACAGGTTTCAATTATGATAAAAATATGTTTGAATATATTTACATGTGTGTAAATACATACTTATGTTTTTTTTAGATGTGCATATAGACACACACAGAAATACATACATATGGACAGGGGTGAGTGCAAGTCTCTATTTTAAGTAATTTTTGTTTTAATCTCTGTCCCTCTTTCTTCTTAATTGGATTCTTGACTTAATTGGATTCTTTTATTCATTTGCTACCCCTTTCCCCTTGATCCCTACACCCACTTCTTTCAAGTATCCACTTCCCAGTATTTTATCTTGCTGAGCTTTGACTGCCTTTTTCAGGAATTACAATACTTGAGCTCTCCCTTGAATCTACTGTAATTCATTTAATACCTCTGTGTACACTTGCATTCCACCCAATGTATTTAGAGAGTCTTCTCAGAAGAATTGAAAAGGACCAATAGACAGGTGAAGAAATGCTCAACATCTCTGGCCATAAAGGAAATGAAAATCAAAACAAAACTGAGATTCCACCTTTCCCCAGATAGAAGCACTATTATCAAAGAAACAGGCAATAATAGATGCTATCGAGGACTCAAACTAAAGAGAATCCTACTATACTGTTGGTAGGGATGTAAACTTGTTTAGTTACTATGAAAAGCAGTGTGGGGGTTCCCCAAAAACTTAAACATATAACTACCCTATGATCTAGCAAGTCTACTCTTGGACATTTATAAAAATGATACAAACCAGGATTCAGTAAAGCGACCAGCACAACCATATTTATTGCAGCTTTATTCACAACAACCAAGGTATGGAATCCTCCCAGATAATTCTTAGTGAATGAATGGATCAAAAACTGTGGTATATATACACAATGAAATTTTACTCATCCATCAGAAAGAAAAAAATTGAATAGCCCTGGAAGCATATTATTCTCTAAGCTTTAGTCTAGTGCATTGTCATTGCCATCAGCAAAATACAGAATATCCCCATGACTGAATACTGAGCAATTTCTTTCTAATTGGTTCTGTATCTTCCATTGTGTCACTCTCAATCAACAGATAATTGACTTCTCTTTTTAAGTTCTTGCCTTTTCTAGAATGTCACACAGATGGATTCGTAGAGTATGTATACTTTTAAATCCAGCTCAACTATACTAGTACAATGTACTTAAGATCTATCCATGTTTCTGCAAAATTGTGGAGTTTGTTTGTTTGTTTTGTTTGTTTGTTTGCCAGTCCTGAGGATTAAAACTCAGGGCCTGAGCACTGTCCTTGTCTTCTTTTTGTTCAAGCTAGCACTCTACCACTTGATCCACAGTGCCACTTCTGGCTTTTTCTGCATGTGTGGTGCTGAGGAATCAAACCCAGGGCCTCATGAAAACTAGGCAAGCACTCTACTACTAGGCCACATTCCGAGCCCTTTTCTTTTTTATTGCAATATAGTTTGCCATGCGTGAATATACTTCAATTTCCCTATTCTTGCACCTGATGACACTTGAATTATTTTGGGGTTTTGGCAGTTACAAGTATGAGTACTTGTTTACAGGGTTTTACTTAGAATTATGTCTGCATCATTTTTTATATAAACATTTGGTTATAGAAAGACTGGATAACATGATAAGTAGATAGTTTACCTTTAAAATAAACTACCATGACATTTTCTTATGCAGCTGTGTCATTTTTTATTCTCAACAGCAATTCATAAATGTTCTAATTGCTTTCCACACCTGAAATTGTGTGTGTGTTTGTGTGTGTGTTTGTGTGTGTGTGTGTGTGTGTGTGTTTTACTTGAGACATTTCACTAGATATGTAGTGGCTTTTCACTATGCTCTAAGCTTTTGTTCATCTAATGGCTCATTGTGAAAAACTTTGCATAGACTTACTGCATCTGTTTTTGGTGAAATATACCCTCTCCCATTTAAAAATACAGTGATTACTGTTTTCTTAGATTTGAGAGTTCTTTCGGTATGCATTCAGGTGAACAGTCTTTCATCAAACATGTCTTTTTTAATATAAATGCTTTCTCTTAATATGGTGATTGCTTTTTCATTCTTTTAACAATGAGCATTATATTTCTTTAACCTCTAATGATTTCTCTGGTGTCCTTTCCTATTATGAATGTGGGAGAATAAACTAAAACTGCTTTCATAGAGGTGGTCATTTGTGTGTCAATATACACAGTGATTCTACTTTAGTTCCACTTACATCTATGAGAGTGATCTTTGGGGAGTTGAGATGTTTATTTCTATAAACTTTCCCTTTAAACTTGGTACTATGGTACCATTTAATCAAAGCTTCATATTTTAGTTCTAATCCTTACTTCAAACATAATTGCAGAAATGGTTAATCTTTGAAAAAAATCCAACTTTGAATATAGTCACACCTGGCTTCCAAGTCATATTTTGATTCACAGCCACCAAAAGTAAAAATAATAGACATTAAAAATAAAGGATAAACTGGCTTAGATAGACTGAATATCTGCTCTTACATATACTGAATGTGTAAGAAGAGTTGTAAGAAATTCACTCAAAATCATCTTATGTCTCTAACATCACTACCTATGTAAAAATAACAAAAAATAGAGGCCAGAGAGACACCTGTGAATGACTTGTTTAACCTTGAGGGACATTGCTGGCCAAGTTGCTCAGCATCCGGCTTCATTATGTCACTTGTGAACAGTAAGGGCTTCCGTTACTTGTTCTAAAAGTGTGAAAAAGGAGTGAGCTGGTAATCCGTCATATTATTAATTTTACAGGTTTTAGATCCTTTGATGTGTGAGATTTTATTTGTTCTGAAAGATTGATTTGCATACTGCTAAGTAGTATAGGAGAGAAATCAAGTAATAAGGTGATAAAAGACAGCCAACTTAGACCAGTGTACCCAACAACAAATGTTAATACTTGGAGCTTGCTATGACCACACATAAAAGAAGTGAAACTAATTGCACTGATTATTTTCAGTCATATAGTGCATCCCAAGAGATGATATCATTATATTTAAATAGACAAAAAATTTCTTGACATACTTTCCAGTATTGAATGGAAATGTAACTAATCAACTGGAAAAGAGAATAAACCCATCGTATTATAAAACTCAAGAGTGGAAATGTTGGACAGTAGAACTTGTGTGTGAAGGTCTATGGATTATACAGGCTAATGTAGCTCTGAAGCTGGCATGAATTTATTAAACCTTAAGGTTATTTCAATAACTTTGCTTGCTTTAATTTCAAGCTCTGTCTATGGGAAGAAAATTTACTTATCACATAGATGAGGGCACCATGCACACAATGGATCATACTTCTCATCATGAAAGTGATCCTTTCATCATACTGATTTTATTTTATTTTATTGCTGTGACCCTGCAGATTCTATTATTACATTTTAATGTTTCTTTTTAACTCACTCTTGTTTTTAACTGAACCTCAATTTGCAAAATAGTACTTGAGGTGATTGTGTTACTCATGTCATCACACCAAAAGTTTTATTTATAGTATTACACTATGAAAAGCTAAAAAAATTAACTGCAAAAGTAAAATTATTCAGGGACCAAAAATTCCCTTGCATACTGTATTTTTAAATCTTGCTCTTCCCTTTAAATATAAGACAGCTAGCTGCTTTCCTTTTGATACTTAGAAACTGTTTACCAAATAATTGCTTAATTGAGTATAACATATAACTGAACTAGTATCTGGGCCTGTTTTTCTTCAAATATTTTCAAACTCGATATTACAATGCTAAAAAAAAAGGCCCACAGACAAGACAATTATAAAGAACAGAGAAGAAAACAGATATACATGACCACAGAGAATTGTATTAACCTCTAACCTTCATTTCCTATCAATAAATATGGTGCACTAGCGTTATTAACATTTCTGGAAAGTGGTAAGGATTAAAAAAGATTAGAGGCACAGAATAAACTTTCCACAGCTCACGAAATGTAAGCGCATTGTTTAGTTACGCAGAACATGAGGGAGTAAAGGATCAAGTTCACTCCCCAACTAAACCAGCATGCAAATTTGATATCTTCATGTATTCAATGTGTTTTTTAACATGTGGAGAGATTTGTTCTACATTATGAAATATCATCTAGAAGACAAGTAAAATCAGAATGTATTTTAAATATATTTTATTGTTGTTGTAGAGGTGATACACAGAGGTGTTACAGTTCCATAAGTCAGGTAATGAGGACATTTCTTTGTGAAACCTTTCACCCCTTCCCTCATTTTAATATATATGCTTTTAGTTAAATGAAATGTCAAATTAAGAACAAAATGAAATACTGGGAGACATGTTAGCAGTCACTGGATATTAGATTATATTCAGCAATTACTTCTGATTTTATAAAGAACAACAATGATATACAAGACAATGCTATTAATTATGTGTACTGGATGATGTGGTAGTTAGAAAAGAACTGCCACAATACCTGTTGTTTAGCTTGACATTATTCAGAATAAAATGAGACAGATGATAGAAGGAGCAAGTAAACACAGGGTAAATTTTTTGAAATTTTAATCCAGATGTAGCAATATTAGTGGTTATTTTGTATCAAATTTTATTCTTTACCTTTAGAGTTTCTTTTCTATGAGAATTTGAATTCTCATAATGTTTTAAAATCTACATAAATGCATTGCTAAGGAAAGACTTCCAAGGAATACTATGGAGTAAGTGAAGCAAAATGCTGAATATAAAGAATAATCTCATTTGTACAGCTTCTTCCCTCACTCCCTTTCTCCTTCCTAATCTTCTCATTCTTCTGCCCTCTCTCTTTCCCTCCCTTTTCTCTTTCCTTCTCTCCTTCTTTCTTTTCTTCCTTATTCCATTTTTCTTTCTCTTTAAAGTATTTATTGTGCATTTGCCATTTATCTAAACTTTAACAAAGACTTGCCCCTTTATTTCTGCAACTGGCTTTTGTAATAATGCAACACTTTTAAATTATGCCTTTTATTGTTATAATGTAATCATTGAGTTTCATTCAGGATGTATATTTCTTCCTTTATTGGATGAATTGCACAGGAGTATTTCTTTTGTTGTTTTGTTTTGTTTTTGTCCAGTCCTGGGCCTTGGACTCAGGGCCTGAGCACTGTCCCTGGCTTCTTCCTGCTCAAGGCTAGCACTCTGCCACTTGAGCCACAGCGCCGCTTCTGGCCGTTTTCTGTATATGTGGTGCTGGGGAATCGAACCTAGGGCCTCGTGTATCCGAGGCAGGCACTCTTGCCACTAGGCTATATCCCCAGCCCCAGGAGTATTTCTTTTGAATAGAACATTTTAAAGAAAATTCTCAAAATTTTTTCTCTCCTCTCTCTTACCTATTGCTCTTTTTCTGAAGACATTAAAAAAAGAAATTGAACTACACTAAGAAGTAATGGGCACACTAAATGCAACTTTGAAGCTGAAGAGATTTCTCAAGGCAATATTAACCTTCTTCTCCAGCCTGCTCTGAGCATGGCAGGCAGAGGCTGCCTGCTGCTTCATGGAGCATAGTGCTTAGTCCATTGGACCTAAAACATAGGGGAAGGGAGTTCACATTCACCTGGATGACATTATGTTCTCTTGTTAGCATATTTCTGTAATAATTAACCACTCTGATTATTTAAAGCCCAGGCTATTCACGTTTGTTAGATACTTTCCTGTCCGGAGAAATGTGCCTGCAGTATAATCAAACTCCCACTCATATCTTGAGTCAATGTGAATTCCTATTGCTTCCACTTCTGCTTTGTGGTGCATATGGTGCTTCAGTAGAACAGGAAGGCCTGAAATCACATCTCTACTAATGACAAGACTTTAAAGTATGGTGAGGAGTCTTCTGTCACCTGTGTCCTCACTACCCCAAGCACCACCGTTAACACAATACTGATGCTCACAATTGGAGGCCTCTATGTTTCATGCACTGTGGCTTCATAAGCCTATACATTGAATGCATGTTGTCAGTACCTCTTCTCTCTGGAATCCCAGCCCATCATCACTGAATCACTAATAATCACTCATAGTAACAATGATAAATAGTGTCAATGGGTGTAAGTCAACAGTAATAGAGATGGTAAATAACACAGGAAGTCAAAAGTAAGAAAGGCATTTCCTTTACAGACCTGTGACAAGTATTTTTCATCAGGCATGTGATGCAATATAATATTTAGGTGTAGAAAATGAGCAATAAGTGTTCTATATTTGTGATCTAGAGCTGTAGATGTGTTGGTGAAGGGGATCTAAGGCTAGAGTAAAATCTATTAGTTTGTTTTCTAATTAATTTCAAAATGAAGTTTAAAGAGCCATAATTTCATAAAGATTTCAACAAAACATAATTAAGCAGTATGTATTATTTTAAGATAATGAACGCTTTTTCTATTTTTATTGCTAAAATAAAATATGAATTGGAATAATAGTCTTGTTTTATAAATGAAGCATGGTTAAATGAAATTACAATTTATAAAATAACTAATTTACTTTGTTTAAAGCAAGCTCCATGCTCCTTGACTTTCCACAGTGAGCCAGGTGTCTTGTTTGAGCCTTCACTGTACTGTGCACCTCCCAAGACAATTAAGAAGGAAAGGAACGAAGGGACACCTAATCCAAGGATCTCAGCATGGAATAATTTCAACTTTAACCAAATGAGAGTGATATACAGTCTGTCATGTTGATTGACTGATACACAGTCCTGAACATTTCCCTTTTTGATCAATATAGTTTTGTTTTCATATATTTTTGTTCCTCCACCAAGAGAAAGGCTAGGCATACAAGCCAAATTTATAGTACAAAAAATATGCTATTATTCATGGTCTGGATATCATATTTTTAGTTTTAACAAGCTCTAATTCATATAGTGCCCCCTCTAAATCTTTGGGGTTTAGTTGCTAACCGGCTATTGATTAACTATGTAAACCTGAGAAGTTACTTTTCTGGCCCTTGGTTTTTTAGCCTAATAATTAATTCACTTCTAATATTTTGTGGTTATATTCTTTTAAATCTGTATTTGCAACACCTATGATACAAGTAAGGAGCTATGTGTATTAAATATTCTCCCTGGTTTAAACTTCTATATAAGATAATGATTACAGGTGAAAATTATATGCAGAGATCAGACAAAATGCCTGTATATTTTTTTTTCTTTTGAGATATACATCATCTCCAGAAGTGAAAGAAGACTCGTTGTAACCAACAGTAGGTCACTGAGAAATAGAAAGTCAGTTCCTGCATGCTATCATAGGTCAGTGTATGTACGATCATTACTAAGAAATGATATCTAATACTGTACTATATGTCAAATATTCAGATTGCTTACAGTTAGAGAATTAATCTAAGTTATATCAACCTCTTTATTTTAAAATGCTAAGTAACAAATATACAGAACATCCAGTCAAAACAGAAACACAGTAAGGAAATATTTATTATGTATTTGAGAAAGTTCTGAACATTATCCCTTTATACTAAATGTCTGAGGAAATTGAAAAGCCATTGCTTTTATGTTTCATATGGTCACAATAACTCAACCCAGGAATTATATATAATAAGTGATCACTTTAGTATTAAAGGGGTACATGGGAAATGATATGTCAAATTGGCTTTCCTCTAACTTATACTCGTGTCAATAAAATAACCTCATAAACATCCCTACACTAAAATCCTCATGCTGTATTATGGATTTTTTTTGTTAAGGATACATAATCTTTCTTTGGTCTCTGTGTAAATGATTTATCATTCTACTGAGCCCGACAAAAATGTCATCTACTGCTATTGTTGATCAAAAGAAATAATTTAGGTGATTTCTAGACCATTGAAGAATTAACTGGCCCCTGTATGTGGCTAACACCTCTGTTATCCACTCCCTTGATGTCAAAACCCAAAAACCCAGCTGGGGAAAAATGGTGTGTTCTCTGAAAATGGATAAAAGCGACCTTTGTTTGAGGTTGTCTAGAGACCAATAACATTCGTTTTAAGATTAAATGATGAATTAGAATATGTCAACATTGCAACAGGCTATACTTTATATTAAATGATGTTCCAAATTATATATCTTTGTAGATACATTCTTTTGATCTGAGCAGTCTGCTCTGAGCTGTGCCAAGACGTGATAAAATATTTACCTGACTACAGAAGATTCTCTTTTCTCATAGAAAAAGTTGACCTTGAATTCTCTCACTTCTGTAAATGCTACTGAACTCTGTCACTCAAATATTCCCTAGAATGGTACAGGCTATGCGGTACTACATTACAGTCCTCCTCTGAGTCACCAGGTCCCTTGGGTTATGTCTTTGAACACAGATGTTCTTGGAACTCTTTTCTTATTACTAGTGATAGCAAATTGTTCATGTTTTCTTTTCTACTCTCACTGAACATCTTGAAATACATATGTGTGTGTTTCTCCAGTGACCTTTATTTTTAGCCTGTCAATTACCAACTAAAATTCTGATAACCTGTGTGCATTCTAGATTATGTCTCACAAATATATCTTTTTTCATATTGAACATTATCATGGAGACAACTGCATTAGATACAAACATTGAAACATAGTGGACATGTCATATAAAAATTTCCAACATCTAACTTTTAGCAAGTGTACCTCAATCTATCCTTTATGGAACTTAAAATTGGATAATTTTCATTATTTCAGTTTCAGCCTGGTCTTTTTAGGCTCTTGAGCTTTGAACCTCAGCTGTAGAGAGACAGACCATTCAGCATGTGCGTAGTATTATACTTAACCTTTCTATTTAAACCCCTACCTCTTTGATAGAGGCATCTTCAAGTTATTTCCTTGTTTTCTCTTCCTCCTAATCTTACCTCTAATATATTATAGTTCCAAAATTTGAAAGAAAGCTAATATACAGAGTAAAAACACAACTTTAATGAATAGTATCTTTAGTTGTGTAATTGATCATGTCATTTGTGAACAAAATGAATCTTGATCTGTCTTGATGGTGATAGTTCCATGACTGCACACATATTTCAAAACATGAACTGCTAATAAATTTCCATATAGGAGAAAGGAAGTGAGATATCTGATGAGATGGTTGTGTGTGGAGAATGGTGGAAGGGATAAATAATTAAGATGTATTGTATATATGTATATGCATATACATACACATACATATATGAATAAAATTTACAAATTTATTGCTTTTCAGCCTTTTGACTAAGATCAAGTTTAAAAATAACAATCTTCCCTCAAATTTCAGCAAGAAAAACAGTTACCTAAAGGAAGCATGTAATCAAATATTATCAGTGTTGTTTTAATAATAGTTATCACTATTTAATAACTATAATTTATTAAATATGCTCTGTAATGGACATAATAACTTTGTGGATGTCAATATATCACTTTCTTTTCTCGTTTCCTCTACAATCTGGACTGGCTGCACATTAAGCTACTGAAAAAACATTATTTAAGTTCATTAACTTTCTCAATCTTCTAAATCAGTAGTTAGGCTGCAGGAGAGGCACAAGTTGTTGTTTTTTAATATTTTCTTTGCCTTCTACAGTTTCCTTGTGTGTAAAATTTTGACAATAATAATACCTATCCAGTTATGGGTATTGTCAAAATTTAGTGTAAGAGTCCATGTAAATCTTCCAAAAACATTCAGGAGATAAGAGTACAATATATGTTATGTATTATTGCTGCTAAACTCTTAACTATTACTGTCCAATTTTACAACAGTAGTTAACACGCTTTTGTATTCTCTTCTTTTTTTTTTTACTTTTTTATTTTTTTGCCAGTCCTGGGGCGTGGCTTCAGGGCTTGAGCACTGTCCCCAGGCTTCTTGTTGCTCAAGGTTAGCACTCTACCTCTTGAGCCACAGCGCCACTTCTGGCTTTTTCTATATATGTGGTGCTGAGGAATCGAACACAGGGCTTTATTTATACGAGACAAGCACTTTACCACTAGGCCATATTTCCAGACCTTCTCTGTTTTTTTGTGCTTGGTTTTTTGTTTTTTTTTTATTTGCCAGTCCTGGGCCTTGAACTCAGGGCTTGAGCACTGTCCCTTGCTTCTTTTTCCTCAAGGATAGCACTTTGCCACTTGAGGCACAATGCCACTTCTGGCCATTTTCTATATATGTGGTGCAGGGGAATCAAACCCAGGGCTTCATGTATACGAGGCAAGCACTCTTGCCACTAGTCCATATTCCCAGCCCCTTCTCTTCTTTTAGTTTGCTTTTCCTAACATCATATTCTTCTTGGTTTCTTTGTTCCCTTTGCTGGCTCTTTCTCTTGTCAGAGTTGTAAATGTTGGAGTATTACAAGGTTTGGCAATGGGCCCCCTCTTTACTGTTTACACAATCTCTGCCCATGGCTTCAGAGGCCATGAATGCTCTCATGACAATCAAACATATCACCATTCTTGACTTTTTCTTTGAGCCCTTACCTCTTATAATCAAATATCTTCTTTTAACATATCTAACAGTCTTCTCAATCTGAACTCCAGATGCCTTTCACTCATTTGTTTCTTGCTTTCTCCCAAGTTTCTCCTTTTCCATAAAATAGCAGAATGATTTTCTGTTGCTGTTGGTTCATGTCGCTCAATGAATGTCTGAATGATGACTGTGAGCGCCATGCAGTTTGCTGATGTCCCTGCTGGCATGTGACAGCTACTTATTCCCTCTGCAGACTTGGGGAGACAGAGTTTAACTGCAATCTGTTTCTATGGACTCAATGTGTTGACCAGTTCCTGCTGAAATTCTAGGAGGAGAAAAAGAAAAGTTGGTAGTCACTAGAGATTTTTCACTCTCCGTGTCTCCACCAAGAGATTTTACTCTTCCTATTCAATAGCTAGTGGACCTAAAACTTTAGTCTGTATTCAAATGCCATGTGAATAGCTAGTGTAAAGAGGGAGACATTCATACAATAAATGTCTCAATTTTCCCCATGATCAATTAATGTTATTTTCTAGTTGCATTCTTGAACTAGTGCTCTATATAAATACAATGCAAGAGAAGATAACCTTCTTTCAGTGATTTTCCTAAAATTGCCTTTCAAATCCTTGCTCTATTTTTTTATCTGAGCTGATCTGGACCCCTGTCACTAGATCTCATTGAGTAGAGGAGTGAGCAATAATAATCCACAAACTGCTTTTGACCTCTTCTACTATACTATGTTTCATATTTTGAGTGGCTTGTCATGACAATTTATTTACTATTATCATCTGCGTCCTTCTTCAAGAATACAAGCTTACTAGAAGGGGAGCTTCATATTTTGCTATCCTAATGTATTCACCCAGAACATGGGCCAATACTAGGAATCAAATAAATATTTATCAATTGCATAAATTAGTTAATACTGTTAATAGGTAAAAAGCCTGGCATCATTTTGCATATAAGATTAATAACATAGTTATAGATGATATAATATCTATGGTAAAAACCTTGAATAAATTATTTACGGAAGGACTTTATCTCAATATATGAAAATGTTTCTTCATATAAGTAAGAGCAGTTTTGTGTATGTACTATTAGTTGTATTTGAAATTCTCATGCATAAAAAATAAAACTAATATACATAAAATTTCTCTTTGTCATTTTGTAGGAGCAAATGACTTACCTACATGTGCAGAAAAAATGATAAGCCAAGTGCAGATTGGTTTAGGCAGCAGTAATGTTCCCAATAACTGTTACACGGGCAACCTGTGGTAATAGCTCTTACAGAGAATGAGATGCCTAAAGCAGTTGTTTGGTATTGTCATTACCTCCATCTGGCTTTGAGGTACAGACATTGCCAATTTCTGAATTTGAGGCAGTACTAGCATTGCCAAGAGGCACAAAATACAATATAAAATTCAAAAGTAAAATAAGATTATTTTCATTGTATAGGTCCTTTATTTCCTTAGTTTGGGTTTATTCATAGTTATTTCAGTATTTTTCTTTTGAGGCTATTGCAAATGGAGTTGTATTCCTCTCTATCTGCTCATTGTTGGTACACAGAAAAGCTACTGATATTTCCAAATATCATTTTATTTCCCACTATTTTGCCAAAGATATTTATCAGCTCTGGGAGCTTATGGATGAAGCCGTCTGGGTTCCTTAGACATAGAATCATACCATCTGTAAATAAGGATAGTTTGGCTTCTTCCTTTTCTGCCGAGACAAGGTCAAGGGTGATGGGTCCGACAAATAGAAAGGGGAAGAGAGGATGAAAACAGCTATGATACTCAAGGTACATATGTGAAAATGGAACCAAGCAAGCTGAGAGTATGGATAGGCTTGAGTAGAATAATAGAAAATATGACACTGACATTGTACTCATAAACTGACATGTTGAATTGAAACTTCTTTATTTCACTACTTATTTATAATTTTTTTAAATAAAGTAAGATGAAATAGCACAAGGTAACTTGAAAGTGCAAAAATGTGGTTAACAAATGGGAGAAACAGTTACCCATAAGCCTTGAAGTAAGTACAATCATCTATTTGACATACATCGTTTTCTAATGAAAAACCCTGAAAACCTTGCAGCTCTAGATATAAAAAGAAACATCTATAAAGCTCACCTATTGAACTGATCTTAAAAACATTTTACCAGCTTCTATTCCAACATATTCCTAGTAGATTTTCTTTTGTATTTCTAAACCACTTTCTTTGCATCATTTGCTATATTGAGTGTGTTGTCTAAGCTTTAGGGAGATTCAGACTCAGAGCTAAGGTGACCCAGTATTTTCATTGCAACTGAATATTTACCAGGGAAGTTTCAAACTTCTCTTTCTTAAAACTTTCAATATACTTCTCATTTCATTTATTCCAAATACAACACCATGGAGAGTGCTAGGCTGAGTGCTTTTTGTATCTCCTATGATAATCTATGAATCTTGTTATCTGGAAGCAAAACTCCTATTGAGCTGGGCAAGTCTTACAGAGCTGACTTTTGAATTGGCATCGGCCATCAACCAGGGTTCAGAAAAGGTTGCCTGAATAACTGACCACCATACATTTGCAACCTGATTTATTGATTATTTTAAATAAATCTTCCAGAAGTTTTTCTACCAATTCAAAACCAAGTCACTAGAAGGGGATATAATAATTCAGAATGTTTGACACGATCTGATTCTTTTGTACAAAATCACTAATGAGGATCTTTTTTGCAAAGCAGAATAAATCAGACAAGATGTAAGAGTTAACCATCAGACAGACTATGGATTCAAGGATGGTCATTTGTGGAAGTTATCAGCAATAAGAAGGACTGGCTAGTGCACAGAGAACTAAGTTGTCAGCACATCTCACAATGCTGTGTTTGCATTTGTCCCTTTCTCAGCCGTTGCCAATAAAAGATTATAAATGAGCCAGGAGAGGGTTGAATGGATGAAAGAACTATGAATGGAATTGCAACCATGATGTGTGGGTAAGGTCTATCTGCCTGAATGTTATTTCCTAGCAAACAATTTTCTATGCCTTTGCTGAAACCATGAAATGCTAAGCTGGGAAGAAAGCTTAGAGATGATCTCTTTTGACCCTTTCTTTTGGAGAAAGCACTCAAGGCTTTATGTAAAGAACTAGTTTGATACAAAATAGAGAATTAAACTTCTTAAAGATAAGCTGTGAGAAGCTACCAAGGCCTCACTAAGCACTAGACAGACCTCCTAAAGATGCCATATTGATACTCAGTAAATCAGGCAAATGGAGGACAAAAGCAGAAGTCCTCCTGGTTTTGGGATTTGGAACTGCTCATGAGTAGGATCTGCAAATTCTGCCAAACTCTCTCAGTCTCAGTTGACTTGATTAGAAAGAAGCTCAGAGGGCTGGGATGTAGCTCAGTGGCAAAGCGCTTGCCTAGCAAATGCAACGTCCTGGGTTCGATCCCCAGTACCAAAAAAAAAAAAGAAAAAAAAAAGAAAGAAGCTCATTCCTGAACTGAAGGGAGCAATTTTATTATTAACCCTATCCTCGTAATCTCTTACCTTCAGGTCCCAGCCCAACTCACAGCCAGTGGCATTGGTTAAACCACTAACATAGTTGCCCACATGGCTGATGCTAACTTTTGTGAGTTTCTGGTTGCTGATTTTGGCTTTGTTTCCCAGCCTGCTCTCAGCTAAGATCACATGATCCAATTATACTCATAGCCACTGCAGTGGAAAAGCAAATCTTTGTTTAAAAAAAAAATGCCTTTAGAAAACACAACTGCGTTGGCACAGTTCTGAAGTCATTCATTTACTGGAGTGAGTGAAGGCTCAATCAGCTTCATGAGAAGCAAAAGAAAGACCATAAGAAGTAAAGAAAATAGCATTAGGCTGGCCGGTGATTATTTGTTAGGCAAATATAACATTTTTTAGTTAAAAACATCTTGAAAACAGACAGTATTAACATATTTATATGTATCCTGAAGCACGTGTGAGATCTTAGCATAAAAATCTGATTATGTTTTCTTCTCTCAACAACAACAACAGCAAAAAAAATTCCCTCTTGGGTCACTGGGTCCTAAAAACATCTTTGAAAGTGTGTGTGGTATTAATTTGGCTTATTGTATTTTATTATGTGTGTTTTTTGATATTGTACTCTCATCTCATCTTTCATGGTACAAATGCTTTTATTTGTAGTTGAATGTGTCTTTCTAATTATATTCAAAATGCATGTCAAAAGTAGCCATGTGCCTCCAGAGTTCCCTTGCCCTTCAATGGCTACAGTGAAGAGGTGAATAGAAGGCATTTGAGTTTAGAGTAATATGCATTTTAGTTTATGGTTTCTACTTGGCTAGTATTTCTTATAGTGCCAAGTGCTATCTTACACAAAAGATATATTCAAAGGTTTTCAAAACTGAACTGAGACTGAATCAAATAGGGGAACCCAGGATGAATAGTTCTGTAGATGAACAGCTTAGTCTTCAGTTATGCTGTATTCTTGAGTAATGCATACTTTTTTCTCCCTATTCTAGATAGGAAAAAAATATAGTGAACACAAGAGAAAGGCAAAAAGTCCTTTGGGGGAATAATGATACACATACTATTTATATCACGTATGCATAGTATCTTTCACATTTGAAAGCACATTTGCCTGGATAATGGCTCTCAAATGACATTTACTGCCTTGATTCTAACTGTACTTTCGGTCCTGTGTATCTGACCTAGAGAAAAATCCCCATCTGATAATCTCCTGGGATCTCATACCCAGAATACCCAATTGGATTCATTCTCCATTCAGAAAGAAATCTATGTTTTTCTTCCCAATTTTCCCTTTTTCCATTAGTTCCACTGTCTTATATTCTCATCTGGGAGTCATTATGAATTTTTCAACTCTAAGTCATCCCATATAATTGGTCCATATAAATTCCACATTCATATAATATTTTGATACATGAAACACAAGCATGGTGAGTTCTTGTTGTCTAATAGTATCAAAATAAAAGCAGGAATGAGGATAGTTTTAAAGAGTTTATTTTGTAAAGTGAACATAAAGGCCAATCAGAAGAATGAGCAATGAGACCTGAAAACCAATTGTTCCTCTGCATGGTCAAGGACTGGCTGTTGGGTTTTATCCCTCCTTACCTTTTTCTCTTTCCTCTTGGCAATGTGTCAGATAGTGATTCCTGTGTTTGA
The DNA here is from genome assembly GCF_023159225.1 of Perognathus longimembris pacificus. Classification (NCBI taxonomy): domain Eukaryota; kingdom Metazoa; phylum Chordata; class Mammalia; order Rodentia; family Heteromyidae; genus Perognathus; species Perognathus longimembris. The sequence continues at coordinate 55,139,326 of NC_063164.1, read as the reverse complement.
AACAGGCTAGACTCTCTCCAGGGTAGTGGTTGTAGGATGGCTGGCTGTCCTAGGCTCATGGATGGTTTATTTGTAATAAGCCAAACCCCTCCAATGTGGTAGAGTGTAGGAGAACTGGCCTGGGTTATGGCATAACCCAAGGCCCTGCCTTGCTTGGGTGGTGGTCACCATTTGAAGGATGGGTTGGAGGAGCCACGCTGGCCAAACTGATTGGCTAATGTTGTCCTTCACTTTCAATTTCAGAAAACTTTCCTTGCCTCTTGGTAACCTTGTCTAGATTGCCATCAGAACTTCCTAACAAGTCATCCTTATGTATTTAATTCATCCTAAAACAACAGTACACTGATCAGTTAAAATCTTTGATACCATATTATTCTCTTGCTCAACACCTTCTAATGGACTTCATCTGTAAGGCAGATACTGTCCAAATACATAGCACCAGTAGTTATGAATTTTCTTTACCTTGCTACATATCTAAGCTTAATGCCTTTATCTATGCAACATCAATATTAAACTAAACAAAATCATCACTCTTTCACAGATCCTCCCTTCCTATATTCAGCTCATTCTGACCTTTGTTTTAAGAAAGTATCTTTACCCATTCCATCTGTGACCACTTCTTTCCCATTTGTTAGGTTGAGAAAAATAAATCTCATTTTTCACTCACTATAAATTTCTCTGAGCTCAGAGAAGATAATATACAATTTACATGAAATTTTCTGTTGCATGTATACTTGTTGAAGTTAAGTGCAGGTTCTTGATGGCACCATTTTATTCATCAAATGCCACAAGGGTTCTATAAAAGTTTTTAATTACGTGTCTATATTTTCCTGAGTGCTAAAAACTCATCCTTTTTACAGAAACTCTCCATTTCATCTGGTAGCTCCAAATTAGAGGCTTCGAATCATACTTAGCTTACATTCCTTTAGATGGACTAAGCTTGGATGTTTTCTCTGACTTTTGATTAGTTCTTCCCCTCATAATTCCTCTCAAGGCTCCATGGAAACCTGGCTAAAGCACAGAAAAACTCTTCCAGTGTCAGTTGCATTGTTCCCTGCGGATTCAACATATATAGTCAACTCTAACCAAATTAGCATTTGCAGAGAACATCACAGTAGATTTTACAACCTTTGTATTGTTCAAATGGATTCACATGCTATGGACAACTGTAAGACCAAATATGTTTGGAAGTTGGCTCACCGAACTAGTAGTCAAAATTTTCTACTAACACAGCTTGACCACCTGAACCTATAGACAACACCTTCTGAATTTTTACATTTTTAACTCACTTTTAAAAGTTAGGCAAATTTGCCAAGATAAAGCTCACCATTCATTTGCATGAATAATTCTATGAGTAACCAATATAGAACAGAATTTCCTTCCTCTTTTTGTAATCAAGACAGAATTCACATAACAGAGTTTACTGGCTTTTAGCATATTCGCAATGTTGTACAATTATCTCTACTTTCAAGCTCCAAATATGCTATCATTTTGAAAGAAAACCCGGTATTTATTTGGGCTGCTTTAACTGACTTTGATTTTTTTATTTATTGTCAAAGTGAAATACAGAGGGGGTTATAGTTTCATATGTAAGACAAGTACATTTTTTATCCAACTTGTTACCTCCTCCCTCATTTTTCTTCCTTCTCCCACCTCCCCACTTCCCCCCTCCCCATGAGTTGTACAGTTGGTTTTGTAAGTATCACTATTGGTTTTGTAAGTATCACTATTGCAACGCTTTGTCTTTTTTATCTTCGCAATTTTATCATTCCCTTTCCCTTCCCTAGCTAGTTCCAGTATACATATATATCTGGGGAACTAAAATCAGTTATAAATCTTGCCCTTTTGATATTTAAAAAAAATAATTTCCCTGATTCCCCATCTTCCTGCCACCAAACCACATTGGTCCCTTTTAATTTTAAATGGGTGCAGAAGTTCCGTAATTCATTTTTTATACTATTTCTTGTTGAGAGTGAACTTCTGGTTCAACCTGGAAAAGGAGATCTGAAAATTTTTCTGTGTCTTTATTTTAAAGGAATATTGATTTTTAGTTTTCCTTTATCCTGATGCTTTTTCTGGCATTGGTGTCAGAGTAATGCTGGCCTCATAGGCTGAGTCAGAAATTGTTCACTGTTCTTTATTTCCTTTTATATATACATACATATACATATATGTGTGTATGTATATATTTTGTGAATTCACCAGTGTAATCACTGGCTATAGGCTTTTCTATCATAGAAGTTTCTTGCCTTGTTATGAGGCTGCTCAGTTTTTCTGTTTCCCCTTAAGAACGTTTTGTGTTTCTAATATGCTTTCTTTCCCTTCCACCTTCAAAGGTTAAGTAAAGCTGAAGGTCAGAAGAAAGATAGTCCTCCTTGGATAGTGAATCCAAATGTAAATATGTTAACAGAGCTAAGCCAGTTAGATTTTGGGCCAAAAAAAAAAAAAGACACTTCTTCCTTTTGTATAATATAAGGCTCCTAATTATATGCTATGTCTTGAAACAAAGCTTCAAGGAAACAAAGCTTTAAGGAAAATAGGTGTTTGATTTGATTTCACAAAGCCTTTTCTTGGCCTTTTGTATTTTTCTTCTAGGATGACAAAATGTCCTTAGATTTTAGGTATAAAAAGATTTCTTGTCACTTATACATTAGATTTCTGCAATAAAATTTAGAAAAACATTCCTCTGTCCTTCTCTTATGATGCCCTCTTCCCTTCCTACAAGTTATATAACAACTTATATATGCATATACAGACGTGGAATAGCAGAGAGTATTAAAAGGAGAAAAAAACTAAACATTTTATTCATGATTATTTGTCACTTTAAGAAAAAAGATTAAGTTCCTCCAAAATGTCTTTTTTTTAAACTTGCATCTTATTTCTTTATACATCTACTACCTCTATGAAATCAGTCAACCAAATCATCTTATAACATATTCAATCAATATAGAAGATAAAGCTTCTTCATTTTGGGAGGATGGGGGGAAATATAGGTGCTAACACCACCACCACCCCTACACACAGTCCAGCTGCTTCTTCAAGTCCCTTCATTGAATAAGCTTTGCTTAAATACCTACTATACGCCAGACAGGCATTATGTTGAATTGTGAGTACACAAGGATGATAGGCAAGTTTTGCCAGAGATTTGTTTCATGAGAATCTCGCTTTTATCACACACACAGCTTAGTCGAGCAGTTGAACAAAACAGTTGGAGGTTCACATACTAGTGGAAGTTAAAGATAATTCAGCAATGACCCCAGAACTTCTGCTGCCTAGGAAACAGTTCATGGTGTTACCCAGGAATTATCATGAGCCATACAAAGAGGCATGTGTTTGCAACTCTGACAGTGAAGCAATTCTCCCTGCCAAGAGAGTAGAATAAATCCCTTCCCTTTGCCCCGGCACAACCAGAATGCTGATTGTTCACAATAGACAGAAGGCTATGGGGCCAACCAAACCAACAAGAGACACACCAGGGGTTAACATGGAAAGCAGAAAGCCAACATTGTGCTGAACATATGGAGGGAGGTAAAATCTTGAAACCATTGAGAGAAGTTAGACTCAGCATAATCTCAACAGCCAAGCATGAGATAATCTACCACTAATTAAAAGGAAAACAGCAGAAATGAGGAAGCAGCCAACCTCCGAACAAGACAGCCTGGGAAAGAACTGTCCCCGGCCGCAGAAAAGGGGATCTGTGAAGCCCACGCCAGACGGGCTTGTTCTTGTTATGGCACAGAACTGTTACTAGTCCTGGACTGAATGCCAGCTCTGCCACTGTCCCACTGTGACATTGTGTAAATCACTGAGCCTCTTTGAAACCTAGATGTTTTGTCTGTAAAACAAGCTTACAGGATTGTGAGAATTGGAGAAAATGCACCTTAAGTAGGCAGTGGATAAAATTACAATGACATTTAATCTGAAGGGGGTTTTCGGTCATCTGTAGTTTTCTTAAATTTCTATTCTGTCTTTTGTTGTTCCGTGTCAGATGGTGTCAAATTACAATGCCTGCCTGTAAATGATTTAAATGCTGCACATCTGCCTCAGTGAGACATACTTTAGGGTAATATAATTATTACATGTGAACTATAAAGTTATCTGCTTCCCTCACCTCCACACTTTCCACTCATGTGCACCATACATGCTTTGTGGAATCACTGGTTCATCTTTGTTCTTGGAATTTTCATAAAATGGGAGATACTCAAATTATATTTGATATTCTGTATACTTTTCCTTTAACAGTCACACCACTTTGTCATAATGTAAGGAAACTGAAGTTGATTTTTGTGCATATACATTTACATACATGTGTGCACACACTTGTGTGATTTTGTGTAGAGTAAGGGAATTTCTTCACCAATAAATAGATGGATAGGTTCATATGCCAAGGTTTAATAGACAATATGTGTCCTATCAGTTGAAGACAATACCTACAAATATTCTACAAATATTCAAATATGTTGATCATTAAATATAGTAACACTCTTTTACTGTGCATCAAAAATGAAAAGTAGTTATATATGTGTGTGTGTGCGTGTGTGTCTGTGTGTATACATATATATGTATATATGTCATATATATGTATGTATGTATGTATGTATGTATATATATATGTATGTATATATATGTATATGACCTGGAAAATATTTGAGTAAAATGATCTAGGTGGGGATGTGGCTTAGTGGTGGAGTGTTTGCCTAGCATGCATGAAGCCCTGAGTTCAATTCCTCAGTACCACATAAACAGAAAAAGCAGGAAGTAGCACTGTGGCTCAAGTGATAGAGTACTAATCTTTCCTGTTTTAAAATGTATTTCTTTCTTTATTTATTGTTAAAGTGATGAACAGAGGGGTTATGATTTCAGACAAAAAACAGTGAGTAGATTTCTTATCAAACTTGTTACCTCCTCCTTCACTTTTATCCCACCTTCTCCCCACTCCAATTTTGCCCATCCACCGAAGAAGTACAGTTGCTTTACCGCATATCGTCTTGTACATACTACTGTTGCATTGGTTCACCTTTTACCCTTTGTCTCTCCATTTCGGTGTTCTCCTTCCCTTCCATACTTCCAATAAATGTATATACAATACCTAGGGTACCAAAATCAGTTAGAATGACCTCAGGAGTAAAGTGATGGGGAAAAGAAACAAAAGAAAAAGGCATAATTTTACATGATACATTGAAATAACAACAAAAAAGATAAACCAATTATTTCCATAACGTGGAGTTCATTTCATTTAGCATCACCTTATGTATTCATATGTACACAGCTATTGAGCTATTATGATCTTCTGCTAGGACAATCCTAGATGTGTACTAATTCTTACAAATGAGGGAAACCTTACTGTTTATATTTCTTTGGGTCTGGCTCACTTCACTTGCTATGATTTTTTCCAAGTCCTTCCATTTCCTTACGAATGGGGCAAGAACCTCAAGGACAGTGCCCAGGCCCTGAGGTCAAGATCCAGGACTGGTAAAACAAGCAAGCAAGCAAACAAACAAACAAATAAAAGAAATGTCTAAATAAATTACTATTCAGATTATCACATTGCTACTCAGCTGAACTTCATGTGGATATTAGCTTCATTTCCCATTTACTCTTGCTAATTTTAATTGTCAAGCTCACAGATAGCTGTTTGAAACCTCTGAAAATCCTGTGAATTCTCTGAAAATTGTTTGTTGCAATCTTGCCTTGCCCATAATTAGTTCACTGTTATTTATTTATTTGTTTGGTTTTATTTATTTATTTAGTCAATTTGGGGGCTTAAATTCAGGGCCCAGATGCTGTCCCTGAGCTCTTTTACTCAAGACTAGCACTCTACCACCTTAAACCACACTTCCACTTGTGGTTATCTTTTGGTTAATTGGAGATCAGATCCTCATGGATTTTTCTGCCCAGGCTGGCTTTGAACAGTGATCCTCAGATCTCAGCCTCCTGAGTAGCAAAGACTGCAAACATAGAACAGCAGTACATGGCATTATTTTTAATAAGTAGCCTTACCCCAAACATTGTCAAACCTGTTTGAGCTGCCAGGCAGAAAATGCACAAAGAAGTGAAATATTACAAAAGGCTCCAATATGAAAAGGCTTTAGAAATCAGTTGATTCAACCTTCTTCCTCACATGAATTCACAGATCTTTCAGGCTTCACTTCCTGACAGACATCCTCATATGTTTCTGTTATCTAGAAGCCACAAGAATTAAAATAGGGAGTCTCATGGACTTTATTGCCCTGGCTGGCTTCGAACCAGGATCCTCAGATCACAGCCTCCTGAGTCTCTAGAATTACAGGTGTGAGCCACCAGCATCTGGCTCGAGAATATTTTAAATAAGTAAAATTGTGTATTCCACTACTGCCATTGCCATAGTAAGAGTTCGCCAGTTGCTCTCTCAAGACGCTCTTGGCTCAGTTCAATACCACCAGCTATCCAAAGTCCCACAAATTATACTTTGTGATATGCTGGGCCATTGAAGTCAGATTTACATGGCTATGTGCAGTTAGTGGGAAAAATCCTGAACACGACTCTTGTTGAACAAGATATAGGTCATGTAACTCTGGCTTTTGAATGGACCATACTAAAAAGGCAGTGGAGTGGTAGTCAGGTTGGTTAGGTGATGTGTGAAACATTTTTTGCCTTTCTTCTTGCTACCTTTTCTAGCCCAAGAAGAATGAGGAGAGCTATTGTTTACAAACAAGTCTGAACTTAATTTCTATATTCTGCCTAAATGAACTTCATTTTTAATCTTAATTTTACTTTTGTTCTTTTTGATCCATGGCTTCTGAAATGGCCTTTTATAGTCCTCCTCTCTCAGTAGATCTGTAACAACTGCTCAATACCTGTGTCTGTCTATGGCAGATAAAGAAGGCCTCTTCAGAATTAATCCACAAGTTCCAAGAAAGGCAAAGGAAATTAATTAACATTCTTTGAGAAAATATTCAGTTAGATAAGTTTGAAACCACGTTTACCTAGAAACTAATACTTTGTTCAAACCTAGTTAATTTTGAAGAAAAAATATTTTCATACTTAGTAGGATACATGCGGCGGGCGGCAACCCCGTCCAGCGAGGAAAGGCGACCACCACACGAGGATCCTTCCCAATCACATTTTATTGAGGAGCTGCTTGGTTGAGGGAGAGCTGAAGCGAGGGGCGCCAAAAGGCCAAAAACGCCTGCTTATATACCGTTGGGTGAGCATGGGTCGTTCCCTGATTGGTCTGTGACCGGTTGCTACTAGCAGCCGCCACGGGATTGGCTGGGACTAGAACTCACTTGCGCATGCGCGGGGTTCAGGCCGGTAAGTCCGTTAGGCTTTGCCGTTATTTACCAGTAAGGCTGCAAGGAAGTAGGCGCCATCTTGTAATGGCGTTGTTGCCGGCTTCCCGCAGTTCCCCCTTTTTGTTTTTGTGCAGGTAAGAGTAGAGGTCTGATCTCTGTGTGCTATTTTGGAACATTGTACTGGCTTTCCCATGAGTGTTATCCATTCATCGGACGCCAGACCCGTCCGATACCTTTTTTCCAGAGGTGGGGTCTAGGGTATCTACCCACGTGCAATCAGACTTGCTCTTCTTGGGGCCTGTTACCTCAGGACTCCCAAGTGCGGTGCTATTGCCCGGCATCCTGCTTTGCTCAAATGCACGCCTATCCCTAGTGCAAGTGAAGCTACCAGCTTCCTGGGGTGCAAAGGCCGTGCAATTGAGGGCTTAGTCCCTTTTTAGGGCTGAAAGCCAAATCTGGGGGGAAGCTCCATACTCCAAGGCGGCTAATGCCTGTGAAATTACAACCTTGTCCCTTCGTGTTTGGGTTCGCAGGTGACAGACCAACCAGAGGCAGACCACACTGCCCCCTAGGCATAGTAGTAAAAATACGAGTAATACATGGGACTTCCATGTTGCAGTCTGCAGAAAACAAGGTGGGGAGGAAGGGAGAATCTGCATGCAAGGGCATAGGTACTGGCCATGCCTTAGTCACAGCCCATAGTGTCATTTCTTTTGCTGCCATCGGGGCTGCAGTCAGCACTGTTGCAAGTAGCAGGGGGATCAGTTGTACCACAGGGCAAGTGGATGGCGTCTTCATCTTGCGGGTCTTTATTTTCGCAATGGGTTTCTTCTGTCGTTTCCACAGGCCTGGTCAATCTCGTTGGCACCCAGTGAGGCACTTCTTGGCCCTGAGGAAAAACACAAACAGCTCCCCTGGATCTCGTTATCACCAGATCCGGTCCATACCATTTGTTATTCAAAACCTCTTTCCACATGACCATATCCTTTCTGACGGTGACCTTAGTGGCTGCATGCCTATCGGCAGCCGACTCACCGGCATCATTTAAATTAAAAAAATTAAGTGTAAAGAGTACAAGTGAAAGCCTTTCCCTGGGGGTCGCTGTCTCAGCTATTCCCCCTTTTTGTTTTTCCAGTAATTCCTTTAGGCTCTTGTTAGCCCTTTCGACAATTCCTTGGCCTTGAGGGTTGTAAGGCAATCCCGTTGCATGGGTTACATGCATCCTTTGTTTGGCAAGGCCCGCCAAGCCTTGTAAAATATCTCATTTACCTGGTGGTAGACTTCAAAGGGGTAGGTGGTCTGTTCCACTGCATAAGCTCCCTGTCCTAGAAGCATGTCCACCGACCATTCGGCTCTCCCTTCTTGGAGATTCTTTCTGAATTGAATTTGTGCCTTGTCCTGAACAATGGACCTAAAGTCAAGGAACTGCCCGTGACTGAGACATGTGCGCACAATCTCAAACCAATCCGTGGGCGTCATGGCATTAACCGTGAGTCGCCGCAATAAGGCAGTGGTATAACTGGCTGTAACTCCATATGTGCGCACTGACTCCATTAGATCCCTTAGTTGTTTATAAGAGACTGGCTCATAGGTCCTTTCATCTGTTATTGGGTTCTCAAAGACTGGAAAAGCCGCGGCCAACCTAGACCACATACTTCTCTTTATGAAGTTGCTCCGCCCGGACACCGCATAAGGCGGGGGGGGGGGGGGGGGCAGAGGGTGTTTTTTGCCTGGGGGCCTTGGCCCCAAGGGGGTAACCAGGTCCGTATCTGTCCTCTTTGTACCTAGCAGCGGCTTCCTCCAAGCCCTCTTCATCTTCTGGGCTCAGCTCGCTGCCCGAGGTATGGCCACTCTCGGCCTCGCTCTCTGATTCACTGCCCTCTATACTAAGAGCTGAGAAGGAGTTATCAATCTTAAATTCCTCCAAAGAAGGATACAATGGGGCAACTGGTTCTTGTCCTTGTCCCTTTTGAGTTTGCTTTTGTTTTGTCTGTCTCGTCCCCGCCGCCTGCGCGGTCGAGGATTTTCCGGAGGGCTGCAGTCCCTCCTCCAGACCCTTATGGGGTCTCCCTTTTCTTTCTTTCATCTTTTTATTTTTATTTTCCTTAGGCCTAACCACTTCCCCCTTTACTGATGAGGACTCCGAAAGACTATCCTGGTGCTTACTAAGGGCCCTTTGACCTTCCTTTATAAGATCTGTGGAGTGTCCATCTTCCAGGCATGAGCGTACCATGCGCCATAAGGGCATCACAGCACAAACAGAGCAAGCACACACCAGCCACCAGCACTCACAGCGGAAGGATAATAAGAAGCACCAGACAGGAACGGCAGTCCACATACCTGAGGGAAGTTACCTCCTCGTGTGTTGGGTTCTGGATCCTCTTCGGCCCCTCGCGTGGTTCCCGGGTTTCGGCACCAGTTGCGGCGGGCGGCAACCCCGTCCAGCGAGGAAAGGCGACCACCACACGAGGATCCTTCCCAATCACATTTTATTGAGGAGCTGCTTGGTTGAGGGAGAGCTGAAGCGAGGGGCGCCAAAAGGCCAAAAACGCCTGCTTATATACCGTTGGGTGAGCATGGGTCGTTCCCTGATTGGTCTGTGACCGGTTGCTACTAGCAGCCGCCACGGGATTGGCTGGGACTAGAACTCACTTGCGCATGCGCGGGGTTCAGGCCGGTAAGTCCGTTAGGCTTTGCCGTTATTTACCAGTAAGGCTGCAAGGAAGTAGGCGCCATCTTGTAATGGCGTTGTTGCCGGCTTCCCGCAGATACACATATCCCATTTGGTAAAAATAACTGCTTATGCATAATTTTAAACAGAATATTAACACAAGTAATATTAACAATAAAACCTCTTACTTTCATAATCTAGAAACTCAACCAGCATGTAAGTAAGCCTAGAGCAATTCTATAATGTAACACAGAAATGAGCCCAGTGCAAAGAAAAACATATTGGATCATTCAGAAAAATATGAAAATAAAACTGAAGAAATACCCCAAGCATTTGACCTGATACAAATCATCATTCATTGTTTCTTTAGAAGTTGTTATTCCTTGTATCTTTATCATAAACAATACTGACCAAATGTGATTGTGCAATCTCAAAAATAAGGCCTCTAAGTCATCATGTTGTGACACACATATAGAAATTATGGAATCACGTGGAAATCAAGTACTAGTCCTATCCAGGAAGCTCAGAAAACCTCCAGGGGAATGGAAATTTATTGTGGGATAAGAACATGAAAATACATTTAAATTGTTTATTGACAGTTTGTAAATCATTTTCCCATTTTTCTCTGTGTGGTACAGATGGAATGCTCTAAAGTTCCAAATTCTTTCTCAATTATAACTATGTGTAACTTAGCCAGTATAAATTACAAGCTGTCTTGTGTGCACTATTAAATTCTGTAAAATCTATTATTACTTCTGATTTTATACTGTTGGTACTTGTGGAAATTGACAGTGTAGGCCTGTGAGCTCTTCCTTCTGAAAGACATAGAAATATCTGATCAAATGTCAACTAATGAGATACTGAGCATGTGAATATCTCAACTCACTCACCACTAATATTTTCATTTATATAAAGTGTTAGAATGTTCCATACACTAAGCCAGCCACTCTAGAGAGCCTTTCCTCCTATCCATTAAGTCTCACTGTCAGTTTAGGTATTAGGCAGTCTACAGAACTTGGAATGCTCTACTATTCTACTCCCCTGCACACATGGATAATCACAATAAATTCATGGATATTTTAGGACACAGATGAAGAACAAGCAAAGTAACAATAAATTATATACATAAATTATAGTATTGAAAAAATTTAGGCTCTGTTTTTTTTCTTTTTGAAATGCACTTAGTAAGTTGAATATTCTTGCAAAGTATTAACTTTTTCAGTTCCTCTATGTGCGTTTTCCTTAAAATGCCAGAAAATCTAAATTTAAACCACTATGATATTAAGGAAGAAGAATTGTGCTTCAGTGTCTTGTGCTTCAAGCATGTAATTGGAAAGAAAAAGGCATCAAAAATGAGAATAATGACAAGGCATTCAAGCATTGAATTGGCATATTTGAAAGTTGTGACTTATACTGGATTAGCCATCCTAAAACATATTGTTGGTGGGGCAAAGGAAAAACTGATTATAGTGTATAATCTGTATCAAATTTGACCAAGTTCACTTAATAAACACTCAGTTTGGGCATTTCTATAATAGATGTAACCTGGATTTTGAAGAGGGATGGAAGCCTGAAAGGACCCATAGACATTTTCTCTAATACCTTAGTGAAAGCAATGTTCAGCAAATTCTGAGAAACTGTATTTATGCACAGTGCTGCAGGCTAGACATACTGGATTGGAGAAGACAGAGCATACCTGTAGTGAGGGAGAGAAATAGAAAGTGATACAAAGAGCATAATAAAGGGCTATGATAGGAGAAAAATGGTTTTCCAATTTCATGAAGAACAGTATCATTCTTTAAGTAGGCAAAGATGGGAAAGAGTAATGCTATTAGTATGAAGTAGAGGAAGATGTAGTTACTTCTTACTTGTTCCTTCTTTCTTGTTTCTTACTTTTCACTTTGAAGGATTGGACTTGATAGAATTTCATAATTCACCTTAACAAAAAGGGAACGATTGCTTGCAAATGATGATTAGATTATGGACAGCTCTTTTCAGCATATCTCTCAAAAACATTATATCGTTGGTGTGAAGTCCATATTTACACCATGGAAATTGGCAAACGATACAGATCAGTTTTTAATTCTCTCAGACTCCTGTTTGATTAAGGCTTACTAACACATCATTGACAAAATACAACCTGTTGGTATACTTCATTGTAGAAAGATAAGATAGTTTCTGCTCAATACTACTTAAGTACAAAGTAAGATCATCAGAAAAAATGTTATATAAGAGAATTTAAATAAAAATCTTGAGAGTCATTGACATTGGAGACTAGGTAAATTCATGTGTACATTAGATAATCTCAGGAGTCTGCACAATTCCAAAAACAATTTTTTATTATAAAGGTGATTGTTCAAAAGCAACAAATTTTAAGTCTTTTTCAGCTATTTTTCAACTTTTTTCTCACAAATATAGATATGAGACACTGATAATTTTTCCTATATTTGTTTCTCACTACTGCATAATTTCTCATTAAATTTAATTTCAGAAAGACTATAATTCTGTAATTTAGAACTCTATTGTAATTTGGGTAAACAAAAGAAAAAGTCAGAGAGAGAATTTGAATGTACTGATCTGAACCATTATAACTGTGAAACATATATTAGAGATTTTAATTAGAAAAATTCTGTTTATTAATATGTACTTTATTTGTAATTTTTCTTCTAAAAGTAATAACTGGCCTTCATTGGCAGTTGTTCTGCTATGTTTCTTTGGTTCAGAGCTTTAGTGTAAGCAACACAGGGCAATTAAGTACGTATAATTAGACAGGAGCCTTTGGCAAGTAAGCAGTCAAATGAAAAACTCAATATTAAATCTTCCTAGATGAATGCATTGAAATTGTATCAAAACATAAGGGAAACTCTAGCTATGACAGTTTGCATATTAGAGTTATTTTTTTCTCTGTGGAATATTTATTTGATTTATTATTTCTTCAACACCATCTAGGATGACCTGGATTCCTCAGACATTCAAATAAATTATGCAGACACAGGAGAAAAAATATGTAAACCAAAATAATATTTCATATACATTTTGACAACAGATATGAATATTGGAATGAGGACTTGTGCTGGACTCTTGCTCCATGGTAAATTCAGAGATGTTTGCAAAGAGACTTTTATTGTAAATAAACTGCTTTCACTACTCTAATTGTGCAATGTGTCTGGTAGTTCCATGTAGCTTACTTATGTGAGGGTTCTATTCAGGCTGTGACAAGGGTGTGCCTGCATTAGCAGCAGATCCTTACCATATCACTAAGAACCAAATCTTAAGGAATTTCAGAAGTAATCACCTCCGATTTGCCTTGACTGTATTAAAAAAAAAATCTTACCCTTACTCCAGAGTCAGAGGCCTAACTGCTTCTGCAAGAGAACCATAATTGTAGTGGTAGGTCTCCCAATTAGGGGTGTACCTAATTCCAATTTTTATTCATCTCATGTGTATTTGTATTTATCTAAATTTGATCTTTCAAGGAATATCAGGTCCTAGAAAGAACCCTGGCCCTATAATTGTCTTCTATATTATTAGTGTCATTCTCCTTAAAAGGTATGCCTATTTGTAAACTAAGTATCTTAAAAACACACATACACACACTTCTTTTATGGCCAGTGATGTAGAGAACTTTTTCATATGTCTCTTGGCCATTCTCATTTCCTCATCAGAGTATTCTCTTTTTAAGTCTTTAGCCCACTTTTTGATGTGGCTATTGGTTCTTTGAAGTTTTGTTTTGGAAGAGTGTAATTTTTTTAGTTCTGCATATATAGTAGATATGAGGCCTTTGTCTGTTGTATGGCCGGTAAAGATCTTTTCCCAATCTGTGGCCTTTCTGTTTATGTTGCAAACTATGTCCTTTGCCCTACAGAAGTTCTGCAGTTTGATGCAGTCCCATTTGTCCATCCTTTCTTTGATTTGTTGCATTTCTGGGTCTTTGTTAAGGAAGTTCCATCCTGTGCCAAGGAGCCCAAGTGTTTCTCCTACTCCTTTCTTTAGTGTTTTTAGGGTATCTGTTTTAATTTCGAGGTCTTTGATCCATTTGGAATTGATTTTGGTGCAGGGCGAAATATGAGGATCTAGTTTTAGTTTGTTTCATGTGTTGAACCAGTTTGGACAGCACCATTTGTTAAGGAGGCTGTCTTTCTTCCATCCTATTTTTTAGCTCCATTATCAAAGATTAAGTAGGCGTAGTTCTGTGGGTTCATTTCTGGGTCTTCAATTCTGTTCCATTGGTCTTCAGGCCTGTTCCCGTGCCAATAACAAGCTGTTTTTATTACTATAGCTTTATAATACAGCTTGAAGTTGGGTATTGTTATTCCTCCAGCACTGTTCTTTCTGCTTAGGATTGTTTTTGATATTCTGGGTCTTTTATTGTTCCATATAAATTTCTGGATTGCTTCCTCTGTTTCATTAAAAAATTGTGTTGGGATATTAATGGATATTGCATTGAATTTGTAGACAGCCTTTGACAATCTTGCCATTTTGATTATATTAATCCTCCCAATCCAGGAGCATGGGAGGTTTATCTATTTCCTTAGTTCTGCCTTAATTTCGTTTTTCATGTTTTTAAAGTTCTCATCATAGAGGTCTTTCACTTCTTTGGTTAAGGTTATTCCAAGGTATTTTATGTTTTTGGGGGCTATTGCAAAAGGAATTGCTTTCCTGATTTCAGCCTCAGCATTCAGGTCATTAGCATATAGAAATGCCATGGATTTTTGAGGGTTTATTTTACATCCTGCAACTTTGCCAAAGTTTTGGATCAGCTCTAGTAGCTTGCGAGTAGAGTCAATGGGGTTCTTTAAGTATAGGATCATGTCATCTGTGAAGAAAGTTTAACTTCATCTTTTCCTATTTGGATCCCCTTTATATTTTTTTCTTGCCTAATTGCTCTGGCTAGGAACTCTAGTACTATGTTGAAGAGAAGGGGAGAGAGTGGACATCCCTGTCTTGCTCCTGATTTTAAAGGGAATGGCTTTAGTTTTTCACCATTTAGAATTATGCTTGCTATTAGTTTGTCATAGACTGCCTTGATTATATTCAGGAGTGTTCCCTGGAATCCCCATTTTTCCAGGGCTTTTAGCATAAATGGGTGCTGGATTTTATCAAACGCTTTTTCCGCATCCAGGGATGTAACCATGTGGTTCGTTAACTTGCTCCGGTTGATGTGGTGGATTACATTAATTGACTTGCGTATATTGAACCACCTTTGCATGCCTGGGATGAATCCAGTTTGACCATGACGTATGATTTTTTTGATGACCTGTTAAAGTCGATTGGCCAGAATTTTGTTGAGAATTTTTGCATCAATGTTCATCAGGGAAATCTGTCTATAGTTCCCTTTCCGTGATGAGTTCTTGCCTGGATTTGGGATGAGGGTTATCAAAACAACATTGAGATTCCATCTCTCCCTGTCCTGTATCAAGAATGTCATGTATCAAGAAAACTAACAATAACAAATGTTGGAGGGGATGTGGCCAAAAGGGAACCCTACTTCATTGTTGGTGGGAATGTAAACTGGTTCAGCCACTCTGGAAAATGGTATGCAGATGCCTCAGAAGGCTAAACATAGAGCTCCTCTATGACCTAGCAGCCCCTCTTTTGGTCCTCTACCCAAAAGACCACAAACAAGAACATACTAAGCCACCAGCACAACAATGTTCATAGCAGCACAATTAGTTATAGCTAGAATTTGGAACCATCCCAGATGCCCCTCAGTAGGCGAGGATGGATCAGGACAATGTGGTACATATACACAATGGAATTTTGTGTCTCTATCAGAAAGAATGACATTGTCCCATTTGTAAAGAAATGGAAGGACTTGGAAAAAATTATACTAAGTGAAGTGAGACAGACCCAAAGAAACATGGACTCTATGGTCTCCCTCATAGGGAATAATTAGCACAGGTTTAGGCTAGTCATAGCAGAGGATCACACAAGCCCAATAGCCATGCCCTTATGATCACAAAAGATGATGCTAAGTGAAATGAACTCCATGTTATGGAAACAATTGTTATGTCACTGTTGTAATTACTTTCAACATGCCATGTGAAACTGTAGCTTCTATTATCGGTGATCCTCTTGTATGCCCTTCCTGTGGTCGTACCTTCACTAGCTCTGTATCTTATCTGAGTATACTGGAAACCATGTATACAGGTATTAGGACTAGGAAACAGAAAGGGAATACCAAAATCGAGAGACACAGGGTAAAAAAGACAAACGATTACAAAAGCAATACTTGCAAAACTGTTCAGTGTAAATCTACTGAACAACTCATGGGAAAGGAAAAGGTGGTGGGGGGAGGCAGGAATGAGGGAGGAGGTAACAAACAGTACTAGAAATGTATCCAATGCCTAAAGTATGAAATTGTAACTGCTGTGTGTATCAGTTTGACATTAAAAAAAAAAACAGGAGAAAACACACACACACACACACACACACACACACACACACACACACAGCAGCAGCAGCAGCAGCAGCTGTTTGGCAGGAAAATGCCCCAACTTGAATATTGAAAACACACTACAATTATAATGATTCCTAAGTTTTAGATGAAAACTCTAGATGTTATTATAGAAGCCTGTTTCCACTTGCCATGTTGCTCTTTCTCCTGTATTTATGGTGCTCTGCCTTATGGAAATAAGAAGAAGCATAGGTATTATAGTGTGTACTTGGGCTCTGTTTTAAATGTCCTGAAACAGCTCAGCATGCCAGGGAATAATGTTGTGTGCAGTTATGATAAGTTCATGAGAGATGAAGTAGCAGCAACATCTTTTGATTCTCTAAAATTTCAGTGGTGTTGTAAGAAAACAGTCTATTATTGTGATTTGAATTTTCAGGTCTCAGG
Source organism: Perognathus longimembris pacificus (assembly GCF_023159225.1). NCBI lineage: Eukaryota > Metazoa > Chordata > Mammalia > Rodentia > Heteromyidae > Perognathus > Perognathus longimembris. Next base: position 55,122,540 of record NC_063164.1, on the reverse strand, counting down.
GGCCTAACTCCTTTCCATATCCTAACTGATTTCATATTATTTCAAGAATAATGCATGAAGGGACTACATAAATTAATATCTTTGGAGACTCTCAAAATTCAAGTTGTGACATGTGGTTTCATTGGGCAGGGTAACTCATACTATGGTCAGAAGTTGTTAGCTACCTTCCATCTCCCAATGAGCAGACTTCTAGACAACCAACTTACATTTGAATGTATTGTAGATGGATGTTGACATTTTCTTTATCTTATCAAGAGGTTTCCTCTACTGATATTGTGGCTGCTACCGGGCTGACAGTGATTGTACTATTGTGTTGCATTGCAAGCTAAACCTTGTTTGGGTAAAGTTAAAATGTAAAAACATGTGCTGCTGACAAATCAATGACATAGAAAATGAGGGAGAACTTCCTGGACTGCCCCATCACATTTACAAATTGGATAAATAATAGCCTTTGAAGAATTGTTCCTGATGGTTTGTCTTTGTTAATGCAATTTGTCATCTTCAGATGTGCATTTGATCAACTGGAATGAAAAGAAGAAAGAGAGATATGCAATCATTGCCAGGTTTCCTCATAGTGCAATGGAGCATAAATCTACAATGCAGGATGGGCAGCCACCACCATCACTCAGCAGACAAAAGAAATTAATTGAATAAGTAGGAAATAGCACTTTAAATCTGGAAAACAAGGTTGTCCCCCTCTTATCCTTCAATTACAATGTGTGAAATCTTGTAAGTATTTTATTGAAAATACTTTTATGGCTCCTTGTGTTTCATTAAACCCCAAAGCAATTTCTGAAATATAGTGTAGCAAGGGCTGAGATTTTGCCTGTGTTACTCTATGGAAAAGCCCGTTATGGAATAGCATTAACTCCCTGTAGCCCCGGGAAGACTAATATGAAGAGATCAATTTCTTCAAATTGATGAAAGTTCTGTCTGCTTGAAATGCCATCCACCCATTCAGGAACTTAAAACTGCTGTTCTAGTAAGAGTTTCTCAGTCTCAAGATAGTTGACAGCTGCCCTGTGTGCTGTAGGTGTTTAACAACATTATTTGCCTCCAGAGACCAGAAACACTCCACTATATTCATTTGAGCATCAAAAATATCTCCTGATGTTGCCTCATGTGCCCTGGAGTTCAAAACTTCCCTTGGTCAAGAATTTTTGTTCTGAAGCCCTCATATCTAAAATATATGCAGAACTAAAAAAATTACCTTCCTCCAAAACAAAACCACAAAGAACCAATAGCCCCCTCATCAAGTGGGCTAAAGACTTACAAAGAGACTTCTCTGATGAGGAAATGAGAATGGCCAAGAGACATATGAAAACGTGCTCTACATCACTGGCCATAAAAGAAATGCAAATCAAAACAACATTGAGATTCCATCTCACCCCAGTAAGAATGTCCTATATCAAGAAAACTAACAATAACAGTTGGTGGAGGGGATGTGGCCAAAAGGGAACCCTACTTCATTGTTGGTGGGAATGTAAACTGGTTCAGCCACTCTGGAAAGCAGTATGGAGATTCCTCAGAAGGCTAAATGTAGAACTCCCCTATGACCCAGCAACCCCACTTTTGGGTATCTATCCAAAAAAACCACAAACAAAATCACAGTAAAGCCACCAGCACAACAATGTTCATTGCAGAGCAATTTGTCATAGCCAGAATCTGGAACCAACCCAGATGCCCCTCAGTAGACGAATGGATCAGGAAAATGTGGTACATATACACAATGGAATTTTATGCCTCTATCAGAAAGAATGACATTGCCCCATTTGTAAGGAAATGGAAGGACTTGGAAAAAGTTATACTAAGTGAAGTGAGCCAGACCCAAAGAAACATGGACTCTATGGTCTCCCTTATTGGGAATAATTAGCACAGGTTTAGGCAAGTCACAGCAGAGGATCACAAGAGCCCAATAGCTATACCCTTATGATCACATAAGATGATGCTAAGTGAAATGAACTCCATTTTATGGAAATGATTGTTATATCACAGTTGTAACTACTTTCAACACCCCATGTGTATCTGTAGCTTCTAATATTGATGATGTTCTTGGATCACCTTCTTGTGATTGTATCTACACTATCTCTGTAATCTTATCTGAGTATATTGGAAACCGTGTATACTGGTATTAGAACTAGGAAATTGAAAGGGAATACCAAAATTGAGAAACACAGGGTAAAAAAAAAGAGAAACAACTACAAAAGCAATACTTGCAAAACTGTTTGGTGTAAGTGAACTGAACACCTCAGGGGGGAGAAAGAGTAAGGGAAGGGGGAGGGGGTATGAGGGACAAGGTAACAAACAGTACAAGAAATGTATCCAATGCCAACGTATGAAACTGTAATCTATCTGTACATCAGTTTCATATTAAAAACTTTTAAAAAAAAAAAGAATTTTTGTTCTGAATTACTCTCTTCCAAGCTAGGGAAGCCCTGAGAAGACAAGGATTAGATACTTTGAAAATCTGTTCTCATATGTTCTGGGTCATAATGACAAACATACAAAACTAGAAGGTTGGATTAGCAAAAGCTTATTCAAAAGTCGTGAAAGCAAATAACAGAGACTGTCGTAGTCTGGGGTCAAGATTGCAACAGGAACTTATACTCTGAGATCAGTCAGTGGCAGCCCTGAGTTTGAAGACAGAAAGCATGGCACTTATATCTCCTTACTCTCATTGATTTTTTTTGTTAAAGCAAATATAAAGCCTTTACAAGTATTAGAGAGCTTCTAAAAGCACACATATGAGCCTTCTTTGTTCATGATAAAAAGATTATAAATATTTTTATCAAGGTAGAAAATAGAATCAAGGGAAATCAAAAGACTGTGGTAAAATTCAAATAGAGCTACTATGATAATGGCTATTCTTACCTGTTAGTTGATTTCATATTTTCTGAATAGAAGTGACCTATTTTTTAAATAATCTGCAATTAGTAATGACTTCTTTTTACCACATATTGTTTTTTAGTGTAGTTCTAAGTCTATCCAAACTATTTAAAGGAAGGTATGGAACTATCCAACATATTTCATGTCCTTATACTTGTTCAATGTCTCCCATTATCAACATTCCACTTTCATAAAAATTGTCTGTTGTCCCCTCCACTAATCAATGTTCACTTGATACCAAGAAAGAATGGTGCCATTTCTCACCATCTTTAGCAATATCCTACTTATTATCTTCCTGCTTCCATCTTACTCTTTGAAGTTTGTTCTCTACACTGGAACATACATTGCAATCCTGCCAAACATCATGAGCTCATACCTTTGCTCAAAGGCCATCAGTGGTTCTCTATCTTACCTAGAGTAAAACTTAAGGCTATACAGGACTCTGCAAGACTGGTTTACTCTGTTATAATTCTTCCTTTTCCTCACTGTAATCTAGCAACATTAGTATTCTGCGCAGTTTTTAAACCCATTAGTTCTATCTAGGAAACTTGCACCAGCTACTCCTTTTCTCTGTGATGCTCTCTAAGTATTTACACATGGGCCATACCCTTTACACCCCGATGTCTCCATAAATGTCACTTTTCAGTGAGAGCTCCTTTCTCTAAATCAGATGTTTGTAGTTATCATCCCCTTTCCACACCAGTGCAATTCTCCTTAACTTTTCCTTAATTTCCCCTATTACTTACATCTTTTAATGTATTCATTCATTTTTTTTGTTCTTATTTGATTGGGAAAAGTTCTTGATATCACTAGGTTGTGATTATTTGTGGGTGGGGGTGGGTCTCAAAGTACAATTAATACAAATAAAAGTAGACAAATAACAAAAAAAATTAGGATTTCTTTTTTTAATCTTTATTGTCAAACTGATATACAGAACGGTAACAGTTTCAAATGTTGGGCATTGGATAGATTTCGTGTACTGTTACCTCCTTCCTCATTCCCCCCTCCTTCCACCCCCTTTTCCTTTCCCCCCATGAGTTGTTCAGTAGATTTACACTAAACAGTTTTTGGTTTTGTTTTAGTTTTTGTTTTTTTGGCCAGTCCTGGGCCTTGGACTCAGGGCCTGAGCACTGTCCCTGGCTTCTTCCCGCTCAAGGCTAGCACTCTACCACTTGAGCCACAGCGCCGCTTCTGGCCGTTTTCTGTATATGTGGTGCTGGGGAATCGAACCTAGGGCCTCGTGTATCCGAGGCAGGCACTCTTGCCACTAGGCTATATCCCCAGCCCTACACTAAACAGTTTTGAAAGTATTGCTTTTGTAATCGTTTGACTTTTTTACCCTGTGTCTCACGATTTTGGTATTCCATTTCAGTTTCCTAGTTCTAATACCTGTATACACAGTTTACAATGTACTCAGATAAGATACAGAGCTAGTGAAGGTACCACCACAGGAAGGGCATACAAGAGGATCACCAATAATAGAAGATACGGTTTCGCGTGGCATGTTGAAAATAATTAAAACAGTGACATAACAGTTGTTTCCATAACAGGGAGTTAATTTCACTTATCATCATCTTTTGTGTTCATAAGGGCATGGCTATTGGTCTTGTGTGATCCTCTGCTGTGACTAACCTAAACCTGTGTTAATTATTCCCTATGAGGGAAACCATAGAGTCCATGTTTCTTTGGGTCTGGCTGCCTTCACTTAGTATAATTTTTTTCCAAGTCCTTCCATTTCTTTACAAATGGGGCATTGTCATTCTTTCTGATAGAGAGATAAAATTCCATTGTGTATATGTACCACACTGTCCTGATCCATTTGTCTAATGAGGGGCATCTGGATTGGTTCCAAATTCTAGCTATGACAAATGGTACTGCAATGAGCATTGTTGTGCTGGTGGCTTTAGTGTGTTCTTGTTTGTGGTCTTTTGGGGAGATGCCCAAAAGTGGGGCTGCTGGGTCATAGGGGTGCTCTATGCTTAGCCTTCTGAGGCATCTCCATACTGCTTTCCAGAGTGTCTGAACCAGTTTACATTCCCACCAACAATGAAGTAGGGTTCCTTTTTAGCCACATCCCCTCCAACATTTGTCATTGATAGTTTTCTTGATAGAGGACATTATTACTGGGGTGAGATGGAATCTCAATGTTGTTTTGATTTGCATTGCTTTTTTGGTCAGTGATGTAGAGAACTTTTTCATATGTCTCTTGGCCATTCTCATTTCCTCATCAGAGTATTCTCTTTTTAAGTCTTTAGCCCACTTTTTGATGTGGCTATTGGTTCTTTGAAGTTTTGTTTTGGAAGAGTGTAATTTTTTTAGTTCTGTATATATTGTAGATATGAGGCCTTTGTCTGTTGTATGGCCGGTAAAGATCTTTTCCCAATCTGTGGCCTTTCTGTTTATGTTGCGAACTATGTCCTTTGCCCTACAGAAGCTCTTCAGTTTGATGCAGTCCCATTTGTCCATCCTTTCTTTGATTTGTTGCATTTCTGGGTCTTTGTTAAGGAAGTTCCATCCTGTGCCAAGGAGCCCAAGTGTTTCTCCTACTCCTTTCTTTAGTGTTTTCAGGGTATCTGTTTTAATTTCGAGGTCTTTGATCCATTTTGAATTGATTTTGATGAAGGGTGATATATGAGGATCTAGTTTTAGTTTGTTTCATGTGTTGAACCAGTTTGGACAGCACCATTTGTTAAGGAGGCTGTCTTTCTTCCATCCTATTTTTTAGCTCCATTATCAAAGATTAAGTAGGCGTAGTTCTGTGGGTTCATTTCTGGGTCTTCAATTCTGTTCCATTGGTCTTCAGGCCTGTTCCCGTGCCAATACCAAGCTGTTTTTATTACTATAGCTTTATAATACAGCTTGAAGTTGGGTATTGTTATTCCTCCAGCACTGTTCTTTCTGCTTAGGATTGTTTTTGATATTCTGGGTCTTTTATTGTTCCATATAAATTTCTGGATTGCTTCCTCTATTTCATTAAAAAATTGTGTTGCATTTGTAGACAGCCTTTGGCAATCTTGCCATTTTGATTATATTATTCCTCCCAATCCAGGAGCATGGGAGGTTTATCTATTTCCTTAGTTCTGCCTTAATTTCGTTTTTCATGTTTTTAAAGTTCTCATCATAGAGGTCTTTCACTTCTTTGGTTAAGGTTATTCCAAGGTATTTTATGTTTTTTTGAGGCTATTGCAAAAGGAGTTTCTTTTCTGATTTCAGCCTTGGCATTCAGGTCATTAGCATATAGAAATGCCATGGATTTTAGATGGTTTCTTTTATATCCTACAACGTTGCCGAAGTTTTGGATCAGCTCTAGTAGCTTGCGAGTAGAGTCAATGGGGTTCTTTAAGTATAGGATCATGTCATCTGTGAAGAGAGAAAGTTTAACTTCATCTCTTCCTATTTGGATCCCCTTTATATTTTTTTCTTGCCTAATTGCTCTGGCTAGGAACTCTAGTACTATGTTGAAGAGAAGGGGAGAGAGTGGACATCCCTGTCTTGCTCCTGATTTTAAAGGGAATGGCTTTAGTTTTTCACCATTTAGAATTATGCTTGCTGTTGGTTTGTCATAGACTGCCCTGATTATTTCAGGAGTGTTCCCTGGAATCCCAGCTTTTCCAGGGCTTTTAGCATAAATGGGTGTGGGATTTTATCAAATGCATTTTCCACATCCAGAGATATAACCATATAGTTCCATACCTTGCTCTGGTTGATGTGGTGGATTACACTAATTGACTTGCGTATATTGAACCAACTTTGCATGCCTGGAATGAATCCAGTTTCATCATGGTGTATGATTTTTTTGATGACCTGTTGAAGTCGATTGGCCAGAATTTTGTTGAGAATTTTTGCATCAATGTTCATCAGGGAAATCTGTCTATAGTTCTCTTTCCGTGATGAGTTCTTGCCTGGTTTTGAGATGAGGGTTATACTGACTTCATAGAATGTTTCTCGTAGTGAACTTTCGCTTTCAATATCATTGAAGATTTTGAGAAATATTGGTGTGAGTACTGTTTTGAAGGCCTTGTCGAATTCTGCTGTGAATCCGTATGGACCTTGGCTTTTCTTGGATGGGAGATCACTTATTGCCATTTCTATTTCCCTGCTGGATATGGGTCTTTTCAGAAGGTTTAAATTTTCATGGTTGAGTTTGGGGATATCAATTTTTTCTAGGAAATCATCCATTTCTTCCACATTTTCGAATTTTTTTGCATAATGGTTTGCAAAATAGTCCCTTATTGTGTTTCGAATTTTGGTTGTTTCTGTGGTGATGTTACCTGTTTCATCTCTGATCTTGTTTATCTGGGTTTGCTGCTTTCGTTTTTTTGGTCTGGTTTACTAGGGGTCTATCTATCTTGTTAATTTTTTCAAAGAACCAATTCTTTGTTTTGTTGATTTTTCGATTTTTTTGGTCTCTAATTCATTTAATTCTAGTTTGATTTTAATTATTTGCTTCTGTCTATTGACTAGGGGTTTGTCTTGTTTTTCTCTTTTGAGGAGATTAAGGTGATTCCTTAAGTTGTTGAGTTGCTGTTTCTCCAGTTTGTTGATGTAGGGTCTCAGAGATATAAATTTCCCTTCGAGTACTGCCTTTTCTGTGTTCCAAAGGAGCTGGTACTCTGTGTACTCATCTTGGTTGAATTTCATAAGCACTTGAATTTCTGTTCTAATTTCTTCAATGACCCTCTGATGGTTCAGCAGTATGTTGTTTAGTCTCCATGTGTTGTAGGATTTTCTGCAGTGGCTGTTTGAGTTGAGCTCTAATTTTTTTCTTTTGTGGTCTGAGAGAATGCAAGGACTGGTTTTGATACTTTTTTTTTTTTTTTTTTTTTTTTTTTGCCAGTCCTGGGCCTTGGACTCAGGGCCTGAGCACTGTCCCTGGCTTCTTCCCGCTCAGGGCTAGCACTCTGCCACTTGAGCCACAGCGCCGCTTCTAGCCGTTTTCTGTATATGTGGTGCTGGGGAATCGATCCTAGGGCCTCTTGTATCTGAGGCAGGCACTCTTGCCGCTAGGCTATATCCCCAGCCCCGATACTTCTGAATTGTACAGATTTTCTTTGTGCCCATGATGTGATCTATTTTTCAGAATGTTCCATTAGCTGCTGAAAAGAATGTGTATTCAGTTGTTTCTGGATGGAATATTCTGTAGATGTCGGTTAAGTCTAGTTGGTCTATGCAGTTGTTTAGTTCTGTGGATTCTTTATTCAGTTTTTGGCGTGTTGATCTGTCCAGAGGTGATAGTGGAGTGTTAAAGTCCCCAAATATCAGTGTGTTTGGGTCTATGAGTGTTTTTAGAGGCAGTAGTATTTGTTTGATGAAGTTGGGTGCTCCTGTATTTGGTGTATAGATATTTAGGATAGTTATATCCTCTTGTAGGAGAGATCCCTTTATTAGAATGCTGTAACCTTCTTTGTCTCTTCTTACCATTTTTTATTTGAAGTAAATTTTATCTGATACTAGGATTGTAATGCCAGCCTGCTAATGGGGGCCATTTGCTTGATAGATTTTATTCCAGCCTTTCACTTTCAGAAGATGTTTACTTTTGCTGGATAGATGTGTCTCTTGGAGGCAGCAGAAAGTTGGATCTTGATTTTTGATCCAACTTGTGACCCTATGTCATTTGATTGGAAAATTAAGTCCATTAATGTTGAGAGTTAGGATTGAGAGATGATCGTTAATTTCTTTCATTATATCTATCTTGTTGAAAGCTGTGTCTTCTCAATTCTTGATCTAATATTCTGGTTTTCTATTTAGGGTTCATTTATCTGTCTGTATTGTGATCTTGATTATTTTCCCTGTATAGTATATCTTTGAGGATTTTCTGTAAAGCTGGTTTGGTGGAGATACATTGTTTCAGTTTTTCCTTACTGTGGAAAACTTTTATTTCACCTCGGCTATGAATGAGAATTTAGCTGGGTACAGTATTCTTGGTCGGTAGTTATTTTTATTTAGGGTTTGGTATACCTCATTCCAGGCTCTCCTTGCTTTCATGGTCTCTGCTGAGTCTGTTTTGTCGATTGGATTGGTTTTGTATTGCTTTTTGATCTTTCTCCATAGATTCTAGGGAATCTTCAGCTCCTGAGATTCGATCCTCTGCTTCAGTTAGTTGGGACTATAGGCTAGCTACTTGATTTCGAATCTCTTTTCCTTCTGACTGGACTTTCCTGATGATCTCCATGTCCTTGCTATACTTATCTGTTAGGTTCTGCATGGACTTCTTTACTTCATTTACTTTATTGATTTGGTTTTGAGTGCTGTCTCTCAAATCTTTTAGCTGGGTAACTATCTTTTCATTTGACTCTTGAAGGTCATTTATCTTTCTATTTGTGGAGGCCATGAAATTGTCCATTAATTTTTGCTTTGTCTCCTCATGCTCTAGAATAGCTGACTGAAGAGATTCAAACTTTTCATTTATCATTTTTATCAGTAGACTTTGTAGAGCATTTTGAGGCTTCTCTTCTATGTCTTTGATTGATTGTTCTGCTTCCTGCTTGTTTTGAGTGGGAGATGAGACTCCATTGTTTGCCATCTTTCTTTTGTTTCTTCTGCCCATTTGGATTGGGAATGCCAATGTACAAGCACTTGTGAGCACCATTTAAGACCCAAAGCAGACCTTAGCAAGCACTATTGTGCAAATCTTACAAGTTCACAATAATATATAGATACCTTGTATACCTATATATAAAATTAGATTTGGTGTTTATAAAGAATACAGCTTTGATATAACAACCAATCGTTAGCCCTGTATTCAGTAGTTACTTATTTACTGTTACAACCTTATGATCAATTTTTGCTCTTATATTAAGTTCTTTTTGGACTGGATGGCTTTGTCTTTGATTGATTCACTCTGATTGAGCAGGGATACCCTTTATCCAATAACCAGGAGTCAATGGAATCTGGAGGTCCTGGAAGTAAGTCAGGAGGGTAAGTTAGAGCTAGTAAAGAGAATAGAGTAAAGTGTATGGGGGTGGGGGTGATGATTTGGTTTTGTTTCAGTGACGTGGAAATGTGGAGAAGAGAAGAATCAGTAGAAAGAACAAGGTTAAAATGATAGACAATGGAGTGTTAACAGAAAAGAGTGGAGGTGTTATTCATAGGAAAGTAAATTTTTAAAGAAAAAGAATGTGAAGAGAGAAATGAAGAAAAATACCGGAAGACAAATGAACAAAACAGAAAAGCTATTTTAAAAAAGGAAAAATAACCGAAAAATGAACAACAACAACAAAAAACTTGATAAAACCAACAGGTAAAAATGGAAAACAAAAAAACAATGACATTTCAGAAATGAAAAAAAAAATGCTTAAAAATGTTTTGAAAAGAAAAAAAAAAAGGACTCTTCCTTGTTTTGGTGGGCTTTCTACAGTCTCTGGTTTCCTAGCAATGGTCTGCAGTCTATTTTGTTGCTTGGCTGGTTTGACTTGCTTTCAGTTTTTAGGGGTGGCATCTGTTCTGACCTTCCTCCCCGGTTAGTGAAATCCTGGGGCTCTGTGGTTCACACAGCTTGCAGGTAGGCTTTGGCCGTGCACTCTAGATGGGACACGTGAACAGTCTTGGAAACTGTGGCTCCTCCCGTCTGCTGTGGGGCCACTGCCTTTAAAGCCTGGCTTTGAATAGGCTGTGAACTCAGCAGGGCAGGGTGCCTCTGGCCTGGTTTACTTGGCTGAGAGACGCTTGCCTTGGGGAGGTTCCTCTCTCCTGGGCAGAGCTGGCTATGGAATTCATCTCTGTTTGGGGCTGGGAATTGGGCTTCCTCTGTGACGGGACCGTTTATCTGTCTCGGGAACTGTTTGTTCTCCCTTCTGGTTGTTCCATGCCACTGGTAGCTGCTTGCCGCTTCCAGTTTTAATTTAGAAATTCCGGTGGGCAGGGCGGGGTTGAGTTCACCTGAGTGTGTGAGCCACAGCCCAGGACGAGCCTCCCGCCTGGGCAGGGGGCATTCTTCTGGGCAAAAGTGGCTCTCACTTTGGTCCCTCTTCCCCTTTTCAAAGATAGCTCCTTTGTCCTCGCTTTCCCCAGGCCCGCTTTAGTTCCTGTCTGGTTTGACCCTATGCCAGTGTCAAAGATTGCACTTTGCTCTGGCGGTGGGGGAAGGGCTACCTTCAAGAAGCTGCTCTGTGGGCACAAGTGAGAATGTCTTTTGTGGTGCACTCACACTTTCTCTGCGATTTCGTCCTGTCGGTGCTCAGCCTATAATCTGCATCTGTCTGCTGCCGTCTGGAGGATTTCTCCCTGCTCACTGCTGTGTGCTTTAGGTGCACGCAGTATGGGGTGCTGTGCCGGCACCGGCACTGGCATGGCCTCGGGAAGCGGCCCAGAGCTCAAATCTGTGTTTTCAGGCCAGCAAAGTTGATTTTTCCTTCCTGGCCAGAATCCCTATACTGTTATAACTTACTTGGGCTGTCTTTCTAGGAGTAAAAGTGTCTTTGGAGTGGGAAAACTGCAATGTCAGAGGGAGCTTAGCTAGGGCTCTGCTGCTCCGTGGCTGTCTTCCCAGAAGTCACAAATATCAAATTTTAAAAGTTTTCATTAAGGAAAGGAGATTATCAGCAGAGTACAGAGAAAAACCTATGGAATGTTTGAAAATATTACAAAGTTGTACTGATATAAAGACATATCTGAAATATATGAAGAAGCAAAAAAAATCTCACCAACATAAAAATGAAAAATTTGGTTCAAAAGTGGGCAAAGTACCCAACAATGTATTTCTCAACAAAAGATACAAAATGGTCAATAGGTGTATGAAAAACTTTTCAGCCTCACAACCATCAAATAGATACAAATTGAAAGCATAATGAGGTAAAAATCTCCTGCCATTATAATGGATGTTTACCAAACAGACAAAGATAATACATGTTGGCATGGATATACAAAAGAAGAAACCATTGGTACTCTTGTGGTAAAGTAGTAAATTGGCATTGTGGAATTTCTTCCAAGCATTAAAATGTAACTCCGTATGATCCCATCCTCACTATTCTTGGTGTATATGTGAAGACAATGAAATCAGAACTTCAACTAGTCATCTTCATGCTCATGTTCACCGCACAATTAGTCACAGTATCTTAGATATGGAAACTACCAAAGTTCCCATTGACAAGACCAGTGGATAAATAAAATATGTGCATACAGTCCTTTATAAAAGGAAAGCTGATCATTTGTGGAAACATAGACGAACATGGATGACATTGTGGTAAGAAAAAGAATCCAGACACAGAAAGATGAAGACTGCAATACTTCACTTACATGTGTAATAAAAATCTTCAAACTCATAAAAGAGAGGAAAACTGTTTGTGAGTGGATGAAGCATGCAGAAATGGAGAGGCATTGATCACAGTTTCAGGTATTTAGACTGCACATGGTCTGAATAAGTAATGAACTACAAATATGTACACATGTATGTACAAATGTATGTATGTATGTCTATATGTACTTGAAATTATTATTATTTATATTTTTTGTCAGTCATGGGGCTTGAGCTCTGGGCCTGGGTGCTGTCCTTGAGCTTTTTGGCTCAAGGCTGAACCTCTACCACTTTCAGCCACAGCACCACTTCTAGTTTTCTAGTGGTTAATTGAAGAGTGTTATGGACTTTTTTGCTCAAGCTGGCTTTGAACCAAGATCCTCAGATTTCCTCTTCTTGACTCAAAGGACTACAAGAGCAAATCCACTGGCCACTGGCTATTTTTTTTTTATTACTATCTTTAAATGGTCGTACAAAAGAGTTGCCACAAACAAAGCAGTTTATGAGTACAATGCATCTTAATCAATTTCACCCTTTTCTTTGGGAATAGAACCCAGGGCTTTGCACAGGTTCAGCATTCTGCCGTGGGACTACTCCCACAATCCTTAATACTACTTTTATAAATGGAGGCAGTGGCATATGTAAAATAATAAGGTGTTAATGAATATATGCCTAGAACTTTGATTTTTATCACAACTACACAAAGGTCACTTGACCTAGGAGCATATCTTAATCTTAGTTGTTTATTCAGTTGGTACACTATTTTAAATGCCTTCAGTCTCAGATTCACAACAAGCTGCTTTGGCTCAGGTAACCACAGAGAGAAAAGCAGTTGCTCACTTTCCATTATTGACCAATAATACTCTTGAACAGCATAGTGGGGATATAACTTCTGATGATTGTTGCGCTAGAGTGGCTAAGTACAGGGCATAAATGAAAATCCTTAACAGTTGTTTCATCTCAAATACCAACAACTGACGTTGATGCCATAGGAAAAGCAAGAATGGGCCTGCAGATCTCAGTAGAATTTTGGACATTAATAATCTGCCGAAGTGGTGAAGTTTAATAACTTATTTGTGTCCATTACTATGTTATATTTTCTTTTTTTTTCTTTGGTGGTAGTGGGTTTGAAGTCAGCATTTTCTTCTGTTGGATAGGCACTTTCTCATGTGAACCATACTCTCAGCCCTTTTTGCTTTCATCATTTTTCCAGTAGGGACTCACCTTCTAACAGGATCTTGTCACGTAGCCTAGATTGGCTTACCATGTAGCATGGCATAAGGCTACCACCACCACTGTACCTAGTTTTTTATTGCTATGGTTCACAAATATTTTGCTACAATCATCCTAATCTCAGCCTCATGAGTCATTAGGATTATAGGTTTGAGACACCAAACTAGCCATATCTTTTTCATTAAAAATATTTTATTATATAACCTGCCACGTTGCCAAAATTTTGGATCAGCTCAAGTAACTTGGGAGTAGAGTCTATAGGGTTCTTTAAATAGAGGATCATGTCATCTGCAAAGAGAGTTTAATTTCATCTTTCCCTATTTGGATCCCCTTTATGTCTGCCTCTTACCTTATTATTACTCTGGCTAGGAATTCTAGTATTATGTTGAAGAGGAGTGAAGAAAACGGGGATCCTTGTCTTGATCCTGATATTAAAAGAAATGGCTTTAACTTTTCGCCATTAAGTATAATGCTAGCTGTAGGTTTGTCATAGATAGCCTTTATTACATTCAGGAATGTTCCCTGGAATCCTAGTTTCCCCAGAGCTTTCATCATAAATGGATGCTGGATTTTATCAAACACTTTTTCTGCATCTAAAGAAATAATCATGTGATTCTTGACCTTGCTCCTATTGATATGGTGAATTACGTTAATTGACTTGTGTATATTGTACCAGCTTTGCATCCCTGGAATGAATCCAATTGGATCATAGTGTATGACTTGTTGAAGTTGATTGGCCAGAATTTTGTTGAGAAGTTTTGCATCGATGTTCATCAAGGAAATGGGTCTAAAGTTCTCTTTCTTTGATGAGTCCCTGTCTCGTTTTGGGATAAGGGTTATATTGGCATCATAGAATGTGTTTGGAAGTGAACTTTCACTTTCAATTTCATTTAAGAGTTTGAGGAATGTTGGTGTGAGTTCTGTTTTGAAGGCCTTATAGAATTCCGCTAAGAATCCATCTGGGCCTGGGATTTGCTTGGATGGGCAATCTCTTATTGCAGTTTCTATTTCATTGCTATATATTGGTCTGTTTAGTACCCTGAATATTGTATATAAATGTATTGGAATATGGGAAGGGAAAGGGAATACCAAAATCGAGAGACAAAGGAAAAAAGATAAACCAATTCAACAGCAATACTTACAAAACTATATGGTGTAAACCAATTGGACAACTCATGGGGGGAGAGGAAAATGAGGAGGGAGAGGTGGGGAAAAATGAGAGAGAAGGTAGCAAGTTGGATAAGAAATGTACTCACTGCCTTATATATGAAACTGTAACCCATCTGTATATCACCTTTACAATAAAGAAATGAAAAAATATTTATTAGCGTATATTAATTATATGAAAAAATGGTTCTCGTTATATTTTCATGCACATGTATTATATTCTTTGGTCATACTCAGCACTATGAAACTCTTGTTCTCCTGCTAGTCTCCATCTTCCTACATAATCTACTTCCATGCCTATCATCCTGCAACATCATAATAAATAGGGGAGAAATGAAGTTTTTTTTCCTCTAAAGTCAGGAATTACACAGGATGGCCACTCTTATTCAATATTATGTTGGAATTTCTTCCCAGAGCAATAAGACATGAGAAGGAAATTAAAGGAATTCAAATGGGAAAGAAGTCACATATCACTATTTATTATACCAAAAATTCATCCAAACCACTGAAATTTCATAAAAACTACCTGAAAAGCTGCAGGATACAAAATCAGTATACAAAAGTAGCTTTTCTACACACTAACATTTAACATGTAGAAAAAAACAGGGAAATAAATCCATTCACGATAGCCTCTCAAAGATTAAACTTCTAGAAATAAATTAATAGATTTAAGGACCTTTACAGTACGAACAATAAAATATTGAAGAAAGAAATCAAAGAAAATACTAAAAGACACAAACACCTTCCCCACGTTCATGGATTAACAGAGTCAATATTATTAAAAGGGCTATACTATCAAACATACATTCCACACAATCTTCATTAAAATTCTGATGATATTCTTCAACAAGGTACAAAAATCATTTGTACAGTTTATATGAAAGCACAAAACACCTTCAAAAGCCAAAGCTATTGTGAATGAAAAAGCAATACCAAGGATATGTTAAAATATGACTTCAAACTATACTACAAAGTCATAGTAACAAAAACAACAGCATGATTTTGGCTTATAAAAACTGGCACACTGAATAGAATAGATGATCCAGAAATGCGCACATAGTACTAGCCAAATGACTTGGCAAATGTGTCAAAAACGTAGCTTAAGAAGAAGACAGCTTCTTCAACCAATCTTTGGAAAAACTGAATATCCTATATAGAAGATTGTACTAAAAATCAAGTCAAAGTAGACAAAAAAAAACCCACTTAATATAAGACATGAAATTTTGAAACTACTACAGGAAAAGTGTAGAAAATATAGTCATAGGCAATAAATCCACAAATAGGATTCCAAATTGCAAATACAAGGAAGACAAACTCAAAATCCTTCTCACAGAAAAGAAAACTGTCCCTAGAAGAGAGAGAGAGAGAGAGAGGGAGAGAGAGAGAGGGAGAGAGAGAGAGAGAGAGCACAGAATGGGAGAAACTTTTTTTCTACTTATTCTTCTGACAAAAGATAGATAATCAAAATTCACACAGAAATCAAAACACTAAAAGAGAATAAGTAATTTGCTTAACAAACAGGCAAATGAAATGAACAGAAAATTCTGAGAAGGACAATTAGAGATGGTCCATAAGACATGAAGAAATTATCAAAATGTTCCATTTTCTTGGTTTGGAACTATATTTCTATATTTCTCTAAAACTTTCTAAAGAGGTAAAGGTTTGAACAAAATATTGGCATTGTAACTGAGGTGGGTTTTTAAAAAAATGATTTCATTACTTTTGAAAAAAATAGTGACATTTTAACCTAAATTTTTTCAATAAATTTCTTCTTTTTAAAAAACCTGAAAGTTTTCCTTCCCTCACCATCATCACAACTGATCTCAGCTACCTTTCAAACAATGAGCCATCATGACCCTATGAACCATGGTACAAACTTCCTAGTGACACACCTAAAATCACAATTTATCTTTAAAATATGCACTAAGAAATACCAGGACTAGAGTCAAGTCAAACAGATAGATGGATGTGAAATTGGTTTTCCACTGTGTTTTAAACAAAAGTCTAATGCCACAGTGCCAAAATTTCCTTATCTATACAATAGCAATAACTATAAGTACTTACCTCAATACATAATACTATATAAAGATTCTAGTTAAATAATTATTGCTTTGTGGTGAAGAAATTAATTTTACCAACTGAAATGGTTGCAAGGTACTCAAAGGTCCAGTTTGTAAATATAGTTAAGAAAATCTAATTATCTCATTTGAATAATTTTTAAATTATTTCATTGCAAGCATGTTACTGCATTCCAGTGATTCTTCAAATCTTATTGAAAGTGTGTCAAATATCCATATATTATATTGAAATGGACTCAGAATGTGTGTTTATTTCAATGTTGAGGAGTCTGTTGGGGACTGCCTAACGAAATTGCACAACTATGTAAAGTTCAAGCATCAGAAATCTAACAGAGTTAGGAGTTGGGAAATCAATACACATAAAGAATTTAAAAACCAAATAATATGTGATAACTCTCATGACAAGGCTCTGGAGAATGTTAAGGAGGAGAGGGGAAAATACCCCCATCCTACCAGAAGCTTTTACAGGTTTTGTGAAGAAGATAATGACAGAGTATTATTGGAAGAGGAAAATAGAACGCCACGTTTCTAATCACCTTGTTATGAGTCATAAATGCTAAAGTAAGGCACTGGATTTGTTAGTGTGGAGTACAAAAACAACTGAGAGACAGTTTTTTTCTCAGGCAGAAAAGATCAAGACAATACTTAGCTGTAACTTCAAATCTTAGTCATAGCGAATAAAAAAATGAATAAATAACTTAGCTAGTACATGTTCACTCCCAAGGAGACAAGCACTTAGATACATTGGAACAAAATTAACATTTTATCGAATTCCTTAGTTTTGGTAAAGAAATAGCTACTAAATAGATATTCACAAAATTAACATCAACATATTGAGGGCCCAATGTGCTCATGGTCAGCCCATAGCACTTGAGCCATGCTTCCAGCTAGGCTTTTTGAGAGATTTCTTGCTTCAAATCCCAGTCCTCTAAGTCCCAGACTGCTGAATAGCTAGAATGACAGGAGAGTTATAGTTCTTGGCTCCTAATAAACACTTTTGAAGATGATATTAGCATGCCAAACGTAATTGTCCAATTTCTGATCATACCACATTATACTTCCAAATTATCTAGTATCTATTTAGATATGTTGAGGGTATAGTTAAATGTTATCTAGTTTGTTTACCAGGAAAACCTGTATGAGGCAACTATTTCTGAATAAACAGAAATAAACTCAGCAATCAGAAATTTTGTTCCTTTTATTACATTTATAAAAAGATACAACATAACCATTGATAATTGTAACAGCTATATACAATGAATCTTATTAGGATCATCTATTAGATAAACTAGAAGTCAAATATTAGTGAGTTTTGAGTTAAGTTTTGCTATTTTATATATCCCTGGAAATTATTGTTTTAAAGATACAGCCATGGTAAATAGCAGTCATTGGTGTTGGGAGTTATATATACTACCAATTACCAGAATTTGGTATCTATTAGCATCACTAATATTGGTATTAGAAGAAGACAGAAACTTGCATTGATATTCAGTGTTCCAGGCTTGTGAATCAACTGCCTTACTTGTTATTAACCTGCTGCCTGCCAACAATTTACTCAGAAATATCCATTAGTTTATGATGGAAAGTTAATGCATAGAAAGGACAGCCTCTGTCATATCCTCTCTGTTGCCCATCCCATTACAAACACCCATCTTCTTTTTTTTTTTTTCATTTTCTTGGGGGGAAAAGGTTTATTACATTCCAGCCAAAGATGAACACTTAGAAATGTACTTACAAACTAAAGTGGCCAGTGAGTGGGCAAAGGCCATCTATGGACTCAAAAGTATTTTGACATAGCCTTCAAACGAAGTTTTGTCAAGCAACAAAGAGATGAATTAACTCAATAATCTAATCCAGGTCTTGATTTGTTCCAGGCTGTATCTACAGCATCTTAATTTGCCACATGTAAATGATATCCTAGCAAATACATTATTGATAAACTGGACAGGACATAATGAAAATATTCCATCAACAAATAAGAGAGTAAGGAGAAGGATCAAAACTTTAAAAAAGAAATACTAATTTTTAGAAAAGACTTTGGGTATTGACTATTTTAAAATGCTAGACAGTATGACATTAAATATAATGAGTAGCTACCTGTTTGTGCTCATGTATAAACATGTTTCAGCTTATTTAGAAACCATTTGTCTCTAATGCATAAGACAAAGATGTAACACATCACCCCTGAAATTACTTTTGTGTGAGTTTTAAGACAAGCAGTTGGCATGGGATGCTGGAAGGATGTGTTCCAAAATTATAGATATATATCAGCCTCAAGCTTCTCGCCCATGATGATGCTCAGACCTGCCAGATAAGCCCCTCTGCACCTTGATGGCTGGGCCCTGGTGTAATACAGGCACAAGGGTCTTCTTGCTTCTGGAAGGTTTTATCATCTCCATTTTCTACAGCGTGTGGACAAAAATTGGTCTCTACTTGGAAACGTTAAAAGTAAAATCAAGAAATGAATTTGATTCCCAATTCACCACAGCATAGGAGAAGCTGAAAGGCTTGAAAATGATTTCGTGTTACTTTGACCCAGGAGTTCTCAACCTTGTCAGATTCCAAGACTCATTTTAGAGCAAATATTTTATGAGACATCTTTGTTCTCAAATAAATTCAGAGAAAAAGTACCTATACAAACTTTCAAAGAAAAGAGGACAATGTGCTACACCCAATATAAAGGACAAATACGTAAATGCCCTGCAGCCAGACTGCAGGAGGTGGTGTATTGAATGGGTTAGACATGTGCACCTATGCAGAAGAGGGCTCACTTTAGGCTGTGGTCAATGTGGCAGTTTCAAAGGCAGACTGGTTTAAGTGATTCTGTTGTGAACTCAAAACGTATGGACAGCATTAGCTACCCTGTGATGTTATTTTCCGAAAGGATGACCAACTCCTGTCAAAATAAAAAAAGAAAAAAGAGAAAACACACACACACACACACACACACACACAGAGAGAGAGAGAGAGAGAGAGAGAGAGAGCCAAATAGAGCTTTGCTCCATTTCTGTAACAGTTCCATTCCTGAAAAACCCCTTATGTATTATAACAATACCCTATGTTTCTACATGGAAAGTTGTTTACAGTATATGTAATTAGATCCCATATTTTTCATCTTCATGCATATGGGAATCTCACACAGGAGTAAGAGTACTCTATACAGTAATGCAAATTACAGGTGTGTAGTCTATTAACGCAGACCATGACACTCAGTCTATCTATGTATATAGAAGGTTACACCATCTAGGTGTTCAGAAATATAATCCATGGTGGTGAGGAATTTAACTCAAACATTCATATATGTCTAGTGGCTTCCATATAGCAGTTTATTAGTTTTCAGTATTATTGATTGATAAAACAAAGCATGCTACAACATGGGTATAAGCAGCATGCAGCTCAAATGATAACAGAAATTGGGAATGTTTCAGAGTTAATTCAAACAACAAATTTATAATTTGGGGATAAACTTTGTTAGTATAGCAAACATATTTATTTGATAGAGAGAATAAGTTCAATTAATGTGTATGTGTTGTCATATGAATGGGCTTTTTCCTCCAGTTTTCTTTTTTTTTTTTGATACAAAGTTTTGTTTTGTAGCTCAGGTTAGCCTTGAACTTAAGATCTACCTGCCTCAGACTCACAAGTACAACAATTTCAGGTATTTGCCACTAGCCACAACTCTTCTAAAATATCTTAAAGAACAACTGCATTTCTGTTTTTGTTATTCCAGCATTATTTATTAAATGTTCATATTTTTGAACTTTTTAATATTTTATAGGTATTCATGACACCCAACTACACTCATGACAATTTTATTGCTTTTCTTCTTCATTTCTTCTGCAAATTAATGTCGATTATATATTTATGTTTTGCCATACTGGAACTTGAACTCAAGGCCTAGGTGCTGTTCCTGAGCTTTTTTCTGCTCAAGGTTAAAACCATACCACTTAAACCACAGCTCTACTTTTGGCTTTTTTGTGGTTAATTGAATTAAGACCCCCAAGGACTTTTCTGCCCAGCTGACTTTGGGCTGCACTCCTCAGATCTCAGCCTCCTGAGTAGGTAGGATTACAGGCGTGAGCCACTAATGGCTGCCCTAATGTTTCATCTTTTATAAAGAGGTATCACTGGGGTATTTGCAACATGCATGCAATGTACTCTGATTAATTTCACTGCACCTTTATTACTCTTTCTTAACCCTGCTTTACCTGCCCTTTTTCTTTTTTTAAAAGTATTTTGAGTTTTCATTATGCTATGTTTATACATATGTATAATATTTACCCAGGAGCATTCTTCTTCCCTCCACTCTCATGTACTGGTTTCTCCTTAAGCAATTCCCTTTTGCATTCACGTCATATTATATTTGTTTAGGTGTAGATTCCTCATATGACTGAAAACATGACCATACAATATTTGCCTTTCTGAGTTTGCCTGATATACCTTAACAAGATGCTCTGCAGTTCCACACATTCTCTTACAAACAATACAATTTCATTCTTCTTCATGGCTGAATAAAAGTCCATTGTAAATAATGTTCATAAAAACATGATGCACAGTTGTTTCTCTTGTATGTTGATTTACATTCCTTGGTATACATCCAAGTGTAGTATAGAAGAATCATTATGGTAGTTCCAGTTTTGTTTTCTTCAAAAATCTCCCATACTGATTTTCACAGTGTCTGGATTCATGAGATTCCCACCAACAATAGATAAGGGTTGGTTTTCCAGACATCTTCACCAACACCAGTTGTTTGTTTTGTTGATGTTAAACATACTGGTTGAAGTGAGGTGGAATTTCAGTGTTGTTACTATTTCTTTTATGACTAAGATGGTTAAACATTGCTTCATGTATTTATAAGCCATTTGTACTACCTCTTTTTGTTTGTTTTTGATTTTTTTCTGAATAATTACTTATTGTCAAAATGATGTACAGAGGGGTTACAGTTTCATACATAAGGCAAGTAGGTACATTTATTGTATAACTTGTTACCTCTTCCCTCAATTCCCCCCTCCCCCTTCCCCTTTCCCTCTCCCCCCATGAGCTGTTCAGTTGATTTACACCAAATGCTTTTGTAAGTATTGCTTTTGGAGTCATTTGTCTTTTTATCCTTTGTCTCTTGATTTTGATATTCCCTTTCCCTTCTCTAGTTCTAATACTAGTATATACAGTATCCAGGGTACTCAGATGAGATGCAGTGATAGTACGGGTATAACCACAGGAAGAGGATACAAGAGGATCATCAACAATAGAAGCTAAGGTTTCACATGGCATGTTGAAAGTGATATAAACACTCATTTCCATAACATAGAGTTCATTTCACTTAGCATCATCTTATGTGTTCATAATGGCATAGCTTTTGGGCTCTTGTGTGATCCTCTGCTGTGACTAGCCTAAACCTGTGCTAATTATTCCCTATGAGGGAGACCATAGAGTCCATGTTTCTTTGGGTCTGGCTCACTTCACTTAGTATAATTTTTTCCAAGTCCTTCCCATCTCCTTACGAATTGGGCAATGTCATTCTTGCTGATAGAAGCATAAATTCCATTGTGTATATATACCACATTTTCCTGATCCTTTAATCTACTGAGGGGCATCTAGATTGGTTCCATATTTTAGCAATGACAAATTGTGCTGCGATGAACATTGTTGTGCTGGTGGTTTCTCTGCAGCTTTAGTGTGTTCTTGTTTGTAATCTTTTGGGTAGATACCCAAGTGTGGGGCAGCTGGGTCATAGGGGAGCTTTATGTTTAGCCTTCTGAGGAATCTCCATACCATTTTCCAGAGTGGCTGAACCAGTTTACATTCCCACCAACAGTGTAGTAGGGTTCCGTTTTGGCCACATCCCCTCCAACATTTGTTATTGTTAGTTTTCCTGATAATGGACATTCTTACTGGGGTGAGGTAGAATCTCAATGTTGTTTTGATTTGCATTTCTTTTATGGCCAGTGATGTAGTGCACTGGTTCATGTGTCTCTTGGCCATTCTAATTTCCTCTTCAGAGAAGTCTCTATTTAGGTCTTTGGCCCCAGTTTTGAAGATTGTCTGTTTCTTTAGACTACCCATTCATTAACTGGAACATTGCTTTTTGTGCTCATATTCTAAGCTATTTTAAAATTCTGGATATTAATCCTTTGATGAATAGCTTACAATGATTTTCTTACATGGTGTAGCTTATCTCTTCATTGTGGAAAGGTTTCTTTGATGTGAATGAAGGATTTTAGTGTGATATAATCCCTTCTGAGCTACTGTAGTCCTATTCAGGAGGTTGTTAGCCATTCCTGTATCTCCCAGTGTTTCCCTAATGCTTTCCGGCCATACTCCTAATGGTTCAGCTCTTACCTTCTTAGTGCAGAATGTTGGAGGGAATTCAGAGCATTTCACAGATTTGGGGGTATCTATCAGCCTCTAGCTTTGCCTTGTACAAGTTATATGGCATTGAGTAACTTTACTTGTCATCTCTGAGAATCAATTTTCATATCTGGAAAGGAAGATTATAATTATGTCTACCTAAATGTCATTAAAATACATAATGTCCACCTCACAGAAGATGATCAACAAGTGACAGTTATTTTAATTTTCATATGTATATTGAGGACAGAGGATGCTTTGAAAAAATAAACCTTTCAGCTTTCTATTAGGTATAAAAGTGGCTGAGCATCTTTCCCATTATTGCATATATATTTATTTTTCAGTTTCTTTTGCTGATAGAATGTGCTATCTGATATTGGTCTTTCTAATTCATAAGCATGTGAGTCATTTCTACTTATTAAACCATATCAATGTCTAAATTACTTTTTTCCCACTATTTTGTGGTGAAACCTTGGAGCTTGACATTTTCTAAATGCTAATTGCTTTCTTTTCTCACTTTGGTAATTCATTTCAAACACAGACTTTGGGTGTAGGATTAGTACTACATAAATATTTTGTGAATGAAAAATACCATGTAAAAAGTTAAACTTTTGTTATAGCTGCAAAAACAAGTTCATAAATATACATTAGTGATTGAGACTCACTACACTCCCAAAAGTAAAGAACAGGGGGGCATTTCCTTTCCTGGTGTTCAAATAGCTGCTATACAAAAACTTATTAATAAGTCAATATGTTAAGCTGTTATGTGTGCAAATACAGAAGTAAAGATTTCAAACAAAGGGTGAGTGAGAGAGGGAAGGCAGTAGACAGGAAGGAGGCATGTGGGGAACGAGGGGGAGAGGAAGAGAAAGAAGAAATGAAGAAGAGACAATTGTAATCCTAATTCACTCACAAGCATATATCAAAAAAATTTTTGAAAAAAAAAAGAAGAAAGCAAGGGGGTAGGTAGAATCAGAGGGTGGGGGAAAGAAGGGGGAAGAAAAATGAGGAAGGGAATAACAAATATGACAATAAATGTGTATGTATTAACTACCTTAGTTTGTAACTGTAACCACTCTGTACATCATCTTGACAATAAAAAAACTGTTAGTTGTCTGTATGTGTACAAAGAGATCCCTATCTAATGCACAAATACATAAATAGGCAAACATTCTTCCAAAGAAAGTGATATTAGGCATGGATTTTTTTTAAGGGAAGAGTATATAAAAACCTTTCCATTAGCTTTTATCCTGTGTTTTAAGTAGCAAAGCTCCTTCACAACATTGTCCAGGTTTTCGAAAGAGCTAGGTGTTTAGGATTTGTGTAGTTTTTAATGAGGAAAACTACGATTTAAAAGAGTTAAGGTTTTTCTAAGCCAAGACCGTGGAAAATGGCAGCACGCATTTAGAATGAGGACTTGGAAAGAGACTTACAAAATAAATTCCACAATCACTGCTGCACAATTTAAATGTTTCTAAGAAATAAGAATATTAAGAGATAATTTTCTGCCTAATGCTAGTGGCTTATGCCTATAATCCTAGCTACTTGGGAGGCTGAGAATGGAAGGACTGTGGTTCAAGGCCAGCCCAAGCAGGAAAGTGTGTGACACCTTCTCAACCCATATCTGGGTCCAGTGGTGTATGCCAGTCATACTAAGCAATATGGAAGCTGAGTGTGGGAGGATGACCAAGCCAGCCTGGGCAGAAAAGTCTGCAAGACTCTAGCACAAGGAGGTAGGTCAGGTGGGTCACGGGTAGCTCAGGCACACACCAGGATGAGAAGTGAGACCCTACCTCAGAAAGTTACACTTCTCACAACAGACAAATGGAAAACTAAAAATCCTAACTGAAGGATAAATAAGTGTAGCATGTTCACAAAATAGTTGATGACAGAAAGTTCCTATTTTGCCATATTTTTCTAAGTTACTTAACTTTGGCCGAGTAAGGCCTTTCATTCCCTCATCCATTCCTAAGGAAATGTAAAGATTTGGAAAAAATTATATTAAATGAGTTAAGCCAGACCCAAAGAAACATAGGCTCCATGGTTTCCTTCATTTGTGACAACATGAATATGTCTAGGATAGTCTTAGAAGAGAATCACAGTGGCTCAGTAGCTATGGGCATATGATCACATAAAATAATGCTTATTGAAATGAACTCTAAGAAATGGAAACAATATATTTTTTATTGTACTACATGTAATTCTTTTTTCTTTCTTTTTTCCTTTGGTTTATTCCCCGATGACACTGTTTTTTTTTTATTTCTGTACCATTGTCTTGTATATAAATTTATATGATTTAGGGAAGGGAAGGGGCATTACAGAAACAATGGGACAAAGGGTGAACTGATTCAGCAGTGATACTCACTAGACACTATGTTGGAAATGAACTTTACAACTTGGCTGCTGTGGGGGAGTGGGGGAAACGAGATAAAATGTTCAAAAAGAAATGTATTCATTACCTGATTTGTGTAACTGTAACCCCTTTACAATAAAATTTAAATGAAAAAGAAAAAAAAAAAGAAAGTTACCAATAAAATCAAGTCCAGAGATGTGTCTCCAGTGTCAGCCTAGCTCAGTGCAAGGCCTTGAGTTCATACACCAGTACTGCAAACAAAAAGCAGCACTTTTTCATTTTGTTTATATATTAATAATAAATCTCATAAGACAAAATGTAGTATAAATTAAGTTGCACATATGTGCAGAAATCTAGTGATATAAATAAACAAGTCTTGATTTCTCTGCGAAATGTTCTCCAGACATTTAAAAGCTTCTAAAGCTAAATAGTTTTTTTTTTTATTTATAACTGCAAATTGTGTTATTGTTTGGCCACCAGGCATTGAACATGACAACAAAGGTTCAAGGGGTCTGCATTACCAGAACAGAGACCGGAGAAGGGTTAGAATAATAATCAGGGGAGGAGATTGTGTCCACCACACTGTGCCAAGTACACAGCTTACAAGAGGCCCACATCATGCAAAAGCGTTAACTCTGTGCATAGCATTTTGTTGTTAAGGAATGAAGCAGCTATAGGGGACTTTTTCTGCCCCATCCCCAAATTTGTAGTTAATCAGCATTTTCATTTGGATAATGCAGCAAATTAAAGTCAAAAAAGGTTTTCTTCTTTTCTTTTATATATATATATATATATATATATATATATTATCAAACTGAATTACAGAGAGGTTACAGTTTCATACATTAGGCATTGGATACATTTCTTGTACTGTTTGTTACATCGTCCCTCATTCCCCCCTCCTCCCTCCCTTTTTGCCTTCCCCCTCCCCCCGCCATGAGTTGTTCAGTTCATTTTCACCAGTTTGTAAGTATTGCTTTTGTAGTTGTTTGTCTTTGTTTACCCCGTGTCTCTCGATTTTGGTGACCTAGTAGTCTATGAAGTCAACTCCATTGCCAATTATCACCCACCTTATCAAGTGTCATTGAGCCCTATAGGCCCTCTGAGCCCATAGGGACCCCCATATGTTCCTCTTTGAGATGATGACAGAAAGGGGCTAGAGCAAGTTCTGTGTATTCACATAGATCCAGGCACCATCCCATCTTCTAATCTCTGACTTTTCATAGTGTGATCTTGAGCTTTTTATTTAATATTTCTGAGTCTCCATTTATTACATTGTAAAGATAAGTGTATTTCATATGTTTGAGATGGACATTAACTAAAAAGGTATCTACAATAGTGTGACAGTGTTCTAAAGTTTAAACAAACAATAGCTACAAATACTTCTTATTAACTCCAGTTCTAACCACTGAACTAGATCATTCCATTTGCCATTGAAATTTCTGTCAATTTCACTATGTGCTACGGAGATGACTAATTTGCATAGAAATGGGTTCAATGTTTACTACATAACCAATAATGATACTTTATCTGGCTTACATTAGAGTGAATCCATTGGACAAAACCTCATTAATCACAGCTCGTGGAGAAAATAAAGAAAAGCAATCATCAAAGAAATGAAAAGAATTTTTTTAAGGAAATGGGCGCTGGGTATAAATGAACGGTACAAATAAGCACTTCATCAAAATCAGCCTAAAATTGGACCCTTATGCATAACACAAACTGACACAAGAACTGATTTCTAACCCTTGAGTCTTCCCTGGTAAGCTGCAGACATCATACATCATCTGATGAGGTATGTTTGTAAGACAGAGGCTAGATAAAATCATCTTTCAGGTACCACTGGATTCTAATATACTATGATTTCCTTTCAAAAGAATGCTTACAGTTAAAATCTTCAAAACAAATCCGCTCTTGTCCTGTTAAAAATTTTATTAAGCATATATAACTGCTGTCCATACAAATAGTAGCATTTTCATTCTTTACATGCATAGGCTTGAAAAGATGGAAGTCTGAAAGACCACGGGCAAACCTAGGTCACTTCTCCAAAGGCAAACTGATGGCTGCTGTTAGCCACAGAAAACATCTGGAAAACCATCTGCTGCAGTTCATGCAGGTCTCTCAGACCCAAACTGTTCCCCACTCTGACATACAGTGTCCTAAATAATTGTGTGACTGGATGGAGCACCTTGCATTTGGATTTTCCAGGGTGAAAATACTGCCAGAGGACAATTAATTTCAGCAGGAGAGGTAATGATATACGACGTTGTGTCAAAGCAGAGCCATACATTAAGGATTCTTTGGAACTTATTTTAAATTAGAAAGTGCTACTTCTAATCAGAAGTACAATTAATTAATTCATCTGTGTGTTTTAAAATTATTCATGAAGACCTGTTCCATCCAAGGAGGCAGGATTATAAATTCAGGTGGCTAAGACCGAAATCTGAGGATCAAGGTTCAATGCCAGCCCAAGCAGAAAAGTCATTGAGAGTCTTGGCTCAAGTGGTGGAGAGCCAGACTTGAATGAAAAAATTAAGGGACAGCACCTAGGCCCTGAAGTCAAGCCCAAGTATTGGCACAAAATAAAAGGAGGAGCATCTTACAACTGAGGTGTTTGTTGTAGTCTAAGCCAAAATAAACTAGAAAAAGGCACTGTCTTTCTACATGCATGAATGACTCTTTCATCTAAAAACGGTGCAGAAGACTGAAAGTTTATAAACTGACTGCATTTCTTTTGGTTTACTTCACATCAAATGACTTCAGTATAATGATTTTACTAAGGTAAAACAGTGAATCCGTTCTATATCTCAGTTATTTCAAAATAGAGTTTTAACCTTAAGAAAATATTGCAGTTGTTTTTGTTATATGTCTTTTAAATTTTATTAAAGACTAAATTCTTTAGGGTTTTCTTCTGGGAGTTATGTGCTCCTTTCTTTTCATTTTGTCACAGTAGCCTTCATTTCCATTCTCTTTATCACTTGTTTAGATTGTTATGCATTTTCTGTCTCTATTTTTTGTGATCTCTGATTTATTGCCTTTTTGCCTGATATTTTAGCCATGACATTTTGGTCCAATGGAATAAGCTTTTCAAAAAGATAAAACACAGAACACATTAAACTTTCCAACTAATTAAGTTAAAAATTATCAAACCAGGTCTCAACCTAATTCTTCATCCAAATCCTAAATTTCATTTCCCATTTTTCCATCTCTGCATCTTATAATTGAGGCTGTCATATTACCAAGGAGGTACCATTTAATTCTAAGATTCAAATGTCCTGCCTTTCTCCACACAGCTCCCAGAGCAAGACTCCAAGCACATGTAACCCTTCACCCTACTCTCTTGTTCAAAATTACTTGATGACTTTTTTTGCCCACATAAAAACTCTCCAACTAAACTATGTGTCAGAATAACTTTGGAGCTTTAAGTTGTCAAAGGCAAAGTCTCCTGAAGGTGACTAATTGAAGCCTGAGGAATACTTTCCAACATGGCTGGGATGCCTTCCTTCCTGGCAGCCCCTCCTCACCCTTCCCATTGGAAGTTCCTTACAGACAGGATTCTGTTTCCCAGCCCTTGACATAGCATTGGGGATATGGATGGTGTACCACCCTTCAAAACAAAGGGAGGAATCATAGTTCAACGTTATTTTGTCTGGTCTGATGCAAGTAGCAATTTATGGAATTTAAACAACTACTTGAAATGAATACATCAGTTGTTCAAAGGCTAAAAGGAAATATACAGAACATTCAACTTTAGTTCTGGGCAACATATATGTCTGGTTATCCTTAGGGGAAGAAATTCTAATTTATGACTATTATGATCATTGTGGCAATGATTCATAAGCACACTGATATTTAGGAAAACAATTCACTTGCTTTTAATTTTCAGAGTTGTTAATTTACAGAGGCACAGATTCCCTAATGCTGTAAGCAGAACAAGAATAAAATTATGCAGCTCATTTGTAACAACATAATGGTATTGTCAGGCACAGAGCTTCTGTAATGTCTTTATTCTGAATGACATGTGACACTAGGCATGAAAAAATTCTCAAGGAAGATGTGCAATGGTTAAAATGATTGTAAACCTAGCTTTCTTCAAGGTCCATAAAGTATCATTCTCTCTCCTTCCAACCAATGAAATCTCATCATAACTCACATGGCCAAAGTGTAGGATTTGTTATAACTTGATAGTCCAAATAAAAGTGACACATGATTCTTCACAAGGAATGGTAGTACCAAAGAACATAGGAGGATAAGCATATCTATGGCTTTCTATATTTTTAAACAAGGTGGATGGGAAGGTAGCATCCATTTGTATGCTGCTGACTTCTGTACTCTTCTCTCTACCTGGACCACTTTGTCTCATTCCACAGCTCTTCTTGCTCATCCTTCAGGTCTCCACTTTGAACATGTGTCAACAGTCCTGTCCATTGACTAGCCCTTGGATTAATTGCTTCCTCCCTGTATTCCCCAGATAAAGATGACTTCATCTTAGTACCTAAAAGGATATCCAAATAGCATCGTTACAGGTTGGTCTCCATTTCACTGAAAATTTCTGAAGGCAGAATTGTCATCTTACTCTGTTCTATACCCACTGTCTAGAATAGAAACTATAAGAAAATACTCATAGTATACATATTTCTCACATGAATCCTTGGTTTTTGTGTAATTGTTTTGTACAAATCACTGACTATAGCCATAGTCTACAAGTTATATTTCATTTGCTGTTTACATGCTTCTAATATTTGAGACATTACCCAGTATCTGATTTAAATTCTATGCAGGAATAAACTATATAGACAAAATGACCTGAAGAAAAATTATCTGTATTCAGTCTTGTTTGTCACTAACTGGATAAATCACCATTTTCTCCAGCCCCACCTATTTTCCTAACCTGAAATTACTGACTTCTAGCCTCCATAATTCATGGATTCAAAGAGAAAAAGGTTTTAATTTTAGCAAAATGCCTGATCCAATGATATATCAAAACCTCAGTTGCTGTCCTAGGGTATCATAGATGTTTGGTGTTGATGATTTTTGTAACACCAATAATAAAACTACAACAAATTAGACAACATGGTATTTCCCCATTTTTTCTAAGAAGAACCAATAAGAAAGATAATATATGGTCCCAGCCAAATGGTGATGACAATGGCTTAGAGGTGGTCAAATCATATAACTCTAATGCCAGATGTTGAAGGTCTAGTTCACAGAATCTGCTATCTGCACTGCAAGTACTTCTGTCTGTCCCTTCTTTTAATTGGAGCCATCTGGGGCTCATGAATCTAGTCACAATATGGTGACTTTCTACTATAAATTGTAGAAATACAGATAAGATACTTTCCTTAATTGCCTGTCAGATTGTAGAAGGGTCTAAGAATATAATGAAATATTTTACATGGAAATTTTGGTAAGTGGTAAAGTGACTCTCAAGATGTTAGTTTTCAGATGCATTTAAACTGTCATGAAGCCTCTCTGAAAAAATTTCCATCAGACTATAAATATTTCTTTAGATCGTAACACACATCAAACACACTTCTCAGCATAGTCTACAAGAAGCACATCCATTCTTCCAGTTAGAGTAAACAAAAAGTAAGCACATAAGAGATAAGTAAATTATAAAAATTGTTTTCAGAGCTTCCAGGAGGGCCCTTTTATGAAAGGAGTGCAGGAAAGAACTATGATTTGAATTCAGAGACTCAGGAACTGATGAAGAGAATTCTAAGCAGATGCCAAGGCCCTCAGGAATAAGCTTGACATATTTCAGAAATGGAAATAAGTGTGTGAAAGAAGAAAAGAGAGATTTCCAAGAGGTAGAATACAAGTCAGGGAGAGAAAGAGAGAGAGGGAGAGAGGAGGAGGAAAAGGAGGAGGAGGAGGAGGAGGAGGAGGAAAAGGAGGAGGAAAAGGAGGAGGAGGAGGAGGAGGAGGAAAAGGAGGAGGAGGAGGAGGAGGAGGAGGAAAAGGAGGAGGAAAAGGAGGAGGAGGAGGAGGAGGAGGAGGAGGAGGAGGAAAAGGAGGAGGAGGAGGAGGAGGAGGAGGAGGAGGAGGAGGAGGAGGAGGAGGAGGAGGAGGAGGCAGGAAGGAAGAGATGAGAGGATAGGAGAGAAAAGAGAAGAGAAGAGAAGAGAAGAGAAGAGAAGAGAAGAGAAGAGAAGAGAAGAGAAGAGAAGGAGTTTCTGGACAAAGTAAAGAGTTAATGTTCTAAGCTAAGCAGGGCAGCACACACTAGTAATTCCAGCAGTCTGGAAAGCTGAGGCAGGAGAATCATTTAAACCCAGAAGTTCAGGAACAGAATGGGCGAAATAGCAAGATATCATTTCAGGAAAAAAAAAATTAGGTTTCATTCTAAGCAATGAAAAAGCTCGGTGATGTCCTAGAGCAGGTAGTCACACTTAGTGGTCAACCTAGTGGGATTTGTTTTGGTTTTGTTTGAGATCTTGTCTGACCTCGTAGCTCAACCGGTATCAAACTCACAATCTTTCTGCCTTCACCTACTAAACCACTCTGTCCATGGCTCTTGCTTCTTAAGCTACTTTCTCCCCCCGGCAGAAAATGCTGAGCAGATGAACATAAAGACAGTCTCTCAGAAATATTAAAATAAACGAAGGACACTCACTGTCTTGTTTGAATTCTTAAATCTATTAAATATTTTATTTCACCAACCTCACTTAGATGTGAAGGTCACTTTTAATTTATCTGGTTTATTTATTTAGCTTGCTTTACTGAAAACCAAAATAATAACAGGAGTCATTTGCAATAAGCAGTGACCGTCAATCTATGATACTGGAATTCAAAGTGAAAGGTTATTAGAATGTTTTTCCTGCTTGGACTGGTTAATTATTTTTAGTGTTCTGTTTTCAGAAAAACTGAAAGAAGGAAGATTAGATAGTGAGGTAGGATTTCTAGACAGCTGGTATGAATAAACTTTTTCATCCTCTGCAAATCTAAGTTTTCTAATAAAAACATGATTTACATGTCATTTTAACATATACACACATCCATAATTATTTATTGAATTTTACAATTTTGTACTTACTTAGAATATAAACTGATCAGTTTTCACTAATTCAAAACATGAATGTTTAAGATTTTATTAAGATTTTTAATAGAAATTTTAATAACTGTAAAATAATTCAGCTATGCTTATTCAATTATGTATATTTTACCTGATGAGCCATGAGAGGAATTCTGACATATTTGTTATGCTTTCAAATTCTGTGGCTTTTAGAAATGTTAAATACCACATCAAAGAGTGATAAAGAACAAATTGATTCTTTCTGTAGCCGTATTGTTACTTATTTAATAGTTTGGTTTTTACTCTATGTGGATAATATTTAAGTAAGATTTAAACTCCAAACCAGAGTCAATCAGATGTTTGTAAAAAGAATATATTTCAGCATCCCACCACTTTTTTTTTTTTGTCGTATTCCATGTTTAGTCCAACCAGCCAAAATGCTTGGCAGTATGTATGCTCATACCATAACTTCTCATCTTTCTTCATAATCTGAGAGGCTTCATGACACCGGACCACATGTGCACTCTAAAATGTTGTTCTTCCTTCTTCCTTTAGCACTATTGCATACTTTGTTTGCTAAGTGCACTCTGGACAGCAGGGCACGTTGTTCCTGTTGCCTCCCTACCATGTGTAGCAGTCACACTTTTGGATGGAGAGTGGCTGAATATCTAACTCTTTTTTTAATTTTTAAAGTTTTTTTTTATTTCTTTATTGTCAAAGTGATGTACAGAGGGGTTACAGTTGCATACATAAGGCAGTGAGTACATTTCTTTTTTTTTTTTTTCTTGTCAGTCATGGGGCTTGAACTTTAGGCCTGGGTGCTGTCTTTGAGCTCTTCAGCTCAAGGCTAGTGCTCTACCACTTGAGCCACAGCACCACTTCCCAGTGAGTACATCTCTTATCCAACTTATTACCTCCTCCCTCATTTTTCTCTGATCTTCCCCCTCCCTACTATCCTCTCCCTCCCCATGAGTTGTACAGTTGGTTTACAGCATATAGTTTTGTGAGAGATTTTTTTTTTTTTTTGCCAGTCCTGGGCCTTGAACTCAGGGCCTGAACACTGTCCCTGGCTTCTTTTTTGCTCAAGGCTAGCATTCTGCCACTTGAGCCACAACACCTCTCCTGGCTGTTTTTTATATATGTGGTGCTAAGGAATGGAACCCAAGGCTTTATGTATTGAGGCAAGCACTCTTGCCACTATGCTATATTCCCAGCCCCACAGTATATAGTTTTGTAAGTATTGCGGTTGCATTGGTGTGTCTTTTACCCTTTGTCTCTTCATTTTGATGTTCTCCTTCCTTTCCCTACTTCCAAAAACCCTATATATAATACCCAGGGTACCAAAATCAGTTACAGTGACATCAGGGGTAAAACCATGGGGAAGAAAAAAAAAAAAGAAAAAGGCATAATTGTTGTTTAAAATAACAACAATAATGATAAACCACTTATTTCCATAACTTGGAGTTCATTTCGCTTAGCATCATCTTATGTGTTCATATGTATATAGCTATTGTGATCTTCTGCTTTTCAAAGTGGTTGAACAAGTCTACACTCCAACTAACAGTGTAGTAGGGTTCCATTTTGACCACACCCTCTCCAGCATCTGCTGTTATTAGTTTTCTTGGTAATGGCCATTCTTACTGGGGTGAAGTAGAATCTCAATGTTGTTTTGATTTGCATTTCTTTTATGGCCAGTGATGTTAGGCACTTCTTCATATGCCTCTTGGCCATTCTCATTTCCTCTTCAGGGCTTTTCCTTATTCTAATGTGAATGTGTGGGTGCGATCAACAGAATTTGCTACTAACCCAGACATTTTGGAATGTATAAAAAGCTCTTCGATTTGTTTTACAACAGATCATTTTTTCTGTGAACCAGAGTTGACAAATTCTTGTACAGAACAACGAAAACTCTCATTGGCAAATGTTGACCTCTTAAGAAAAACTGGTTTAAGAGAAATTATGAAAAATAAAATAGATGCTCCATAGCCAGGGACTGTCTCACAATTATTTTCATTGACAGAGTAAGATTGAGAATGTAACATATAATCAATATTTTAAACAAAAATTATAGAGCATCCAAAATTGCTTATGTCACAGTTATGATTTAACAGTAAACATATTTAAATGAATATGAGCTAAAGATTTTGGTAGTTATGGCAACATGAAGTTAAAATTTACCATGTCATTCAAATCTATTAGAAAAATATCTATATATATTATTCTGAAGGTTTTTGTAGTACTTAATATATTCTCTGCAGAGGAGGAAAGAATAGAAGAGGAAAATATAATACTGAAGCCAAGGAATATAGTTTACTTGTCTTTTAATTAGGAATATGCTGGCTTGATTTAATGTGATCTAAGTTCCAAACAAATTTCACTGAAAACAAAATTGATATTAAATTAAGAATATGTGAAATAAAATAGAAAACAAATCTTATATTTTATAAAAATATGTTAAGGGGCTGGAAATGTGGCTTAGGAGTAGAGTGCTTGCCTATCATCCTATCATGCACATAGCCCTAGGTTCAATTCCTCAACATCACATAAGCACAAAAAGCCAGAAGTGGTGCTATGGCTCAAGATACAGACGCTAGCCTTCAGCAAAAAGAAGTCAGGGACAGTGCTCAGGCCTTGAGTCCAAGCCCCAGAAATGGATATATATATACTCTGTGTGTGTGTGTGTGTGTTAAATCTACTTCATCAGGCAACAATTTACAGGTGAAAAGTATCATCAAGCTGAGCATGATGGCTCAAATCTATAATCTCAGCTACACAAGAGGAGATCGGATGAACCATACTTAAAGGGTAACCTGGGACCAAATACGAAGTTAGGGAGACCCTATTTCAGTCAATAAACCATATATGATTGCACATACACTATACAGGAGGCCATAGATAGAAAGATCACTTCCTGAGGTTCCTGGGAAAATATATGAGACCCAACCTAAAAAATAACAAGACTAAAAAGAATCGAGGACATGGTTCAAGAGGTAGAATTATTATTTATTATTTAATTTATCATTATTATTTATCACTATTAATTCACAGTAAATACTGAACTCAAATCCAGACTATTTTTATACTCTTATTATTTCAATGAGTTTCTTTTATTTATGTTTTGTTTTTGGTGTTTTTTTTTTTGGCCAGTCCTGGGCCTTGGACTCTGGGCCTGAGCACTGTCCCTGGCTTCTTCTTGCTCAAGGCTAGCACTCTGCCACTTGAGCCACAGCGCCACTTCTGCCCATTTTCTGTATATGTGGTGCTGGGGACTCGAACCCAGGGCCTCATGTATATGAGGCAGGCACTCTTGCCACTAGGCCATATCCCCAGCCCCAATGAGTTTCTTTTAAACACATAACTCATCACCATTATTCTCAGAAGTAAAACACAAAAAGCCAACATTTAAACAAACATTCAAGATAGTGGAACTGTTTTCCAATATCATAAGATAGGCAATTAAATGAGATTACTCCAGATAATTCAACACAGAAACAAACATAGAAATTATCCAAATCGTATTTGTTAAAATCCCAGCTAACATTTTAACCTATTTGTCACTAATTCTTATGCCAGAACCCCATACCTAGATGTAACTTTTTCTTATAAAAATAGAATTATGTATGTCTCTGTAATTTGAGAGCCTGAAAGGCTTTAAATGTCAGAGACACTTGGATTCTAGTCCCAGCTCTTGTTCCATTTGAAAGGTGTGTTTGTGGTCCCATCTGAGCCTCTGGTCCCTTACATGAGTAAAGGACATCATTAAATCCTGACTGTTGTCAGATGAAAAAGATATCAAACTGAAAGAAGAAAATACAATCAATAGATGCCAAAACAGGACTGACCGAATGTTAGAATTCTCTGACAAAGGTTTCAAAGCATCGTTCATGAAAAATGCTTCAACGAGCAATTATGAACGCACTGAAAACAAATGAAAATCCTCTGCACCAAAATCAATTCCAAATAGATCAAAGACCTCGAAGTAAAAACAGATACCCTGAAAACACTACAAGAAGGAGTAGGAGAAACACTTGGGCTCTTTGGCACAGGACGAAACTTGCTTAACAAAGGTCCAGAAAGTTCTGCATATATTTTAGATATGAGGCCTTTGTCCGTATATGCAGAACTAAAAAAATTACCTTCTTCCAAAACAAAACCGCAAAGAACCAATAGCCCCCTCATCAAGTGGGCTAAAGACTTACAAAGAGACTTCTCTGATGAGGAAATGAGAATGGCTAAGAGACATATGAAAAAATGTTCTACATCACTGGCCATAAAAGAAATGCAAATCAAAACAACATTGAGATTCCATCTCACCCCAGTAAGAATGTCATATATCAAGAAAACTAACAATAACAATTGTTGGAGGGGATGTGGCCAAAAGGGATCCCTACTTCATTGTTGGTGGGAATGTAAACTTGTTCAGCCACTCTGGCAAGCAGTATGGAGATTCCTCAGAAGGCTAAATATAGAACTCCCCTATGACCCAGCAGCCCCACTTTTGGGTATCTATCCAAAAGACCACAAACAAAATTACAGAAATGCCACCAGCACAACAATGTTCATCGCAGCACAATTTGTCATAGCGAGAATCTGGAACCAACCCAGATGCCCCTCAGTAGACGAATGGATCAGGAAAATGTGGTACATATACACAATGGAATTTTATGCCTCTATCAGAAAGAATGACATTGTCCCATTTGTAAGGAAATGGAAGGACTTGGAAAAAATTATACTAAGTGAAGTGAGCCAGACCCAAAGAAACATGGACTCTATGGTCTCCCTTACTGGGAATAATTAGCACAGGTTTAGGCAAGTCATAGCAAAGCATCACAAGGCCCAATAGCTATACCCTTATGAAGACATAAGATGATGCTAAGTGAAATGAACTCCATGTTATGGAGACAATTGTTATATCACGTTTTTTGTAACTACTTTCAACATCCCATGTGTATCTGTAGCTTCTATTATTGATGATGTTCTTGTATCACCTTCCTGTGGTTGTATCTACACTATCTCTGTAATCTTATCTGAGTATATTGGAAACTGTCTATACTGGTATTAGAACTAGAAAATTGAAAGGGAATACCAAAATCAAGAGACACAGGGTAAAAAAAAAGACAAACAACTACAAAAGCAATACTTGCAAAACTGTTTGGTGTAAGTGAACTGAACACCTCAGGGGGGGAAAGGGAAAGGGGGAGGTGGGAGGGGGGTATGAGGGACAAGGTAACAAACAGTACAAGAAATGTATCCAAAGCCTAACGTATGAAACTGTAACCTCTCTGTACATCAGTTTGATAATAAAAATTTGAAGAAAAAAAAAAAAAGGTCCAGGAATGCAACAAATCAAAGAAAGCATGGACAAATGTGACTGCATCAAACTTCAGAGCTTCCTCAGGGCAAAAGATATAGCTTGCAAGATAAACAGAAAGCCCACAGATTAGGAGAAGATATTTGCCAACCATACAAGGGTCTACAAAGGCCTCATATATAAACTAAAAAAATTAAATTCCTCCAAAACAAAATCTCAAAGAACCAACAGCCCACTCAACAAGTGGGCTAAAGACTTAAAAAGAGACTTCTCTAAAGAGGAAATGAGAATGGCCAAGAGACACATGAACCATCTACATCACTGACCATAAAAGAAATACAAATCAAAACAACATTGAGATTCTACCTCACCCCAGTAAGAATGTCCATTATCAGGAAAACTAACAATAACAAATGTTGGAGGGCATGTGGCCAAAAGGGAACCCTACTACACTGTTGGTGGGAATGTAAACTGGTTCAGCCACTCTGGAAAATGGTATGGAGATTCCTCAGAAGGCTAAACATAGAACTCCCCTATGACCCAGCAGCCCCACTCTTGGGCATCTACCCAAAAGACCACAAACAAGAACACACTAAAGCCACCAGCACAATGTTTATTGCAGCACAATGTCATTGCCAAAATATGGAATCAATCCAGCTGCCCCTCAGTAGACGAATGGATCAGGAAAATGTGGTACATATACACAATGGAATTTTATGCCTCTATCAGAAAGAATGACATTGCTCCATTTGTAAGGAAATGGAAGGACTTGGACAAAATTATACTAAGTGAAGTGAGACAGCCCCAAAGAAACATGGACTCTATGGTCTCCCTTATTGGGAATAATGGGATTTTTAATTAAGAATAAATCCTTTAAGTCAGAAATCATCACAAGTAGTAATAAATTACTTTCCTGCTACATTCTTCTTCACAGCTAGCTTTATGTTTATTCAGTATGACCTTTGGTTCAAAGGAAACTGAATACAAACTACGAACAGTAAACACACTGAATGATGCCCCTATACAATCACAGCCAAATATCCCATCTGCCAGTATTACTTTTACCTGTGTTGCCTACCACTAATTGAACAACGGCATTTTATGTTTGTTGTGTGGTCCCTTGATTTTTATCATGAAAACATGTTTGAAATGTAATATAAGTTCATAGGATTTCTTCATATTTAGAAATAAAAGGTAACTAAAAATTAAATATTATTCTCAGATCTCTTAACATTTGTATAACATTCCTATGAATGAAGCATATTCACCATTCCCAATACACTAAAAGCTCAAGAAGTGTGACACTTTTGCCTGACCCGTTCTTTCCCTCATTCTTAGCACTTGAAATTTCTCTACTTCATATTCAATGCTCAATATGTAAAGTGTATGCATTAGTCTAGGTCTGTCCCATCTGTCAAGTCCCTTCAGTCATACCTCACCTCTGGTCCTCATGACCTCATCATTGTTGGAAGAGGCAGGGAAGGTAACATTGTGTTATCTAACACTCCCATGGTAGACTCCCACTGGATTGGCACTTTTCCTGCACCATCTCATGCTTCCATCTTCTCACTATTTACTTAAATTGATTTAATGAACCAAGTGATTTAAAGCATCTTAATTTTGTCTACGAGCCTTTCAGTTCCATGGCCTTTGAGGTAATTTGCTTAATTACATACTTAATATCTACCTTGCATCAGATCCCACAAGGCATAATTTTTTTGATATTATTATATATGTAAATATATGTTACTTTATAATAAGAAAAGCGTGCATGCTCATTTTGTAAAATTTTAGAGCTGGTTTGAGAACTAAAGTACACTTCTTACTGACTTAGTATAAAAGCTTTATAAGTGCCCTGGAGTTTAAATTTCATATCTTTCTTTGCACTTAAACAGATATTTTAACTTTAATATCCCTACTAGATACTTTTTCTGATTCTGATTACAAATAGCTTAAGAATAATAGAATTTTTGAATTTTTAAAACTATACCAAACCATAAAATTCAAGTGCCAAGTGTCATCTATTTGATAACTACAAATGATTCTAAAAGGAAATGATATTATCTTCATTGTTTTAACCATTTGGAGCTCTATTTTACTATGACTGGGATCATGGTCTGGGGACAAGCCATGAGAAAATAGATGACATGGTTCTTCTTTCAAATTGCTCCACATTTGCAATTAAGGCCAATTTCCAATGAGTTTGATGAACCAAGGAAAGGAAGGAGTATTCCAAGAACTCAGAGTGAGAGCTTGATAAGTAAAATTACAGCTTCTGAGGAAACAGAAGCAGTAGAAGGAGTTGCTGAACTTGTGATTGAATCTTATGGGGCTCTTGTTGGAAGCATTGGTAAGCCAGATGAGAATTCACAGCATGACAGTGCCCAAGGTCCTGGTGCAGTGCCCTATAGAGAGTAAGGGTAAATGGTTTCTAATTTCAGTCATTTCAAGAGGTGTATTTTTAAGAGCTAAACTTGCAGCTGAATAACAACTTGAAAATCAATGAGAAATTGAAACAAAAACACATAATAGATGTTGGATCAGATGTTAATGTGTATGGCACACTCTTGTGAGAGAGAGAAAGAGCAAAGGAGAGAGTGTGTGAGAGAGAGAGGGAGACAGAGAGAGAGACAGAGAGTCAATCCTGGAAGCAGGAACATTGACAGAAAAGGCACAACTCTCCAGAATTTTTTTCATTTTGAGAAAGACAGAAAAATGTTTGTCTAGCTTCCAATACTGTAACAGAATACTTAAGGTTTAGCTACTTTATCAAGAAAAGCATTTTCAAGAAATATATCCAATGCCTAATGTATGAAACTGTAACCTCTCTGTAATTCAGTTTGATAATAAAAAAATAAAAGAAAATAAAAATAAAAAAAGAAAAGCATTTTGGAAGACTGATAATCTAAACGAAATGACGGGAAGGTTTCCCATAGTTGTGTCACTACTTTGTAGATAGTATCAGGATGGGAGCATATGCAACAGGAAGCAATCTCGTGGTGAGACAAGAAGCTAGAGAATGACTGGGGTTCCTCAAGGAAAATTACTTAAATACCTTTTGAGAGCGTGCCCCTAAGGACCTGATGACAACCCACTAGATCTCAACCTCTTGAAGGTCTCACCATCTCGAGGTATCACCACACTGGGGATCAAGTATCCAATACCAAAAGAAACCATTTAAACTACATCCATATCATTGAGCTTGGGCAGACTTGCATGAATAATGGATCAAAAGAGCTTGAGGCTTTGTCCTACCTCATGAGGACTTATGAATAAGAGGACTGTCTGTTGTACGATACCCAAGCTGCAGGTTCTTCTGTGACTATAACCACAATCTATAGGAGATAAATTCCCACAACAGTGCTCCATTAAATAGGAAAAAATAGTCAAAAAGAAAATGACCTTTTGATGACTTAAATCTGACAAGTTTGGACATTCCAATTTGTTTACTGGTATTGTGGATATCTTAACTTTCTAAACTTAAATGTGCTGTCTCCTTTTTTTTTTTTTGGTTGTTGTTTGTTTTGTAATATTTGAGTCTGTAGCTTGTCCCTTACTTGAAATCTTACTCTTCTTCCCTAACCTCCAGAACACAGCATGATTCGTATCACCTCCAACCTTCTTAGATTAGTTTCTCCTATTGTAACTAATAATCCCCAAAATTTGGAGGGTTAACAGTTTTTTCACAGTGGTATTGGATGGCTGTGTATGCTATTGCTCTTTTCCATGTGATACTGGATGGGTTCATTGAAGCTTTAGTTAATAGGAATTCAAATGGGACTAAATATTCAAGATGGCCACACCCATACAGAAATATGATGGCTATTGGAGTGAGTTGCATTGGCTAGGATTTGCTTTCAGATCTCACATGAGAGTTTTCTTAGAATGACAAAAATGGAAGCTACAGGAGCTCTCAATATCTGACTGAAAATTCCCTCCTGCTATTTCCACCATATTTTGTTGGTGAAAGCAAGTGAGCAAACTCATGGAATCTCTACAGTTCAAGGCCAGTGGCAAGGAGTTTCTAATTCTCTTTATATAACATGTTCATCTATTACTTTTTATTCTCACAGCCAATGATTTTCTATCTCAGAAAAGTTGAAACTTAACTTTGTCTTCTCTCTTTAATTTATATCAGTCTGTCTGTCCATCTGCCTGCCTGTCTTTAGTGCTTAAAGAAACTATCTGTAAGCTTTTCAAGTACCCCTGTCTCATACTTTTGACACTCTATTATAGGTTGTTTTTTACTTGGAGTAAACCATGCTTTTTATTTGATCTCTGAGGGAAGCATCCTCTACTGTACCACTCTTCTCCTTTAGTCTTATTAACTTACCCATTAATTTTCCTTAATCCTCTCATTAGGCAGAACTTCTTCTAGGTACAATGATCGTTCAAATCAAAGTTAAATTTTACCCTATGCTCATGGTTAAATTTTACCCATGTTTAATGATATCAATGATATTGAATAGTAGTTGCTCATAAAACAGATATTTTGATCTGGGTGCCAACAACTCACACTTATCAAAGCTACTCAAGAGGCTAAGATCTGAAAACCTCAGTTTAGAGCCAGGCTAAATAGACAAGTCTGAGAAATTCTTATCTCCAAGTATCCAGCCAAAAGCCAGAAGTGGAGATGCTCACTTAGTAGAGCATCAGCCATGAATACAAATGCCAAGTCCAGAGCACAAGGACCTGAGTTCAAGCCCTAGTATACTGGCAAAAAAACAACAACAACAACAAAAAAACCTTCAAACACCAGAGATTCCATGAACCAAATGATTCAATTATGTTCCATTCCAAAAAGCTTCAGACTTGTCCTAAATTTAAAAACAGATTATAGTGCTTGAAAATGACTATAATTAGTTGGTTTTAACAATTATATGCCTGTTTTCAAAGTTTAAGTATAATCACTGATTTCACTTATACTCAAAAGATGGACGGAGACAAATAAATAAGGGGTAGTCAGCTACATACAAAAGCCATTAATAATCAGGCAATTGTGAAGGACCATCCCTTTAATCAGAACACCAATCTCCACACCCAGGCCTCTAGGTTATGTGCACTGTCACATAAAGGCCACATGGGAGATTGGAGATAAGTGATCATTTCCAATGAAGTAACCCACTGCCTCTGGTTTTCCACTTGAGAAATGCGCTGTTTTCCTTTTTGAGTGATTTTTACCAAACAGAGCAACAACTTGCTCTCATTTAGAGCAAATTCCTCAATGAGTTCAATTTGATCCACTTGTCTGAAAACACAGCCTCCTTTTGCTTATTAAAATGAAGAAACTTACAGACAGTAAGAGTTTACCAGGAACAAAGCATTTAAATACTGGACCTAGGTGTCAAAGCAAGCAGGTACTGGGTCCTGGCAGGGAGGTATGCGTGGGGTGGGGTGGGGGAGGGGTCAGAGATGAGCTGCCTCTCCCATTCTACAGAAGAGAGAGCATAGCTCAAGAAACAGATTGATAACAACATCACTTAGCTAGGGTAATCCTTGGAAACAAACAAAAGCAGAAGTTACCTAGGTAGTCATTAGAAAAGAACACAGTTTTATGAACTATTTACCTATTGATACATTTCCTTCAGAAACCCAAAAGGTCAGGATTAAGAGAGAGTAATATAAATGTGGCGAATATGATCAAAGCACTTGGTATAGGTACATTGTGAATACCACAAAGATGCTCCTTTGTACAACTAAACTATGCTAATGATTTCTTTGAAAAAAACAAACACTGAGATTATATAGATTCATTCTTTTTTATCTCCTAAGAAAATGCTTTATATTTTTGCCTTAGGATAGCATTAAGTTACTTACTTGGTAGATGTTGTGATTATACTCCACCAATGTGAATATTTTTTCAATTTTTATTGTCAAACTGATATACAGAGAGGTTACAGTTTCATATGTTAGGCATTGGATACATTTCTTATACTGTTACCTCCTCCCTCATTCCCCCCTCCTCCTTCCCCCTTTCCCTCCCCCCCATGAGTTGTTCAGTTGATTTACACCAAACAGTTTTGCAAGTATTGCTTTTGTAGTCGTTTGTCTCTTTATCCTGTGTCTCTCGATTTTGGTATTCCCTTTCACTTTCCTAGTTCTAATACCAGTATACATGGTTTCCAATGTACTCAGATAAGATACAGTGATAGTGCAGGTACAGCCACAGGAAGGGGATACAAGAGGATCATCAACAATAGAAGCTACGGTTTCACATGGCATGTTGAAAGTAATTACAACAGTGATATAATAGTCGTTTCCATAACATGGAGTTCATTTCACTTCTTCATCCTCTGCTGTGACTAGCCTAAACCTGTGCTAATTATTCCCTATGAGGGAGACCATAGAGTCTATGTTTCTTTGGGTCTGGCTCACTTCACTTAGTATAATTTTTTCCAAGTCCTTCCATTTCCTTATGAATGGGGCAATGTCATTCTTTCTGATAGAGGCATAAAATTCCATCATGTATATGTACCACCCAATGTGAATATTTTAAAGACCATCATCATCTATACCTTCTCTCTGGTTCCTAGGTTAGTCCTAGAAATTTTAACAATTTTACTAGCATTACTAAGTAATAATGTAGTTTTATGCAAATAAAAATATTCAGAAAG
This sequence comes from Perognathus longimembris pacificus, assembly GCF_023159225.1. Classification (NCBI taxonomy): domain Eukaryota; kingdom Metazoa; phylum Chordata; class Mammalia; order Rodentia; family Heteromyidae; genus Perognathus; species Perognathus longimembris. The sequence goes on along the minus strand of NC_063164.1, from coordinate 55,078,303 downwards.
AACTTGCTCATTGTGAATATTTTGTTTATAAGCAACTCAAAATGTTTGTAGCTTGGGCTGGGAATATGGCCTAGTGGCAAGAGTGCTTGCTTCATATACATGAAGCTCTGGGTTCGATTTCCCAGCACCACATATAGAAAACGGCCAGAAGTGGTGCTATGGCTCAAGTGGCAGAGTGCTAGCCTTGAGCATAAAGAAGCCAAGGACTTTGTTCAGGCCCTGAATCCAAGCTCCAGGACTGGCCAAAAAAAAAAAAAAAGTTTGTAGCTTGAGCTTTATTTATGGTTCATTAAACCATGCTTCCAAGTTGAAAAATATTCCAAGAAATAGACTTAGTGAGAAAAAAATAGAAAACGATATTAAAGCACTTCTTTAAGGTCATCTCTTAATATTCTGCAACCCATTAGCGTGTAAATGGATTTAGATTGGAAAAAAGATATTTAAAATTAGTATTAGAGATTTTCTGCAAGAAGGTCCCTCATCATACAAATTATTACAGCAATCCAAGGTTAAGAGGCCTACCCCATCCAGGCAAAGGCAAGAGCTAAAACACGGAGGTCACTGGATTACCAGTCCATTGGGTTTTTCTCTATACCAAATAGTCATCCTTGATTAAAGAGTAAAGGAAAATGGACTTATTGGATTATAGTTTTTAGCTTCTGAAAGTTACATGAAGTTCAAGGCTTTGATAAGTTTATTCAAGGGTAGACCTCTCCAGGAAAATGTGAAACAGAAATGCTTATTCACAATAACAACTAACAGCATACCACTGTTCAATAAATCTTTGGCCTTTAGAGGTTTAGTATTTGCATTTTGACCCTGAACATTCATGATTTGCCCTAAGGCAGGAATTTGGTATTTTTTTTCACAACAGCTGTATTTTTCTCTCATTACCTTTGAATATACAATATATCTCCAGAGGATATTACCTGTGAAATCACCATCCCCAAGAGAAGTCCATCTTTAACCAATGGAAATAAATTGAAATGAAGATATTTGAAATAGTATTCCTGTTAGCTTAAGATAATGTTAAAACCTTTTCCTGTATATTTAAAGAAGTATCAGGATCCAAAAAGAAATGCCTCATTTTTTCTGTCACGGAAAGCTAGTATGAATACACATAGTTTGCAAAGATTTGGGGTTTTCTCCCCTTAAATACCAATATTCACTATATTTCATAATGATACTATTGCATCTTGAAATCAATAAAATATTAGGGAACAATTGTACTTAACTTACAAAGGCAAAATATTGAACAATATAGTATACATAAATTTTTAAGTGGAGTGTAATATAGCCATCTAGTACAACAGTAGACTGTATTGCACTCAGTGTGGAAAGGTTTTAGCTTTTCTTAATCATTTAGGTTTTCTGTTTGTTTGATTTTCCTAGATTTTTCACCACTACAAAAATAATCTAGAAGGGCTGGGAATATGGCCTAGTGGTAAGAGTGCTTGCCTCGTATACATGAAGCCCTGGGTTCGATTCCTCAGCACCACATATATATAGAAAATGGCCAGAAGTACACTGTGGCTCAAGTGGCAGAGTGCTAGCCTTCAGCAAAAAGAAGCCAGGGACACTGCTCAGACCCTCAGTCCAAGGCCCAGGACTGGCAAAAAATAAAATAAAATAAATATTTTTTAAAAAGAAGAGTATCATGGGCTTTCCTGCCTGGGCTGGCGACAAACCTTGATCCTCTGATTTCAGCATCCTGAGTAGCTAGAATTCCAAGTGTGAGCCACCAGCACCTGGCTCTTCTCCAAAAAAGAAAGAAAGAAAGAAAGAATCTAGAAGCTTGGTACTAGTGGGTACAGGCCTATAATCTTAGCTACTCAGAAGGCTGAGATGTAAAGATTGAGATTCAAAGCCAGCCTGGGCAGGAAGTCCATGAGACTTTATTGTCGAATTAACCAGCAACAATGTAAGTGTGGCCTTAATGGTAGAGTGCCAGACTTAATGAAAAAGCCAAGCAAGAACTTCAGGTCCTGAATTCACAATATCAATATCAATATCAGCACAGGGAGGAAGGAAGGGAGGGAGGGTGGGAGGAAGGGATGGAAGGAGGGAGGGAAGAAAAAGAAAAGAAAGATGGAGGGAGGAAGGGAGATAGAAGGGAAGGTGGGAGAGAAACGGGGAAGGAGGAAGGGAGAAAGTGCGGAGGGAAGGAAGAAGGGAAGGAGGGAGGGCAAAAGGGTAAAAAAGAAGGAAAGAACAGCAGAAAATAACTCAATAGAAAAAAGCTTATTATCACCCCTGGAAAAAGATAAAATCTTTTGAAATTTTTTGTTTAATTTTTGTTTTTGTGGTGCTGAGGTTTGAACCCAGGGCCTCCTACACATTAGGCAAGTGCAGACATGACCTTCAGAAATATCAACTTTGGAAATTGATCTGCCTAGGAGGAAAAAAAAATGTGTGTTTTCTGAGATTTAAAATCTAATTCCCAATGGATGAGTTTCTAAAGTTTATTAGTATCATAAACATTTATCTATTGAAAAAGAAGCTTAGAGAATAAATTAATGGAACATTTGTTCACTGTTGTAACTCATATAGTTCCATAAAACCTGTCATTTTCGCAATAAAGGTTCTCAGAAAGGATAAGTAAGCAGCGAGCAGCATTGCAGTGGAGACTGGAGTGATCCTGAAAGGCCAGATTATACAACTTCCCTGGAGTCTGTGGCCCACAGACTAAACCTGAAAATCTAGCTCCTTAGGAGGTCACCTGGAAGTACAAGAGAGAGGACTAGTAGTCCAGATAAAGAAATCACCAAGAAAGTATGATATTTTTAGCATAGATGTCCATTTCCAGAACCAAGGTCCCAAGCCCTGCTTTTAGAATAATAATTTTTGAATGTTGACTATATACCATAGACTGTGCTTGCACTATACTGATTGAATACCCTGACCACCTTATGAGAAAAGTACGATCACTGTCATGATTTTATGGGTGGTAAACAACACTACAAATAAAAAATAGTAACTTCTTACTGCTTAGAAAGCCTCCAACCCCAGTATTATAGCTTCTCCCAGGACATAGGACACAGGGACACTGAGAAGTGTTTGGGATTGGGGGAGGAAGGATGTGGCCAGTACTAAAGCAATAGTTCCCAGCCACATTTGTGAGAGCATGAGGAGTGTGGGCACCAGAGGTGGTGAGGTATAAGAAGCTAGTCAGGAGCAGCCTTGGTGCAGCTGTGTTGGAGAAACTAACTGAAGGTCTCCAGTACAGCAGCGATCTGTGGCCAAAGAAACCATAGGCCCTGATGCTTAGGGCAGTCAAAGCCATCAACACTGCCCTTACAAAAAGGATCTACTGGCCAGGCTCACACCTGTGATCTCAGCTATTTCGTGAATAGTTATTCAGCTATTCACTGAGACCTGAAGATCACAGTGCAAACCATCCATGACAGGAAAGTACATGTACCTCTTGGCTCCAATTAGATACCACAAGAAAGAGGAGCTGTTGCTGTAATGGTAGAGCACTAGTCTTGAGCAAACCAAGACACACTCTCTCTCTCTCTCTCTCTCTCTCTCTCTCTCTCTCTCTCTCTCTCTCTCTCTCTCTCTCACACACACACACACACACACACACACACATTATCTGCTTCTGGTAAACATACCTATGGTGGTCATAAAATGTCTTTCCTCAGTGTCTCACTGAGGAATGAATGCTAGTTTGAAAACAATAAAAACAGGTAATGTCTCAAACTTGATTTTTATTTCCTCAGGGTTGTTTAATGGGGAAAAATAGTGGTAAGAATATGTGCCTTCTTTGTGCTCCTTTGTTTTGACTAAAACAGATATCCTTGGTCAAAAATTAATTTTTTACAACATAAATCTTTGATTTTTGAAAATTGCAAATAATATTCAGTATGCCAGGTTCTGTTTCCTTTTGTCTAAAATTCAGATGAGCTTTTAAATTTGGCATGAACTTTCTCAGGCAGGCTTTTTGAGGACAGATGCTGTTTGGCAGACACCACCACACTCCATCAAGCCCCTTTTAAGTCCTTTGTGAGAGCTCTGGTGCTTTACTATTGCACTGCATTTGGACCCATTAACACCTGTGATAATTTCTCATCCATTTCAAATTATATCCACTAAAATCTGGCATATCAGCTACCAGCCTGAGTTATGGTTCAGCTTTAAAAGAAGTGAAACATTCTGAAATCCTTTGCCAAGCATATACTCTGCATTCTTACATTAAGACTTGCATTTCTTTAAACTGCAGAATAGTAGCTAAGAAGGATCTCCCTGTGAAGTAGTTCTCTCTCTACCAGAGGTACCCCACTGAGAAGCTCTTACACTATTTCACACACCAGCCAGCCAGTAGCCTAAACTCTTCATTGGTCATTCATCAGCAGCTCTGCACTAAAGGTACCAGGCCAGGGAAAAAAGAAATAATCCCTCACTGCAAAACCAAGCCTAAGTTAGATTCACTCCTGTTTCCACCAAATGTTGTACATTGTCTCCATATTTTGCTATTTTGCTGAGAAATAATTTACTCAGTGAAGCACTATCTTTCTATCTTCAATTTTTCTGGGAGCAAATGATTAAAATAATGTGCATCTATGTTGAAGAGGAGATGATGGCACTGCACAATATAGATGGACCAGTCATTGGTTTATTTTGCATCCTATGCATTTTTAATGAGCAAATTCCCATTTACAGGAGTTAAATGTTACAGATATTGATTTCAGAGGGATAATATATAATATGAAAATAAAATTTGGTAATATGTGAAGATGTGTAATTCAATATAGCTAGAACCCTGAAAAGTGAATAATAAAGCTATTCCTGTTGAAATATTTCAAAAAACTGAGCCCATTCCCAGAAGTGCATTATAATAAGAGTGAAGCAATGATACATGGTTTACAGTTCTCTAATTCAGAGTTTTAATGTGATATGATGTCAAAAACAAGTTCTTTCTCACCAATATGTAACATCTTATGCACTGATTTAAGGAAAACTATCAAAGAAGCTCTCCAAAGCAGATGTGCTTCTAAGTTTCTTCCAGTCTAAGTCTCAGTTTTAAGCATCTTTTAGTTGTAAAATATTCATGAAAGTTATAGGAAGACATCTGGTTTAGATCCCAGTTTGTCTTTGAATTTTCTCACAAAATAAAAGTGTATTTAATCATATTTCCAGAAATTGAACCATCATCTAGTGTGTTTGTGTTCCAGGGATAACTGGTTACACTTAGTGGGTGTTCCTACAAGTCAGACACTCACTCTCTCAGTACTCTCCCAATCCGTGAAATCAAGGGTCATGCTATTCCCATTTTACAGGAGGCAAAAATTTCTCCATAGATTATAGCAATTTGTCAGATGTCAAACAGCATAGTGATGTTGTGATGAAGGTTTCAAATTCATTGATCAAAAGTGATGTCGCATGAGATGGACCAAACTGAAAGATACAAATGGTGCATGTTTTCTCTCCAATGCAGAAGCTAGATATAAAATACACTAGGACATGATAAATTATGAGGGATTCTAAGCACTCACACACAGTGAGACCAAAGGAGGATACTCTTCTGAGAAAAACACAAAGGCAAATGCCCATGTGCATCTGATCATAAAAAATAACATTTATTAAAATGAACTCCAGGAAAAGGAAATAGAAAGTTTTGTTGTTGTTATTTTTGTTTTCTTTTCTTTTTGTCTTTTTTTTTAATTTATTGGTCCAAAGACAGAGGGCAAGGAGGGGGCATAGAAACTGAGGGATAAAGAGTGAACAAATTCAACAGTGGTACTCACTAGACACTATGCTGAAAATGAACTCCCCAACTTCTGTGGGAACAGGGGGGAAAGCTAGGAGAGGGCAAAGGAAGGGGTGACAGTGTCCAAAAAGAAATATACTCATTTGTATAACTATAATCCCTCTGTACATCACCTTTATAATAACAATTTTTAGAAAGTATTGTTCTGACCACTGAACGACCTTTCCTAGACACCCAGAAGGTACTCAGAAGGCTGGAGAAGGATTACTGGTTTTCAGAAACAATCCTTTATTGGATTTTTGAAACCCTGACACATAAAAAAGTGACCCAGGGGAACCTGCTCTCGAAAAATTTATGTTTTGTTGTTTTTTTTTCTTCATCTGTTGGTACTGATTGATTAAAATTATCTTGAGGCAAATGCAGGAATATTTGAGCATTGCTAAAAGAAGCCTGTGCTTTAGAACAGATGACATCTGCTGCCTGAACACAAGTCATCTTAATATGACACTAAATGATGCTACAGAGACCACAGAGCTTTCGTAGGAAAGCAGAAACTCTCGGTCACTTTCCTGTAAGTGACATCCATCCCTTTATGGGAAGCTGAGCTAAATCTAGAATGCTTGCTTGTAACTGATTGCAAGGGCAGATCATTCTAAAGAGATATTCAGAAATGAAGGACCAGGGGAAATGGAATTAGAATTACAGAAATACAGTGAAACCTCCCACTGAACTTCACTGAAGAAGTCCTGCTGTCCCTACAAAAGCAAATAAACCTTTGCCTTTCTTTCCTACTCTGAGATGATAACTCACATGAAAAGTAGTTATTCATGGAAACTGGGAGTTTCTTCCCATCCTGAAAGAAACGATGACAGCCTGTCAAAATATTTAAAGCATGATGATTGGTGGGTTTTATTTTTAACAACTTTGTCATGAAATAATGCTTGCTTTCTGAATAGCACTCAAATAATATGATAATACGCAAAGGATAAAATGAAAATGAGACACCACCAACACTCTCTCCAGGTAACCTAGTATCCCTCCCTCTTCTGGGACGTTAGAACCACAAACACATATTTATATAAATATACACACAGTACTCTCTAACCTACTTTAAATAGATACAAATGCATCATTTATATTAAAGACTTGGCTTCTCAAAACGTTGAAAAGTTAAGCCATCTGGAAAAACTTCAGACAGATATAGGAGCCCACTTGGGACATTTACAGAAAATCTGATATCAAATTAGTTGGTTTGTTTCTAAATAAATGAACATGAAATGAGAACATAACCTGAGACACAGACAAACAGACCACCTGAATAACCTGGAGTCTGATACGTAGTCACAATAAGCTGAACCCAGACAACTCATACTGGCTTGAGTTGTGACTCACTGAATTTTAGGGTGGTTTGTTACCCATTATCATTGTTAAAATAGCTGATTTACTGTCATTTTAACTGGTCCAAAGGGAAACTCTCCTCTGCTTTAATCCCCAAAGAGCTCTTCTTTTGCAATATATTAAGATGTTCATCATTTTGGGGAATATGGGGGAGCATGATACAGGCATGCTTTTGTTGTTGTCAAGGCAAGACTTGGGAGCTTTAAAAGAATCAAGGCACTATTGTTGGGCTAGTTATATATTTGATGAATGAGGCTAACCTCATAAAATTAAGCTGTTCAAGTTAAAAAGCCAGAGTTAACTCTTTATGCCTCTGATTCACACTAGCTGTATTTCAAAGGTTTAATAGTTGTATGTGACTGAAGATAGGTGGGGTTGGGATCATAAATTTGTGTACCTCTTTGAGAAGGAGAATAGTTCAAAAGACAAGACCATTACCAATGTGAGGTCACCATGAACAAATTACCATAATGATGATGACGTTGAGAGGGATTCTCTCAGAGCTTAGTCTTAAATCCCGGCCCCAAAAGTTTCTCCACAACTTCCATATGCCATTTGTGACATTTTTGCTATTCCCTCTATCTTCAATAAAGCAGATCCTATAGCAGCTACTGACATTTTGTTCTTACACTTCAAGACCATAGTTATGGTGGTATAGGGTATGCCAAACTGGAAAACAACACCTATCACTGACTTTCTATCTTCATGGCCTTTAATCACTTTTGGTTTCATGTTCCAATCAGTCATATGGTGTAGACTTCTACTCGCAATATGAATAGTGAAATTTTTCATACCTAGGGCCTATGATGAACAAAGCAACATGATATTAAGTTGAATGAAGGAGAAAATGATGCAATCTAGACAATGTAAGATGTATGGGACTGCTTGCAGCATCATATAGCAGGTTAATTTCAGCAAACATTTATTTATTAGCAGGATTATACACTAAAATGACAATTAAAGTATAATATAGTAAAAAGAAAGGTTCTTGCGACTCACACCTAGCTAATGAGATCTGAGGATGAAGGCTCAACATCAGCCTGACCAGTAATGTCCATGAGACTCTTATCTCCAGTGGATCAGCAATAAACCATAAATAGAGGTATGCCTCAAGTGCTCTAGCTTTGAGCATTAAAAAAGTTAAGCGATAGCATTGAGGCCCTAAATTCAAGCCCCATTACTGGTACTGTCTATCTATCTATCTATCTATCTATCTATCTATCTATCTATCTATCTATCTGTAATTATCTATCTTAGAGTAAATATATAAATCAGTCATTTATTTCCATTATCTAGTACTAGGCATGTGTGCTACATAAAACTATGACATTATTAGATGTTAGGAATTTTTCAGTTCTGTTTTGTTTTGATTATGGAACCCAGTTGAATATGTGGCTTGTTGATCTAAAACTCTCTTTTTATAGCACATTACTGCATTTTCCAACCCAGTTCATAAAAATGTCATGCACTTAAGCCTTGTTCTTCTCCCTTGTTCTCTTGGGAATGTTGGTTTTGCAGTCATCCTGCATCATGCTCTGAGAAAGCCTAAATGGCCTGTGAAGAGACATATGGCAAGGAAAAGAGCCTCCAAGCCCACAGCTCAGCTCAGCTCCCAGCCAACTCCCCAGCTACAGAGAGTACAGGCTTTCTGGCCATGACAGCATGCCTTCCTCAAAGTAGATTCCACATTCCCCAAAAGCACCCAAGCAGATGGTGTGGAGAACTGCGATAAACTACCCTATTGAGCTCTGCCCAAATTGCAGAGTCACAAGCCAGATAAATGTTCATTGCTATTTAAACCACTAGGTTTTGAGGTAGTTTATGTATACCCATACCAATAGTTCATGTTACAGATAGGCCTGTGCTGCCATTAACATGCTCAGTACTAGAAAACAGCATTAATTTTCTCCTACTATCCCATACCTTAGAAGTTTAACATGTGTCTGAGCTAAAAATCAAGATACAGGCAAAGCAAAATGTCCTTCTGCCATTTCTACAAGAAAATCCCTTTTCACTTTTTGAGCTCCTAGAGACAGCTCACATTCCTTGGTTTGCATGCTTCTGTGTCTATCTTTAAACTTACCAACGCCTAACACATCATAGCAATCAGTCCTTCATTTGCAGCATCACTCTAGGCCTTGCTTCCACCACTCGCTTCTACTGTAATATATCCAATTAAATAGGAACCATCTAGAAATCCCAGAAATTCTGCCTTTTAAGCACATCTGCTTAGTAACTATCATTCCCACTACAACTGTAAATCTCTCTTGCCATTTGATATAACACAGCCACTGATTCAAGGGTCCAGAATGAGAATATGTTTGGGGGACTTCTATTCTGCTACCACAACTAGTAAAGGCAAAAACGAATGGAATCTGCATTAGAGTTACAAACTAGCAACTCAACTGGTTCATGGCATGTAGAAATGACCCATACTAATGACTAATTAATATCCCACTCATTGAGATATAAGTGAAAATATTTTGATCATTAACATCCTTTAGTCATTCCAGGAATTCTGAGGGAAGAGAGAATGACTTGCATTGTTCAGAATCACCTCTAGTTTTATATTTCTATCTCTCCTAAATAGGTTAAGTTTTTGGATTCCTCACCATCCTACACCTAGTATTTCTACTGTGTTGTACATCTCACTTAGATGGAATATTCTCTCTTTTCCTTGATTGTCACAAAATGAAACACAAAAATTTAATAATTATCATAAGCCAAATGCCAGATTTTTACAAAATGAAAGTTAGAGAGAAGGGATATACACCTAGCAAGAGAATCTTAAAGCTGCCTGTTACACATTCAGGTCACATGCCAGTTCTACTAAGGCAGGTCAGCATCCCCATAAGGCTCCTGATCTCTTCTGGAGCAAAATGAAAGACAAATGGAATCTTCCTAAGGTTTCCTGCAGGAGGAAGCTGCCTCCAGCCCTGGCCCCGAGCTCAGCTGCAGCCTTCCCCCTTAAATTCAGGGAGTTCATTGCTGTGCTTCATCTCACTTCTCTCCTTCCCCGAACAGTGCCTGCAAGAGGAAGAGATGTTTGTTACCAGATGCATCAGCATAAATAATGCAACAACTTCCTTTTATACCTCCAAGAAGGCATATAAGGTTATCTTCTTCTACCTTCTTTAAGAATGTATCTTCCCTTCCACTAATTTATATGAACCTAACAAAAAGTATTTACTTGATTTGGGCATTTGGATACTCTTATCAATTCTAGGGTGTGGGGAATTTGGGATTATTTTTTTCTCTCCTCTTCTCCTCAGGCCCTGATGTGACTCAGAGACCAAAATGCAGTCAGGGAAAGAAACTGAGCAGTCTACTAATCAATAGTGTAGAGTACCTGGTGTTGTGTGGGAGAGGAATAAAAGCAGGCGGCCTTGCCAGGAGCTGTTCTTGGCCCAGAGCAGCAAGGCGCCATAGGCAGGAAGGATAACAAACTCAGATGTAATCCAGGATCTACAGAAGTACTTCAGAGTTTCCAAACAAAATTAAAGACTAATAAGTAGATTACACATTCTGAGCCCTGGGCCCTGTGGACTTTGGTTGAATTTTGGATGAAGTGAGAAAGGGAAGGAAGGAAGAGTGGGTAGGAGGAAAAGCAAATCTTTCATAACAATCATCACAGAGGTGGCGAAAGTCCCAATTCTAACAACGTCTGTGAGCCTAAGAAATAATGAAAAAATTGTGTCATTTTTGTTTAGGAAGACATACAGAGCTTTGATGGGAATTATTAATGGGTAGAATTATGAATAATTTGGACATTTTAGAAAGCCTATCTACCCAAGAGTCATGAAAGACACATGGATAGCTTCACATCAGGAAGCTACATGGAACAGCAAGAAGCCACACACGGTGTGGTGATAAGTGGTTTCCCATAGCATAGAAACTTATTTAATCCTGTCAGCAAAAAGTAGGTATATTTCTCTCATTTCCAAGACTAGCACGTCTGGCTATGGAGTTCATCAGGATTGGGCTGAAGGCCTATATTCTAGGGTCCTGTTATTTTGTGGGTGAAATATATTTTGTGGGTGAAATGAAATAATTATAGCTACCACTTCTCATCATAAAGATTAAATAAGGTGATATGCAACAACCAACCACCTATCAAGACACAAGGTACATGTTTTCCATCCTGAGAAATTAAGCCTGCAAGTCAAGTACTCAAGAGCATTTCTTATTAGAGTAGAAGAATTTCAGTGCTTTTAAATAAAATAAAATATAGAATAGTTTACCCTAGGTGTAAATGATAGACTTACTTTTCAGGCAAAAATAGCTTTACTTACTAGCACTCTTTAAGCAATACAATTAATAAGCCAATAAAAAAAATTAAACAGTATAGCAAAGAAAAAAGAACACCTGAAGAATTTTAAATATTTTAGCTCACTTACTGTATATGATTCAAGAGCCCAGACTCATGAAAAGATACAGAAACTTCTCATTAGAAGTAAGCTTAGAGAACACCTAATTTAAAAGTTCTTATTTTACAGATGTCCCTGGTTATGTCCCAAAGTTCTACCTGGGATGGAGAAATTCTCAAAGTGTCTTGGGTGGACAACAAATCCAGCTCTGAGGCACTAGATCCAAAGTGAAATGCACAATACCTAATGCAAGGCAGCTGGAAATTCCATGGGCACACTCCTCCATTTTCCTTTTGTTTCAAAACCTGGGGATATTCTTACTGAGATGTTGGTCTGTCTGGGATGCTCATCCTTGATTCTTCTCTTCCTTTTTGCTACAACTCATCAAATCAGCCATCAGGCCCTGTCAAATCGACCTTACAAATATGTTCCTCTGGTCCAAGACACTATCATCTTTAATCTAAGTTGAGTGGATAACTTTGTGCTGGTCTCACTTTCCTCTTGTCTCTTGTAACAGCACTGGTCTTCCAACAACTGATCAGTTTGGTGGACCTGTGTAAAGCCTTCCATGGTTTCCCACTACATTTAGAATATTATACAAATGCTCTATATGACCTGGCTGCCGTCTTCCTTATTAAGCTCAAGTCATTAATCTTCAGCTTGGTGCCATATTCCAGCCATACTGACCTTTCTTGAACCCTCCAGTTCATTCCTATGTAGGGCATTAATCTTGTTTTTCTTCTGCTTTAAATACTCTATCATCCTACATAGAATTATCTGTTATCAGTAATCTCTCCACTTTCATGTTGTCTCCTCAAGAGTGATTTCACCAGCCAGCCAGTCTAAACAAGGCCCCTTGTCACAGTCTATCAAACTACTCTGTTTCCTTTTCATTGTAGCTTCTGGCATCTTTATGTTTTATTTACCTTTTGGTTTATTATTGTAATCCCAGCACCTGTATAGGTATATAACAATAACAGATGTTCAATAAATATATGTATAATGAACAAATGAATGAATGACAGTACAGATAACAAATGTGGCGCATGAAGCTCTTCTGAGTCATTGACAGGGCTTAGAAATCAACAAGTGTATATAAGAAAAGGAACTGGAGCACCAAATGCTATTTTAATTTTAAGGCTAAAGTGAAACTTCTCGATATATTTTTCCTAAATTTAAAGTTGCTCTTGTAATTTTAACTGGCAAATATTTCCTCAGCACTCGTTCTAGAGAAGTATTTTAAGTCTTGTAAATAAACCTGAAAATTAAAAAAGTTCTGCCATTCCTTGGATCTATAGTGTAAAATGTATTGGCTTTACTGCCTTCTGTTTATTTTTATACTTTTGGCTTTCACTCTTGATTTCCCTAAGCATTTAAGAAGTCTATTTTTCAGGATACTTATGTTGCTCAGTTATGGGCTGATTTATAAACTTTAAGGCCAAACTTTTGATAAGAGGGCAGAGAGATAAGAAACAGTGGTCAAGGAAAGAGGATACCAAACTTACATTTGCCTCCTTGATATGAACTATTTGTATTTTTCAAGAGTGTCTCTAACTATGCTGCAGGATGAAATAAGAAGATCCATGCCAGGTGGTTTCCCAAGTGCGTACCTGAATGTGATTAGTATTGGATGAACAAGTGTTTTTGTAATCTGTAGATGCCTCATTCTTAACTAGGCTAGACTAAATTTCTAGCAAATTTGATTACTCGGTGCTTACTCAGAAGATCTTGGATGTGGAACAAAGCTCTTTTTCCTCCTGTGGATTCTAGGTGAGGGAATAGGTTATTTGCATTTCAAATTCTGGGGGAAAAATGTTGCTTTCTGTCCTGTTGGAGGTGATTCCATCTCTTATAGGAGAGATTAGGAAAATCATGTTTGAAGTTAAATTTGTTTAACTAGTTGTAATAATTCATTTCCTTGCTAGCAAGAGAAAAGAAGCTCAAGGGATAAAATCAGGGATCATTTTGAAAAAAGACCGTCCTTATGAGAATAATAAACAAGTGATCATTGGAGGAGACAGTACCATGATTATTTGCAAGGTATACATATGGCAACTACTATTTGTTTGAGCAGGAGAGATAAATGAGCATACATACTTGAGTGACAATGCTTAGCTAGTAGAAAACTCAGGATCCATTTGCAAATTCATGTTCATTTCTAAAATTTAGTACCAAATGGCTTCATAGATTACTAAACTTACTACTGAACTGGTTCTCTGATATTTATGTACCAGTAAACTTTTTCATATATGAATTTAACTTAAATGTAAAATAAAAGTGTTAATGTTTCCTTGGAAGGGAGGCTACTTAAAACAGGAGATAAAAATGAGTTCCAGCCGGGCGCCAGTGGCTCAGGCCTGTAACACAAGCTAAGCAGGAGGCTGAGATCCGAGGATCACACTTCAAAGCCAGCCCAGGCAGGAAAGTTCCTGAGACTCTTACTTCTGATTAGCATCTGGCTCTGTGGCTCAAATGGTAGAGTTCTAGCCTTGACCTGAATTGCTCAGGGACAGCCCCAGGCCCAGAGTTCAAGTCCCACGACTGATAAAAACAACAAACAAACAAAAAGAGTTCCAATTATTACATTTAATTACTGTCATAAAATGTGTGAAATATTTTAGCATATCTACAAACCACTTGGGTTAGCATGTTTGTTCCTCTGTATTTCGTATGTCTTCTAAGTGCATATGTATATATTTTACCTAGCTGAATATGAACTCCTTTTGAACTTCGCAATATGCCTATTTAAATTGCTTTCCTTTGTTATCACACACACAGGTACAATCATTTATTTGCTACAAATGTTTTATCAGGTGCTTTTTAAGTTTGATCGTTATGTTTTCTGGGCTGGCATCAAACTCTTGAATTCTACTCATTATTCTGTGGCAGCCATCTGAGTAGCTGGAACGATCCTCTTATTCAACCACACTCAGCTCCTGCCATAATTCAATAGTTCCACTATTATTTTAAATGTGTTTATAAAAATAATATTATATATAAATATTTTACAGGTCATACTTTTTCCCTCTGTTCCTGCAGTTTCTTTCCTTAGAATAAACATACAAAGTTACAGGAACATGTTTATGATTCTGAACAAATTTTTATAGATCTTGATATATTGTCCTAACTTACTTTTCAAAGACAAAACAATTAACCTTTTCTCCAGCCAAATGTAAAGATGCCAGAATCAGCTCAATCTCTACAGCTAACCTGCATATATCCATCTATCCCTCTGCAACTTAACAGGTTAAAGGACACCATTTTTCCTGTGGTTGTATCCTCATTTCTGTGATTGCTACAAAGATAATTTTAACAAGATAACAGAATAATCATATTTCTCTTTTTGTATGGCGTGTTACAGTTTTATTAAATGAAATGTGTTTGATGAAGAATGAGATGGTCTCCAGTTGATGAAGGCACACGTGTGAAAAGGGAAAGGGTTGTTTTATTTGAGATATAAAGTGCATAGATGAGATTGCAAAAGGCAGGAATCTATGAGAAATCAACTTCTTCTGTAAGACTGAAAGATTATTTCCTCCCAAGAGCTGCATCAGTTGGAGACCAATAGTCGTTAAATTAGATTTATCCAAGTTACTTCAGAAGGAAATAATAGTAAATTTGTGTTCTCGCTTCCTTGTGAATCATAAGACAAATTTCTCCTTTCTCCTCTAGGGCAAAGGTAACATAAGAATATGCTAGAGTTTCTCTACACATATGGAATGTATTCTTGATAAACTTCTTTAGAATGTCAATATTAGTTTTTGCAATCAATATTCTTCAGTATAGGAAAGAAAAGTAATATCTTCTTGACCCATCACTAAGTTCATGGCTGAGTTTCCTGTAACAAAAGACAAATGAATCACAGAAGGGCATAAAAACCCATGTGATTTGTTTCAGGTGACATGGAAGATTTCCAAAATGAATACTCTAAGAAATGACGAAAGTAGGCCTGTTTTTGGACAGTTCTGTAAAAATATGGTTAAAGAACAGATGGTAAGGCCTAGGGGTACTACATGTGTAGACAGCGATTCAGCAAGGCCTGCTTGCTCAGGTGATTCCGGAATCCCTGTGTAGCATTCCTTCCTTCAATGGGAAAAGTCAGATTCTTTCCTATGAGGATCTTCCAAGGAGGAGAGAGGTCAGAGAGTGACCTTCTGAGGATTTATGGTTAGCTTCAGGAGAGAAGAGTGACTGATTAGCTTCAGAGAGAACTTTCTGATTAGGGCTAAGGTGCCATATTTGAGAAGAACATGTTCTGAATCCCATCAGAAGTTAATCAGTAATTCCAGTTTATAATTTAATTGTCTATACTAATTTAGATACTTGATAAATGCCATCTCATCCCACCAACAGATTATCAACATATGAAACAATCTAAAGGATATAAGCCTTTCTAGAAATCAAAGCCAGGGCTGGGAATATGGATAGTGGCAAGAGCGCTTGCCTCATATACATGAAGCCCTGGGTTCGATTCCCCAGCACCACATATATAGAAAATGGCCAGAAGTGGTGCTGTCGCTCAAGTGGTAGAGTGCTAGCCTTGAGCAGGGAGAAGCCAAGGACAGTGCGCAGGCCCTGAGTCCAAGGCCCAGGACTGGCCACAAAAAAAAAAAAAAAAAAAAAAATCAAAGCCAAGGAAATTTGTGCCAGATTCAATTTGACTACCAAAGAACATTATCACTACTATTCAAAGAGAGTTAGAAATTATCCTAAGTTCCTTGACTATAAATTATTTGTATTTTATGCTTTGCGTGTTTTATATAAATAACATGCAACTAAGTTTTTTACATTACCTATTAATTTTATCAAATAATACAATCCTTGATCTGCAAAATTATTTGATGAATGTGCTTTTGATATGCTGTAACAGTGATGAAAAATACTAAGCCAGGCACTTGTAATCCTAGGTGTTCAGAAGCTATTCAATCAGAAGACTGAAGTTCAAAGCCAGCCATAGCAAAAAACTAAATTTAGAAAATACTCTGTTCATAGAATAAGCTAGCAAAATCCTGGGCTAGTAGCATGATTCAGTGGTAAAGAGCCAGTCAACAGAGCAAGTTAAGTAAGCACAAGAATAAGTTCAAACCTACAACAAAAAATATATATATTAATGACTAGAAGCACTAGAAGCATTGAAGTTTTCATAATATAACAAATCTGTAGAAAATAGAGTATCATGTCTGTTGTCACCATTGTTGTTATGGGAGAATCTACATCCTCAAATTAAACTTACAGAGAGCAAAATGATTGTTTACCAGCCATAAGTGCTTTGTTGGACAGGCCTTGTTGCATTTCTCAGAGTTGTAAGTGAAGCAGATAAGGACATGTGTTAAAAGTGTGGCTTTGTGGCAGTTTCTGTAACCATAAGCCACCACTGCTCTTGGGCAAAGTGAGTTGCATTTTCAATTTGTGTTTTCGCAGTGATGTACTTATCAAACTGATATTCATGATCAAAAACAAAAATGATATGCTGTGTGTAAACGCTAACACCCTATACTGTGATTTCTGTGAGTCATATATTGTGGTTCTTGTTCTTAATAATACAATACTGGAGATAGAGCAGGATCAAACTATGTTTACCAAAGAATATTTATTTTATTTCTATTACTTTCTATTACATTGTCTCTAATGTTGGCTTGATTATTAATTAGCTTATTTGGTCTTTTTGATGAGTTTGTTCTGAAGATATGAGCTGAAACCTCTGGAAGGAAGTTAAACTTTCAATCTGAACATTCTACCTACCTCATGCCAAATATCCAGACACTGGAAATGGTTTTCTTTGTATTCACATGTTCAGAAATGGTTACTCAAATCAACCTGTCAATAAACACTACCTGCATTAAAATAAAAGGACCATATAACCTGGGAGGCTTCTGTGAAGTGAACCTTAGTTGAGGAGTTCAATGAAAGGAAGTCTAGAAAGAGCTGCACAGAAAACAAGGGAGGATTCTTCACATAAGACCTATGACAGTCCTCTCATTCCCTCACTCAATAATTCATTCTTAAGTGGTGTGATGCTGTTGAGACCAGACTTTAGAGTTTGGCATGACTTACTTTCTTTCAAGAAAATAATTCTCTTGTTACACATATATGCTTTAGGCAATCACTGATGAATTTTGGATTTGATTAATTTTTGACTAGATATATGACATGGAGCTTTCTTATAGGCAAGTTCATCACTTTTGTGTAATAAGAATTCAGTTTGTAATACTATGTCATTTTACTTATGATTTGTTTATTTTGCAGTGAAGGAAACCAGGGCACGTTAGTGTTTTACCACTAAACTATACCACACCCCAACATACTAGTCTCCAAATTACCATAGGGGAAAAGTACAAAGAATACACCACTTGGAGGTTGTATTGAAAATTCAACATGAGCCATTCTAGAGAACTGTTTTACAGTTTTATTGTATATTATGTTATTTTGTTATTTATCTCTCATTCTTTCTCCTTACCTTTCTTCCTCTCTCCCTCTCCTGCCTTTCCCCTTTCTGTTTTGTTTTGTTTCATGTCTCTCTTTCATCTCACCCATAAAATGTCAGTTGGGTGTTATTCATCATGTATACTCTTGTTACAGATAATTTGGTTTATGTGCCACAAAAAATATAGTTACAGACAATTTATTTAATGCAGCCAAGAAGTTTTGGTATCATATCATAGCTCATAGTTGGAGCAACAGGAGTTAAGACCAACAGGAAAAAAAAAATACCAGAGAAGTTAGAGATTGTAGAAATTTCTCTCTTTGCCTTTGATCATTTCCTGTTGAAGAATACCCTCACCTGTCTAGACAGGTGAGGGTAGAAATAGAAAATAACAGAATAATGAAGGGTTATTTTACTTGTGATAGAATAACATGTATATATTAAGAGATATAGATCAGGGAGCCAACCATACTGAAGCACACCTGTAATCTTAGCTACTGGGAGGTGAAAAAAATAGAAGGATCATAGTCTGAAGGCTGCCTGGAAATAGCAGAGGATCCTATCTAAAAAACCAAAGATATCTTGACCATGACTCAAGAGATAGAGTGCTTGTCTAACATGTATGAGGCCCTTGGTTTAAACCCCATTCTCCCAGAAAGAAAGAGAGTAAGACAGACAGAGAAAAGCACACTGTCATGGGTGTGTTTTCTGGATATGAAACCTAAGGGCATAAGAGCTTAAGCAGCAGCTACTAACCTATAGGAAAAGGAGACCTGAAAATGAGGGACGGAAGAGAAAATTGAAGAAAGATGTATAAAATGACAAAGTTTAAAAGTAAGCAAAACCACAAACAAAATCGCAGTAATGCCACCAGCACAACAACGTTCATCGCAGCACAATTTGTCATAGAGAGAATCTGGAACCAACCCAGATGCCCCTCAGTAGACGAATGGATCAGGAAAATGTGGTACATATACACAATGGAATTTTATGCCTCTATCAGAAAGAATGACATTGTCCCTCCCATTTGTAAGGAAATGGAAGGACTTGGAAAAAGTTATACTAAGTGAAGTGAGCCAGACCCAAAGAAACATGGACTCTATGGTCTCCCTTATTGGGAATAATTAGCACAGGTTTAGGCAAGTCATAGCAGAGCATCACAAGGCCCAATAGCTATACCCTTATGAACACATAAGATGATGCTAAGTGAAATGAACTCCATGTTTTGGAAACAATTGTTATATCACAGTTGTAACTACTTTCAATGTCCTATGTGTATCTGTAGCTTCTATTATTGATGATGTTCTTGTATCACATTCCTGTGGTTGTACCTACACTATCTTTGTAATCTTATCTGAGTATATTGGAAACCGTGTTTACTGGTATTGGAAGTAGGAAATTCAAAGGGAAATACCAAATTTGAGAGACACAGGGTAAAAAAAAAAAAAGACAAACAACTACAAAAGCAATACTTGCAAAACTGTTTGGTGTAAGTGAACTGAACACCTCAGGGGGGGAAAGGGAAAGGGGGAGGAAGGAGGGGGGTATGAGGGACAAGGTAACAAACAGTACAAGAAATGTATCCAATGCCTAATGTATGAAACTGTAACCTCTCTGTACATCAGTTTGATAATAAAAATTTGGAAAAAAATAAATAAATAAAAATAAAAGTAAGCAAAAACAAACTCAGAAGAGAGAAATCAAGGTAAATTGACAGAGTCTAACTGAGGCTGACTCATCTCAAAGTCTCACAGCTAGAGCCAATGGCTCCCAGCATACACTAGCCATCAGGCAAACCCAGTCTTATGGAAAGTAGACTTCTGACCTCTTCAAAAATACACCATTTGTTCCCCATCTTTCTCTGATAATTGGCCTTGACTTTTCCATTCACTTTCATTCTTTTATTTCCAAAATGAGATTACCCTGGGCCATATTTTCTCAGTTGCTTTGATTCTAAAGGAATCTCTATTGTATAAAGAATATAATGGGGCCAGCTAATTAGTCTTCTAAAATGTTAATTGCAGGACCAGTTCTTGTTTACTTGGAAACTTTATATAATGATCAGAGGCTCTGATGCAGGCTAAGTCTAAATGAACTGTAATGTAAATATAAATTCAATTGCACAGATACACTAAAGTTAATGAAGCCATGTAATATATTACATGTAATATATTAATATATCACTACTTCTTTCTTCTTTTGATGGGTAGTAAGAGAATTATAATTTTGAAAAATATCTGACTCCTCAAACAAAGTAAAGTAGCTAAAATCTCCCAAAGAGAAAGACTTCAGTGTCTTTGACCTGACAATGACCACCTTTTCAACTTTCCAGATGTACTGAATTTCTAGCAAATATCAGATATTCCAAAATCCTCATCCTTTTAATTACCTTCTAATTAACTTCCTATGTCTTATAATGAGGATTCAATTTTTTAATAATCATACAGAGTTCATGACTCCCACATATCCTTAGTATCATGAAAGCCAGAATTTTACATAATAATTGGTTACTTAAAATGCATTAGGAGGGTAAAGGAGCCATAAGCTGATGGCTTTGAATTAGTATGGTCTTTGAAAAGACTTTTATTCCACTGCCTTGGGACTCATATACTTTAGGACAGAGATAGTAGAATTGAACAAAACACAGAAATAGTGAACAATGGAATTCTTAAGTAACACACATTTTATTGGAAAAAGAAACAACAAAATTGAATTGTTCCAAGAAGATTCATTGTATTCATAAGCTACTTTGTCGAATAGCAACTCTTTTGTACTTAAAGATAATAAAAAAAATCCTTCCTTCTATTTACTTCTATCTTCAGTAAATACCACTGTCTCCTCAGTGGCAAAACACAAAATGTAAAGGTTTTTTTTCTTTTCATTTTTAAGAGGGAAATGTTTAGTACTCAGATGATCCTTGCAAATCTTTTCTGCATCAAATTATCACACTGAACCCCATAAACAAGTACAACTAAAATAGCAGTTTTTTTTAATGCAAAGAGAAAAGAATATACAATTGTGAGTGTGTCCAATTTTTTTTACTGAAATCTAAATTTTTAAGAATCTAGTCTGAAATTGTCCAAAATATCAGCTTTCTGTGAATCTAGTCTTGCAGTCTTCTGCAGAATACCACTTAGCTGTTATCACCATTCTGTATTTGGGGATGACCTGATTAAAAGTTGTGATGAATTTCGCTTTTAAACTTTACAGCAAATGTAGTTTATAATGTAAATGAAAGAATGTTATAACTAATGAAATATAACACATGTATGAACCACCTAAAAAACTTCCTACATAACCTACCAATATTTTACATAGGAAATAATCTTAGAGTTGGCAGTTACTGATGCAATCTCCTTGCTTAGTAGTTGTAAAAGCTAAAGGATAAGACTATAGTACTGGCCCAAAAGCTGAGAGCAGTAGTTTTTCTCTCATTAAATTCAATATTTTTTTTTAATTCTGTCTTCAATAACTGGAATTTATAAAAACATCAACATTTTTTGGTTTCTTTTAATATTTAATTTTAAATGATTACCATTTTAGATTACTACTACCAGTCTATATTTATTTGGAACTTCACTTCATTTGGCCTCATTTACTGAGACTGGCTTATGTTCACAAATCTGTTTGCTCTGAAGATAAAGCTTAATGATATTGTTGACTTTGTCCTATAAATTATACTTCAGTGAAATATTGAGAGATATTTTTCACATTTCAAACATCTAAGTGATAAAAGTCCAGCCAGTTACCTGGAGATAATATTTCAAAGTATAATATCTCACCCCACATCAATGAAGAGATTCTCCGTACCTTTTTTCTTCATTCAGCTCAGTCATGTCAGTTACCTGGAGATAATATTTCAAAGTATAATATCTCACCCCACATCAATAAAGAGATTCTCCGTACCTTTTTTCTTCATTCAGCTCAATCATGTCTAGTTGCACAATACTTTATTTGACCACTGAATTATTTTAGGGGCTGAAATGTAGGAGATTAATGTGATAGTCACTGATATTATATGTCAAGACTTACTCGAAAGCTCAAATCCAAGCCAAAGTGGAGAGATTTAGAACCCTGAATGGAACACCTCAAGCAAATGGCAAATAAACCAACATCAAACAAAAAAAAATAATCTAAATAACTAAAGAGCAGCCCCTCTATCTCTCAGACAAATTACCATCATGTCACAACTCAGAAGCCATGATTTTTACTCTTACTATTACAAGATTCATCACTTATCAGAAAAACTTGAGTTGAGAAAGCTCTGCAATAATGATCCTTAAACTTTTGATCTCTGAGCTCATTATATTCAGAATTTTTAAGGACTCAAACAGTAGTTTTACTATGTGAATTATGTTTATCGATATTTATAATATTAGCAATAAAAATGGAAGAAATTGAACACATTTTAATAAACTTTAAGAGATTATTAACTAATTTATATTGAAAATAAATAACATATTTTATAAGAATAAAACACATTTTTCAAAACAAATTAACAAAAATAAAACTTTTATTATATCTTTGTAAATCTCTTCAATAGCTGGACCACTAGAAGACTATTGAATTCCCATAACCACTTTTGCAACCAATCATGGTGATCCATTATTTCAGCTGAAGTATAACAAGAAATGCAGGCCTTAAAGAGATGGTACTTCAATAACACAGGATACTAAGGACTTCCTAACATAGTATTAGAGATATACTAGGGTCCAAAACCACACAATGAAAATTACTGTCACAGTAAAATTCTATTCCAATTAGTAATTGCAAAACATGCCACTAATAAATCCCAATATCGTTGCTCAAAAGTGAGAGGGAGAAGTGTTTGCCCAGGAGACAGAGAGACCTACCAAGCCAAGCTCTGACTTGTCAGAGGTACTTTAGTCTACAAGTTTTCTGTATATTCTTGTGTTCTGTCCTTAGGCTTTAAAATACCTTCCTTCTAGGAACCTTTAAAATGGGAGGAAAATAATCCATTCAAAGCTATATATGAATTGCTATATTTCTACCCATAAAAAGCCTATGAAACCTGATAGGTTTCTCTACCTTTGTTCCAGGTCTAAAACACTACAGCACATTGCAACCAGGCACATTGCTAGATTCTCTTATCCCCTTGCCAGAGAAAACTTGATCTTTTATATGGTCCTGTACGTGCCTATATGAGTGTTTGCTCTACATACTTACATACTTTTGCAATTCTTTTTTCTAAAGGATAAATTTCTCTGGAATTCTTGAACTAATCATTTAAGCTAAATATTCCAAATTATTTTTTTAAATAATTTTCCCAAATGTTCACAGAAAGTAAGACAAAATTTATGTCCATAATTTTATAGACACTTATCCCAAGGCTGTGAGACAATCTTTTGGACTAAATAAGCATAGATTTAAAAATACATATTTAGGATCTCTCTCCCATCATAATGACCTCACCTAGGTGAACCATTAAATGGTTGACCCCATTAATCTTAAAGTCCCATAGCTCAGTAGTAGGGAAGAAATGAGGACCTTCCATACAGAAACATGCATTTGTTTGGGATCTCTCAGAATGAAAAGCAACCGTGGGTCAACATACTTAACATCACAGTAGACTTCATTCTCTATTGGGAGAAGCAGTTCAGGACATATTGGAATATACTTGGAAATATTCAAGGGATAAAAAGAAATGAATGGAAAGGGGGAACAAATGAAGCAGTGGCATTCACTAGAAACTATGTTGAAAATAAACTATGCAACTTGTGGATGGAGACACCAGGGAAAAGTAGGAGCTAGTAAGGGAAGGGTGACATTGTTCAAAAAGAGAGGTACTCTTTACCTGACCTGTGTAACTGTGCCCCCCTTCCACACATCACATTTATAACAGTATTTTTTAAATACTCAATGGATCCTATTTAGCATCAAATATATCTTAATAAAGTTTGCTCCTGTGAGAAGTTATAAAGTACCTTCTCCATAAAGTCACTTTGGATTCTCCAGAGTTGGGCCCCTTTTGAAAAGAAGGATGGAACCTGCTGTATAATTCCTCAGCCTGCTGTAGAAGCTTAGTTCTGCCCTGCTTGAAAGTATTCCTAGAACAACAAACTTCCTTATGAGTCTTGATATGACCATTTCTTGAAATGGTCCTTGTGTTTTTATGCCCAAAGTCTTTATTTCACTTATTGCCTCCATTACTTTTACTTATTTCTCTTTGTGCTATCCTCGTCTTTTCCAGGAACCTATCCATTGTTTATATCCCAGAATTTACCTACACTGGTCCAGGAATATTGCCTTGCTTGAAACAGAACCTCCAACACTGACATTTAAGAGTAGCTAGTAAGCATGATTTATGATGATTGGGAAATCTGTCCTTCCCCAAAAACATCACCATCTTTTAGACTTGCAATGTGGCAAAACTACATTTTGGAAATGTAGCTTTGAAGAAAAATTATGAGTGAACTTACATACTATACAGATTAAATACTAGATTTATACATGTTTTCTAATATTCACTTATCAGAAAAACCATTATATCGGAAAAGCCATCTATAAGCCATAAGAGAGGTTATCTCCAAATTACAGTAGAGAGAACAAAAACTCAAAGAAGTTAGTTCACAAATAGTGTATAATGTAAGAGGCCTCACACCTGAATCTTTCTGAATCTACAGTGACTACTGCATTCTGCATAGGAGAATACTAGAGGAACTTCA
Organism: Perognathus longimembris pacificus; assembly: GCF_023159225.1. Classification (NCBI taxonomy): domain Eukaryota; kingdom Metazoa; phylum Chordata; class Mammalia; order Rodentia; family Heteromyidae; genus Perognathus; species Perognathus longimembris. The sequence continues at coordinate 55,053,715 of NC_063164.1, read as the reverse complement.
GCCAACCTTAAATTCAGTGTTGTTCACAGGTAGGCAACATTTGCCATCTCGTCTTAAATATTTCTTTAACTTAGGCACTTTTTCATGTCTATATTGTGTGTCCCTTCATGCTTGACCAATGAATGGTAGGGAAGATACAAGCTATTTACAAACTAATTGGCTGTCAGAAACCTCCAACCCCTTTCTCCATGCCAGGTAACAAGCAATTAAATCAGAGTGATTTGCTGCAAGCCAAAAGCTCATTGACCAGCACAAGTCATATTTACTTCTCTTTTTATTTGAGAGGTGACATTAACACCATAGTGCCCCGTAGCCAGAATGAAAGACAATTTTTCACGTGATCGATTGAAGCTTTGTGCTTTGAGAGCTATGTGTTATCATCCCCATCAGCCTCTGTTCACTATTTCAGAGCTTGTTTTCTAGTCTCACATAATTTCAGTCCCTTCTAATTTAAAAATTCCAAGGCTCACAGAATTAAACCTGGACTGACTCCCTTGACTAGCTAGTTTATCCATAACACAGGACATAATTTCTTCTCAAAGTCCTTAACCTAATCGCATTGCTTGTCATATTAGATAATAGTCAATAGTTCTGAGAATTAAAAAGAAAACCATATTTGAACATAGGCATGTTTTCATCCTATCATAGAAGCATATACATCTGTGAACAAAATACATTCATCCATTCTATGTCTCCAGAATTTTAACCTATTAAAGCATCAGTTCAAAATACATAAAAATCTCACCTAAAATATAACAACACATAAAATTTTTTAAGTCTAAAATGATATAGATTTATTATCCACATCATCTGCAGAAGATCTGTGCTGGCTATGTGCCATCCTGTGGTAAAATTCTTCTCCTTGTCACTCCTCATAATGCAGGACTTTCAGTCTACATAACTCCCAATCTTCAAGGTTAACATTAACATTTTCAGGGAAATCAAAGAGCCCCAAAGACCTCAAAGGGAAATATTTCATTAGGCTAGATTCACTTTGTCTTTTGCTTAATTGCATTACAAATGGATGAAAGTTGAACATCACCTCTTGAAAGTCAGCCAGAAATATTTGATATGAGACTTCCTGAAATGAGCATCTTTCCTGCCCTGTGATCTGCCACACTAGCTTTCACAACTCTGAAAATCCTGTAATCTGTTTATGAATATTTGACTATTTCTAGTGTCTTTAATTAGATTATCTGCCACTTAACAGACACAATCCACTGTATATAGAATTTTTCAAGATCAAAGCTGCATCAAAGTGTATTTTAGGACAATTAAGTAAACAAAAATGACAATTGAATATACAAAACTGGGTGAAACGTCAACTATATACTTGTACCAAATAACTCAATAAAGTGACATACAGACAAACAAGAACTATGTTTGCTCATGCAGGGAATGGCTCATGTCACAATTGAGTCATCTGCCAAGTAACTGTTCGATGGTTTTGTGATTGATTGGGAAATATTCCCCAATTTCAGAGATATTAAGAAGCAAATCATGTGCATCTTGGACTTGTGCTAATACATTTCTGCAGAATGAAATAATATTTTACAGTATCATAATTAATGGCTGCACATTATTTTATTGTACTGTGTACAAACAGTGCTGTTTTGCTAAGGATTCAAATTGTTTCTCATATTTGCCTAATTGGAATTTACAATATATACCCTTACATTGAAATAAAGTTCAGACACTTTAACATTTTTCCTGAAAGCATCTTAATGGTAATTAAGAAGATGTACAGGATTAATATACAGATAATAATGTCATCTTTTAAAATCTTTTTTTCTTCTTAGCTTACCAATAATTTTTTAGTTGACTAAATTGACTGAGCAACACATGAAAGCCTTATCATTCATGAAGACCTTTTTTACATATCTGACTATTGGACTCATTTCAGTGTACTGATAACCTGAGTATGGAACAGGAAGAATTAAGGACAAGGTCTGGACCATAAAACAGCATCTGTGAAAGTTGCCAGTCACCAGAGGGCCCCTTAAACATCAGTAGGAGATGAGCTTGTTGAATGAGCAGGTGATGACAGCGAGACTGTTGAGAGATAACAATGCTCTTTTTTGTTGTTGGTGGTTGTCGTGGGTCTTGAACTCAGGGCCTATACAATGTCCCTGGGCTCACTTCCAGTTCTCTGATGGTTAATTGGAGATAAGACTCTCATGGGCTTTCTTGCCTTGGCTGGTTTTGAACTGCAATCCTCAGATCTCAGCCACCCGAGTAGCTAGGACAGGCATGTGCCACTAGCACCTGACTCCCATTTCTTAATTACCCTTCAGATTGACCTGATCATTGTATATAATCAAATGTACTTTCTTTTTACTACTTCTACTATGAATCCTCAGGAAGCCAGTGGACATTAAGATGTCAGTGAATTGTCGGGGGCAGTGGGAAAAAGGAGGGAGCATGCCGGGCCTTCTGCAGCAAGTAAGAGACTAAAAATGCAGCCTGGAAGGCGCAATCCAGGTTCATATCTCACTAAAGCCAATAATTAGGACCTTCAGTTGAGAGGAAAATGCTTGTCTATTTCATGTTTACTTTTCCTATTATTTAAGGTTTTCATTTCAATATTTGATAAATCTAGGTTTATTCTTTTAATATGCTTCCTTATATTTGTCTCTATATTCTTCCATTGTTCACCTGTATTTCCCATAGTCTCCTCTTTCCTTCCTTCTGTCTGTAACTTAGGCACAAATCTGATTCAAGAAGAAACAAGATAGTCATGTACAGATTGACCAAACTCCAATGCTTAAGGCAAGAACAAGAACTGCTAAGGGGCATTTGTTTTGGTGATTTGCACAGCTGTATGTTAGATGCTTATTCAGGTCTTCCTCCTCAATTTTTTTTTTTAAATTTCTCCTTCATAGATACAATTCCAAGGGTCGTAATGGTGGTGGTAGTGTGTGTGTGTGTGTGTGTGTGTGTGTGCACGCGCGCGCACGCACGCGTTTGTGTGTAATATGTAATGTGTTAATGATATAATGAATCAAGCATTCTGGCCTCATAACTGACCGGCAATGCCCAGAAGGGTGCTAGGCAAGCATTGTCCCAGATCCAAAATGAACAAAGAATCTTATTGTCTCTTTATAAAAGCTTAAAATAGAATTGCCCTTTTAAATACTGCACAGCATTGAAAAGGCTCCAATCTATTTTCTGACTTACTGTAACTACAGGGTCGCTGATCCACAGTGTTGCTCTCTAGGCTTCTCCAAATCTCCTTCAAAATTTTTCCTTATGTCTTGCAAGTACCTTTTTTTTTTCAAATTTGAATGGCATGTCAGTTTTCATTTTCTTCACACAGAATTTAGTACAATGTGTCTCAGTTCTTAATGGTGTCTGCAACAACTCCCAAATTAGAAAGCTCTTTAAACCTCACCAGAAACGTGTTGTTTTCTTGCCTTTTTCAAATCTTCTCTCTGTGTTAACATAATGAATATTTGTATAGTGATTTACAGTTTACAAAATACTTTCAAACCTATCATTTCCTGAGAAGATATATCATTAGTACTCTCTTTACCAGTGCAGAGACAGACTGGAAGACAGTCATTTGTTTGGGCTGGATATTTGGCTAAACAGTTTATTTGTCTATGTGCTAAGGCCCTGAACTGCAATAGAGAAGAAAATATTAGCTCATTTGTTAACAGTTGCACAGCTACAGTAGAGTTAAGATGAAAGCTGGTTATTGTCTCCAAACACCATCATCTGCCTTCCTTTTGTGATAGTTCTGTTCATGTATTACTGCACATGATAGCAAACATATATTTTTATTATTTAATGGAAAAGATGAATCTCAGTGTTCAGAAAGGTAATTTTACCAGATTTTGGTCAGAAATATGATTTTGTGTTTTTCAAAATGTTAATGGTTAACATTTTTAAAGTATTTACAAAATGTCATTCCTTATGTGAACTGATTTTCAAATACTGTCTTGATTAATCCAGTAACAAACATATGAAGAAAGTCTCATTCAGTGAGGAAATGGAATGGTAAAATGTTATGTGGTATGATAGGGATATGAATCCAGCCGACATGACTATAGTGATTTATCTCTTAAAAACTAAACCATTGGTATTAAAAGATCTGGTCTCAGCCAGGTGTGTTATATATTCCTTTAATGCCAGCTATTCAGATTGTGGGGAGACGGGCTAAGTTTGAGGACAGCCTGGACAAAGTTAGCAAGAGAACCCATATGAAAAGCAAAGGGATGTGGAGGCTTGTGGCTCAAGCTTTAGAATGTATGAATAGCAAGCACAAGCTGCTAAATTGATTCCTAGTACCACAAAAAGAAAAGATAGAAAAAGAAGAAAGAAAGAAAGAAAGAAAGAAAGAAAGAAAGAAAGAAAGAAAGAAAGAAAGAAAGAAAGAAAGAAAGAAAGAAAGAGGAAAGGGAGGAAGGAAGGAAGGGAGGGAGAGAGGGAGAGAGGGAGGGAGGGAGGGAGGGAGGGAGGGAGGGAGGGAGGGAGGGAGGGAGGGAGGGAGGAAGGGAAGAGAGTGTGAGAGAGAAAGAGAGATGATTCCTTTTTGACAGCATTCAGTTGGAAGTATGTACTATCTCTGAAGTTTACTTTTGTATATAAAATCATTAAATAAGTTTGAAAAATCAACACCTAGAGCTCAAGGTGTGCCTCCTGTGGTAAAGCATCTACCTAGTCGTCATAAGGTTTTGAGTTCAAACCCCTAAGTACCAACAAGAAATAATCAGCACCTTATTAGTAATTAATGGATGCAAGCTAGTATTTTATTAGCACCATGCACCTCCACTTTTTTAATTCTCAAATATAAATTGAGAACCTGCTATGTGTGCCAGCTCCCATTCTTCTATATGGTAGTATTCAAGGATAGCCAGGCCCTCTACTTCCTTTCCTATATTTGAACAGTTCTTTTCCCATGTGCAGTTTGGACTCTCCTCATGGGGGTGGTTGTTACTGGTGTTTCAGATGAGGTGGCATCTTGTGGTTTGCAGGGTTACCACTGCTATATTTTATTCCAGTAGATTTTGCTTCAAACTGCTACAATTTATTTGATACTTTCAATGGCTATCTGGGCAGATTCTCCAATTATAAGAGCAGTAAATTTCTATCACAGCCATATCATCTACAGTACCAACTTTCACATCAGAAACTTGTCTCAAAGTACCTCCTCTTCTTAACCCATCTTTCCCACTGATATACTGGATCATGAACTAATCTCTCAGACACAGATCAGTGGCCCTTGATAACTATCCACACCACCCAGACTCCTGTGTCACAACTATTAATCGTCTTTCTCCACAATTTTCCTTACTGCCTTCCTCAGCCTTTAGAACTTGCTAGACAAACTTTCACTTTGCTTTTAACAGTACAATAATTTGGCAGAACATTCAAATTAAACCTCCCTTCAAAGACAAGTAATTTTTATACACAATATTACAACTTACATTGTATGTGAATATGACCAAAGATTAAAAACTCTATGTGCAATGTCAAATATGAGGTCATTGTGATAAACACAGATTCAAAAAATGCCTTTAGGGCTGGGGATATAGCCTAGTGGCAAGAGTGCCTGCCTCGGATACACGAGGCCCTAGGTTCCACATATACAGAAAACGGCCAGAAGCGGCGCTGTGGCTCAAGTGGCAGAGTGCTAGCCTTGAGCGGGAAGAAGCCAGGGACAGTGCTCAGGCCCTGAGTCCAAGGCCCAGGACTGGCCAAAAAAAAAAAAAAAATGCCTTTAATTGGGACAGATATTTTATGACATGAGTATTTCTGTAAACTCACTCTGTATAGCCAATGTAGCCAAAGACAGAATACATTAAGAGGCATAAAATTGTAAATTGGACATGTGGATGAGTTTTATTGATATAGTAAAACATTATAGTAAGGGTCTCTATGAAATTTTCTTATTTTGTAGCGCTACATTAAAAATACAAACTTTGAACGGTATTGACATAATTAGAAGATGAACTATTTGGATTCACTCTGGTCACTGCAGAAAATTACATTTTTCAAATTTCAGCAGATGGGCTGAAATAAGGTGTGGTGAGTCTTTTTACAGCAGTAGAGGCAATACTGAGCATGATAGACATTATCAAGGATTTTACCTCTACTGGAAGCAAGCTGGGGCATGGAATCTACTGACTGTGATAGTGGTGTGTTGTTAAGTGCAGCAGAAAAACTGCTAACATTGGGGAGTCACAATTGTCTCTGCATAGGACTTACGTAGTGGTCAGTTTAGTGATTGATTTGAGGAGAGTAGAAAAGGGAGGCAAGTGGGCCTGTTGAATGAGTTGTGTGGGAAGACACTTCTCTCTGCTCGTTGCACTGGCACTCTGTTGCCATCGCCCTGTATTGAAAATAGCTGTGTTAGTCAGGCTTTTCACCACTGAGAGGAACAACTTCTGGGAGGAAGGATTGGTTTTGGTTCATATTTTCAGAAGTTTCAGTCCATAATTGGTGAGTTCTGTTATTTCTGGGCAATTGTGAGGCCGATGATTATGAAGGAAAAGCAATGTTGTTCACTGCATGGGACTCAGGAAGCAGAGGCAGGAAAGAGAAAGGAGCCCAGGTAAGACTACTTACTCTTCAAATATAACCCCACCACGAGTTACCTACTTATTCCAACCAGGCTTTATCTTCGAGAGTGCCAACCCCTTCTGATAGTCAATTTAAATATTGAGTCTATCAATGGATTAACCTATTGATAAAGTCAGAACCTTTATGATCTGGTTGTCTCAACATGCTTGCAGACACACCGAAAGTTAAACTTTATTAAACTTCCTAGGCATATATTTTAATGCAATCAAGTTGACCAACAAAATTACACATCACAACAGATAAAAGGAAGATGTTTTATTTATTTAGAAAAAATATTCATTGTAAGCTCATGAGGATTATACTGTAACACCCACCCTTTTTGAGAGTTTCCCTGTCAAGGATGGTGCATACTCTTTAGATGTTACCTTCTTTAATGCTAACATCAGCCTGAGTGAAAGGCCACTCTTATTATTCCTGTTTTATACATGGAGAATTGAGGTAAATGTATTTTCCATAATTGGTAAGTGGCAGCTACATTGAAAAGAGTCTGCAGAAAGGTCAACAGAGAGAACTTATTTATCTGTAACCCCTGGGAGAGCAATGTTAGGAGAGTTGTTCAGGAGGGGAGGGAAGAGAATTTTATTAGGTGGCTGTCTTGAAGCAAGAGACCTGAGAGAGCTGTGACACACACTTGCTGATATGGTCACATCTTGGATGTTTATCACCCTTGGTAGTTTGTTCCCTCTTAATGTTTATTTAAGTGACTCCTGACTTTTTCAAAGAAATGCAACAGAATCCATTTTGATTGCCACATAATCATGCCAAGTGTAAGGCTTCAAGTGACTCATCAAGCATAGAAGGCTAGTCACTACTAAAATCCAAATGAGGTCTCTCACTCACAATATTCTACCATGGAACTCACCTATTACTGAATTTATTCCATTTATTGTGCCACTAATATTTGGCACAGGTTTCCAAATTCAAAGTTGGTGAAGTTGCTAGTGGACTTGAGATATCACCCAATATGCTAGCTGAAAGCCCATAGCATGTTAATGTTATTGAACCAAATTCATTTGAGAGTAGTAGTGATTTGGTCCTGTCCTGATATTTGCTTAACTCATGTTTCTGAGCTTAAAAGACTGGGAAAGTAAGAATGAGGCTGAGCAAATTCAAAGTTACAAAATGAATGAAGATTCCAGGCTGCTCAGTCCTTAAACAACTTGTCACTCTCCCTGTACTCAGGTGGTTCATGGAACTAATGGCTTTATTGATATCAGTCACATTTACAATTCTATAAAAATTAAAGTTGCTGGGAAGAACAGAAAAGCATATCCAGAAACTTCTCTGCAGAAGCAACTACCCAGTGATATATTGTGAGTGAATCAGTAAGGAAATAAACATATGTTGATCCAGTCACTATTCATCAAAACCATGATGTAAAGCTGAAAATAAAATAGTGGTAGTCTCTGATCTCATTTCCTACCAGTTTATAAGTCTGTTTCCTGTGGTTGCCACTGTAACATGAAGTTAGAGCAATTTCCAAAGCTATTATTGCTCTAAGGCAATAGCAATAGGAAATTTCAGTTGCTGCAGACATGGACTGGATGTCTGAGAACAACACTTCAGAGACTATTCAGACATCAAGTGAGAGAGAAAGAGAAGGAGAGGGGGAGAGAGAGAGAGAGAAAATGAGCTGAGTAAGCATTCCACATAACATGTTAATCTTTGGCCAAGATATCAGTACCATGATCCATTTGATCCTGGGAACAGCCAATAATGTACAGACAGCTTCAGTCATCTGGTCACTCTTTAAACATTCTCAGATATGGATCTATAAAACAAATGAGTGTGGTTTATGAAAAGTGCTCTTTTTAAATATCTTTCTAGCAATCCAGTTCCCTGGGTATCATTCCTGGGCTACTGTTTTGTCAGGTTGAGCAGTTTATATATAAAGAAGACCAAGAGGCATGTTTAAAGTCTGTCAGCTTTCCATCATATTCTCTACATCTTCTGTGCTGCCTTATTATATACATTCCTTCCATCTTTGATTTTTCCAATAGCTTATTCATAATGGTCATTTTTCTTCTTTTCTCCCTTTTTTAATATGCTCAGTATTCTATTTCAATTCCCTCCTAGCCTATGCAACCAGTATGTAATTCTTTGTTCCAGTAACCAAATTTTCTCATGGTTCTATGTTTTTTTTTTTTTTTTTCTCAAATTTTTATTTTCAAACTGACGTACAGAGAGGTTACAGTATCATACGTTGGGCGTTGGATACATTTCTTGTACTGTTTGTTGCCTTGTCCCTCATGCCCCCCTCCCTCCCCCCCTTCCCTCCCCCCCGCCCAGTTGTTCAGTTCACTTACACCAAACAGTTTTGCAAGTATTGCTTTTGTAGTTATTTCTCTTTTTTTACCCCGTGTCTCTCGAATTTGGTATTCCCTTTGAATTTCCTACTTCCAATACCAGTAAACACGGTTTCCAATATACTCAGATAAGATTACAGAGATAGTGTAGGTACAAACATAGGAAGGTGATACAAAACATCATCAATAATAGAAACTACACATTCACATAGGACGTTGAAAGTAGTTATAACTGTGATATATCACTTGTTTCCATATCATGGAGTTCATTTCACTTAGCATCATCTTATGTGTTCCTAAGGGTATAGCTATTGGGCCTTGTGATGCTCTGCTATGGCTTGCCTAAACCTGTACTAATTATTCCCAATAAGGGAGGCCATAGAGTCCATGTTTCTTTGGGTCTGGCTCACTTCACTTAGTATAACTTTTTCCAAGTCCTTCCATTTCCTTACAAATGGAACAATGTCATTCTTTCTGATAGAGGCATAAAATTCCATTGTGTAAATGTACCACATTTTCCTGATCCATTCATCTATGGAGGGGCATCTGGGTTGGTTCCAGCTTCTCGCTATGACAAATTGTGCTGCGATGAACATTGTTGTGCTGGTGGCATTACTGTGATTTTGTTTGTGGTCTTTTGGATAGATACCCAACAGTGGGGCTGCTGGGTCATAGGGGAGTTCTATATTGAGCCTTCTGAGGAATCTCCATACTGCTTGCCAGAGTGGCTGAACCAGTTTACATTCCCACCAACAATGAAGTAGGGTTCCCTTTTGGCCACATCCCCTCCAACAATTGTTATTATTAGTTTTCTTGATATATGACATTCTTGCTGGGGTGAGATGGAATCTCAATGTTGTTTTGATTTGCATTTCCTTTATGGCCAGTGATGTAGAGCATTTTTTCATATGTCTATTGGCCATTCTCATTTCCTCATCAGAGAAGTTTCTTTGTAAGTCTTTAGCCCACTTGATGAGGGGGCTGTTGGTTCTTTGCAGTTTTGTTTTGGAAGAAGGTAATTTTTTTAGTTCTGCATATATTTTAGAGATGAGGCCTTTGTCTGTTGAATGTCCGGTAAAGATTTTCTCCCAGTCTGTGGGCTTTCTGTTTATCTTGAGAGCTATGTCCTTTGCCGTGCAGAAGCTCTGGAGTTTGATGCAATCCCATTTGTCCAACCTTTCTTTGATTTGTAGCCTTTCAGGGTCTTTGTTAAGGAAGTTCTGTCCTGTGGTTCTATGTTTTTTAAAACAATTGCTACAACAACATTCTAACTGTCTCTGGAGCAAGGAACACAATTTAAAATATAAATCAGTCTGAACCAAGTGAATGCATGTTCAAGTAAGGCATTAAATCCCCCTCTTCCAAATTCCAAAAACATATTGAGAAATAGCTGAGGCCAGCTAGACAGCTTGTGGCAAAGGTGAAAAATGATAGTGTGAAATGCCTGTGGTTATATCAAATTTTGGTTTTTTATTACTTTGGACTTGCAGTAAATTCTGGAAGTCATGTCTTTTTAATATATTTCCTAGTCTCTGCTAACTCCAGCATTTGGTAGAATGAAATTCTAGTATACTGTTTAGAGAACCCCTACTCCTAAAGCAACTCAGCATCTCAATGGGGTAGCTGCAGAGCACGAGCAGTGAGAATATGAATTCTAATCTATTTCTGCCCTTCCTTGCTGTCAGAGCAGGGGCTGCTTATGTTTGATAATGCGTAGCATAATATTTGCGAGACATTTCCAACAGACTCAAAACTGCTTGTGAAAAACTAGGTAAAGAAACACACTTCCTCCACATACATCTGTAGGTAAAGCTAGGCAGGCAGGCAAGCAGACAGACAGACAGACAGATGTAAAAATGTATGTATACAAATATATATATATATAGATAGATAGATAGATAGATAAAGGAATATGTGTCTATAGATATATCTCCAGGGCTATATCTCTAGGAATGCATCTCTGTAGATGCATCCATATTTCTCATAAATATCTGTATGAGGTCTCTCATAGAGATACATATATATCTATACAGATATATGTGCGTGCATATATGTATGCATATATGTATATGTACCTAAGGGTCTGTGCTCAGATTGGAAAAGAGGGAAAGAATGCAAAGGAGTTAAAGACAGGAATTTAAAATTATGATTTATTCAGTGATGATTCATTGAACCCCTGCTCTGTCCCAAGTGTCCGAGGTATCTAATATATGTCAACTCATTTAATCTTGCATGTATCCTATGGAGTAACCGTAAATATGCCTTTTTAAAGATAGAAAAGTGGGCTGGGGATATGGCCTAGTGGCAAGAGTGCTTGCCTCGTATACATGAGGCCCTGGGTTCAATTCCCCAGCACCACATATACAGAAAACGGCCAGAAGTGGTGCTGTGGCTCAAGTGGCAGAGTGCTAGCCTTGAGCAAAAAGAAGCCAGGGACAGTGCTCAGGCCCTGAGTCCAAGCCCCAGGACTGGCCAAAAAAAAAAAAAAGATAGAAAAGTGATGTGCACGGCTATGTGCACTTGTTAATGGTCTCCTGGTATGTGGTAGAGCTATCAATGAATAAATCCATATTAGCCAAAAGGAGAAGAGAACAAAAAGTAGAAAGATAGTGAAAAGGATGTAAAAGAGGAGGAGGGGGAAGATCAAGCCAAACATGATGCACTAAGCATTTCACATACATTATTTCATTTACCAACTCCCTGCAGTAAGTAATATTATCTCTTATGCATTGATGAAGGATGAATAGAATAGGTAAAAATGAGATGTCTATATCAAAAATCTATTAGCTGTAAGCACCAGGATTTGAACCATAGCCAAGCTCACTTTGGAGCCTGTAGCATCAATCTCAAATTTTTAAGTTTTTGAATATGTAATTATATGTCTTGAGACATTCAAAATAGAAATGCAACAAAAAATATGTGTTGGTATTTAAGAAACTGGCATGAGCCCTTATAGATACTATAATAAAAGTTCTATTTCATTCACATATGAATAGATGGCCAATATAGCACAAACAATGAAATGCTGTGTGTGTGGCCTATGCACAAAAGATCCTCCACATCTTGTCAGCAGTGCTGTGCATGTGAGCTGCCTGGTGAATGCATGAGGAAAAGAGACATCAGTCTTTAAATTGCGAGACCAGCAATATACTTAACTCTATTACTAAGGCAGAACTGGGATGCCGTTGGATAGGATTCATAAATTCAAGATAGCAAGAACTCAGTGAGACTGCATTCCAGATGTTAGGACTCTGAACAGAATTAAACCAGTGAACTCATTGTAACATATTCCTATTAGAGGAGTAAATAAAAATGCCTATTCTTTCCTTTGTTGATTGAAACTCTGCTTCTATTCAATGTTGATTTTTTTTAAATATGTTTTTTCCCAAACTTATTTTTCCCCTTAACTCTTTAGGCCTCTTTGTTGATCAGAATATTAATTTTTAAAAGATGAAGAATATATGCTTATATGAATTTGTTTTCCAAATGCATAAAGCAAGGCTTTGACAAGCATTGTTCTGAGTGCTTGTGGCACATTACCTGAAGTGGTACTGTTTAATCTGTATTAAATGGATGAGGAAACTATTCCTTAATGAGTTTAGTTCATGTTTCTGTGCCACAACAGTGAAAACAGCTCAACTTGAATCCATCAAATCTGTAGTGTATTCAAAAAGGATGGATTAATAGATCAGTGCCAGTATAGAAGGGAGATGTGCAAGCTGTTTAGGTCTGGACCATTCTGATAAAATTAATTCAAATAATTTAGAATGTGCTCAAAAAAATCAAGTCAAAGAGTAAGGGACCTATATCCACTTCAGTTGAAGATTTATTTTCAGGGCTAGCAACAGCCTGGAGAAGAAAAGCTCAATATGATTGTGTCTTCTCATGTTTGAGGAGGGGTCTTAAAGGAAGTGAAGTGTGCTTGCAGGCAGAGGGGCCTGGAAGAGACTACCTCTAATTCCTGTGGTCCTCTGAAATGTTTCTCATACACAGAAGAAAAGAATTGTCCACAAGAGCAATCTGATTGTGGCAGTTGTACACCAGAATAAATCATCAGTGAAGCTTCTGGGATAGGACAGAAAAATTTATGGCAAGAATTTTAGGACAAAAATTTAAATACAAGATGGTTGATTAAACTGGATGCCATTCTCTGTCCTGGAAGGCAGGAATTAGAACATTGGGCTTCATAATTACAAGCCCCCCAAATGTATGCCCGTTTCTTCTTCCTCCCAAAACATTTGAGTAGAAAGGACTAGAGAGTTTGCCAGCTATGGTACTATATACCTATAACCCTAGCAGTAAGGAGGCTGAGGCAGGAGTTGGGAGTTCAAGCCCAGCCTGGGCTATAAGAATTTATCTGAGGGGTAGGAATATGGCCTAGTGGCAAGAGTGCTTGCCTCATATACATGAAGCCCTGGGTTCAATTCCCCAACACCACATATATAGAAAATGGCCAGAAGTGGCGCTGTGGCTCAAGAGGCAGAGTGCTAGCCTTGAGCAAAAAGAAGCCAGGGACAGTGCTCAGGCCCTGAGTCCAAGGCCCTGCACTGGCAAAAAAAAAAAAAAAAAAAGAACTTACCTGAAAAAATGTATATAAGTAAAAAGGCTGGGAATGTAATGAGTGGTGGAGTGCTTACCTAGCATGCACAAGTCACTAAATTCTATCACTAGCGCTAAAAAATGACCAGCAAGCTTAATGAAAATGGCATAAATCATTTAGCTCTTGCAAAGGAGTTCTAAAATTCCAGAGATCAAGTTATGAGAAAACCTATTCAGCAACTAAAGAGATAGCTTGTGAGGAAAAGTTGGGGACAGAAAGTCTGTTAATGTTATAATAAATATGAAGAATATCACCATGCTAGAAAGGCAACAGTCTTAATTAGGAATCTTTCATGGATAAATATCAGTGTTCACCTATACATGGAGTGGGTCAATGCATGAAAAATCCAAAGTAATTAAAATTTTAAATTCATTTTAAAATATAGTAAACTCAGTCTAAGTGACCAACACAAAAGATAGGATCCATTCAGCAAAGGCCTTCAGGGTAGAGTCACCCCTAGCTTTTATCGAGTGATATTGTACTGAAGATGCTAACAGCACCACCGTATCATTCCATTTACAATTTTTCTTCGTGTTGATCTAAAATACCTATAGTGTATTCTGTGTGCAATACACACACACATTTGAATGCACAAACACAACATTGTTGTGAATCCTTTTCAGACAGACAGATCCTTTTCAGACCACTATTTGAGATTTCATACAGCACCTTGAGATTTGTCCCTTTGGAATAGCTAGATCTTTCAGGGAAAAATCATAGCTTCCCCCTGGTTGTGTTGCTGTATTTATTCTTTCTGCTGTGAGACTACCTGCTACCTATATTGAAAAGGAGGAAAATATTTCACATGTCCTTGATGTCTTCCCGTTTCTGATGTACATTATCTTTCCAGGTTTCTTTAACAGTTCTGGATTGAAATGTACAACTTCAAGGAGAGGAGTTCAGTTATTCCTTTAGGAACCAGCATGAAATCTTCTGTCTCCCTGTGCTAACCTATGGGACTTTTCAGCTTCATGGTGATTAGTTGCCTAGATTTCACCTCCACCACACCGTTTTGGTCAGGATGAATTGGCATTGTGTTAAAGCTACCATCAAAGTAGAATAAATTACCAGTGTCTAATCTACAGTGTGTTGAACAGGGTGGTTTAAAACAAAAATGAATTGTTACTGGGTGCTAGTGGCTCCTGCTTGTAATCTCAGCTATTCACACGGCTGAAATCTGAAGATTGCAGTTCAAAGACAGTCCAAACAGCAATGTTCAGGAGACTCTTACCTCCAATTAATTAACAAAAAACCAGAAGTGGAGCTATGGTCCAGTAGGAGAGTGAGAGTACCAGCAATGAGTGGAAAAGTCAAGCAAAAGCATGGGTTCCTAAATTCAAGTCATAATACAAGTACCAAAATCAAAAACAAACAAAACCAGAATTGTCTCTGACTTTCTCCAAGCAACTATAATTTATAAATGCATGTCTCATTGAAAGCTCTGATATAACTTTCAGGCAATCTGGTGTAGCTGAATGAACCTTTAATCACTCAAGTGAAGTATTAGAAACTTATCCAAAAGATATAGTAGCTTCCTTGGTCCAAAGAAAGCATGAGTAGGGGAGCATGAGTAAAACAGAAATCAGGAGAGATTCTTCCAAAGCACCCAGGTCAAAGAATTCTGAAGGTTGCCATGGACATAACAAAAAATAAATAAATAAAATAAAATATTATGAAAAACTTTCCTGTGTAACCTTCTGATCACAAGGAGCTTATTGCCTTTATACAAAGATTCTTAAAAGTGAAATGTTATTAAATACAAGTAGATACATAATGAAAAAAATCCAATAAATGATTCATAAACTTTGAATCTTTGGTTTTGCCTAATATATCACCGAAAGCTATCTTTCAAGTAAAAATTTCAAACTCCACTATCCAACCAATTACACTTGAATTCTATCCTGCTCAATGTAGTGGCTTCTCAGCTTCCATTCCTTCCTCATCTAATAAGCAAATTATTTTCCCTTGGCCTCTGGGAGCAGCTCCATCCCTTCCTGGCTTGAGGTGTTCTTGTTTCCAGGGGGGGAGGAATATGACACAGACAGAGCAATGAGAATAGATTTGAAAAGGCTTTCCCATGCTCTTCTAAGGAGGCTTCTAGAAGCTCCCTCCCTCCCCCCTCTCTATCTCTTTCTTTCTCTCTCTCTCTCTGTCTCCCTCTCTGTCTATCTCTCTCTCTAAACAAGGACTTCAGTAGCCCTTAGAGTTGTTAGCAGTCTGTCTGTATCTACGTAAGTGAGCTGACACCTTAGAAGGTGAAAAAGCCCATCTAAAGTATGCTACCTTTTTGAGTATAAAAGGAAGCAAATACTTGATTTCAGTAATGGAATAGCACTCTTTAGCTATTATGATGATGGTAACAGGGAATATTTAATTCATTACTAGATGAAGAGCAATTTAGGAACTAATTGAGTCTATAAGAAGGCATATAATTGGTTAAGGAAAATGATACAGTGTAAAATATTAATATTATAAAGTAGAGAATTGATATGTACTTCCCATTTGTCTTTACTGAGAAGGGGCTGGCATCTCTCAACCAGACATGGCTAAGATAGCACACTCTATAATGCATCTAGATGGCTATCCAAGGTCTTACGATGCGGCTTAACCTATTAATGCTTCTCTGTATGTCTCCCACGGCAGCTCCAGTCTTGTCCTTACTGGAAGGTCATCTCACCACACCAGAGTTTTTTCACTCTCATTTTCGGATGAAATACTTGTTCCAAGATTACTTTAAGTGTAGTCTTTATCTATTATGGTGTGAAAGGCAGCTGCTTCACCAGTATGGCCTGGCTATTTGCTACTGATAGATGGGATTGCACTGTGATGTGAGTACAGGTAATGTAATAGGAAGACCAAGGCTGGAGGATTCAGTCTTCACCTAGGAGATGAGTGAGAGTTGGATCCTGACAGATGAGAAAGATGTTTATAGAAAATCTGTAAGAAAATGAAGATATTGAGTACTGAAGAAATTGTTTAAGACAAATGAACATAAAGTAAAAATATATAATTATTCTGGGTGCCAGCAGGTCATACCTGTAACCCTTACTACACGAAGAGGCTGAGATATGAGGATCACAGTTCAAAGTTAGTCCAGACAGAAATGACAGTCAGACACTTATCTTCAATTAATCACCAAAAGTGTCCAAAGTAGAGCTATGGCTCAGTTGTTAAAGTGCTATCCTTGAAAAAAAAAGCAAATTCAATAAAATAAAGTAACTCAGCAGTAATGCTAAAATATGGGTGAGAGAAGCATGTAAAGAGGTAATGAAATCTGTTTTCCTTTGCAGAAAGATGCTCCACCATAGCTGAAAGAAGTCATATCTGCTGTACCCTAATTACTTAGGACTCTATATGATAAATAATAAGAATTTATTTTAAAAGAAGTATAGACACTGAAGTTATGTATTATTGTATGTATCATTTTTATTTTATAGAATATTTGGGCATTTAAAATATATTTCAATTATCTATGGAAACTGTGAAAGTGATTAAATTCCATGAAACTACTAAAGAAACTCCTATACTATCAGTGTACTTGTTTCTTCTCCAATCTACTTCTTACTCCTTGCTTAGCTAGAAATTTTATTTTATTATTCTTGTTATTTATAGTAAGGAAAGATGTGTCATTCATATATGTATGTGTGTATAACCCTAATCAATTTTGTCTTGTTTTCCTTGGTTTTGTAAGTTATCATATCATTATTTGTGACTTGATTCTTTTACAAGTATTTTTTAACTAATCCATGTATATTATCACTTCAGTGCACTAGTTTTCTTTACTACTTAATGTCATTAAGAATATACTACATTTTCCTATTCTCCTACTAATAAACATTCCACTTCTCTTGCAAATATAGCAAAATAGCCAAGAGCACATGAACAAGAGTTTCTCAAGTTTGTACACTTAGAAGAGTAATTTCCCAAAGTATATGAAGTTTCAATTTTATTAAATTATACAACATTTTTCTAAAACAATTAAACCAATCTAATCACCCACCAGTACTGAATCACAGCAACCACAGCATTTAATATTATCAAACTTCTTGTAATTTTACCAACCAATGAAACAATAAAAATCTTTCTCAAAGTATTAATTTTTATATCCTTGAATAGTAATGAGAAATGTGAAATGTTTCAGTGCTATTATTTCTCCTTTTTCAAATTACATCTGGTTTTTTGCTCCTCAATTTAAATGTTTTCTTTTTGTATGTATACCAGGCCTTGAACTCAGGGCCTCATGATCTCTCTCAGCTTTCTTGCTCATGGTTGGTGCTCTGTTTCCTGAGTAATGTCTCCGGTCTGGCATTTTGCTCCTTAACTGGTGATGGAATCTTGCAGGCTTTTCTGTGAAGTCTGGTTTCTACCTATAGTTTTCTGATCTCAGCCTCCTGAGGAGCTGGGATTACAGATGTGATTCACTAGCACCTACCTTCGATTTAAGTGTTTTCATAGTCACCGAACTATTTCACTTTTCTGTATTAAACATGAGTTTTGATAAGAAGTATGTCTCGTCTATTTTCCTAAACTTTGCAACTTACTATCACAATTTCATTATAAATATCTTTGTGTTATTTCTTAAATACCTGTTGTTATGTTTTGTTTATATTCTAATACATTTTTGTATCTTTTACTCTTAATTTGGTCATTATCTTGCCCATCTTAACAGTCTCTTCAAACTTTATTTAAGTAACTATTTTAATCTGTTTTCTTACTTCCTATTTTTGAAAACTGATTTTTATTATCTGTTACTCTACTTTGGCAGAGACAATTCTATTTTTCTTACATCTTGAATTTCCCTCTGAACATATATGTGTGTGTGTTTGCGTATATACACATTTATACATTCATATATATATACATATATCCATATATGTATATATATGTTGCCAATCCTGGGGCTTGAACTCAGGGCCCTGGCTTCTTTTTGCTCAAAGCACTCTACCACTTGAGCCACAGCACCAATTCTGGCTTTTTCTGTGTATGTGGTACTGAGGAATTGAATCCAGTGCTTCGTGTATGTGAGGCAAGCACTATACCACTAGGCCATATTCCCAGCCCTCCCTCCAAATATTTTTTTTTTTTATGTTAACCCCGTGTCTCCACTTTATTTTTTTTTTTTTTGGAAGCATATATGAGGAACTTTTTATTTTTTTTTTTATTTTTTTTTTTCTCAAATTTTTATTTTCAAACTGACATACAGAGAGGTTACAGTATCATACGTTGGGCGTTGGATACATTTCTTGTACTGTTTGTTGCCTTGTCCCTCATGCCCCCCTCCCTCCCCCCCTTCCCTCCCCCCCGCCCAGTTGTTCAGTTCACTTACACCAAACAGTTTTGCAAGTATTGCTTTTGTAGTTATTTCTCTTTTTTTACCCCGTGTCTCTCGAATTTGGTATTCCCTTTGAATTTCCTACTTCCAATACCAGTAAACACGGTTTCCAATATACTCAGATAAGATTACAGAGATAGTGTAGGTACAAACATAGGAAGGTGATACAAAACATCATCAATAATAGAAACTACACATTCACATAGGACGTTGAAAGTAGTTATAACTGTGATATATCACTCGTTTCCATATCATGGAGTTCATTTCACTTAGCATCATCTTATGTGTTCCTAAGGGTATAGCTATTGGGCCTTGTGATGCTCTGCTATGGCTTGCCTAAACCTGTACTAATTATTCCCAATAAGGGAGGCCATAGAGTCCATGTTTCTTTGGGTCTGGCTCACTTCACTTAGTATAACTTTTTCCAAGTCCTTCCATTTCCTTACAAATGGAACAATGTCATTCTTTCTGATAGAGGCATAAAATTCCATTGTGTAAATGTACCACATTTTCCTGATCCATTCATCTATGGAGGGGCATCTGGGTTGGTTCCAGCTTCTCGCTATGACAAATTGTGCTGCGATGAACATTGTTGTGCTGGTGGCATTACTGTGATTTTGTTTGTGGTCTTTTGGATAGATACCCAACAGTGGGGCTGCTGGGTCATAGGGGAGTTCTATATTGAGCCTTCTGAGGAATCTCCATACTGCTTGCCAGAGTGGCTGAACCAGTTTACATTCCCAGCAACAATGAAGTAGGGTTCCCTTTTGGCCACATCCCCTCCAACAATTGTTATTATTAGTTTTCTTGATATATGACATTCTTGCTGGGGTGAGATGGAATCTCAATGTTGTTTTGATTTGCATTTCCTTTATGGCCAGTGATGTAGAGCATTTTTTCATATGTCTATTGGCCATTCTCATTTCCTCATCAGAGAAGTTTCTTTGTAAGTCTTTAGCCCACTTGATGAGGGGGCTGTTGGTTCTTTGCAGTTTTGTTTTGGAAGAAGGTAATTTTTTTAGTTCTGCATATATTTTAGAGATGAGGCCTTTGTCTGTTGAATGTCCGGTAAAGATTTTCTCCCAGTCTGTGGGCTTTCTGTTTATCTTGAGAGCTATGTCCTTTGCCGTGCAGAAGCTCTGGAGTTTGATGCAATCCCATTTGTCCAACCTTTCTTTGATTTGTAGCCTTTCAGGGTCTTTGTTAAGGAAGTTCTGTCCTGTGCCAAGGAGCCCAAGTGTTTCTCCTACTCCTTCCTTTATTGTCTTCAGGGTGCCTGTTTTGATTTCAAGGTCTTTAATCCATTTGGAATTGATTTTGGTGCAGGGTGATATATAAGGATCTAGTTTTAGTTTGTTGCATGTGTTGAGCCAGTTTTGCCAGCACCACTTGTTAAAGAGGCTATCTTTCTTCCATACTATTGTTTTAGCTCCTTTATCAAAGATTAAGTAGGCATAGTTCTGTGGGTTTAATTCTGGGTCTTCAATTCTGTTCCATTGGTCTTCAGGCCTGTTCCGGTGCCAATACCAAGCTGTTTTTATTACTATAGCTTTATAATACAGCTTGAAGTTGGGTATTGTAATTCCTCCAGCACTGTTCTTTCTGCTTAGGAGTGTTTTTGCTATTCTAGGTCTTTTATTGTTCCATATGAATTTCTGGATTGCTTCCTCTATTTCATTAAAGAATGGTGTTGGGATATTAATGGGTATTGCATTGAATTTGTAGATAGCCTTTGGCAATATTGCCATTTTGATTATATTAATCCTCCCAATCCAGGAGCATGGGAGGTTTTTCCATTTTCTTAGTTCTGACTTAATTTCATTTTTCAAGCTTTTAAAGTTCTCTTCAAAGAGGTCTTTCACTTCTTTGGTTAAGGTTATTCCTAGGTATTTTATGTTTTTGGGGGCTATTGCAAAAGGAGTTGCTTTCCTGATTTCAGCCTCGGTCTTCGGGTTGTTAGCATAGAGAAAGGCCGTTGATTTTTGAAGGTTTATTTTATATCCTGCGACTTTGCCAAAGTTTTGTATCAGCTCTAGTAGCTTGGGGGTAGAGTCTATGGGATTCTTTAGGTATAGGATCATGTCATCTGCGAAGAGAGAAAGTTTAACTTCATCTTTTCCTATTTGGATCCCCTTTATATTCTCTTCTTGCCTAATTGCTCTGGCTAGGAATTCTAGTACTATGTTGAAGAGCAGGGGAGAGAGTGGACATCCCTGCCTTGTTCCTGATTTTAAAGGGAATGGCTTTAGTTTTTCACCATTTAGAGTTATGCTTGCTGTTGGTTTGTCATAAACTGCCTTGATTATATTCAGGAATGTTCCCTGGAATCCCAGTTTTTCCAGGGCTTTTAGCATAAATGGGTGCTGGATTTTATCGAACGCTTTTTCCGCATCCAGCGATAAAACCATGTGGTTCTTTACCTTGCTCCGGTTGATGTGGTGGATTACATTAATTGACTTGCGTATATTAAACCAGCTTTGCATCCCTGGGATGAATCCAGTTTGATCGTGGTGTATGATTTTTTTGATGACTTGTTGAAGTCGATTGGCCAGAATTTTGTTGAGAATTTTTGCATCTATGTTCATCAGGGAGATTGGTCTGTAGTCCTCTTTCCGTGATGAGTCCCTGCCTGGTTTTGGGATGAGGGTTATACTGGCTTCATAAAATGAGTCTGGCAGTGAACGTTCTCTTTCAATTTCATTGAAGAGTTTGAGAAATATTGGAGTGAGTTCTGTTTTGAAGGCCTTGTAGAATTCTGCTGTGAATCCATCTGGACCTGGGCTTTTCTTGGATGGGAGATCATTTATTGCTGTTTCTATTTCAATACTGGATATGGGTCTGTTTAGAAGGTTTAAGTCTTCATAGTTGAGTTTGGGGGTATCAATTTTTTCTAGGAAATCATCCATTTCTTCCAAGTTCTCGAATTTGTTGGCATAAAGGTTTGCAAAATAGTCCCTTATTATTTTCTGAATTTCGGTTATTTCTGTGGTGATGCTACCTGTTTCATCTCTTATCTTGTTTATTTGAGTGTGCTGCCTTCGTTCTTTGGTCAGGTTTGCCAGGGGTCTGTCTATCTTGTTGATTTTTTCAAAGAACCAACTCTTTGTTTTGTTGATTCTTTCGATGGTTTTTTTCGTCTCTAATTGATTTAATTCTGATTTGATTTTAATTATTTGCTTCCGTGTATTGACTTGGGGTTTGGCTTGCTGTTCTCTCTCCAGAAAATTAAGGTGCTTCCTTAAATTACTGAGTTGCTGTTTCTCCAGTTTGTTGATGTATGTACTCAGAGATATAAATTTTCCTCTAAGTACTGCCTTTGCTGTGTCCCAAAGGAGCTGGTACTTTGTGCCCTCAACTTGGTTGAAGTCCATAAACATTTGAATTTCTGTTTTAATTTCTTCAATGATCCACTGATTGTTCAGCAGTGTGTTCTTTAGTCTCCATGAATTGTGGGATTTTCTGTGGTGGCTGAATGAGTTGAGCTCTAATTTTATTCCATTGTGGTCTGAAAGAATGCAGGGAATGATTTTGATACTTCTGAATTTGTACAGATTTTCTTTGTGCCCTAAGATGTGATCTATTTTGGAGAATGTTCCGTGTGCTGCCGAAAAGAATGTGTATTCTGTCCTTGCTGGGTGGAATATTCTGTAGATGTCGATTAAGTCTAGTTGGTCTATGCAATTGTTTAGTTCTGTGGTTTCTTTGTTCAGTTTTTGGCGTGTTGATCTGTCCAGAGGTGATAGTGGAGTGTTAAAGTCCCCCACTATCATTGTGTTTGGGTCTATGAATGTTTTTAGAGCCAGTAGTGTTTGTTTGATGAAGTTGGGTGCTCCTGCATTTGGCGTGTAGATATTTAGGATGGTTATTTCTTCCTGTTGGAGAGATCCTTTTACTAGTATGTAGTAACCTTCTTTGTCTCTTCTTACCTTTTTTAATTTGAAGTCAATTTTGTCTGATACTAGGATTGCAACTCCAGCCTGCTTATGGGGGCCATTTGCTTGATAGATTTGTTTCCAGCCTTTCACTTTTAGAAGATGTTTACTTTTGCTGGATAGATGTGTCTCTTGGAGGCAGCAGAAAGATGGATCTTGATTTTTGATCCAACTTATGAGCCTATGTCGTTTGATTGGAGAATTAAGTCCATTAATGTTGACAGTTAGGATTGAGAGGTGATCGTTTGTTCCTTTCATTATCACTGTCTTGTTTGAAGCTGTGTCTTCCCATTTCTTGATCTAGTGTTTACTAATTAGGGTTCATTTCTCTGTCTGTGTTGGGATCCTGATTATTTTCCCTGTATAGTACATCTTTAAGGATTTTGTGTAAAGCTGGTTTGGTGGAGATATATTGTTTCAGTTTTTCCTTATTGTGGAAGACTTTTATTTGACCTTCGGCTATGAAGGAGAGTTTGGCGGGGTACAGAATTCTTGGTTGGTAGTTATTTTTATTTAGAGTTTGGTATACTTCATTCCAGGCTCTCCTTGCTTTCATGGTCTCTGCTGAGAAGTCTGGGGTAATTCTGATTGCTTTTCCTTTATATGTGATTGTTTTCTTTGCCCTAACAGCTTTGAGTATTTTTTCCTTGCACTCTGCAGAAGCTGTTTTGATCACAATGTGTCGATGGGAAGTCCTATTCTGGTCTGGTCGATTTGGGGTTCTAAATGCTTCTTGTATCTGTATAGGCCTTTCCTTCTGGATATTTGGGAAGTTCTCAGCTAATATTCTGTTAAATAGGTTGCCTATCCCATTAACCTCTTTCTCCAAGTTTTCCTCAATACCTATTATCCTTAAATTGGGCTTCCTGATTGTGTCTTGAATCTCCTGTAGCGATCTGTTTTGTTGCTTGGACTGGATTTGTATTGATTTTTGATCTTTCTCCATAGAATCTAAGGAATCTTCAGCTCCTGAGATTCGATCCTCTGCTTCAGTTAGTCGGGACTGTAGGCTAACTACTTGATTTCGAATCTCTTTTCCTTCTGACTGGTCTTTCCTGATGTTTTCCATGTCATTTCTTAGGTCCTGTATGGACTTCTTTACTTCATTAACTTCATTACTTTGGTTTTGAGTGTTGTCTCTCAAATCTTTAAGTTGGGTAGCTATCTTTTCATTTGACTCTTGAAGCTCACTTATCTTTCTATTTGTGGATGCCATGAAATTCTCCATTAATTTTTGCTTTGCCTCCTCACGCTCTAACATAATTGACTGAAGAGATTCAAACTTTTCATTTATCATGTTTATCAGTAAACTTTGTAGAGCATTTTGGGGGTTTTCTTCTATGTTTTTGATTGACTGCTCTGCTTCCTGCTTGTTTTGGGTGGGGGATAAGACTTCATTATTTGCCATCTTTCTTGTGTTTCTTCTGCCCATTTGAATTGGGAATGCCAACCTACCAGCACCTGTGAGCACTGTTTAAGACCCAAAGCAGCCCTTACCAAGCACTGTTGTGTAAATCTTACAATTTCACAATTATAAACAGATAACTTGTATACCTGTCTATAAAGTTAGATTTGGTGTTCTAAAGAATACAATTTCAATATAACATCTGATCCTGGGCCCTGTATTCAGTAGTTACTTATTTACTGTTACAACCTTATACGCAATTCTTGTTTTTATATTAAGTTCTTTTAGGGCTGGCTTTCTCTGTGAACCCCTTTGATTCACTCGTATTAAGCTGTGATATCCTCTATCCAATAACCAGAAGTCAATGGAACCTGGAGGTCCAGGCAGTAAGTCCGGAGGGTAAGTTGGAGGAAGTAAAGAGAATAGAGTAAACTGTATTGGGGGGGTGGTGGTGGTGATTTTGGTTTAGTTTCAGTGACGTGGAAATGTGGAGAAGAGTAGAATCAGTAGAAAGAACATTCATAAAATGACAGACACTGGAGAGTTAGCAGAAAAGGGTGTAGGTGTTATTTATAGGAAAGTAATTTTTATAGGAAGAGGACGCAATGAGAGAAATGAAGTAAAAATACTGGAAGACAGATACACAAAACAGAGAAAAATTATTTAACAAGGAAGTATAAGTAAATAAAAAGGAAAATAACCAAAAAGGAACAAACCTAGCAAATAAACAAACACACAAAAAAACTTGATACAACAAACCAGTAAAAATGGAAAACAAACAAACAAACCAAAAAAAAAAAAAAAAAAACAAAAGAAAAAACAGCCAATGATGTTTCAGGTGTGAAAAAATTAAAAAGAAAATTTAAAAGAAAAGTTAAAAAAAAATGTTTGAAAAGAAAAAGAAACCAGTCTCTCGTTTCCCTGCAATGGACTGCAGTCTATTTTCCTGATTGGCTGATTTGACTTGATTTCAGTTGGCAAGGGGTGGTTCTGTTCTGACTTTCTCCCCTGTTGGTGCAATCGTGGGTCTCTGAGGTTCGCACAGCTTGCAGGCAGGCCTTGGGCGTCCTCTGTCGATGGGGACGTGGGCAGTCACAGGAACTGTGGCTCCTCTGTCTGCTGTTGGGCCGCTGCCTTTGATGCCTGGTCTTGACTAGACTGTGAACTCAGCAGAGCATGGCGCCTCTAGCCTGTTTTGCTCCACTAAGAGTTGCTTGCCTGAGGGAGGCGGCCTCCTTGGCATAGGTAGCTATGGAATGCAGCTCCGTTTTGGGCTGGGAATTAGTTTCCTCTGTGACGGGACCGTTTAGCTGTCCCCGGAACTGTTTGTTCCTCCTTCTGTTGTTTCCGTGCCCCTGGTAGCTGCTCCCAGCTTTTGCTTTAAGTTTAGAAGTTCCGGCGGGCAGGGCGGGGCTTCTCTGGCTAGGCCCCGGACTCGCCTCCCACCAGGGCAGGGGGCGTTCTTCTGGGCGGAGCTGGTTCTCACTGATTCCGCCCCTCCTGCCCTTTTCAAAGATGGCTTTTTTGACCTCGCTTTCCCCAGGCCCGCTTCAGTTTCAGTCTGGTCTGACCCTATGCCAGTGGCAAAGATGGCGCTTTGCTCTGGCGGTGGGGACAGGGATGCCTTCCAGAAGCTGGACTGTGGGCACAAGCGAAAATAATTTTTTTTTTTTTTTTTTTTGCGGGGTACTCACGCGGTCTCTGCGATGTCAGGTCCTCCGTGCTCGGCTGCCGTCTGGAGTATTTCTCGCTTTAGCTGCGTGGAGTGCTGGGGGCTGTGCCCGGCACTGTGCCGGAGCCGGAGCTGGCGCCGCGGCGGGACGCCGCCTGGAGCTCAAAACTGTGTTTTCAGACCAGCAAAGTCGATTTTTCCTTCCTGTAGAGAATCCCTGTACTGTTAGAAGTTACTTTGGCTGTCTTTCTCGGAGAAACAGTTTCTATGAGGTGAGAAAACTACCATATCAGAGGGAGCTCTGCAGGGCACAGCCGCTCCTCCGCCGTCTTCCTACTTCATCCCTCCAAATATTTTAACATGAGTAATTAATAAAGTCTGTTGTTAATCATTATGTTAGTCCTACTCTAAAAGAATACAAAGAACTTAGAACTACACCTCTACTAAAATTCATATTATGAACCATATTTTTCTCTTAAATTATACAAAATCATGTTTGCAGATTTATATAGTATTTATTTTGGTGTATCTTCTTTTTTGAATTTTCTCATCTCATTACTGCTTTTTGCATTTTAAACTGCCTTTGGAGATCAGTTATTCTTCAAAGAAAGATATAATTTCAATGGTACCTATAGGATTGCTTTTTAGAAAACCCATTTGTTGTCTTAATGAAAATTCCATATTTTATATTTTTTCTTAGAAGATACTTTTTCTATTTACATTAAAAATTATTTTCCTCAACATTGCATGCCCAGCTTTGTCTCTATTTTGAGATTCTTCAGTTTCCTGAAATATATCTAGGTGTGGGTTTCTACGCATTTATTATGTTGACATATGGTATGTTTTCTTATCTGTGGATTCAATTTTGTTTTCAACAGTTCTAGAATTTTTCAGCCAAATATTGAATATAAACATTTCATCTCTTCTGTTATCTCTAGTCTCTATTATTTTTCACTTGAGGTGCATAAATATGATTAATATTCTCATGCTTTCTTCTATGCCTTTTAGCTTCTCTCCACTCATTTCCATCTTCTTATATCTATATTGCCCTATCAAGGCTGGCTTCATCTGCATTTAATTTACTGAGTTTCACACATTAGTAATGGCTAGGAATGCAGCAGTTGAAAGTGATTTAGAATGTACCAGTCAGTTTAAAGTGAGAGAGAACATTAATTTGATTCTTAGATAACTTAAAATAATAACCACTATTATTATCATTTCATTTATTATATGCATAAAACTTATGCTACATAATTAAGTTTTTACTTTATGAGAAATGTTAACTATTGTCTTTCTCAAGTGTATGTGAAACACATTTGTTTTCTTTTTTTGTCAAAAAGAAATAAAATGGGATAGAGATTAAATTTCAAACTTGAGTTAAGAAACTGAAAAGTAAATGCAGTAGTATGCATTTGCAGCCTCATTCAGTTGATTTATGTGATGCATAATTATCTCCTGAGCCCTCCCAAGCTCTTTGCTCCCATCTGTGATGTGACAAGCATGACCTAATCAAAGGCCAGAGCCATGTTCTGTGGGTGTGTGATTTACTGTTCTCAAAAAAAAAAAAAAGTCATGAATTCAGTTAATGTAGCTCAAGTCCCCTGCTACTTGTTTGTGACTAACATTCTATAAAATTAAATGGACTGTAGAGCTCCCTATTCCACTTTTCAGCAATGTAAAACTTGCCACCTATTTCACTTAGTAATAATTTGGAAAACAGCTCTAAGGCATGGTTTCATAAATTTTAGTTTTTTCTTTAGTTATATACCAACTTCAGTTACAAAGTTACCTTTATCATATCATTTAAAATTTTAATGTCATGTGGAGTAGCCTTAAATACGTTATACCTTTGGCTATTCTCTTTCCTACAAATCTTAGAGAAAAATTAGATGCATAGCTTAAAAAAGATAGTACACACACATTGCTTATATATTTTATAAGAGACTGTGACACTCAAGTGGATGAGATGGTTCTTTCATTCCTTTCTGCCTTTCTCCCTCCCTTCCTTCTTCCATTTTATCTCCATCCCTATGCTTTACCCCCATTCCATCAAATCTAGAAATGGCTTGGAGCTCTGCGTTGATATCTGCCCCTTGCTTCGTGAGAGTAGTAGGGTTTGAGCACAAGGCCTCATACCTGCTATACAGACGGTGTGTCACTTAAGCCAGATCCTTAACCCATTTTACATTAGTTATTTTTCCAATAGTGCCTCACAATTTTTCTCAGGCTGGTGTGAACTACATACTACAATGCCTAACTTCATTGGTTGAAATGCAGTCTTACTGAGTCCTCTCCCACTCTCCAGGCTTTCCTTGAACCACTATCCTGTGATCTCTATCTCCTAAGTAGCTGGGATGACATGCACATGCCACTCAGCCGAGCTGATATTTTCCTCTTGTTTTTCATTTGCAAGTATCAGGGTTTGCAAAGTATATTTAAAAAGAAAGTCTTGTTTTTTTCATGTGATGGATGAAGAGGGCTGCATTGTGGAAGTGGCATTCTCTAGTGCTGTGAGGGTAGGCAGTCAACACAAAGGAGTTAGATGACTTTCTGACCCTTGCTGCCATCCCTGAAGACTTTAATTCTACCATTAGCAATTTATTCCTTTGGGTCAGAGCATTGCCCCTTATCAAAATGTTAATCCCTCTGGGCTAGAAAATGCTTTAAGGCTGCTATCATTCATTAACATCACACAACTAATTCTTATATTGGAATAATTCCAGAACTAGGCTGAGAGCAATTTTTAAAAGAGAGGTAGGAAAGATTTTGTGTGAAAGAGATTCAGCATGAGATAAAGTTACTGACCGTCCAGACAGCAGTAGGAGGCCATTATAGGCAAAGAAAAGAGATAGAAAGAATAACTAGAAGTTGCTAGAAGCTCCTGAGAAATTAATTTAATTCCCTGTCTTCCTATCATTACTCCTGTGTGTATATATATTTTTTAAATAAAGAAAACAAATATCCACATGAATATACTATGAACCTGGCCAGGGAGACATAGTGTCATTTTTAATTTCATCTGGGACCTCATTAGGCAAGAATCACGGAGAATAGGAAGACCCCCACGTGGTACCATACAGATGATCAAAAGCAGGAAACAATCAGGGTGGGCTACAGATTGTTTGTTGCATGTAGAGTATTTTAGAACACCTATGCCATTACCCTTGTGATTACTAAAACTAAGCACAAACTGGTCAAAATGCTCATTTCAATCTGGTGATGAAATATGCATTTCATGGAACTAGAATTGGATGTGTCTGCATATGCTCTCTTTTCCTCTTTCTGCATTTAGTAAGCATTTCTGACATTCTTATTCGTGCAAAGCTCACTGTTGGTGTTCTGAAGGAATCCAATGAATACAAAATACAAAAGAACTGTTGCCAAGTAGCTACCCAAGATATAAGAAGAAAAGAAAACAATAAATTTAATTTCAGTTAAGACTATCATGTGAGCTCCTTGAGAAATGTAGTTCTCTAAAGGTAAGAAATAATGTTCAGTCCTCCATCCATTGCCATAATGGCTGGCAGTTGAGGGTGGCAATTCCTCTTCCACATATCACTTAACACAAGGCATTGATTATCCACTGAAATGAGAAATAAGCAGAAAATTTTAGAAACTCTCCGTTGATGAATCTGCTCTCATCTCTGCTGGGAGAAATTCTAAGGATCATAAAGCTTAAAAAAAAAGACACAGAAATTTAAATATCTCTTAAAGCTTTTTCTGACATCATTCGTTGTCAGGATCCTTCCTTGTTATGACAAAGTACAGTTAGAGTTGAGAGATGTCCTATAAAAGTTGAAGCTGAGGTAGAATAAGACACCAAGAGTAAAGGAGGGTTCAAAGGTGGCCCCTGTGTGGAGTTGAATGATTCAGACTTTCAGGAGAAACTGAATGGAACACAAATGGCAGGCACTGGAGTTACAGTGAACAAAGCCAGGGATTCTAAGTTAGTCATGCTGACTCCTGCAATAAATGTCATCATTTGAGACTTCCTTTTATGATGCTTTGGGGAGAAGGGTATGAAGTCAAATTTACTAGGTGCATATTTCCAGATAAAAAGCAATCTTCCCTGGAGTTACCTGTGTGCTCATACTGCTTGCTAACACCTGACAATCATTTTTGCGGTCATTCATGTCAAACACATTTATTAAACAACTATAATGTTCTGGGCTCCATGCTGAATATGCACAGAAATTTGGGTGAAAACTAACAAATAAAGAACCTGAGCTCTAAAGAGCATGTGTAAAACCTAGTGCAAGAAGAGCTAAACTGCACCTATGTTCATTAGGCTGACCTAGGACTTGCAATCGAAAGCTAGGTCACCTTTCAAATAATCCTGACTAAATTGGCCTCAGAAGTCAAGGTTAATCCCTGAAGTGGTTTGCTTTCAGGGCTGATGTTTTACAATTTAACTTTGTGGACAGCTTCTTTAGAGGCCTGTTGTGCATAATTCATCTCTTTTCAGGTCACATCCAAGGAACTTTGGGACTGTCATCCATTCTCCTACCCTTACATGTCCATCCCTCTTGCCCATCTGTTCCTTTCACTCAACATCCCAGAATCCTATGCCAGAGACAGGATTTTCACCTCTCAATATAGAACGGTTTGACTTCCCTTGTGGTCCTACTGACTTCCTGGGAATAAATCATTGCCTTTGTATTTCATAAGAGACATCAAACATTGATTTTGTTGTTAATATAGGTGGCTCGTCCTTGATTCCATAGACTATATATTTTAATCACAAGTGATAATGTCTTGAAGGATCAGCATTTAGTCAGTTATTGATGACAGTTTGAGCAGCCTTGTGTCCAGAGTAAATGCAGTGTGCCTTATGCTGTGGTAAGTAAGTTTTCTTCACTTGAAGTTTTGAAGTGTTTTAAATGCGTAAACCACGTTTCTCCAGCAGCAGTTTTAGGATTGTGACATTTTCTTCTAGTTTTATGGTGCAAAGGATTCTGTAGCAATGTGGTAAAAGGCATCCTGAGTTCACTCTGACTTTTTGATTATGTGTAATAGCCTCACTGTCAGACGGTGAGTCATGATCTTTTGCTTCTGTTTTACAGTTTGTATTTATACCTCCTCACATTTGAGAAAAGCAATGTGTTGGGCTCTCTGCTTGTTGACAGTGATGACTCCTTTATTTTAATCAGTGCCAAGGAAAAGAATAAAGCCTCGCATGATAGAGCATAAAATCCCTTCCTTCCGCCATTTTAAATTGTTTAAGTGATATGTGCTCCTTGTGGAAAGACAACTTGTGTCATTAACTGTCAACAAATCCTTCATTTGATTTACCTGAGAAATTTGCATTTTTCTGTCTGATTCAATTTTGTGAATGAAGCAAAAAAAAGTTTTTGACTTCTCTATTTTTAAGTTGAGGGGTGGGTACAAACATTTATTAGTCTGTCTTTGTAATATTTTATTTAATGGGAAAAAAAATCAATGCCAAAGCTGTCTCCATGCAAGGCTGAATTTGTCTAACAACAAAATATGGTAAATGCAAATGGACTTTAAAGAGAGTACCCACTAAAAAATGGAATTGCTCTTTCTGAGCATATTGAACCACAATAATTATTAATACTTTACTTTTTGGTTGACTTTTTTTTCCAAATGCCATTTCTAAAGCTTAACGTTGTGCTTTCTTCACATATAAAAATGTCATCAGTCAAATGCCACTAATTTGGAGATGGGATTCAATCCTTTGGGTGAAAATAATTTGAAGTTTAACTGAGCAAGTTCCTGAGAACCTGATATAGCTCCTTGAGGAATCTTGTGTGGATCAAGCAGAACAATGGAAAGAGTGGGCAAAGAGAGGATAGAAGTAGTGAGAAGTTTCAGTAAAGGGTGAGATAGTAAAAATTTGGAGTTTTGTAAGCTGTACAGTCCCAGTCACAACTACTCAATTCTACTCTTGCACAATGGAAACAGGCATAAACAACACAAGAGAAAGCACCTATGTTCAAATAAAGTTTTATTTACAAAGCAGAGAGCAGGATAGATTTTCCTGTATACCATAGTTTGATGACTCATGGTGAAAGATACCATCCACTAAGTGAAGTGAGCCAGACCCAAAGAAACATGGACTCTATGGCCTCCCTTATTGGGAATAATTAGTACAGGTTTAGGCAAGCCATAGCAGAGCATCACAAGGCCCAATAGCTATACCCTTATGAACACATAAGATGATGCTAAGTGAAATGAACTCCATGTTATGGAAACAATTGATATATCACAGTGGTAACTACTTTCAACGTCCTATGTGTATGTGTAGTTTCTATTATTGATGATGTTCTTGTATCACCTTCCTATGGTTGTACCTACACTATCTCTGTAATCTTATCTGAGTATATTGGAAACCGTGTTTACTGGTATTGGAAGTAGGAAATTCAAAGGGAATACCAAATTTGAGAGACACAGGGTAAAAAAAGAGAAATAACTACAAAAGCAATACTTGCAAAACTGTTTGGTGTAAGTGAACTGAACACCTGGGGGGGGGGAGGGAAAGGGGGGGAGGGAGGGGGCATGAGGGACAAGGTAACAGTACAAGAAATGTATCCAATGCCCAACGTATGAAACTGTAACATCTCTGTACATCAGTTTGATAATAAAAATTTGAGAAAAAAAAAAAAGAAAGAAAGACAATGCTTGTATTAAAAAACAAAGAGGTCACAGGAATGGAGGGACAAAGGGTGAACAAATTCAGCAGTGGTACTCAGTAGACAATTTATTGAAAATGAAGTACACAACTTGTGGGTGGGAACAGGAGGGAAAAACTAGGAGAGAGTGAGGGAAGGGGTAATATTGTGCAAAAAGAAATGTATTCATTACCTGACTTATTTAATTGTAACCCCTCTATATATCACCTTTATAATACCAATAAATAAGCAGAACAGTAAAAAAAAAAAAGTGGATCTGTGGCTTAAGTGGTAGAGCAAAAAAGCTCAGAGACATCACCCACACCCTAAATTCAAGCCCTGGAAAACACACACACACACACACACACACACTGTAACATCCTCCTGGATTACATTTTGTGACATTATCAAAGAAACAGTCACAAAAAGATTATTTTTTTGGTATGTCCAAATGTAGAAAGAATGTTAGGGTTTCCATGGAATCTAGAAACATATTTAAAATGTTTCATAACACCAGAAAGCCCTTGTTAAAGGTTCATAAGACCCCAGCCAAAAAGTATTTGAAATGAGGGAGGAGGTAACAAATTAAACAAGAAATGTACTCACTGCCTTACATATGAAACTGTAACCCCTCTGTAATTCACTTTGACAATAAAGGGGGGAAAAAAAGAAATAAAAATGAAAAATATCAGAGGACCAGATGAGATCCAGGCAGAGGACTAAACATTTAGACACCATTATATTTTCCCAAATATATGGGATCATAATATGAAGCAAAATATACTAAAACAGAAGTAGAGGAGAGAGTCTGGCTGAGGGAGAATTTCTGAACAAGAACTGTCTTTGCCAATAGGTGCATTCCATAGAAGAATTCTTCCAGGGCTAAGGGAATTAGGATTTGTGGATAGAACTGGGCCCTGGGACTTGTAGACAGAGAAGAGAAGAAGGGACTCTGCTTTGGAAGTACTGGAATGTTCCGTAGGCATCACTTTGGACTGAAATATGTTTGGGACACTGACAGAGGTGAAGTAGGGAAGCCAGGAATGTAGAAATCTGTTGCCAACAGTTAACATGAGCATTAAAAGATCTAAGGTACCTCTACAAGTTGCATTTTTGACCAGCAGACATTTGAGACTCAACAGACATTTGAGGAAAGATTAATAAAATCCAAAGCACAGGCTTGCTGACTTGGAGCTATAGGCATTATGTTTGTGCAAGGAAAACTGCAACAGTCTGAAATGAACTCTTTCTTTATGAAGTCGCTTTTATACCACCACAAGAAAATCAGACACCATGCATAATGCTGCACTGTTCTGTGAAAATCTTACCTTCTGGAAGTTATATTGCCTACCATTTTTTACATTTATGGAATGTTTACATTATAAAAAGACTTTAAGAGGTGTAGTGAGAATGTAACATAAAGGCATTTTCAAGATGAAAAGTGGAAACAAAGAATAGTGCAATCGATATTATATACGGCAGACATTTCAAAATAATATGAGTTCTCAAAGTAGAATGTTTTTGAGTAAGAACAATATTTTTGGCCTGTGTGTATAATTAATCAATCAAAACATATTTTTACTTTTTGCGACAAATGAGAGTAAAGGACAATGTATAATATTAATTTTATAATGGCAATCTAAATATAAGGCATACTCTTTTATAACCATGAGATTAGGGCATGTGACGTTTTATACCATTTAATTGGAAATAAGTGTCTGGTGGACTTTCCTGCCTTGGCTGGCTTTGAATCAAGATTCTCAGATCTCACCTTCCTGAGTAGGAATACAGGCACAAGCCACTAGCAACCAACTCAGCACTCTTTAAATAAATAAAAATACAAGAAAACAAATAGCAAAACAAAAAATGTGGATCATTCTTTTCCAGTATAGAACTATACCCAGAGCTATTTCCCTCAGTAGAAACTGCAAGGAGGCGTTTCAAGTCCTCAATCTATGCTGGGTGGACTACAGCCAGGTTGGGCTAGGAGCATCTCCACCAGCAAGTAAAACCCAAGCACTCTGTAACCTGCAGAGAAGTGACACCTTGAGTCTGGCACAATGGTTCCTGGTTCTTTTTGATGTTCCCATTTTCCACACAGAGAGGTAAAGTTAGATGCCAAAAGGTCTTTGTGAAGCTTTTTTGTGTCCAAGAACAGCTGTGTCTCTGCTAACACAAGACCCTGAGAAGGTTTTGTCCTTAACCATCTTAACATTCTTCTTCTGCCCTTGCCATAAAAATGTTGAACATAGGGCTGGGGATATAGCCTAGTGGCAAGAGTGCCTGCCTCGGATACACGAGGCCCTAGGTTCGATTCCCCAGCACCACATATACAGAAAACGGCCAGAAGCGGCGCTGTGGCTCAAGTGGCAGAGTGCTAGCCTTGAGCGGGAAGAAGCCAGGGACAGTGCTCAGGCCCTGAGTCCAAGGCCCAGGACTGGCCAAAAAAAAAAAAAAAAATGTTGAACATTTTACTTTGTCACCAAGTAGTTTATCTTGATTCCAAACAATGCTCTGGTAATGATTTTTAATTGCAACCAATCAACCTACCAATCCTTTTTACAGTATTATTTTTTATTATAGTCCCTTCTTTAGTCAAACTGCTTTATCACAAACTGGTTGGGAGCTGTCAGAGAAGGTGCAGTCCTCTGGTGAGTGGTATGAAGGAAGCCACCCACACACTGAGATCCTGCTCACTCAGCCTCTCCACTCTGTTTGCACTGTGAGAAGCTTGGCTTTGCTAGTTTTGTGCCTACTTTATACAATGGGGATAATGAAAATGAAATGAATACTTCAGAATGAAGGAAATAACATCTTATTATGGCTGACGATGGACTGATTTGTTTGGAATGCCAATTGCTTAAAGCAAGGATTTTGTAAAAATCAAATAATAAACAGTTACCATATTGGCAATGTACCCATATTGATCTTCTATGGAAATCAGATTTCAGACAAAAAACTGCCTGACATGCTTAAGAATAGATTGTAGAGCAAGTATCTGATAAATTGTTATCAAGTTTCTATCCTGCTTACAGTACATTTTCAGATGCATCCTGACAATCTAAAAGATTTTCTCATGTGACTTGATTTCTACATTTTATGAATTAATAAGATTGGAAAATGCAAGTTGGATGACTCAGAATGAGACCACAGTGAACCAGATATCTTAAGTGTGCATTAAATATACCTGAGGAATTTATTTAAAGGAAATTCCTAGTAATTTACTGCCAAAAATGTTGCTTCAGAAGTTGTGGAAGGGCTTAAGAATCTGCATTTACACTAAAGGGCCTAGTTGCTTCCAGGATTGTAGCTCTTGATGGGAATTTGAAAAAAAAAAAAAACTGCAATGGAGTATATCCTACTTTTGCATTGCGTTTCACAGGATACATCTAAGGAAGAGGACAGACAGTTAAGAGGCTTAAAATAGCTGGAATCAGAGCTCAGAGTAAGCCTGTGGATCAGAGGACAAAAAGAAAGAAAAAGGATAAAAAGAAAAAAATATATATATAGCTGTTCCCCTCACCTTGCTGCCCTTCACCTGGTCTATACCAAGTCCACATCTTACACAAGAACCCTAACCTAATCTCCTGCAGGGTCTAATGCACCCACTGAGTTCAACACTTTGCTTCTCAGGAATAAAATCAGCTTATAGCAAACAGCACTAAAGTTATAAAAATGAGGGCTACTAAGCATGAGGAGGAAAAAAGAATAATATAAACGCTAGTCACACAAACATATTGCTAATTCATCAAGTATTTTTAAACATCTGGATAGCATAGTTAGTCTACATTCACCCAGATGTTCCAGCTTTGCGTACAGAACATGTTGTGCATTCAGGTCTTCTGCTTTGACATGCATTTCCGTGAGTAGAGGATACTGTTGTGGGTTCAGAGAGATCCTATGGTTTGATCTGTTGATGTACAGTCCCAGTTTCAAAACAGATCCTATCACCAAGTTGGCTATAAGTCAACTCAGGTTTTTAAAATATCAGAATTTAAAAAATGTTACATACAGTGGTTAGCTGCTCAGCTGGCCCACAGAAGGCTCTTTAATCCACAGCCTAGTGAAAGTAGGATGTCGACTAAAATACCCAGCTGAGGCCTGGAAAGAGGATGCCCTTATGAAACTCTGAGGAAGAGGAGATGGAGAGGAAAAACTTAGCTCTTTCCTAGGTCTAAAAACACATCTGGGTAGAATTTTGAACAGAAGAAGGTGTTTTGTTTGTTATTTTTTTTGTTTTATTTGCAGGGGATTGTTTATTCCCATAGGTCAAATATGCTTCCATACTTTTCCCTCTTTTTCCTCTGGAGGATTCCAAGCCCCCAAATTCACTGAATCCCTTCCTTACTCCCAGTTGTAACCAACATTGCTATATGGAATTGGTCTGAATGAGTTCTAGTGAAGAAAAATTTAGACAAATTTGAGTTAGTAGGCAAATAACCACTTAGTAGGCTAATAGTCACTTACAAATATTTGCAAAAAATGCCTTTTATTTTTTTTTAATTTTTATTGTCAAACATGTACAGAGAGGTTACAGTTTCATACGTTAGGCATTGGATACATTCCTTGTACTGTTTGTTACCTCCTCCCTCATTCCCTCCTCCCCCCTTCCCTTTTCCCTTTCCCCCATGAGTTGTTCAGTTGATTTACATCAAACAATTTTTCAAGTATTGCTTTTGTCGTCGTTTGTCTTTTTACCCTGTGTCTCTCGATTTTGGTATTCCCTTTCAGTTTCCTAGTTCTAATACCAGTATACACAGTTTCCAATATACTCAGATAAGATACAGAGATAGTGCAGGTACAAAGGAGACTGATAGTCTTTCAAAAGCAAATATCTAAATATTGAAATGGCAAGCCATAATCCCTCATCTAGTATTAAAACTCCATGAAGTTAAGAGAGAAATATCTATTGTCCAAAAAGAAATGTACTATTTGCTAGATTTCCATAACTGTATGCCCTCTGTATACCACCTTTATAACAGCAATAAAAATATTTTTAAAAGAGAGTAATATTCAAGTTCTTTTAGGGAAATGGAGATTACACACCTAGGAATATATCCCAAGTCTCTCCTCCAGGATGCTGTTCACATTTATACCAATGACTTCTATTACTCCACTTCCAAATGCTCAGATTTTCCAGTTTGGAAGAAGCCAATATGGAAGCAGAGATCACTAGTGTTTGTGGTAGACAGGGCCATGGTTGAAGAAAATATGAGACAAACAGTTGAACATATGAATCATTGCTGAACTATGTTCTGCTACTAATTGTCCATAGAGACAAACACACATACCAATTGTATGTAAGTAGACTGAGTATTGACTGAGAATCATGTTAACATA
This sequence comes from Perognathus longimembris pacificus, assembly GCF_023159225.1. Classification (NCBI taxonomy): domain Eukaryota; kingdom Metazoa; phylum Chordata; class Mammalia; order Rodentia; family Heteromyidae; genus Perognathus; species Perognathus longimembris. The sequence continues at coordinate 55,015,911 of NC_063164.1, read as the reverse complement.
AACCAACACTTCTTAGTGATATGGTCAATAGTGCTCTCTTATGATAGACATTTCTAATTAATTTTGGCTCTGCTGGCTAAAACAGCAGACTTCAGCTGCACAGAGAATTTGAACTGTACTGTTTCTAAACTAGTCAATGACTAAGCTTTTGGAAGTGAAAGAAATCATTTCACATCACTACTCTCTGTTGATATGCTTTAACCAGAGAAGCTCTGCAGAGAGGAAAAACACATAATCACTGCAGGAAGTGAATTTAAGAGGCAGAAAGAGAAAAAAACGATATGGATTTCCAGGAGAATCTTGGTCCAGGAGTAGAATTCATTCAGAAGGACTGGCCAATTTGCTGTATAAGCTGAACACTTACAGGCTTCACTCCATTTTCTGTAAAAAGAGTGAAATGTCTTTTTCTAATGTTGCAAGGCAGTAGGTTGGAACGATAAATAAAAGAACTTCTCAAATCTAAATGAGCAGGCTCAGATCTCTTCTCTCCACCACTTCTCAGCCATCTTGATTGGAACAAGTTCCTTACTCTCTGAAGTATCCTTCCCATCATCTGTAATATGGTGTCAATAATAGTTATTATCATCCACTGCCTCTGAGGAAATGGCAGGGAAGTAGACAGGCTTGAAGGGGCCTGACTTACTATAAGGATTCACAGAATGTAAGCTGTTATTAGTCTGAAGGAAATAATTCTGCAACCTGCTCAGTTCAGTGTAATAACAGAATAACTCTTAGTCTACCTACCCAGTCAGAATCATTATGCTCCGCCCAACTCTGCAAACTCCATAATTGTACATGTGTAAGGGTGGCAAGATCTACTATCTGTCACAGCTGCTCTTCATTGACCTCAGGATCCTGACAGTGTCAGGTACCTCAGTTGTGAGCTGGGAAAAGATAACTAGTCATCTGAAAGGATGTGCTGTCTCTATCATAATCTTAGCACAGGGCTGATCATGATCTGAAAGAGGGACAGTCCCCTCTCATGCCTAGACCTTGTATATAGACAGGTCAGACTATGTCTGATTTGATTTTCTATTTACCTTTTGAGTTGGGACCCTCAGTCAGCTCTAGAACACACAGACTGCACTGCATCAAGCGACCTTCTAACTCAGGATCTGGTTCTAGTTTCCCCCACATGAAAGTGGGGAACAAATAACCCAGCTCCATATGAAGAAGCCATCACAGGTTCCCCCCTCACTATGTTCTGCTACCACTCATTTGTTATTTGTCCCTAAGTCTAATGATTGTTAAAGTCACTCAAACTATTCTAAGGTACAGTTTTTATTAAACATGATATTAAGAAAAAGTTTAGCTTCTTCTTTAGCATTGCAGGCAATTACTGGAATGCGTGAAGTCAAGTGGGAGTAGAATTACAATAGGTTTCTGTAAGCTTTTTTTGTCTCTCTTTTTGTCTTCCTAGAGTAGAGCCTTTCCCTACCTCTCCCTTTTTGCATTAAGAGCTCTATTAAATCAAACTGTAATGAGAACACCAAACAGTGTCCCAGGAGTCCCTTTAAGAGAGTCATTCGGTAGTCCACTCTGTCCCAAGCACTCTTAGGCTTACTTTAGAATTACCAACACCAGGGTTGCTGTCTACCTCATATCATCTCTCTCTCTCTCTCTCACTCGCTCTCATCTCTCTCTCTCTCGCTCGCTTTCATCTCTCTCTCTCTCTCTCGTTTCTATCATCCTGGCTCAGAGACATTCTGAGATGACCTCATGAAGGAACATAGGCAACAAAGCAAAGAAGTTACCAGGGTAGCCTCAGCAGCCGGCGGTGCAGTGTTTCCCTCCTGAGAACATCTTCACTGAGCATGTGCCTAGTTCCCGCAGGCCAGTGACTCTAGTGTCCTCCATGATGTGCTTCCTCTGTTTCTGTCTCCACCACTACTCTACTCTCTGCTTCAAGCCAATCCTACCATGTCTTCTTCTGGCCTTTGTTTAACCTAATATTCAATGCAAGTTTTTTTTTCCTGTATATTTTTGGTATATGTGTCATCTCTGTGTTCTTAACTACAGTCTAAGGTAGCTAGCTGTGTTCCCTGAGCCAGTGAGGCCTTTTAGGCACAGTGTGCTCCTGGATTACCCATACCAGAAGAAGCTTTGGACCTTGCAGTATTGTTTAGTTCAGCAAAGGACAATAAGGCCTCCCCAAAACGTCTTCTGAATGGACACCTAGCTCTCCTCTGGGGCTGTCATTGCCTTAGTCATAAAAAGTAATAGACTTCTGAACAGAAGATAACACAAAGGCTAAATGTCAATGCTAGGAGAAGACAAGCAAGAGACGGATTGAGTAAAATATTATCTCCATTCTCAGGGAATCCACAGACAACCATCACTAAGAAAAGTAATACATTGCCATATTTAAGAGCGTGTAAGCTTTGTGCACAGTTCAGATCATGAGCTTTCTACACAGAAGTTGAGTTATTCTTAGCTTTGTTGTTGTTGTAGGGCTTGAACACGGGGTCTGGGCACTGTCCCTTAGAAATTTCTGCTCATGGCTACATGAGTCACACCTATGAGGCACAGTTTTGAGCTATAATTCCACTTCTTGTTTTTGAGTGATTAATTGGAGATAAGAGTCTCATGGGGAATTTTCTGCCCAGGCTGGCTTCAAACCATGATCCTCAGATCTCACCCTCCTGAATAGCAAGGATTACAGGCATGCAACAATGGTACTGGCTCTATTCCTAGCTTTTAATTTCCTCAAAAATACTATAGGAAATATATGGGAAAGAAAGGATGACCAGTGTATTAGTCTACTTTCTCAATATATTCTCTAAAACAAAACACTTCAGACTGAGTAATTTATCAAGGAACGAAGTCTATTTTAGTCTCATAACTGTAGAGACTGGGAAGGCCAATGTCAGGCAGCTGAATCAAGGGCCCCATGCCAGAAGCTGGAAGGAGACAAAGTCTGTATGCAACAGTAGCCAACACATCCACATAAGGATGGCAATTCATTCACAAGGACTCTGTCTTTATGATCCAAACACCTATTATTTGGGGCTCATCTTCCATGCCAGATTGAGGAATTTATGCTGTAACACATGAATTGTGGGGGCCATAATCAAGAGGGATCATTAGTGCAGCAAATAAGCTTCAACAACTCACAGCCTGGTGCTGGGTGTAATAGGAAGACCTTGCTTCCTATCTTGGTGGAGGCAGTGATCCATAAGTTATACATAAATCATTTAGCATAGTGCCTGGCACCCAGAAAATGTACTGAAGTACAATATCTGTGTTTTCCAACCCAATTTAAATATTAAAATAAAGTGTGCGTAAAATGCCATGGAGGAAACACAAGGGTAGGAGTCATAGAAGCCTCTCCTGAGTGCTGGTTTAGGAAAAAGCCAGTAGCTGTAGCTGATCTAGAGGGTCATGGCTAAAGCCCAGGAGCACAGTGGTGTTTGTTCATTTGTTTTCTTTCCTTTCTCCCCCTCCCTACTCTCACAAAAAGTGAGAGTCAACTACTCAGGGAAAAACAGACACATCAGTATACTAAAGGGCAAGTGTAGCCATGGCTGAATGAGCTGCTCAGCTCTCTTCAAAGTGCATATCTTGTTATAATGGGAGAACTCAAAATGTCCACACTGCATTGGTTTTGTGTTCATTGAGGCTTTTCACTGTGTTGCTGTAGCTGAGCAGCCATTTTGAAGGTTTGCTTATATAAGTTTAAATGCACTTAGGAAAAACATAATATAAAAAATACATGACTATGCTCTTAGATTTATTTAGCTCATGTTTTCTTGAGTTGCAACAAGAAGTACTAATTTGAAAGTCTATATACTAGCTAACAAAGATATTAGAAAAGGGAGTTCATGGATTCAGCAATACTTAAGTTTACTTCAGATGAGAACACAACACTCATAGCCACGAAGATTTACTATTTTGCTGTGACTGTTTAGACCACATGGAGAAGACTTATACTTGCTTAAGATTATAGTTAAAAGTCCTCCTTCCTAAGAAATAAAGAAAACCAATTTTTGACTACAGGTCACAATTTGTAATATAAATATGACCACAATTATGATGGCATTGACATTTCTGTGACTCACTAAAATATCAGGATCCTGGGTGTGGGAAAACAAATTGCTTTGCTGAATGAAGGGACTGGATGTCACCCCCACAATTGTCCTTTGTAATAATTGAGCCAAGCTACTACCTGCAACATGCTGAACTAGGAGGCAATCAAGGATGGAATGACAAGGAGAATCTGTGAAAAATCAGGCTCAGAGCAATACATTCCCATTTTCATCTGACACAAAATAAAATACTAAGCTTTTACAGTTCTTACTATCTGGCTTTCACACATAGACAAACAAGTGTAATCTCAATTAAATCAAGTCTACTGTATAGACATATTGATTAAAAGGGGGCGGTGGGGCTGGGGTTGTGGCTCAGTGTGGCTCAGTGTTAAGCGCATCTGCCTTGCAAAAATGGGGCGCTGAGTTCAAACCCCAGTGCCACCAAGAATAGCAATTGGCCCTTGAGAGGAATTTGACTTTTGTTACTTCCTTACGATACCTAATAAGTAGAAACCCTATTTTCTGTAACTGTATATTAGTATACTTAATAAATACAATGGAATGACATTTTAAAATTCTGCTTAAAGAAAAACAATGAGATATATAAACTAGCCATACCATTGATATTCATGCTAAAAAGCTTATAATACTTCTACTGTATGTACCACTGGACACAGGATTTGAGATATAGCTCAGTTGAACAAGGAATGCAGCAAGATATTTTGCAATTCAATGCTATGACTGTCTGACTTCAAATTCCCTGAGAATTCACGGTGCATTCATTAGCAGCATGATTCCAAGGCTAGATAACTTTGCCAAGTGAACTAGGAAATAGTGATCACATAGTGAAATTTCAGGCACTTACCAGTACATGTTGATAATACCAACAACAAATCCAAGCTTGAATCTCAACAGTAATGCGTTTCTTCTGGAGCCATCTTGTTGATGGCTTTTCAAATGAGGGTACTGGATTGTTGCAAAGCATTGTTTCTTGCAGAAAGGTGTTGCTGACGCATTATCTTTGCAAAAGAGAGTGCATATGAAAAGGAGCACACTCACATAAAGTTATAAACAGAACTTCAGTTTGGACATGTGTCCTAGGATGAATGCATTTCAAGCATTTCAGTAGGTTCAACACATTGTCCTTTTCTTTATGCATGTACTCATTTAATCTTATCCATTCTTATTGTATTTGGTGTTGCACCAACCCAAGTTTTCCCATCTGTTGACTGGGCATTTAAAGAAGAGAAGTGAGGTGTGTGGTAGTATCTGGTAACCAGGGCACTGAGCTAGGGCTTCATACAATTGTAACTAGTAGACCAAAGCTCTTGATACTTGATAGACATCCTTTCCAAAGTTGTGCAATGCAACATCTGATACTAGTTCAGAAATCAATTTTCTCCCACCTCCAACATCCTCAAAGCTAAAGTCTCTGATTCCCACTGATATATTCAAATAAGTCTACACATATTTAAGGACAAGGTTCAGTCTCATAGGCTCTCGTATCTGTGGAAACCCAAGGGCTAACTAACTGGCCCTTAGTCACTGTAGATTCAAACACACACACAATGCCTGTCACGTGGAAATCTTACAGTAAATGTTACTTTTATTGACTTAGAACTTTAGGGAGTGAGAAAGGAATACCAGGAATGTACATATGATATGGCATATTACATAAGGAGTAGCACACACATGTATTTTAATAAGTAATTATTGCTAAATGAACATTCCTGTAACAACCAAGAAGAAATATTCAACATCTTTATTTTGTTTTAAATAGTAGTTTACATTTAGGTTCTATCATTTGAATCACAATACTATGTCACTTGACATTTAATTGAGATGAAAGTAAGATATTTAAAAAGTCCGTATAAATACATTAAAACTGTTAAGACATGATGTTCAGATTATGAGGTCAAGAATATGGCACTTTAATATAAATTGTTCTTTCTTCTACTCTATTGCTTTGCAAATGCAAGTGGTTATTTTTCTGTTTGTTTTCTTTTGAGGCCAAATTTACCAATGTTGAGATTGTCATTTCAAAAACTGTTAAAAAAAATAAAAGCCAGTAGGTGCCTAGCTTGCTTAGTTGGGTAAAACAAATGTCCATTGAATTTTAAGGCAGACAGGAAGGAAGGAAGGAAGGAAGGAAGGAAGGAAGGAAGGAAGGAAGAGAGGGAGGGAGGGAGGGAGGGAGGGAGGGAGGGAGGGAGGAAGGAAGGAAGGAAGGAAGGAAGGAAGGAAGGAAGGAAGGAAGGAAGGAAGGAAGGAAGGAAGGGAGAGAGAGAAAGGAAGGAAGGAAGGGAGGGAGGGAAGCAAAGAAATGAAACAGGAAGGAAGAATGAGAAGGAAAGAGAAGAGAGGGAAGGAGTGAGAGAGGGAGGAAAAAATTGTTATGTAAAAAGTAAGCGCGCCCCCCAAATCAGCGCTAATTAATTGAAATGATAAACTTGAATAAAATAGCTCTATCATGCTTACTGAATTAGTTAAATGTTGTGGAGAATAGTTTTATTTTTCATTTTTGGATATGTCCAAGCTTCCTCTCAATAATTCTCCTTCTTCCTCCTTCCCATCTTTCTCCCCTCCACCCTCTCCTATCTCTCTCCTACTGAAGAAAAATCTCTACCTAATTTTCTCCTAAATTATTGGATAGGAATTTGGGTTAAATATTTTGCATGAAGTGCTTCATTTAGCAAACCTAAGGTTCTAATACAGAGAAAACAAGACACCAAAGGCAAAATTCTTTTTCTGTAAAATCTGATCTTTTACCCATTCACTTTAGAGCATAAATAAAGCCCAGTTTAGAGCAGAAAAGGAACAGTTAAAGTGTTGTGATTTTTAAATCTGTTCCTATCATTCTTTCATTCTTTTCCAGAGGGTGAATAAGTTTGGCATTCATCAACCATATAGGAAAATTACACAAATAAAATACATCATTTTCCTTCTTAGAAGATCCAGGGTACTTCACAGAGATCCTTAGCTTTCATAAATATTACTGCATAAAACAATGAACACATACCTAATACCTAGATTATATACAAAAGTATACTGGGTATTTTGAACATGTGATGAGTTAAAAACTGTGTGGAAAGTGGTGCTGTGGCTCAAAGTGGTGGAGCACTAGTTAACTAGCCTTGAGTGAAAAAGCCCAAGAACAGTGCTCAGGCCCAAGTTCAAGCCCCACAACTGACCACCCCTCCCCCCCAAAAAAACAACAAAACTGTGCATACTGTACATTGAAAATAAGTGCTGATAATTTTCATGAAATAAAAGATGGAGGAGGGTCATATTTTCTTACAGTCTTTAGTTAGCTTATTAGTAATCAGAAGGGATAAAGAAGTAACAATGAGTTAGATAAGTTTATAAACAAAAAAAATAAACACTTGGGCATGTGTCTACCAACTGCATGTCTGCAGCCAAGCAGATGCTGAAGAGCACAGGTAGACACAGATAAGGAGGGAAATTGTCTGTTTTTCCTTCTTTTCTCTATCCAACAGAGTCATTTTAAGATCTGATGGGAAAATAGAAGTCTGAGTATTTGGGGCTTAAAACATCTTTTTGATCATTGTATTCATCTGTAGACTATAAAGGGAAGTACTAAAATGTTCTAAGAGGAACAACAGAAAGCAGGCATTGCAAGCATGACCTGAGCAAAGCTCTCACAGGGCCAGAGGTTTTCTCTAATGCCAGGCATGAGGCATTCACATGCAGCTATAGGAGATGTGTGTGGAAATGGAATCATTCCATGCCTGATACTATATGTAGGTGCTAGGAAAAGGCATAGATGCCCTTAGCTTTACAGTTGCCTCAGTTTTCACCAGCAAGATGTTTAGCAAACAGGAATTCTTTCTAGGTGGGTATGTGTGTCTGTGTCTTTGTGTGTTATCAAGCACTACATTAAATATCAAGCACTCCTTTTCCATCACATAAGTCTCCTGGTCAGATCAAGTGACTGGGTTAACAACCTGTTTCCAGTTTTGTTTTCCAAAATTTTTTTTTATTTTTTTTCTTTTTTATTGTCAAAGTGACATACAGAGAGGTTACAGTTTCATACGTTAGGCCTTGGGTACATTTTTTATACTGTTTGTTACCTCCTCCTTCATTCCTCCCCCCCCCCCTTTTCTCTCCCCCCATGAGTTGTTCAGTTGGTTTATACCAAATGGTTTTGCAAGTATTGCTTTTGGAGTCATTTGTCTGTTTTCAAAAATTAATCCTAAAGGGATCACAGTTCTTCAAAGGCGAGTTTCTCGTGTCCCCTTTCAATCATATGGTATATAGTACACACTTCCTATTAGTTATTAATACTATAAGCACACTGGGCAGCAGTAGTCTGTATGGCTGAGAAAGAGAAGCCGACCCAGGTATATCTATGCAGATGCACACTGAAGGCCAAAGAGACAGTGGTTTTGTTTTGTTCCCCCCCCCCCAACCTTCTCATTGTTTAAAAAAGTCTGTCAGGTTGATGTGAATACACAAGGCATTCATTTTTATTTGTGCATATTCATTGCATTTTGTACATATATAAAATGAACATATTTTGAGTGGTTTGTGAGTTTTATAATTATGTTTCTAGATACAAATATTTTGTGATAAAAAGGGAAAACAATTATTTTGTGATTTATTCTAATTTAGCTAAAGGGCCTAAAACAGAACAGAACAAGTAATGAATACAAATAAGGAAAGATTCTAATATACTGCTTTCTTTCAGCCCTAGATTTAACCTGAGGATATGAAAATGACAAATGGCTTTCTGCACTAGATCTGGAACTCTTGCTGGTAGCTTTTCTGCTTGGGTTCTAACAAAGGAGGCCTGGATGGTCCTTGTTTACAAAAGCCAGGGAAAACAAGTTAAGGAAGAACAGTAGGCGCTCTTTATTGCAGTTTTATGGTGGTTGTGGAGTCACTCATTGCCATACAGTGTGGCGAGGGAACTTCCATCACTTCAGGAAATAGCTCACACTGGCATTTGGGAAGGAGCAGGAGTCTCTCCAATTCTGAGGTCATTGACTCAGTTACTTCATTCAAGTGGCAATCTGGAGAACAAAAAGAGTGGGAGGGAACGGATTCCAGGAACTGTGTGAGTCACCAATCACAATTCACTTGCAATTATCAGATCCATGTGTACAAAAGATGCACAGTTACTGTGTAAGAAAACCAGGCCCATAGAGAAAGAATAGCAAGAAGGCTCTCATTCCACATGAGCTACAGCAAATCTGTGAGTCCAAAAGGAAGTGGGAGCCCTCCAGGTATTATTTTGTGAAAGCTAGTGGAAATAAATGGCACATTGCTTGTGGAAAAATAGAAATATCAATAAATCTCTTGTTGTTGATCCAAAGTTATTCATTATATTTTTATTTCTAAATAAGTCTATTTGTAACTAGAATTTGCCTTTGGTTCAAATTAACATTTTTTTAAAAATGTTGCCTCTGTTCAATCAAATAAAAAATACCCAGCATAAAGGAGGAAATTCAGGTTCTTTGTTATTGTCTTATGATTTAAATTATATTTGTATTATCTTTAAATTGTTGCACACAGAAGTTACCATTCAACAAATCCATTTGTGAATACAATGCACCTTAGTCACTGTCACCCCTTTCAGCATTCTCCCCATCACTCCCAACCTAACACTGCCCCTCCATTTTCTGAACTTCATAAGATATGCATTGAATATTACAACTGAATTCTCCCCTCCCTGCTCTTTTCATTCATCATCCTCCCCTTTCATGACAAACATGGATACTATATCTAACCAGACAACATATGAGCTTAAAGAATAATCTTTAAAATTCAGGATTAAATCAGACAACGCATCTTAGAAAAATGAATGTTCTTCATCAGATGAAGGTAGAACAAACAAATTGCAAACATTGACTTTCTAATCTAAAGGGTGTTATTTACAGACAAACCCTCTTGTGGTCATTTTCATAACCTGGCTAAAGATCTTCCATAAACATCCAAACTCTGCTGCTATTAATATGTCATTTGAGAAATTAATGACACCTTTGTGACCCAAAGAAAGCACCTAATGCTTACCAGAAAGGCAAGTGGACCGACTGCCTAATCATGGGAACTGAAAGAGGTATGGAGAAAGGATTTGCCTAAATATTTCAAAGTATTATAAATAAATTATCCCCCCTGCAAAGCTACCTGGGTTCTTTAGAGCACAGATGATCTAAAGATCTTATAACCTGCTAGACTTTGTGTTCCAGGAGGGAAATTGCATAAGATGTGATCGGGAAAACCTATCAATACGAAATTAGTTTTAGAACTAGTGTTGAAGAAAAACCGGATGCTGTGGCTCACCCCTTTAATTCTAACTACTTAGGAGACTGAGATTTGAGGATCAAAGTTGGAAGGCAGCCTAGGTAAATAAATCCAGTTGACTCTTATTTCCAATTAGCCAAAGAGAAGCAGAGATGTGGCTCAAGTGGCCAAGTACCAGACTTGAATGAAAAAAGTGAGCACTGAAGGCCCTGAGTTCAAACCCCAGTTTGAACTGGCACATGGATAGGAGAGAAGAGGGGAGGGGAAGGGAGGATAGAGGGGAGGGAATGGGAGGGGGAGGGGAGGGAAAGAAGAGAGGAGGAGGAAGGGGATCAAGGAGGACAGGGAGAGGAGAGGAGATGATTTGTGAATGGAGTAAGGGTTGTGTTAACTTTGGCAATCTGAACTCAAAAATGACAACTGAGTCTCCTAGTATTATTTGAGTTCATTGCTCCTAGGAAATGAGTAGTGATTCAGGTAAATAAACCTTTCTATGGAGACTTTACCCATGCAGTAAATCACATATATTTGTTAATTTGCCAGTTAAAAGAGAAATGTAATAATCTGTTTGAATTTAGCCTCTAACAGAAACACCCTCACAGACACATCTAAAGATAAGTTTGGTCAGCTTTCTGGCATCCATTGACCTATTCAAGGTGAGCTGTAAAACAAGCCAATCGTAGAAGGCATTTGTTCAATACCTAAAGAAACTTTCTAAAGCAACTCCCTTTGTTCTTGTCAGTAACTAAAATGACTCTTCTCTGAATAGGAAAACTGTGCTTACTTACACCTGCCTGGAGTTTTTGGTATAAGTTTTGGTTTCAGTTTTGATTTTCTTTCCTTATAGAAAAGAAAATAATCATGATGTAAAACAAGTAGTAGGCAAGATCTCCACAGTCCATATTTATGGCATTATTTTCTGGTGAAAGTTTGTTGCCTATTGTGACGCATTACTTCTAGTACAGGGGCTATGGAATTATTAAAAAAAAGTTTCACATTGCTTTGATAATAGAGGCAATTTATTTGGTGATGGGAGCCTATTTTATTCTGGACAGTGACAGAACATAAAGTGTTTGATAGTCAAATTAAGATTCAGAAAAACGAAGGCTCTTCTCTGCACATAAAGTAGATATGCTCCCCTGACAAGTTCATATAATGCATCCTTTCCTTGGTGCTGTCACCAGAAACTCCACTAAAATACCTGAAAATTCTCTACTTTCAAAATCTATTTAATATTGCCTGATGTATATGACAGATACTTGGAAATTGCTCAATTTGATTGTGCTTGATAGTCTATGTGTGAAGATTCTAATAGCCAAAGTGTCTTTGGATACCAGTTGCTTTGACTAATACCTTCACTATAAATTGGGATCTTGTATTTCTAATATTCCATTTAGGAAAATGTGGTTTGAAAAGATACTCATCATATTAAAAGGCATTTTTTTTCAAAATTACCAAATTTTCTCATCTTTAAAGAATGTCTTAGCACCCTGAAAACACTAAATGAAGGAGTAGGAGAAACACTTGGGCTCCTTGGCACAGGACGGAACTTCCTTAACAAAGACCCAGAAAGGCTACAAATCAAAGAAAGGTTGGACAAATGGGACTGCATCAAACTGCAGAGCTTCTGCATGGCAAAGGACATAGCTTGCAAGATAAACAGAAAGCCCACAGACTGGGAGAAGATCTTTACTGACCATTCAATGGGCAAAGGCCTCATATATAAAATATATGCAGAACTAAAAAAATTACATTCCTCCAAAACAAAACCGCAAAGAACCAATAGCCCCCTCAACAAGTGGGCTAAAGACTTACAAAGAGACTTCTCTGATGAGGAAATGAGAATGGCCAAGAGACATATGAAAACGTGCTCTACATCACTGGCCATAAAAGAAATGCAAATCAAAACAACATTGAGATTCCATCTCACCCCAGTAAGAATGTCATATATCAAGAAAACTAACAATAACAATTATTGGAGGGGATGTGGCCAAAAGGGAACCCTACTTCATTGTTGGTGGGATTGTAAACTGGTTCAGCCACTCTGGCAAACAGTATGGAGATTCCTCAGAAGGCTAAATATAGAACTCCCCTATGACCCAGCAACCCCACTTTTGGGTATCTATCCAAAAACCACAAACAAAATCACAGTAAAGCCACCAGCACAACAATGTTCATCACAGCGCAATTTGTCATAGCCAGAATCTGGAACCAATCCAGATGCCCCTCAGTAGACGAATGGATCAGGAAAATGTGGTACATATACACAATGGAATTTTATGCCTCTATCAGAAAGAATGACATTGCCCCATTTGTAAGGAAATGGAAGGACTTGGAAAAAGTTATACTAAGTGAAGTGAGCCAGACCCAAAGAAACATGGACTCTATGGTCTCCCTTATTAGGAATAATTAGCACAGGTTTAGGTAAGTCACAGCAGAGGATCACAAGAGCCCAATAGCTATACCCTTATGATCACATAAGATGATGCTAAGTGAAATGAACTCCATGTTATGGAAACGATTGTTATATCACAGTTGTAACTACTTTCAACGTCCCATGTGTATCTGTAGCTTCTACTATTGATGATTTTCTTGTATCACCTTTCTGTGGTTGTATCTACACTATCTCTGTAATCTTATCTGAGTATATTGGAAACTGTCTATACTGGTATTAGAACTAGGAAATTGAAAGGGAATACCCAAATTGAGAGACACAGGGTAAAAAAAGACAACTACAAAAGCAATACTTACAAACTGTTTGGTGTAAATGAACTGAACACCTCATGGGGGGAAAGGGAAAGGGGGAGGAGGGAGGGGAGAATGAGGGACCAGGTAACAAACAGTACAAGAAATGTATCCAATGTCTAGCGTATGAAACTGTAACCTCTCTGTACATCAGTTTGATAATAAAAATTTGAAAAAAAATAAAGAAAGAATGTCTTGGTTTTTTTTCTCTTGTTGAATCTATCTATCAATAGAAGCATAGGCCAGCAAAGTCGATTTTTCCTTCCTGGCCAGAATCCCTGTACTGTTCTAACTTACTTGGGCTGTCTTTTTAGGAGTAAAAGTTTCTCTGGAGTGGTACAACTGCGATGTTGGAGGGAGCTTAGCTAGGTCTCCTCCGCCGTCTTCCCAGAAGCCAATTATGTGTTTGGAATTGCATTAAATTTGTTGGATTCTCCTAAGGGAACCTAGTACCTAGGTCTACATAAGCCAGCAGCTCTGGGATCCTGGAGCTCCCTCATTCAGGACTCTTATGAATGAAGTGTAAGTCTACACTAGTCCTATATAGCACAAGGTGTGATGTGCTGGGGAAGTGTTTCCAAGGTCAGATCCCAGCACCCACCACCAGGTGCCTTCCATGTTTCACCAAGACTAAACGAGGAAAAGTCTTCTGGTGAATTCATAAATCTCCCTGTGCCTTCTTTGTGTGTGGGTGGCTTTGAGTTCTCATTTTCATCCTTTCAAGGTTTGTGTACAATCAAATTTTCTTTTTAGTGTAGGCTTTTAAGACTTTTGACAAATGCATAGGTTGTATAACCACAAACATTGTTAGTATATAGGACAGTTCCATTATCCTATTCCTCCAATTCATCATCCTATTTCTTTCTGGCCAAACCCTTTCATACTTAATAAAGAGTGGAATTATATTCTCTTCTATCATTTCACCATTTCCAGAATATAATTGCTGTGATTTGGATTTCAAAAGGCTCATGTGTTTTAAAAGGCTTAGTCCTCAGACTCTAGTGCTCTAGGGAAATGGTTGACATTTTAAGAGTGGGAGAAAGTTGTTACTGCAGGCTTTCCTGTGAATGGGTTAATGGGATTCTGGCACCTTCTCTTCTTTCTTTCTCTCTCTCTCTCTGATATCTAGCATCATGAAATGGATAGGCCTATTCCAACACATTCTCCTACTATGGTCAACTGTGGCACAACAGCCCCAAAGCAGCAGGGCCAAGCAAGCAAAATTGATTATCAGTTATTGTATTAAAATAACCAAATGCTGACTATCTATATAGCCAGCTGTAGTAATTAGCTACTATAATATATAGTATTAGCCTTTGAGGTGGGATTCTTTTTCTTAGACTAATACATATGAGAGTCCTTACACTTCCACTAATTCATTGAAACATTATTCAACAGTACTAGGGGGAAATTATTGATTTGTTTCATAATATGGATGTGTTACAGTTTGTTCACCTGGTCTTTAGGATAGGAATATTGAATGGTTCCAGAATTGGACACATATAAACAGTTCATTTGTGCAGTTTCAGTGTATCTTCATTTAATTTGAAATATCTAGGAGTGAACTTCCTGTGTCATCTGGCAAGCAAATGTTTAACTTCTTAAGAGCTGTCAAGCTACTTTCTAGGATATACCATTTAGCATTCTTACCAGCAATGAATGAGATTTCCAGTTGGCCTTCATCCTTTTAAGTACTGGGCATTGTTAGTTGTTCTCTTTGCTTATTTCTTTTATTTATCCTTTATACTAGTCATCCTAATAAGTGCATAGCAATATTTAATTGTGATTTTAATTTTGCTTCCCTAAAGACTAATGAGACCAGGCAGTGCTATGTATACTTATTTGCCATATGTGTGCCCTCTTGGCAATTCTGGTGTCCATTTTTAAATTGCATTTCTTGTTGTTGAGCTTTGAGAATTCCTGCAATATTTGTATACATGCAGTTTTTTGGTAAATGATTTAGAGATTTTTTTGCCCACTGTACAGTTGATCTTTTTCTTATATTAGTAGTGACTTTCTGAGAGTTCAGCAATTTAAAATTGATGATTTCTAACTCATTAAGTTAATTTCTCTCATGGATTATACTGAGCCCCAGAAAAATTTAACCTAACCCAAGATTACCAAGAATTTTTGTCTAATTTTTCCTCTAAAATTTTTCAGATCATTTAGAATTTGGTGAATTCTGAATATCAAAATTAGAAAAAAAAAAGTGAAAGTATCAGAATAGTTTTTAAATTCCCAATTAAACTTTTAGCTCTTTGAAGGCAAAGGCTTTATCTAATGGTGACTTTCCTATGTGTTTTCCTGATGACAGAAGCTAAATTTTCAATAAATACTTACTGAGAATTAGTAAATGTTCTCCATTGAGCTAGGCTATTGCTTCAACATCATGCACTAGAACAATGAGAGGTCTGTAGTTAGTCAACTCTTGCTACCTCTCTGGCCCCTGGAAGGCATATTATTTAAGTACTTTGGGCTAGGTTTCCTAACTGAAAACTCTGGATGCATAATTATGGGTGCATGTTAATGTTTTTGTGAGAATTACATGGATGTACCTTCATGGTGCTTGACATATACTGGCACTGTGTGAAGTGTTTTTCTCCCACATTTCTTTTAACATTCAAGTTCCAAAGTGTTGAACAGTCAAGTAGCATTGGTTATGAGAAATGGAAACCTCCATCATGCTTTGAATCAAGTGCCTTCCATATTTGCTGTTTGAGTGTCTCCTTTCATGTGTTCAGGAACTTCTAGCAAAGAGGAAAAACAGCTAGATGTGGCCATTTCTTACATGCTTTCCTGTTAGGACTACCTTTGCAGAATCATAGAGGATATGTTAATAGGTCATGATCAGAATGTAATATGAGCAGAGAGAAAAGCCTGGACTGTAGCATTCATGAGAGATTCCCTTCCAACTTATTGAAATTTGGCATGACGGTTTTAGACAGGATCAGACCCACAATTGCCAAGCTAAGCAGCAATTAGATACAAAATAGAAGAAAATAGTTCAATTCATGCTTTATATACCAAATCATTACCATTATAATTTGTGCTATAATTTCTTTTAAAATGCCAAAATTATTTTATTGAATTAATGTGATTTTACAGTTAGAAAAGCTTAATGGTAACTGATCGAGGAAGTCAATACCCTGCCATAGATTCTAGTCCCAGAAATAAGATTAGTAAGGCATCTCATAATGTTACCTGATTGACAGCTTGCAATAAACCCCTAAAATTAGTTAGTTCAGAAATTCAACATCTTCAGATGCTCTTAAAATTGATTGTTTTGAGAAATAACTTGAAAAGAAAGCTGCCAGGATATATTTCGTAGGTGTAGTGCACTTTAAGAAACATTTATTCGGGGCTGGGGATATAGCCTAGCGGCAAGAGTGCCTGCCTCGGATACACGAGGCCCTAGGTTCGATTCCCCAGCACCACATATACGGAAAACGGCCAGAAACGGCGCTGTGGCTCAAGTGGCAGAGTGCTAGCCTTGAGCGGGAAGAAGAGGGACAGTGCTCAGGCCCTGAGTCCAAGGCCCAGGACTGGCAAAAAAAAAAAAAAAGAAAGAAACATTTATTCCATGCCAGGCAGTGTCATTGAGGATTTCTGTGTAAATTCTAATTAACTTTTCTTAACAACCCTGTGAGCAGAGTATCATTATTCTCCTTATTTTATAAAGAGAACAGTGACATGTTTGGGTTAGCCTTTAAGGTCACACTACCAAAAAAAATGACTGGTATAGAAGTAGGATTTCAAGCTAAAGTTGTAAAACTGGAAAGCCCCTATTTTTAACTGCTTTGCCTTATCATCTTATCCATGACTTCCATCTTGTACAAATGCTCTCTAAAACTTGTCATGAAGCAGGACTGTGCCTTTGATTAGGTGTATATTTCATTTGCAATTACAGGATTTAAAAAAAAAATTTCTTCACAAATCTCCACAATATTTCAAGCCATTTCAAGCGCATGACTTTCCAAGTCTCTTACTTTCCTCAAATTCTTCTGAATGTATGCAGTGAGTGATACCGGTTAAATATTACTGATGCCTGTCAAAAGATAATTATCCATAGTGGAGCCGTCTAAATGTTTTCTGTTTCTCCCAATGTAGAATTTCTCCAATAAAAAGAAAACACTTACTTAACTTTTTAGGCCGAGACGATCTAGAGACTCTTATAGCACTTTTATCAAAAACGTCTACAAGCTTTGTCAGGAAAGGGAAATACTTTACTTGTCAGGGAATAGTATATTACTCTAAAAAGAGAACCCACTAGTGTTTGTAGTGTAAGTGAATAAATGAATTAATAAATGAAGTAGTCTGTTGCATAGTTAACTAATGTTTTAAGGATGAATAAAGCCATTATTCTACTTTCAAAATTTAGTTCATAGAGCAATAGTCTTACCAGTTTAGAACAAGTTTTAGAAGTAAAAATTTTAGAAGCAAATTGTAATCTAACTCATTACAGAAATACAATTTATATTTGAATGTGAAAACATACATATATGCTATATAAATACGTAGTGTTAGGTTTTAAAAGTAGATAGCCAGTAAAGGAGAATACCACGCGGTATTCAGTCAGGAGAGAAAGTTTATTACTGAACTGCTGGCCTGTGGCCAAGATGATGCATGGCCTGAGAGAAGGGAGAGAGGGAGAGAAGGGACTACCCCTACCCAGCCCTGCCTTATCTAGGGCGGGGGGGGGGGGGGTGTGGCCAGTTGGATTAGGATGTGACCTCAGGGAAAGGGGAAGTAACTACCTCCAGGTCTGCTGGTTACCCAGGTAACTGGGTGGAGACAATGAGGTGGGGGGCATCTACATGGAGCCTTCCAGGGACAGACCTTACACATATATATTACTAAAGAGAATTAAACTACCAAGTTTAATTTGTCCTACTTTGCCACACATTTTGTGATTTTAAATTAGTTAATATGAATAAATGCTATGATTGATACTTTTAAATGGCTTAATATAAACCAGATCACATTTAGAAAAAAAAAGTATGTTAATTTGGGGAACTTATATAGGACAATAAGTACATATACATGAGCTTCAGAAGAACAAGATATTGCCTATATGGTAACAATCAGACTTTTCAGTTTTACATGACCTTCTCCAGCTAAAGTTGCAAAAGCCAGTGATCATATAATTCCCAGATCCTTCAACTGGCAGATTTCTCATCCCTAAGGAAACTACTCAACTACACTCTCAAAGACAGTAAGAACCACATACAACTATGTGGCTTCTTTGACCTTATCTCTCCTAGGAATACTTTTTAGCTTACTTCAACATAAAGTAATGTAGAAGTAACTGTAAACAAAGCCACATGGTCATTCATGTTTGCAATCTACTAATCTGTGTAAGACGTGGTATTCTGACCAAAAGAAGCCCAGCCTCAAGCCTGAATGTATGAATGAGCTAATGGAATGTTTAAGCTGATAGCTATTCTGAATGCTCAACTTAAAGAATCAAGGCTCAGATATTCTGTCCTGTGGTATTTGAAAAACAATTATTTGTGCTTACATTTACAATATCTGTTCTAAAATTCTTTTTTTAATTATTTTATTCTTATTTATTTAAAAAATCTTATTCTCTCTAAATTTCTTATTTTTTAAAATTTATTTATTAATTGAACACAAATTTTTTTGAAAAGGTGTTGTGCAAAAAGTGTACAGTCACATAGTAGGGCAGTGTGTATATTTCTTATGATATCTTATGCCCTGTTTTTCTTTCCCTTCTCTAGGTTAGGTAGACATATATACAATATACAACTTATCAAGAACATATACAGTAGCCATGTGGCCAAGCCCAAGAAAATTCGCCTAGGGCTTTAAATGTAATGTCAATATTAGACAATATGTCTACAGTAGACTTATATGAACTTACATACATAGCTTTTGAGCTATTGTATTCCACTGAGAGGTCGATTTTTGACCTTTATATGTTGAGTAGTTGTTTGGTTTTAGTTACATACTGTTGGGTTGCTGCCCCAATCCTGTGGGAAATACCATTTGACAAGCAGTTTTTGCTTTCACAGACCTGGTCTCTACTGTCCCTCCGTCTCCCTTTCTTAACAGTCATATATCAGGGATCATGCCCCTTTGTTTTCTGTGTTCTCGGCTTGTCTCACTCAACATTATTTGCTCGAGTTCTGACCATTTCCCTGAAAATAACAATATTTCACCATTCCTAATCGCTATGTAGTATTCCTTTGTGTATAGATAACATATTTTTTGGATCCATTCATCTGTGGAGGGGCATCTGGGTTGTTTCCATATTTTGGCTATTGTGAATTGTGCCATGATAAATATGGAAGTACAAATGTCTTTTTGATATCTTGGAACTTGCTGTTTAGGATAGATGCCTAGGAGTGGTATGGCTGGGTCATAGGGTAGGTCTATATTGAGCTTCTTGAGAAATCTCCATACTGTTATCCAAAGTGGTTGTACTAATTTGCACTCCCACCAACAATGGAGAAGGGTTCCTCTTTCCCCGCACCCCCTCCAGCATTTGTTGTTGCCTCAGTTCAGAGTATAGGCCATTCTAACTGGAGTGAGGCGGTATCTCAGGGTTGTTTTTATTTGCATTTCCTTTACTACCAGGGATGTTGAACATTTCCTCATATGTTTCTTTGCCATTTTTATTTCTTCTCTTGTGAAGTCTCTCTTTAGCTCCTTTGCCCATTTCCTAATTGGTTTATTGGGCTTGGAGGGGCTTAGTTTTTTGAGTTCTCTGTAGGTGACAGATATTAGGCCTTTGTCTGTTGCTGTGCTGGTAAAGATCCTTTCCCATATGGTTGGCTGTCTTTCTGTTTTGGTGGCTATGTCCTTAGCTGTGCAGAAACATTTAATTTGTAGTACTCCCATTTGTCGAGTCTCTCCCCTATTTGTTGTGCCCCTGGGACTATATTCAGGAAGTTCCTTCCTGTGCCTAAAAGTTCTAGCATCTTTCCTACTCTGTCCTTCAGAAGTTTCAAGGATTCAGGTCTGATATTGAGGTCCTTGATCCATTTTGAGTTGATCTTGGTGCATGGTGATAGGCTTGGGTCTACTTTGAGTTTTCTGCATATAGCTGCCCAGTTCTCCCAGCACCAGTAGTTGAAGAGGCTCTGTTTACTTTATTGTATGTCTTTAGCTCCTTTGTCGAATATCAGCTGACTATAAGAGTGCAGTTTTATTTCTGGATCTTCAATTCTAATCCATTGGCCTTCTGATCTGTTTTTATACCAATACCAGGCTGTTTTTATGATGGCCCTGTAGTAGAGCTTGAAATCTGGTATTGTGATACCTCCTGCACTGCTTTTTTGCCTAGAATTGCTTTGGCTATTCTAGGTCTTTTGCTGTTCCATATGAATTTATGGATTGCTTTCTCTATTTCAGTGAAGAATGTGACTGGGATTTTGATAGGGATTGCATTGAATTTGTATAACAATTTGGGCAATATGGCCATTTTCACTATATTGATTCTGCCTACCCATGAGCATGGGAGGTCTTTCCATCTCCTTGTGTCTTCTTTAATTTCCCTTATTAGATTTTTATAGTTTTCATTAAATAGGTCTGTCACGTCCTGGGTTAAGTTGATCCCTAGGTACTTTATTCTTTTTTTGGCTACTGTAAATGGAATTGTTTCCATAATTTCCTTTTCTGTTTGTATATTGCTGGTGTACAGAAAAGCTGCTGACTTTTGTGGATTGATTTTGTATCCTCCTACTTTGCCAAAATGGTTTATTAGGTGTAGGAGTTTGGGGACTGAGTTTTTTGGGCCCTTCAGATATAAGATCATGTCGTCTACGAACAGGGATAACTTGATTTCTTCCTTGCCGATGTAGATCCCTTTGATGTCCTCCTCTTACCTTATTGCTATGGCTAGGGATTCCAGCACTATGTTGAAAAGAAGTGGGAAGAGTGGGCATCCTTGTCTTGTTCCTGAGTTTAGGGGGAATGATTTAAGTTTCTCTCCATTTAATATGATGTTAGCAGTTGTTCTGTTGTATATGGCTTTTATTGTTTTGAGGAATGTTCCATCTATTCCTGTTCTCTCCAAAGCTTTTAATAAGAATGGATGTTGTATTTTGTCAAAGGCTTTTTGGGCATTGACTGGGATAACAATGTGATTCTTGATTTTAGTTCTGTTTATGTGGTGAATTACGTTGATTGATTTACGGATGTTGAACCATCCTTTTGACTGTGGGATGAAGCCTACTTGGTCATGGTGTATAATTTTCTTGGTCAGTTTCTGGATCCTGTTAGCTAATATTTTATTGAGGAGCTTTGTGTCTGTGTTCATTAGTGATATTGGTCTGTAGTTCTCTTTTTCTGTTGGGTCTTTGCCTGGTTTGGGAATGAGTATGATATTAGCTTCATAGAATGAGTTTGGGATTTCTCCCTCTGTTTCTATTTCGTGGAAGAGTTTGAGGAGAATTGGTATTAGCTCCTCACTAAAAGTTTTGTAGAATTCATTGGTGAATCCATCTGGGCCTGGGCTTTTCTTTGTTGGGAGGTTCTTGATTACCTCCTGTATCTCACTGTAAGTTATTGGTTTATTTAGTTCATTTATTTCTTCTTGGTTCAGTTTGGGCAGTTTATACTTCTCTAAGAATTGATCCATTTCTGTAAAATTATTGTTTTTTAGTGAGTAGAGGTTTTGGAAATAGCTCCTTATGATTGTTTGAATATCATGTGTACGTGTTGTAATTTTTCCAGTGGAGTCCCTGATTTTACGTATATGAATCTCTTCTCTTCTTTTTTTTGTAAGTCTTGCAAGGGGTCTGTCAATTTTATTTATTTTCTCAAAGAACCAGCTTTTAGTCTTATTTATTTGTTGAATGGTCTTTCTATTTTCAATCAGATTTATCTCTTCTTTAATCTTTGTGATCTCTCTCCTCCTAGTCATTTTAGATTCTGCCATTTCTTGTTTCTCCAGTTGTTTTAGTTTCATCGTGAGGTTATTCACCTGCTCTGCTTCCATTCTTTTAATGTGAATGCTGAGGGCAATGATCTTGCCCTTCAGTACTGCCTTAGCTGTGTCCCATAGGTTTCTTTGTGATGTATTTTCATTGTCATTGTGGCTTATGAATTCGTTGATTTCATCTTTTATTTGGTCTGTGGCCCAAGTGTTGGATAACAGTGTGGGGTTTAGCCTCCAAGAATGTGTATAGCCTCTGTGGTAACCGTTGTTATTGAGGGTTACCTTTAATCCACTGTGATCAGATATAATACATGGGATGACATCAATACTTTTGTATTTGCTGAGGTTCTTTGTGTGGGCTATGACATGGTCTATTTTGGAGTATGATCCATGGGCTGCTGAGAAGAAGGTGTATTGGGTCTCTGTAGGGTGGAAGATTCTGTATAGATCTGTCAGATCCATTTGGGATATGGTGTTACTTAGGTCCTCAGCTCCCTTGCTGATCCTCTGGGTGTTGGATCTGTCTCTTGGGGAGAGTGGGATATTTAGGTCTCCCACTATGATTGTGTTTGCGTCTATCTTGTTCTGTAATTCTGTGAGAATTTGCTTGACATATGTGGGGCCTCTTTTGTTTGGTGAGTATACATTTGTCACCGTGATGTCTTGATTCTGGATTTTTCCATGTATTAAAATGTAGTGTCCTTCTTTGTCTTTTTGGATTGATTTTAATGAGAAGTCCAGCTTGTCTGAGATCAGGATGGCTACAGCTGCCGTTTTGGTAGGTGCGTTTGCTTGGAAGATCTTGCTCCATCCTTTCATTCGGAGCCTGTTTTTGTCCCTTGCTGTAAGGTGGGTCTCTTGTAGACAACAGATGCCAACTTTTTGTTTGCGGATCCATTCTGCCAGTCTGCTCCTCTTCATCGGAGAGTTTATACCATTTATATTCAAAGAGATCAAGGATAAGAGTGTTTTTTCTCCTTCCAGTTTCTTGTTGGGCTGTTTTTTCCTCTTTTTTTTTTTCCTTGTCTTTAGTGAGCTGCTCTTTCTGTTTCTGTTTTTGTCTGTGTGTCCTGTACGATCTCTGTTGCTTGGGATTCCCCTCTTAGAATTCACTGTAGGGCTGGCTTTTTATTCACATATTCCTTTAGATCCTCTTTGCTATGGAAAGATCTGATTTTCCCTTCAAATGTGAACTCTAATTTCACTGGATATTTAGTCCTAGCTTGCATATTGTTGGCCTGTAGAACTTGGATGGTGTTCTTCCACTCACTTCGCACTTGGTAGGTTTGTGTGGAGAGGTCTACTGTTATTCGTATCCTCTTCCCATTGTAGAAAATTTCTTTCTTCGTTTTGGCTGCATTCCGAATTTGCTCTTTATTCTTGAGATCTGAAGTCTTGAATATTATGTGCCTTGGGGTGGCTTTTCTGGGGTCTGGCCTGCCAGGTGTCCTATAGGCTTCGGTTACCTGGATGGGGTCCCTTGTGAGATTGGGGAAGTTTTCTGCAATAACTTTATTGAAAATATGATGAAGCCCTCTGCTCTGGTATTTGGCTCCTTCTTCTATTCCAATTATGCGCAGATTATATCTCTTGTCTTTGTCCATTAGTTCCTGGATTAGTCTGCCCTGAAGCTTCACTGTTTCTTGGAGTGTGGTAATTTTCAGGTTGTTTTTGGCTGCTTCATCGTTCAAGCAAGAGATTCTGGATTCCATATGGTCAATTCTTTGTGCTGTGGATTCAATTGCGGAGTTTATGGATGTCAGAGAGCTATTTATGGTTGTCAGATCAGCTCTGATCATGGAAATTTCTTCCTTTAAAGAGTTGTATTTTAAATCTATTTTTTCATGCATTTCACTTCTCAGGATGTTAAGGTCTCCTTTAATGGAGGTTTGCATTGTATCCATTTTTGCTTCCATTCCTTCCTTGGCTTCCTGGATGTCCTTCAAGACTTCCACTCTAAACTCCTGGAATTGTTTTCTGATTTCGTTTCTGATGCTTTCCATCATTTCTGTTAACATGGCCTCATTTGCTTTTTATTCTCCATCTCCTCTTCAGTCGTGCTGCTTGTTGGAGCTGGTGAGTTGGCTTGCCCTTTGATGAACTGTGTTATATTTCTTTGTGATTTGCGCATCTGGAGATCTGTGGGTGGCTTCCCTGGTTTGGTTTTGTGCTGGCTCCCGCTGGTCTGTCAGTGGGAGCCTTGTGCCCTAGTGTCCTGGCTCTGGGTTTGGGTTTGGCTGTTGGACCTTGCTTCCCAATGGGTAAGCGTGACCTTCTCGGTTGTTGCGGAGGTGGTCACTCTCCCTGCACTTGGAGGCCGGTAGGTTCTGTGTCTTTATCTGCAGGACAGTGTCCTGCCGCTGTGCTGTGCTGACCCTAGCGTGCCCCTGTTGGGGGTTTGTTGGTTGCTAATTCAGCGTGGTGTGGAGACTTATCTCTTCTTTGGTTCTTTTTTCCATTCTGTATCTTAGTCAGAGGAGCTCACCTCTCAGGCAGTTCATCTTCCTATGTGGACCGCTCTGGGGCCAGTGTTGTTGGGGTGCGGCCCACCCACTTGTGCGAAATGTGCCAATCTGAGTGGGCACGGGCCGATGGAGAGCTCTGCGCTCCTGTGTAGGTGCACCTACCAAAGCGGGTACTGCCGCTGTGGCCCCGTCCACCTGAGCAGGGTAAGCCTACCAGAGCAATCCCCAGGTTGTTGGGGTGTGCTTGCGCCCTCCCACGAGTCCACTGTGGGGGGCAGTATGTGTGGGGCCCAGTGGGATCAACTGTCCAGGTGCAGGTTAGCGCCCTCAGACTGTACCTCCGCTGTGAGGGGGGGCGTAATCAGGCCCAGGTGTCCCTGCTGTGCTGGTATTGCCCAACAGCGCCTGTGATTTTAGTTGTAAAGGTCCGTAAGGTCCAGGCACCTCGGGTGGGCTTTGCACTGCCAGCCATCCCCCGGCCAGTTGGGAATGGGGCAAGGCTGGTTCGGCTAGTTCCGGCTACTGGGTGGCCTTGGGACTGCTCCGCCCTTCCCCTGCTAAACTCCTGTGACTTCCCAGAGCCTGATGGGAGCTTCCTGCCTGATTTGGGGGTTCTTTGTTCCCTCGGGGTGGGGAGGGGGAGGGAGGGAGATCTAGTTTCTTTGTAGGGTTTGGGTCTCTGATAGCTGGTCTCCCGTTGGGGGAGGAGGGTAATGGGGGACTCACTGGTCCTGGACTGTGTGTGTGTCCCGCGCCACCATTGGTCCTTCGGGTGTGGTGAAAGGTCGTGATGGCGTCCCCTGCTCTCCTCTTCTGCACCGCTGGGTTCACCAGCCACTTACGTCCGTTCCCGGTGTGGACTTGAACTTTCTGTCACCGCTGTCTCCCTTTGTCTTGGTCCGCACTCTCCCTGGTGTCGGTGAAGTCCTGCTGTCTGGACTCTGTGCTCCTGGCAGTCGGTCTGCCGATCGCCGGGTCCCCTTTCCTAGCCTGGGCCTGTTCGGGCC
Organism: Perognathus longimembris pacificus; assembly: GCF_023159225.1. Classification (NCBI taxonomy): domain Eukaryota; kingdom Metazoa; phylum Chordata; class Mammalia; order Rodentia; family Heteromyidae; genus Perognathus; species Perognathus longimembris. The sequence continues at coordinate 54,990,500 of NC_063164.1, read as the reverse complement.
AGGGTCGGCTGGTGGGGGGAGGGAGCCCCGTAGATTCTCCAGCTCCGTGTAGGTTTTCTGCTCTTCTTTTTTGCTCCTTTTTGTTTTCCTGCATTTCTCCACTGCTTCTGGCTGCTGGTTTTGCTGGGTTCTTAATGGGGTGTTGGGTGCTGGAGTTCCCAGCTCGCTATTCAGTTGGAGCTAGTCGAGGTACCTCCCTACTGTGGCAGCGCCATCTTCCCTCCTCTAAAATTCTGATGTTGCTTAGTTTATTGAATTATCATGCATCTGTTAAGCAAGAGATAATGTAATCACTGAGAATGTAATTTCTATTTTATTCAAGAATCCATGTTACAATTAACCAACTGTGATAGCCAGCATACTCAAGTTCTCTAATAGGTATCCTTTGAATATTTATTGTTAGTGTTAGACTAAATACTCATTTAAAAGTCAAACTCCTTTACCTTTCTTTTTTTTTTTTGTTTGGCCAGTCCTGGGCCTTGGACTCAGGGACTGAGCACTGTCCCTGGCTTCTTTTTGCTCAAGGCTGGCACTCTGCCACTTGAGCCACAGCACCACTTCTGGCCATTTTCTGTATATGTGGTGCTGGGGAATGGAACCCAGGGCTTCATGTATGGGAGGCAAGCTCTCTTGCCACTAGGCCATATCCCCAGCCCCTCCTTTACCTTTCTTATAGCTTACCTTGGCAAACATCAATAGACCACACTAAAATGAAAATATTACTGAAACTATGCAATATCAAAGCACTATTTTTGACAATGTCATTCTAAGAGTTCAATCTTTATGTGTACCTGTAGAAACCACTAACTTTTGAATATTTGCTTCTTTAGCTTCCTTGTCTTTATTCTTTAACTTGAACTTAAGCTAATGAACTAGGTTTTCTTAATTACATTAATAAACATATTAAAAAATCAAATTCACTAACAATCAAAGAAATGCAAATCAAAGTAGCAATAGGATATTATCATTTGCATCTCAAAGCAGAAGCACTAATTTTTAAATGATAATGTTTGAGGCTGATGAGGTTACCTTTAGATAATCGCTCCCATGTGTAGTTTGTAATAATAATTTAGCTCTCTTGGAAAATCTTAAAATGCTCCTATTTTTCCATCCAATAACCATATTTCTATAATGGTAAGAAGGAAGATAAGCATTTATGTACATAAAAATCTTTGAATAAGTAAATATGCTTTTATTTTAGACAAAAACATTTACCAAGCTAAGTATTTGTACTAAGAAAATAATTAAATTTTGGCACATAAAAACAGACATATAAATTCTATAATAAGGATGGACTGAAAAAAATTGTTCATGGTCAAGTGTCATATTAAAATTCAAGCTATAGAAAGTGTAATTCAAATGTATTATTATCAAAAATATCCTCACCCACATACAAAAACTCAAATATGCCATACCTAAATGTATGAGTAAATACTATTTCATGTATTAACAATTTCTACACAACTTACATGACCAGAGCATAATGATGTAAAATTTCAAAATGATTAATATGTCTTCACTATATACAGAACTCTACTTTAGACACTGTCAGAAGACCATGAGAGCCAATCAACAGAGCCCTTAGGTTATAGGGATCACTTGAGAACCAAAAGAGCCTCAGAACATTTATTAAGTAGGTACATAAACATAGGGACTAATATCAATTAATTACAGACTTGTAGAAGATTGTCTCTGATCCGTGGAGACCTTTCTGACCTTTGTTCTCTCCATTAACTTCTCCACACCTGATGGGGTTACCTGATCTTTGGTTGCATTTATGTCCTTCACATGGCTTGACATATATAGGAAGAAAGATTGTGAAGATATACAGCATGGGAGAGAGTAAAAAAAAAGAAAAAGAAGAAAAATTCACACAATTTTCCCCAAATCATGCCTCTTTGAGATTAAGGTGGAGAGGAAAGACTACCAGCATTAGTATTAAAGATCTTTAGAACTAGAATATCTCTATCCATTTCACAGTTTGGCAACTTGTGAAGCTTGTTTAGATATGTTCCCTTGCTCAACCTATCTCCTCCAAAGAATTAGTGGCAGAACTGATGACGGGATTTTTTTAAGCAGAAAAGCACAGAAAACAAGTTGACAAACATGCCACAAGTACTTATTTCCTTCGGTCCGTTGCTTTAGGTACTTTCTCTCTGAAATGGGAATTTTCTACAACTTTAATTTCTTCCTTTTAAATGTCTAAGGCTACAGTGGCAAATATGATTTAGACGATAAGAGAATTGGGACTGCCACTTGGTACCTCTTGAAATTGTTTTCTTTGCATTGATGTTGTTTGGTTTTGTTTTGTCTATTGAAAAAGAAACACTTTTTGAAACTCTATTCTTTGGTTTTTGTTTCCACTTTTGGGTGACTAGGCTATTATTTGTAGTGATTAATATTCTTTGTCTTTTTTTTATTTTTAAGACCAAGTAATAATCTAATACATGGAGTTAAGTAGATTACAGTAATTTCCCAGTGAATGTTGGAGGAAAAGAAAAAAAAGATAAAGTCACTTATTCTTTTTTTAATTTAATTTTGTCAAGGTGATGTACAGATGTTACAGTTACATACATAAGATAATGAGTACATTTCTTATCAAACTTGTTACTTCCTTCTTCTTTTTGCTACCACCTTTCCTTATTCTTTTAAGTACCAAAGACATACCAGAACTAGGAGTACAGCTCAATAGTAGAAAGCTTGCCTAGAATATATGTTGTTCTGGGTTCTGTCTCAAGGAAAGGGAAGGGAAGGGAAGGGAAGAGAGGGGAAGGAAAGAGGGAAGGAGGAAGTAAATCATTACTAGAAAAAGAATATAACACATTTAACTTGGAACTAAAAATATGTCTCTATTATTCAACAGGGCTCAGGAAAAACTTTGTAATAGAGTTTTTATAACAAAATAAAATGAACAAATAATCATATATTTAATATGAAAATTAAATCTAATAGCACCAATGCATCCTTTATGAATGGGCACTATAAATCATCATAATATATTGTTATAAATTTCTAAAAGAGGATGTTGACAATCCCATGAGTCCAATTAACTATAAAAATTCTCAGTTTGAAACAAAATGCCATTTTATCCTTGTATCTAAAGAGCTCAATGCATTATTACCAAGTAAAATCCATAGCACTAAGAAAGAACATTGCTATGTGCACCCAGGAGTGAACAGTTGTTCTCAGACAGGAAACATTTTTCTCTGGAGACATATTTCACGGGGTTAGAGATTTTTTGGCCACAATTGACAGGGAGCATAATGCTACTAAATATCTTTCAGTTCCAGACCAGAGATGGTGATAAACATCCTACAGTGCACAGGACAACCCCAATGAGAAACAACTATCCCAAACTGTCAGTAATTCTGAGGTTGAAAATCACTGGGATATATAAAAACTGAGTTTAGGTCTGTAATGTATCTATATATTTCATATCTATGTATCAAATACCAATGCAAAGTATTACAGATAGTAAAGTATGTCTTGCTGGATGAATATTTGTAACTGGACAATAAGATAGTAAAATGATGTTGTTTTAAGCTAGGAATTAATTCATTACTTTCCTTGTTTCAACATTTCTCTATATTTTATTCTCTATTGTCTCTTTTGTATTTCATTTCCCCCATTTTCTTTCTTTTTTTTTTTTTTTTTTGGCCAGTCCTGGGCCTTGGACTCAGGGCCTGAGCACTGTCCCTGGCTTCTTTTTGCTCAAGGCTAGCACTCTGCCACTTGAGCCACAGCACCACTTCTCGCCGTTTTCCATATATGTGGTGCTGGGGAATCGAACCCAGGGCCTCATGTATATGAAGCAGGCACTCTTGCCACTAGGCCATATCCCCAGCCCCCATTTTCCCCATTTCTCACTACTTCCTTCCTTCAATTCCACACCAATTTTTCCTTACAGCCTACTCTATACCCTTCCCTTCTTATACATTTTATCTTCTTGTTTTATTTTAATCTCATACTTTCATTAATTCTGATCTCCTATGACCATAGCATTCCTGTCAAAGCATAAACTATGTAGAACCATAGGACCATGTGTTTGCTACAGAAAATACTGGACTATAAGCTTCTTCTATGGATACAAAAGAGATTCAAGGGCTGTTGCAATACTTTGGCTATTTTATCCTTAGGTTAACATCTTGATAAAATAAGACTTACATGTAATTTATGTTCTTTCAATAAGCATAACTTTATGGAGGTTTTTTAGACCACTCTTGCACAAGAAAAGGAGTGTATGGGTGTGCGTGCGTGCTCACATTTCCTGAGTCTTGAAGGGCCTCAGAGCTGTCTCTGAGCTTTTTTGCCCAAGACTACTACTACTCTACTACTTGATCCACAGCTATACTTGTGGCTTTATGCATACTAATTGTAGGTAAGATTCTCACAGACTTTCCTGCTAGACTGGCTTCCAACAGTGATCCTCAGATCTCAGCCTCCTGAATAACTAAAATTATAGACATGAGCCACGAGCACCCTGTGAAAAGTAGAATTCACTGTGAATATTAGTCTGAGCAAATGGACATTATAGCAAATCCTTTAGGAAGAAATTATCTTGGGATTGATAAAAATGTTAAAGCAATCTATTTTCCTCTAACTCATCCCATTCTACTAGGCCGAAAGGGTCCCAAAGAGAACCACTTTCATTCTCCTTTGGAAAGACCAGGGTACAGAAGCTGAGCTTTTCACTCAAATCTTTTCAGTATCTTCTGATAAGAGTGTGACAAGGTTTTCCTATAACACCTATAGTTCCTTCTGATTGATAATAACTTCACATGCAAAGATTTTGGCAGGAGCTTTGGAATAAGTTGAGATCTACACAGATGTACTGAGCCAAAAAACCCAGGGAAACACAAATATACCTTCATTAGCTCATGGTTTGTTTCATTTATCCATAGAATATTATTATAATCCAGACTTGAGTGAAGTATTTAAATAGCATACCTAGATTATTATTTTATTCCTTTTTTCTCTCTACATGTTTTTGTAAGCTTTTTAAACAAGTCACATAGCAGGAGAAAGACATTTGGAGCTGCTTGGAATTTCTTGCCTCGTGTAGATATAATCTAAATTTAATGAACTGCATGATTAGGAGGGAATGACAGACTCATCAGAAAGCTAGAGGAAATGTTTCAAGGCAGTAAATATTTCAAAGTTGACAGATTTCTTTAAGCTACCTGCAATGACAGCCATATTTTTTCTTTTGTGAAGTGGCTCTAAATTACGTAAAATACATCCACAAGTAATTTCCTGTTTTTCTTATACAGTTATCCCTGATCAATAAGCATTTTTTCATTGTTTAGTATTTATTGATCAGAGCTACTAGACTGAGAATAGCTGTTGAAATTCAAGCCAAGATGCATGCTCTGAGGGACTGTTAATACTTCTTTCTAATTTGTAGATATTGGCCCTTTCGTGTGTCCAAGGTCTCTGTGGCTCAGTGCTTAGCAGAAAAAGCCAAATCTGAATATCTGTTTATAAAGACAACCATGAAAAAGAGCAGTAAGAACAGAAGCATGACATATTGTATGCTTCTCGCTGTGCCACTCAAACTCATAACTGTTATTAATTTCAGAGTAATCACTAGATGATAGAATTCTATCCATCTGTTCAGAGAGTTGTAGAAAACTATTAAAAGATTTACCACATATGAAGTATCTTTCATTTAATAGCACAGATCCTAAAATGAGCAATGTTTTTGTGTGTATGTGTGTGCATGCGTGTGTGTATGTGTGACAGTGTGAACATTAGCAACTTTATTTGTTTGCTAACTGCCAAAGTCAATCTTATTGCATACATCAAAAAGACTCCAGAAAGTTTCAAAGGGATTCAAGAGAACATAATACAAGTTTTTATTTTTGTCTTTGTTGTGTAACCTTCACCATATTCTACAAAGAGGCCACAGGAGCTAGCCAATTCAAAGCGGTTTTTGCAAGCTTCCAGACTTTATGTGGCTAAGATCTTGGCTGACATGTACTTATGGGAGATACTAAGCTGCATACAATGTTGTAGATCAGAGCCACCAAGATGATGTGCTCAGACATTGCATGCTAAGCTCATGGAGTCGCTCAACTGGCCTGAGGTAGCCAGAATCTTGGATCCATATATCTCTTACTATGCTCAGCTTTGATTTTTTTAGCACAATATGTATTAATATCATTTTCTGCAGGGGACAATGCTGCCTCCAACAATGAGTTTGGTAATTGTATTGTAATGAAGACACTAGGGACAGGGTGAGATCTGCAAAGTTGTAAGAACTTACTAGCAAAGGGAAGGCAGATATAATAATGGCATCTATATAGAGAAATCTATTGCCAGGCATTTTCAAGTTGGTAGTCCTTTCCAACAATGGTTTTCTACTCATACTCACTAGAGACTTCTATATCTTTCCCTTTCATCTTGGCATACTCTTGCAAATGCACATTTGGTTGATAAAGCCTTATCTATTGACAACATTACTATAATGATGAATCACAGTGGTCCTCTGGATTATTTCATGACCCTAGAAAAAAAATGCCATATTTCTGGAATCAGAGAAGTCATCCATGTTGAAGGCTTGGTAAAACTTCAACCTTCCTTTAGCTCTACAGGTTGTTATTTTATCTGACAAGCAGCCTGAGTCAAAACGAGAAGTATTGCTTTATGGTTATTTGTGGAATACATAAATAGGAACAAGGGAAAGGCTCTTCAGAGTTATTTACAGAAGTTGCTGTATGCATGTATGCTGATCACAGGACTGAAGACCATTGGAAGAAGTTCAAATAAAATGTATTGGGCTTGAATGCATAATTCAGGTAGTACAACACCAGCCAATGAGTGAATGTATTTGATATCTAGTTTGAGTCCCTGTCTAAAAAATGGAAGTATTTGAAAGCTGAAGATCTCCAACAGGCTGTGGCTTTGTTTCGTTCATTAACACCATGAATGGCCCAACAGGTGCACATAGCACATAATGGAAAAAGCATCTTCCAGCTTTTAGGCGAACGCATGTCGAGGAAACATTTGGGAAACTCATGTATTTCATAGTACTTTGGGGTTAACATGTGTATCCTATAGTGCTTAAGTTTTCTAGAAGTTGAAAATGAAATATGACCCCATGACTTTGTTACTATGCAATTATTTTATAGACCACAATTAGAAAGAATTAAGGATTCATATGCCATTATAAACATAAGAGAGGGGCTGAGACTACAGGTCAATGGTAGGCACCTGCCTAGCCGGTAGGAGGCCCTCAGTTTAACCCCCAGTGCCAAAAAACTATTGATAGATGCTATAAAATGGCTGAATCATAAACACTGTATTCAGGGACAGTAAATAAAAGAAACTGAGCAAACAAGGCTATATACTATATGGTTCCATTTATATGTACTATCTGAAATATCTACCATACAAACAGAAAAGCTACCAGCCATGCCTGGAAGTTGCTAGGGGCTATATCCTAGAAGCAGGACAGAATGGGATTGATTGCTTCCTGGATACTGGCTTTCCTTTAGGGTGACGGAATTGTGAGGCCTTCCTAAATAAATACGATTAGATTTTCTGTCAGTCTTTTTGAAAGGTGTTTATAAACCACTGAAATTATTTTGATATGAAGGATAGATAATAAAATCAACATTGTAGATTAAATACTAGACACAGCTTCTGACTGTGATTTACTTGATTTCTGGAGAGCCTACCCCTGTTTATAGATACAGAGCCTGGTGGGGTGTTTAATTTATGGTGAGGTGGCAGAGAACAAGAAAGCAGGCTGACTGCCTCTACAAATTCTTTATTCATAAGGGAGTAGCACAGACAATTTTAAATTTACCACTTCTGCCTCATGTAATGTTCCTGAATTCATACTGGCCAGGTCAAATTTTGGAGAAAGGCAAAGTGATTGGAAAGAAAGAAGAGGGTATAAAAAAGTAATGTCTCTGTCAATGAGGGTTAATCACAGAGCTCTACAGGAAAACACAGAAGGAAAAAAATGCCAAGTACGTATGACCCACCAGCAGACAATCTCCTATTTATCTTTGTGTCGAACACAGTGGATGATGGTGAGGGAGAAGATGGTAAAAGCTGAGAGCTGTGCAATTATTATTTCTTTGAGCCAAGTGAGGTGCAAGATCTATTATATTCCCTTCCTGCCTCCACCTAACACCTGACTCTGAGTCACTGTGTAATCCCCCACTAGCTGAGTGGGAGTTATTTTTCTAGAGCTAGAGGGGTAAAATAAAGATAGTCATTTCCCACTAATTTCTGTACCCCAAAGGTACTTGCGATAGTTATTTTCTTATCTTCAAGTAAAATAGTAAAGAAGGGTGAGATGAGTATTTTGTCCAGAGTGGAAAAGTGGAAGGAAATATTGGTACTGCCCACATAAGCTCTGTGATAAGTGACAAAGAATGGGAACAGAAGTGAAAGAGCCCATGTACACCTCTAGCTTTGGTTCCCAGTGCCAAGTCCAGCAGCAGGTGCAGTAAGATTCAGTAAAGTTGCTGTGGTCATTAACTTCCTCTGTCTCCAGGACAACACTCATAAAATTACAAGTAAAAGCAGTTTTTCCCAGTTTGGTAACCCCTAGCAGACACCAGGGTTGATGACTTCCTAGAGCAGAAATCAGCAAGATCATTTGCAGCAACAAAGGTGGCCATGTCAGGAGAGTAGCCAACAGAGGTGGCTGTAAATGGATGTGAGGAATTTGAAGCTGAAAATTATCCCTAACATTCTAAATCATCTCGCCCAAGCTGTTTTCTTCTTGAATTCCAAACCATTGCTCCCTAAGTCTGTCACCTTACAGGTTCCCAAAGTACTGGATTCCAGCATGCCAGCTAAAGGAATCAAGGGGATAAATCTGAAGGATCAATCTAGACCAAACTGCCTAGGAGGGGGATATTAACATCTCTTTACAGTTTCTGGGTAGCCTTTGCTACTAAAGATGTTACCCACAAGCTATGGTTTTTGCAGACAGCAGAAGCCATGTCACTTTTTCTATGATATCATAAGTATTCTGGAAGGTTAAAGAGTGAGTAAAATAGAGGTGCCTAACTGCTTTCATTAACAGTGACACTGCTAATTAGGTTGTTATTTTTAGCAAGCATTCTGGCACTACAAGAGCTCCATAAAATGATCATCCCCTTGAGCTAAGCATCCCACCTTGGGGAATTATGTAAAGAAGCAGCACTTAGGCCTACTTGTACAAAGATGTTTATAGCCACTCTGTTTGTAGTAGCACACAAGTAGAAACGACCGAGATGTTCAACAATTAGGAAGTGATTAAGCAAAGTTTGGAACTTTAATATGGAAATGAGTCTCTGTGGCAATGAAAATGATGAATATCTAGACTGTGTAAATACTTAGAGAGCCTGTGTGAAATAATGCAGCTTTTAAACAAAAGAACACCACAGTATTCTAGCTATAATGAAAAGCTATGTACTGTAACAATTTCAGTATTATTTCTTAAGAACAGTAAGAACACAAGAGACCACTGTCTTACTCAGTTTCTTTTTTTCATATCTGAAATGCTTAGAAGTAGAAGTGTTTCTGATTTCAAGGAACTGGAGGAGGGTGTTTGTTTCATTTGGGATGTTTACATATATATAATGAGATACCTTGGGGCTAGGACCCAAGTCTAAACATGAAATTTATTTCATGTCCAGCTTATACAGACAGCCTGAGGCAATTTCATATGATTTTCTTCAGCATTCTTGTGCTTTGACAAGGTAGTCACTGTTAGTTTTAGGCAGGCACTGTACCCCTCAAGCCACTCCACCAAACTTCACTGTTAGTTTTAAAAGAAGAAAAGAAGTGAGAGAAAGAAAAGATAGAGATAGCTCAATACCAGCACAGGCTTACTAAAAAAAAAAATGCCTCCAACCTAACTGCAGACCCACACCTTACTTACAATCTGAAGTATTTATAATGAGTCTGAAAGAATGCTAGAATTGTCCACTGGGAGTGCTTTGAAAGTAACTAGTGATGGGACAAATGGTGGGAAACAACTGGAGAAAGGGAGGGGGCTGAGCTGGGATATCTGCTCAAGGTTCAAACTGGGAGTCAGTTTTGGTCTGGAGCCTTCCTCATGAGTTTATCTAGTCTGGAAAAGATAAGGCAGGAGTGTTAGTGAATCAAGGCACTGTTCTGAGGTCTCAAGATAGGAACATCTGGCCTTTTGCCTCTAAGAGTCATATGAGATCAGAGGTGGAATTTTCACATGTGACATCATATTGTTGCACAAAAAGTTTCCAATCTTGAAACATTTTAGTTGTGATACTTTTTTGATTAGGCATATTTAATCTGTATATAAATACTCCTCAGAGTACATAAGGACTTGTTACTTTAAAGTAATCTAAGGTATAAATCATAAAGCTGTTTTAAAATACAATACTTGAGAAGGTGGTATTATTACTGTGGGATAAGAAGCATTGAAACTATCCTTCTATAACTCTACCTGCTCAATTGCTATGTACTCAGGACACCATAAGATCAACATGAATTATTGTCTGTGGAGAAGTCAGTGCATTAAAACAATATATAATTGGCTCCCCTAGCAGTAAGTACTGAGCTTGTCTCCTGTAATGTTCACCACTTAAATCAAGTTATAAATTAAGATTTTAAAAAATACTTGATAAGGCTGGGAATGTGGCTTATTGGTAGAGTGCTTGCCTAGCATGCACAAATTCCTGGGTTTGATTCCTTAGCACCACATATACAGAAAAAGCTGAAAGTGGCACTGTGGCTCAAGTGGTACCATGCAAAAAGAAGCCAGGGACAGTGCCCAGGCCCTGTGTTCAAGCCCCAGAACTGGATATATATGCTTGATAGCCCCCCCCACCCCCCAAAAAAAGAGGAAGAAATGAAGCCAACTCAGAGGTGGTTATCTGGCTCTGAATCTCCCTCAACTTGATGAGTTAAAAGTAGATGTGGAGGGTGTGTGGGAAGGTAGGCAGGATTAGAGCAGAGAATAGGGGGAAAACTCCAGGGCCATGGGCTGTAATAAAGAGTCAAATGGGAAACAGATCCCTCAAAGATCCCTTTGTTTACAGGCCATCCCAGGGACAGCTTATTCTCCTCAGTTCTTATTTTCATATTTCAGAGACTATAGTTCCTTTGCTACTCCTTGGACAAGACCTGTCTTAACTTTTCTAGAAAGGGTCCACAGAAAATTCCAGTCAGGTTGCATGGTCATAAAGAAGCCATGTGAATTGTGAGATTCACATGAACCTCAGACGGCCCTAGTCTAGGTCCTATTATTACCAATATTTTAGCCCGTATTGTCAGAATAACTCACATGGTTAATTGCAATAAAATAAAATAAAAAGTCCCTAAAGGCCTTGCCTCGGTGAGCATTTCACAGGAGTATATGAAGTGTTTAGATCTAGAATTGATCATGTAAGGATTTCCTCATTAACTCAGTAGTCTGTCAAATTCCAACTTCTCTCTTGCTGCGGGGCTCCTCCTTTGGGGAGTGTCATCTATTTTCACTCTGCTCACTGTTCATGAAGACAAATGAGAAAAATCTAAAGCTTTCTGTGAAGGCTGACAAAGCTTTGCTCTCCCTTGGGGCTTTTGTACAACTGCTTTTCCAATGTTGTATCAGTAAACTCTTAATGACTGCTCAAATCAGCAAAAACCATTGATTCATGGGTGCTACACAGAAAGCAATTTCTACTATTCATTTCCAATCGTTCCCAATAGTCAGCCTTTTCTGAATCACTATAGCTATTAAATCAACATACATCCACATGGCAGGTCTCTCTCTTACTCCAGATTTGGATCAGCTTTGAAATCACACAAGATCTCTTAAATCTAGATATTTTCTATAAGTGAGAAGTGGTAAGAAGGAGACAATTTTCAGAAGGATTGGGTTTTGGCTCTAAATCTAGGTACATTTTTTGCTACAAAGAATTTCTGAACCCTGTCCTGATAAACAAGAATCGCTTAGCTTGTCTTATGGAAGTGAAATACATATGGTGAAACAGTCATTCAACTACACAGCACCACTAAATTTCTGTTAAGAGAATGGTGTGGTGTAGCTAACACACTCATGTTCTACATTGGCTTCATTGTTATTATCTTTATTTGGAGCATATTTCATAGTATGACTTCAGGCTATTGTCAAAAAGAATTATTCTTCTGATTTTTCTCTCCTTTGTATGTTACAATAAGTATTTTAGTAAGTTAAATGATAATTTGAAGTAAGTGAAATGCACTAATAAATATAACTAAATAAATCTTCATTCCTTCATTACATTTATTAACACACAGAGTGGCACTGTGTGGCACATTACTTCTCTCTTGACAGTATGAAAGCATTTCTTGGTATTTCTTGCTCAAAACATTTTGTCTATTTTCTACAAAACCATAATTCTCAACTACAGCCCAGGCAAGTACTTTAAAAAGAATAGCTCTCAGCCCCTGGGTATTATTAAAAACACAGAAGAGCTTGGCACACTGTGTGCATAAGCCTATTTCTAACACAGTGATTCTAACTTAAGTGACTTGGTGTGTGTCTTGTGCATTTCTACTTTACTTATTTTCTTTCAAGCTGTCCTCATGATTGAAATGAGAAATCAACACTAACAATTGGGAAATCAACAACAATTGGGAAATTTGTAGCCCACTATGGTGACCTGAGCAGTCGGTATTTGATCCACTAGAATATTGTTCCATAGCCATGAAATTAAAATTTGGCTGTGGACATGCAATGTGAAATGACAAGAGCAAGCACAGACTGTGGGTGAAATCTATCCCATTGTGACTAACAATGAGTGATCCAACCACACTGTCCTCATCAGTTACACAGAAGAGCACTTAGGGGACTACTGTGACATCTATAGGAGAAGTGTATCTATTAGCAGGCCCTCGGAAATGATAGCACTATTGATAATCCGTCTGACAAACCAAATCTTATTTCCTCATAGGAAAAGAACAGACCAAAATTAAAAAAAAAAAAAAAGGTCAGAAAAATTGCCCAGATGCTCGCATTAGGGAAACAAAGTCTTCCAGCTAAATTGAATCAAAAGTTTCTGATTCTGTGGCATCATACTAAATTTCTCCTGAAAGAACAAGAAATACACAACTTCTCATCATCTTATGTCTCTGAAGGAGTCTTAAAGCTACATTGGAAACTCATGTACTTAAAGACAGATGCTTTCTCGTCCTGTCAATATATGACAGGATGTAACAAACTTGGTTTGTTAAAGCAGTGATTGAATCACCCCTGCCAGGACAGGACATGTTTAAAAAAATTTTCCCAGGCAGCCTCCCTTGAGAGCACAGTGAACTTAACCCAAAGATCAGGAGCTGAGAAGGTTTGCAAGGAAGTGCTTCACGTGGTCCAGGTTTAAGGCTATACAGGAGAGGAAGCCCTAGAGTTGCCAGATTGGATAGTATGTAGAAACACCTACTCCATCAGGAAAACAGCCAACATCTGTATATCTATCATGACTAAGAATATCACTGTAAGTGGGAGCTGGTGTCTCATGCCTGTAATCCTAGCTATTCAGGAGGCTTGGATCTGAGGATCATGCTTCAAAGATAGCCTGGGGCAGGAAGTCCATGAAACTCTTATATTCAACTAACCACCAGAAAACCAGAAGTGGAGTTATGGCTTAATTGGTAGAGCACTAGCCTTGAGCAAAATTGCTGGATAGCACCCAGGCCCTGAGTTCAAGCCTCATGGCAGAACAAAAAAAAATAAGAATATCTCTGTATATTACAGTGGGCCTATTCAGTGGAACATTTCTGTCTTTCCTAGGAGAGGCAGAGAGAGCACAGACGGGAGATGCAGGGAGCGTTTAAAGTCTATACTCCACCCTCACCTAAATGCTGAAGGTGTCTGAGCCTAGAAACTGAGTTTCTTTAAATGTGAAGTTGGAGTTTTGATTTAGATGACATTTGAATTTTCAACAACTTGAAAAGGAGACTCTTCTATTGCTGCAAAGCAACTTGAAAATCTATAGCAGGAACCCAAGACAATTATCAGGGAAGAGGAAGAGTGAACCAATAGAAATGGTTTGGTACAAAATGGCGCGCGAGAAAAAAATTACATTGTGTGACTGCATCCCACCAAGTCCAGCAGAAAGCATACACTCATGCTTGTTTCTGGGTGAGTGACCTGATGCTCCTTTAGCACTTGCTGATTGCAAGTGCACAGAAAATTTAAAATGGTATCAGGACCCTCTGACACCAAACATTCTAGTTCCATCACAGCTCTCCCAGATCCTTTCAAGCTAAATGCTTTCCTGACATTTAAAAAAATCGGTGCCAGCCATTAGCTTACATGTCACATAACTTATTTAATTCTTATTTAATTTGATACAAAATGCATCACAGGAGACAAGCCACTGTATCACTTCTATTTTTTTTCCTGTAACCTTAGCAGAAAGATATCACCTTTTCTGTATGGTCTAGTTGTATAACTCCAGTGTGTTGGTCAGAATTTTCCACACTAATTAATTACTTGATAGAAACAACTTAAAGGAGAAAACATTTCTTTGGGGCTCAGTTTCAGATGCTTTCATGTACCACATCAGAGCCAGGGATGGCAGAAGAGTGCAGTTCCCATATGGCAGCAAGAAAGAAAGCAGAGATCTGTCTACTTATAGACTTTCTCCTTTTTGATTTTTCACCCCCTGTTATTCCACCTTTAGCTCCTAACCTGTGGAATTTTAGCCATAGTTAGTTCTTTCTGGAAACACCCTTACCTACTCACCCATGTATGTACTTTACTAATCTCTTATGTGCTTCCCAATTCAATCAAGATGATAGTCAAGATTAATAACAACAAGGTCACAAACATATCTCTTTAAATGCTAGTATTTCCTCAAAAGCCTACAAAAGGCTTGTTTCCATTTGATAGTGCAAAATATATTGAGCCATCTCCAAGAGCCCTCATAGTCTTAGGAGTCCCAACATTGTTCAAAAGTCCAAGATCAATGTCTTCTCCAGGACTCATCTCAAATTCTTAGCTACAAGCTTCTGTAAAAATAAAAACTAACCTTCATACTTCCAAACTTAATAATGTTGGGTAAACATTCATATTATAAAAGGTAGAATGGGGGCCTAGAAAGGAGGAGTAGGATCAAAGTAATATAGAAGTCTAGCCTGGCAAACAATCCTGTAGCTCTTTGTTGGAAATCCAGAGCACATGTTAGCAGGACATGAGATTCAAAAGGCTTTAAAAGACCCACTCCTACAGTCTCTCTGGCCATAGAACCTTGTCCCTCTCTCTTGAACTGGCTTTGCTGATTGCCAGTGTCTTTTTTTTGGGCGGGGGGGAAATCTTTCATTTTTATGGCACGTCCAATTTCCATTTCATCTTTGGCTTCTCATTCACAAATTTACTTCATGTTCTCAGGGGCTGCCTGCAAGAATCATGGCATCCATACATTGCCTCCCTCGCCTCTCGGGGCTTACTTTGAATTTGGGTAGAAGTGCCATGACCACATAATCTGTGCATTCTACATGCTTACAATGGCAGCATCCTGTGGACAATGCCAAGCTTTCTTTCTAGTTCAGGCAATAGGTGGGTCTTTGGACCCAAAGTGGTGGTGGCCTCTAATTGCACGTGAGACAGGAAATGGAAAAAGATTTCCCTTTCGACTGTGGGATACTGGGCATGGTCCGGTAGATCTCTTTTCAAAGAAAATCTTTCAAATGAATTAAAATCTTTCTACTCTTAAGCCTGTATTAGATGTGGTCAGGCTACTTGCTAAGATAACCTCAAGATTTCTTTCCTATTTTCTTGATGTCCTTGGCATTCCAAATTATGTAGCTTTTTGTTAATGGCCCTACTCTCTTAAAGTATCATACCTTTCTTTAGAAACAACTTTAACCCATCTTTTTTTCTAGGAAAATTGTGAGTTTTTTTAAATCCCCCCATGCTGCTTTTTGTTCTCAAATATGAGGAAAAATATGGCTCAAAGCAATAACTATGTTCCAGCCTGAATTCTCATCTGCTTTAAAATTATTCCACCAAATTAATTCAACCATTACCTTTAAATATGGTCTCCTACAAAGTCTCAGGGCATAGTTAGAATATTGAAAAGTTCTTTGCTGTGTGAATAGTTCTTTGTAACCTAGATAACCTCTAGACCATTTTCTATAAAGTCCTGACTCCCACCTAACACGGCCTGAGCACTGAGTTTTACTGACCACATTTCTATCAGCATTTCTAGATCTCTCCGTTCCAACCTGAGTGACTCACTAACTGCTTAGAACATTCCCAGGTTTTTCTGTTCTGTTTTTCCAAATTTCTTCACATTCCTCCTACAAATCCCCCTTAGAAGTTTCTGAGCTAAGTTACCAGGAATATTCACCACCAGGATCCTATTTTAGTGCAAGTTTTCTGTGTTGTTCAGATTTTCCTCACTGTGATCTAACACATGATCATAACAATTTTTGGCTAACTCTTCCAGGGTGAGGTAGAGTAGAATAGCCCACATGGCTGGCCTTCTTTTTCTCCTTTTATTACATCTCTGTTCCCAGAGCCTATGCGATGGCACAATCCCCATTCAGAGAATATCACCCTCCTTCAGTTAACCCTTTCTAATGCACCTACTGGTGTGCTTTACTGGCCCCCTATGTTTCTCTCTAACTAATCAAACTGATGATTAAGGTTAACCACCAGATCCATTGCTCCTGAAAGTAGCTCTAAGCCCTTGAGATATACCCAGGAATATACAGTGTGAAATGAAGGCCTTGGAGTCACACTAATTGTGGTCTTATCATCAAACTACACCATATTAATATATTTCTTACTCTCCTTTGTTTTAGTTTTCTTGCCAACAAACAGGGCATAATAGTTGCTTCCTGTCTAGGATTGTTTTGAGATACGTTAAACAATACAAATGAAGCCTTTGGCATGTATCTAAATCCCTAATACTACATAAAAGTAGATTCCAGTATAATAATAATGATTGCAAAGATTACAAAAATAGCTATTATTATTGGAAGGATATCGCCAAAACAGAGTATTATATTTATTTTTAGAGAATGAATGTTATTACCCCCAAACCCAAGATGACATGGTTCTGTAATCCACACTGGTCAAGAGGAATGCTACCATATATCTCAATGATCTCTTTTCCCTCTCTTCTTTTTTCTTCTCTGCAATACCTCTTCCCACACAGCTCTTAGCTCCATCATGTCATAGCAACCTCTCTGTGCTCTATGGTTACAGTCTAGAAATTGCAGACATAGGACACTTGGGCCTGTGCTATCAGTCTGTACAAATCCCAACACAAGTGTGGACATGGAACATACTCATATCCCATTAGCCCTATTTACTTATTTTCTACACAAATGCCACCACATAAGAATGAACAAGTGTTACAAAAATGGAGAGCAACTACTAAAGACTTCAGTAGAATACTTTTTTCCACCCCTGCATTTCATTGGAAATACCCTGTCTCAAAAAAGTTACAGAAGAAAATTTCCCTTTCTCTGCTGTCCACTTAAAGGCATATTCCATTCTAAGTCTTGCCTGTCCCTTAACTAAGGGCTATCTTCCTCTCCTTTTAAAAGGTAAGACGAATATGATGACTCACCTTTTGAGAAATCTAACTCTGTATAGTGAATTGTTCTCAACAGAGGTTTTAGCACCTTTTCCTCTCTTTCCTGCTGCTTTATTTGTTTGTAGTACTGGGGTTTTTGTTTGTTTGTTTGTTTGTTTGGGGTTTTTTTTTGTTTTTGTTTTTTTAGCCAGTCCTGGGGCTTGGACTCAGGGCCTGAGCACTGTCCCTGGCTTCTTTTTGCTCAAGGCTAGCACTTGCCACTTGAGCCACAGCACCACTTCTGGCCGTTTTCTGTATATGTGGTGCTGGAGAATTGAACCCAGGGCCTCATGAATAGGAGGCAAGCACTCTTGCCACTAGGCCATATCCCCAGCCCCAGTACTGGGGTTTTTAATTTAGGGTCTCATGCTTGTTAAGCAGTACTCTAGCACTTGACTCACACCCCTATCATTTTTTGCTTTATTTTTCAGACAGGAACTCTTGTTTTACTCAAACTACAATCCTCTTCCCTATAGCTCCTATGTAACTGGGATTACAGATAGGCACCACCACATTGGGCTTATTGGTTGAGAGGGGATCTCAATAACATATTTCTGTATCTGGCTTCAAATAATGACCATCCTAATCTCTGTTTCCAAAGTATCTTGGACTAAAATCATGCACCTTTTTCTAAAAGTACATTTATAGAAGGCTGAATTTATCCATCTAGAATTACTGGGGTCCACTAGAACAAACACAATGGATTCTACATAGCTGGCATACTAGTGAGAGTTGCCAACATGAGTCTGGTTTCCTGGGAACATAACTGTGTGGAGAGGCTGTAGCCACATATTCTATTCTAAGTTTCAGATAGATGACCATCAGCCACTTCATATATCAATGTCCCCACTCCACCCATCCCTAGTAGGCATAACTACACACTCCCCAGGCACAATCTACAACTCTCCAGGGCCAAGTATTTAAACTCCGATAGGCAAAACACGGCCTTTCTTTCTCTAAAATGTTACAGACCCAATACATTTCCCCCTTTCCCTTTCCAGAAGGGCAAAGAGTTCACAACCTTATACACAGCTTTGTTAGCTTCTAATATCTACCTTTCTCCTTTTTTCCTGTCTAGTTATGAAATTCCTATTCTAACAGGTATTTTTTAAATCAGCACAAAGCAGTTTTTCTATCTTTTAATGACTGTTTCCTCAACTACAAAATACCCAGCCAAAGATTTGAAATTGTATCTGGTATTGAACTAATTAAGTTTAATAAACAAGGTGCCCCCTTCCTTTCCTAGTTATAGTATTACTTTAATTTCTTCTAGTTGCCCTTTTATATAGATATGGCAGAAATTCAAAGGGTTCCACTTCAGATTTCTGTTTGCTGAAACTGTGTTGGGAGATTAATACAAATCACTGTTTATCCACCAAACACTTATATCACATTTCTTGTGTGGCAAGAAGTGTTCTCTGTGCTTTATAAACACCAGTACATTTAATCCAAACAGCAGCCCTCTGGGTAAACCTTACCATCACTTCTGCTTTCATGAAAAGCTGCAAAGGAGCTAAACCACAGGCATTTAAGTGACTCAACCAAGATCACGTTGCTAGTGATTGGTAAGCTTCATAACCAGGCAGCCTTGCTCAAGAGACCATATTTTAACCAATAGCAAAAAACTCCTTATGCATGCTAACTAATCCCATTTCTCATTCTTTATCTCACTTAAAAATCATTCCTAATGTAGGAAATGTTGTCACTGTTTTTAGATACAGAAAGAAACTAGCCTTTAAATGGCTAAGTGGCTTTCTCAAGTTTCAAGGAGACAGATCTAAAATTCAGTGTAAGAGTTGTAAATCCAAACTCTGGCTAAAGTAGATTGTCTTTTACTTGTCTAGGTCTATTCAGGGTAGGCTATGAAGGATGAACATAGAGGAAATTTTGCTATAGAATCTTAGTGCACCATTTGACTTTGCTACCAATGCAGTGATTCAATCAAGTCTTTAATTCAGAGCACATGTGCCCAGAGGGTCCTATAATGAATCCATTTTGTAAATTACAGAGAAAGCCATAAATTATTTCCACATAAAGAGAGCGTAGATCAGGCTCCCATATTCCCAAGAGCATTGTGTTATACCCTTAACCTAAATGGTATTTTCTTCTTGTAAATAGGAACAAAATTTATATTGTTTTGACCTTTGGATCATAGGATCTGGTTTATATTCTATGTATTTCTCAAAAGAATTCACAAAGATATGCAGCCATTTAACCTTCTCCAAGAAGACATACAGTAACTCCTTCTTTATAGATTGGACTATTGAACAATTCATACTTTGATCATTATTTAGTGCAATTTATGACTTCTAAGAGACCATTTATCAATAACTTTTGAATGATTTTCCCAAACAAGTGCAAATAAAAAAGAACAATTTATTCTAATCTCTTTGATGGGCTCCTGATTATTATGGTATTGATCTCACCCTATCATGGCATGGGATTGTTAATTCAAGGTAGAGCTACAGAGATGCTGAATACATTTATCTCACTGATGCAGAAGTTACCTTGAATTAAACTTTCCCACCTTCACCTTGTAGCTCTCTTACAGGATCAAGCATAATATTCAGTCACACCTTGGTGTCCATGGTTTTTATAAAATGGGACAGAATTTATGTGTAACCTTCATGTATCTTCCCATATCCTTTAGATCATCTCTAGACTACTTACAGTAACTAGTTCAATATAAATGGTCCAATATACTGTGTTTTTAGGAAATAATGACAAGGGGGAATCTGTGTACATGTTTAGTATAAACTTAATATTTGCTTTCAAAAAATTTTGGATCTAAGGACTAATCAGCTAAACTGTGCTTATTAAACACCTAATATGAGTAAGTCACTAGATTGAAGACTAGGATTTGTAAATAAATGAAGCATAACTCCTGGCTTCAAGGAGTTTAAGATTTAGAAAAGAGAGAATTGTAGATAAGCATAAAGAATATTGTGAGATAAATGTTGGTAATACAATCTACAGTGTACTGGCCAGTACAAGCTCGGGGGGTTGGGGGCTGAGAATATGGCCTAGTGGTAGAGTGTTTGCCTTGTATGCTTGAAGCCCTGGGTTTGATTGCTCAGCACCACATATATAAAAAAAGCCAGAAGTAGCACTGTAGCTCAAGTGGTAGAGTGCTAGCTTTCAGCATAAAGAAGCCAGGGACAGTCCTCAGGCCCTGAGTTCAAGCCCCAGGACTGGCAAAAAAAAAAAAAAAAAAAAAGCTCAGATGGGAACAATTTTTTCCTGAGTCTTAAAAGATGAGTAGGAGCAAATTACATATATGGAATGTAAAATTATAGTATTTAAGATGTTACTAGTAGTATATTAAGGATTG
This sequence comes from Perognathus longimembris pacificus, assembly GCF_023159225.1. NCBI lineage: Eukaryota > Metazoa > Chordata > Mammalia > Rodentia > Heteromyidae > Perognathus > Perognathus longimembris. The sequence goes on along the minus strand of NC_063164.1, from coordinate 54,969,629 downwards.
TAGACTATTAGTATAGTAATATATTAGGATTAGTAGTATATTAAGACATGTTAGTAATACTATTTAGGACAATGGTACTATTTAGGATAGAAAACTTGACTAGAACCAGATAAAAAACACCTTGTAAACTGTGGAAATGGTCTAGATTCTGTCTACTATTCCCACCAATACTACATTGTTAATGTTTGAGTGAAAGATTAGTAGGAAGTCGTTTCTCTTGAAGAAGACCCATGTGCTTGCATTTGGGCAAATAAGAGGATAAAGCAGACATCTTTAATCATTAAGTATTTCATCCTCCAACTTGTTTTTTGGCCTTTATATACAGTATTAAATATGTTACAGACAGTGGAATCATGGGTATTCTTTTGTCTTATTTAAATGTTAAGCTTTAAATAACTTGAAAGTACCTTTAATAAGAACTCATTTGCTCTTTCAAACCCAATTCCTTTGATCCTCCTCACAGAAGAAAAAAAAGGAAGAACTCATACCTCAGACTTTGCCTTTACTTCAAAACCTAGCCCATTTCAAATCAGATTTTCCCTGAATGAACAAGTTTGGGATTCAGCCCCAGATACCTTAGTTAGGATGGCATCCCAGCAGACATCCTGTGCACTTCTGGGCACTGAAAATTCCATGTCCACTTTGGAAGTTTCAGTCCTCTGAGCCCTTCTCAGATCCTGGAAGTCTCTGTCTACCCACCTAAAACCACTTCAAGTGTTTCGGGAAACACAGACATGTTTTCTCCCTTGTTTAATACTATTCTGATTTATGAAATTTTGTCACAATTATCACTGAATAAACAAAAACCTTACAGTGATCCCAATAATGTATTTTACTCAAATAATTCTGGTTGAATGTGATATTTTTTAATAAAGGAGCACACACTCTACAACATTTCGCTTTTGTTTATGAAGGGAAAGAAATAAGATTATTTCTGTTGATTTACCATATCATCAAAACTTATAGTAGGAGTGCACTTCCTTTGCTGTACTTTATATATGTGTGTATGTGTATGTGCATATGTGTGCGTGTGTGTGTGTTTGTAAGCATCCAATTCCTCATTTATCAGGGGCTCAATTTAATTGATAGCTTAAAATTTTTGTCTCATCCCTGGCTGACCCAGAGGATTCACTGTTTCTCTTTTTCAGTTATATTCCTTGACCTTGAAATTTATCTATGAGGCATTTAGTAAAAGCCCTTTGCTATATCAGAAAGGTCAATTTCATTCTCACTGTTTTTTTAGCATGTTATGTGTTGAACAAATCCTTTTTATTCCCTCTCTTATAAAGTTGAAGTTTTTGGAATGCCCTAACGTGATAACTGTTGACTCTCATTCTGGTCACTCAGTTCCACAAAGTCAGACTGATCAAAGACTACATTATTACACACCTTCCTTTCATCTCCCTGCCTACATTGAAGATGGAAGGTAAACAGCAATGCAGAGCTCCAATTACCAATACCAAGATAGAAAATAAATGGCTTTCTTCTTCCCACTTTAAAATTATATATGGGTTGTTGTAAAATAAATGTCAGAGCCATGAGGATATGCTAGCCTTCTTGATGCAAACAATGGGTTCTACAGGAGGAGAACAGACAATATGGATGACACAGAGTGCAGGCTCCACATGGCTTCAATGAGTGCCATGACATCATGTTGAGTTTGAGCAGGTCCCTAACCACTACACTTAACTTTCCTTTCCTTTTGAATTGTTTAGATGAAAATTCTAATGGCAAATCACTTTGTATTTTTCCCAAGAACCCATGTGCAACATCCATGGTTATGAGATTTAAAATACATTTAAAATTACAAGGAGGGCTGGGAATATGGACTAGTGGCAAGAGTGATTGCCTCATATACATGAAGCCCTAGGTTCGATTACCCAGCACCACATATATAGAAAATGGCCAGACATGGCGCTGTGGCTCAAGTGGCAGAGTGCTAGCCTTGAGCAAAAAGAAGCCAGGGACAGTGCTCAGGCCCAAGGCCCAAGACTGGCCAAAAAAAAACCTTACAAGGAAAGACAGAAACAATCAGATACTATTACTGTCTAGACAGAAAGCTAAGAAGAACAATACTCTGGGACCATAAGACACTAATGCTTTCTTTTAAAATGTTTAATTAAGGGAGAAAAAAAGCTCTAAACAACTTCCTTTTGCATGTGGTTTCCTCTTTTTCCTGGCTGCTTCTCTGGCAAAATTGCTTGTTCATTTGCCAGAATTAATGAAGATAATTGGTTATTTTATATCCATCCTTTAAAAGATTCCCCACAAACCATTTTTCTCAGTTCTGTGGTAATATTTAGGATATTCATTCAAGTTATATAATCATTTGGCACTGCATTCTGTGAAAACCCCATGCCTTTGCTTAGCTAGGTTGCCCAAGTACCTGTTCAAGCAGGGCACTGTCACCAAGCAACATGATAGAAAACCGGGTCTTCTCATGTTTTCTTGGGAACTAGCAGAAATGCAAATATGTCTAATGTCCACTGATCCATCCATGTGTTCATGTTCTCGTCTCTATATCCCATGTTAATAAGTATCCAATTCCTCCGAGAAAAGCCTCTACCAAACTGTGATTTGGTATTTGTCCTTGGCTTTTATTAGGGTGATTTAATAACTCTTCAAATGAAATAGGTTTCAACATTTATTTAGTCTGTTATCTAATTTATCTTTTCTTCACTATGTAAAATTATTCTAAAATTGAATGTCAAAAAACTCCATCCCCCTTCAGAAAATATAACATTTATTGATCTCAGCTTGGGGAATAAGTGTGTCTGCATATGTCTATGTATGTTTTTGTCTATGTCTGTGTATGTCTGTGTGTTTGTGCGTGCACGTGCGCATCAAAGTTGTTTTATTTCTCATCTTCGCACTGACCATTAGGAAGTTTGATATAAATCTAAAAATGCCTTCTGTCTATTAGTAATACTAAATCTTATAGCTAATTTACCTCATTCTTTCATAAGTTGGAGCTGTTCTTCCATTAACTTTTTCTTTGCCTAGTATTTGTATCTTCTACTTTATGTCACTGAAACTCTTTGTTGAAAAGAAATAGTGTAAAAGTAATTCAGCAACTAAAATTCTTATTTTGGCATAGCGATTTCTGATTTTTTAAAGTTCGGATAAGTTTTTTTAGAAATTGTATTCAGGTATTTTATCTTTTTCTCTGAAAATAGAAAAACCCAAACATGAACATGAATTTGACTAGATATTAAAAATCAGTAAGCAAATATAAAGAATTTTCTCCAACTCACAAGGTGAATGAGGGAGATTCAGGAACATTTTCCAGGAGCTAAGAAATTGAGGATAGTTTTGATAATTTTTTATATTATATTAAACTGTTATGTTTCTGACTTCTCTATTGGTTGTTGGCTTCTTGAGACTATGACACACAACTTAGTCACCCCTGGTTTATAGAATAGTATCCTACACTGGTAGGATTTCAATAAATATTTTTTAATGGCAGAGATTTTACACCTATCCAGAGGCATTGCTCTCTTTAAAAATATTTCAAAGTGCTTTGCAATTTGGTGAATTCAGTGAGTGCTTTCATCTGATGTTGCCATAGATACGATTTTATCTATGATCAGGACACAATCAAATTAAAATAAGCCCACATCCAAGTATTGGTCTCACTGTTGATGGAATATATTATAATCAACTCTGAAAAAAACAGACTGTGAGCTTTAAGTTCAAAAAGATTTAGCATAAACTATTAATAATCCTTTTCTTTACTAACTTTTGCCAAAGATGATTGCCCAGAAAACATAAGCAGAGGTTGGATTGTTGAACCTGATTTTGAGTTTTGAAAAACCATACTTGCTAAAAACACTCTAAGTGACTCTACACAGTTTTATTTCTTTGACTGGTTCCTGTTCTTATCCAGCTGTGAAGAGACTGTAATCTCATTAAGAAATGAGGTGCAAAGTTTAAAGCAAATGTTAAAGGGCAACCTAATTACTTCATGAAATCTTAAATGTGTTCAAGACCATTGACAAAAATTCTTAGTTTTAACCAAATTTTTATTTGACTCCAACATAGTTTCCAGTAATACACTATGAATGTGCATAGAAGCACAGACAGGCATTATCATGCAAGAATTTTATGTGTTGTACACTGTATATTTATTCCAGGTGTCTGAAAGACTGTCTGACACAAATCTCAGCAGACATTTGTTGCATGAATATAAAAAGATAATGCTGAGTGAAAACTGGTATTTCACTTTTAACCTTATTGTAATTCAAGTAAATTTTTCTCATAATTTTATTTACATAAAATTATTTTATTTATGTAAAAATGATTGGCACAGGAAGCCCAGGAGGACAAAAAAGGGGGAGGGGGACATTCAAGCTACCCCGAAAATATCACTGTTTAGCACTACTGTGTGATACCTCCTAAAATCTGGAACCTCTAGTTTATCCCATAATCAAACAGCCTAAGCCTTTTCTCAGCATTAAAATAAATGTTTAGCAAGGGAAGTCTGCCACCTGAACTTTACCTCACATTTCACAACCATCCCCAAGTTCTTCTTCCCAACAGAGCAAAAGCAGAACATAAGATATACAAGTAGAATTACAATTCAGCTCCAACCTTCAAAGTATTCCCTGTAATTCAGCTTCCCTACTTAACCATGAACCTTTAAGATTGTAGAAGGATTCCTTCCATCTGAACCAACTTGGTTTGCCTTTAATTCCATTCATCTTTCCAGCTGGAAGAGAAAGCTTTCACTAAGGAACCAGAGGGCCTCTGCTTATCCTTATCTTTTGTGGGGAGGAATAAACAACTGTCATGTGAATGAGACCCATCTAGGATGAGCTCTCAGAGACCAGGAGAGCTGAGAGGCACAGCTTCCTTTTGGTAGGGCGTGATAAGCTTATTCATCTTTGAAAGGCAGAATCTAGGAAAGACATTTTTAAAAAGACGACATTCCAGACTTGTGTTTGGAGGTCTTAGGAGAAACAGTCATTCAATCCTGGAGTACATAATTACGGTTATTTTTATGTGACCAGAGAAAATCATGATGAAGGATAAAATAGCCATTCAAAAATATAAATAAGGAAATGATATATTGGCTACACAACAAACCTTGGTTTTGGTTCAACTGCAATAACAATCTATTGAGAAGTCAGCTGTTCACAGAGTTTTGATACTCTATTGAAAACATCAGGGCCCTAGATTCTGGTAGCATGTGTCCTTCAGCACAATGGAAAAAAACAAAGTAATCTGAGTATATTGGACCTACATCAAAGGACCCACCAGGGCTGGGAATATGGTCTAGTAGCAAGAGTGCTTGCCTCACATACATGATCCCCCGGGGTTTGATTCCCCAGCACCACATATATAGAAAACGGCCAGAAGTGGCACTGTGGCTCAAGTGACAGAATGCTAGCTTTGAGCAAAAAGAAGCCAGGACAGTGCTCAGGCCCTGAGTCCAAGGCCCAGGACTGGCAAAACAACAACAACAACAACAACAACAACAAAAAACCCACCAACCAAAAAAACCACACCATCTTTTTGTCTTCTCTTTGAATGACTTAAAAAAAAAGTCATTGTAAGACACGAAAGTCAGAAGACAAAAAAAATGAGCCTTTGATTTAAATATTTCACTTTGCCCAGACTATATTTAAAATTTAAAGGTCTAATTTATGCATGAAATGAGACAGCTGAGTCTAGTATTTGGGGTGTTTTCATTCAACTTGCATATCCATTATTAAGATTTGGCTGAATTCCTAAGAAAAAATAGTGATTCTGTTTGTCATGAAATTTAATGAAAGGATATACATATTTGCATTAGTTATAATGAACTACCTAAATGTCATGCAATAATGTAGTATGGCAATACTTGATCAAGCATAATTCACCAACACAATGCTTTAGGAAGGAAAATATTTAAAGTATTTAATTAAAAGTCTATTAAGGCATATTAACTAGGGTGGCACAGAATTTACAACCCCTTTGTGAGCCTAAATACTTTAAATATCACATGATCCCTGTGTATTTTTAATATTAAATACCCACATTCATCAAATTATCTTGACAAGAGGTCACCCACTAAAATCTTAGTGTAAGAGGCTAAAGTTTTGTAAGTGCTCCCTGCCAGTACCAACACTTAGGTGGTGGCAAGAGACAAAAGTTATGCTTTCTCTTCACCCCTAGGTAGTTGTGCCATAATACAGGGACATAGTAGTGCTGCAACCCTCAAGTGCACAGCTTATATTGGCATGTCACTTTACACTGCAATTCTCCCTGTAGGCTTGGGCTTCATGTAAAGTGTTCGGTCCCATCAGTGGTACATACACAGTTTGGATATAAGATGAACATGACTGCCATATTAGAAACAGTGTCTACAATAAAAGGGAATACAAAGTACCTCTCAACTTCTTTTTTTTTCTTATTTATTGTCAAAATGATGTACAGAGAGGTTATAGTTTCATACATTAGGCCTTGGGTACAAAAACAGCATGGAAAGGAGACAAGGGCCCTGGAGCCAGTTCCTCAGGGACCTTCAAAGAATTTATTCATCTTGTTATATGAGATTGTTTATTATTGTTAATTATAAAAGTAATATTTGAGTGCATATGTTGTAAGCAATTAAGATAATACAGAGCTATAGAGAATAAATAGAAATCCCTTTGCACTGTCTATGACACAATTCTAGTCCTTATCCCAGAAGTAATATTTGTTCATTATCTTCCAAGTGTTTCATTTGGAGGCTGGGCTACATATTTTCATGTAATACAATCAAATGTTTTAATGATTCTTATTAGGGCACTCATTCATAATTGAAAATTGTGTTACATTTATATATATATATATATATATATATCATATTCCCATTACATTTTTATACCCCTATGATGCCCTTGTTAGAACTATGCTGTCAGTAACACTTGAAATGTGGATATAATCCAAGAAAGATGGTTAGCATTTAATATGTTGTGGTTACTGATATGTATTCACAATTCACAGATTGAAAATAGTTAATAAGAAGAAATATCCACAGTGAAGTTGGCAACAGTTTTAAATGAATCAATATTTTTAATCACAAAAATGTGTGTACAGACTTGAAAAGATAATAGTATGTACATATAGGAAATATTATTTAAGCTACAAATAATGGAATAATGATTAGTGTGCAGATAAATTACAACATCACCTAAAGAAATTAATTCATTCCTGTTGACCTAGCCCTAACACACACACACACACACACACACAACACACACACACTAGAATTGAGATATATCCACACCAGAGCCTAGAAATTTCCCAACAAGCAGGGAGAGTCATTTAAAATGAATTCTTAAAATCTTGCAGTGAAGCAGCACCATTGTAAATAGGTCATCATTTAATTTTTAGGTATTTATGTGTTTTGAAGAGCAAATAAGACTTTCTATTCCAAAATAGCTCAATTACATTTTGATTGCAACATCAGATTTTGCAAGGATCTTGAATCTCAAATACTATAATCATTTTACATAAGTTGATAATTGCTTTACAAAAATAAAAATTGTCGCTGGGGTGGTGTGGTATAGTGTGGGCATAGGTGGTGTTTTCTATTGTCCTTGAGATTTCATAATATGCTGAGCTCTACTGTTTTCAGAAAATACCTTGCTGGATTCTGGGTGATTTAAAGTCCCAGCAACATTCTAGGTAAGGAAGAGGAGAAATTACGCTGGTGCCTGGGGCTCTGGCAGAGCCTGTCTCCGGTGGGATGGTGTGGAGCTGCTCACCCATCTCTTTGACCTTTAGCAAATGATTTTGCTCTGCGTACTTGGCTTCATTGGCTTCCTGAGCAAAGGTCTCAGTAAAGAAAGAACATTCAGCCCATTTATCCAAAACTCTAGCAAGGAAAACATTTTTTTTGTCTGTAAAGCACACTATTACTGACCCATTTGCACTCTCACTCCACCACATGCATCATGGTCCCTTTGAGTAGTGAACAGTACTAGGGACACACATAGCCCTATAAACACATTGTATTTTACCTTCAGGAAGATACAATTCACTAGGTATCTTGTATTTATTTATTACCAATTCTTTTCTAGGGGAAAATGTTTTGTAAGAGCTACACACACAGACACGCACACACACACACACCCACACACACACACATTTTCCCTGATAAGTGATGCTTCTCAAAAAAAAATTTCTCTATGAGAGAAAAAAATGAACTAACAAAATTGTTATTTAGGAGTCAAATCAAGACAGTTTTAATCAAGGGAACAGATGGGACTCCTTAAGGTAACCATATCTTTGGATTTCCCCTTGTGCTAAGTTTAATGTATATAGGGAGAGCCAGGTAACTCGTAATGTAACTCTTAACGGGAACATTGATAAGTCTAGTCATCAGTGCACTAAGAAGCACATAATTGTTTACTACCAAGAACTCAAGTAACTTGCCACTAAGCTTACTAAGCCTCCTAGGTCCAACATCCAGCCCCCAGAAAAGAAAACACATGGACCTAAAGACAGCTTATCAGATAATTTTTAATAGAGTTCCAAAAAACTCTGAACATGTTTCCCAAGGTTGCCGATTGTTATCATGGCAGAAAAATAGTTTCTTTCCTCACATCTGTCCAGTTAAAATGCACAGCTTCCTGTTGATAAGAAGTCCCAGCAAAAGAACGACCCAAGAAGAAGGGATGTTGATGCAGCTCATTCTCTCATCCTCAGCACTGCCAGGGGCAGTCTAAGAAACAGTTCCAGGCAACAGCAAATGACAAGGGTCTTTCTAAGCAGCAATGAATGACAAGTTCCTTTCTGGAACTCTCACAAACATAAGATTCTAGATATCAAGACTTGAAAAAATATTATTGAAAAGGTGATGAGCAGAGGGGTTACAGTTACATAAGAAAGGTAGTGAACATAACTTTTCAATAAAGATTTTAAAAATCGTTTAAAAAGAGAAAGATATCATTAATCAAAACACTGAAATAAAGTATAAAATTTCATTCAAACTTACTATAGCATCACTATAAGAAAAATTGGAGGCCTCCACTTAGAAATTTATTTCCTGCGTATCTTACATTCAAATTTCATTTCTCTTTGAGATCTTTATGGGCTTCAACCATTTTTTTTTGTTTTCCAAAGAGGGGAACATTTTTTTAAACACAGATTCCAACCACTTATAACATCCTATTCATGACATCTTATCTCTAATTTTTCTCACAACTTAGCCAAGGGATGGAATCTAATGAGGAAAATATGCCCATTTTGAATATAACTGGTGTGATTTCCTTTTTAAGATAGGATTTTGTTATGTAACTGCTGGCCTGGAACACACAACCCTGGTAACTTAGGCTACTAAATATTGAGATTTCCTGTGTGAACCCCCATGCGCAGATGGTATACAGTTTCCTTTCCTATCTAAATCCATCTCAATAAAAGCATAGGATGGGAGAAGAGATTTTGTGTTTCAGAGAAAAAAATGTGGGGCTGGGAATATAGCTTAGTGGTAGAGTGCTTGCTTTACATGCATGAAGCCCTGGGTTTGATTACTCACCACCACATAAGCAGAAAAAGTTGAAAGTGATGCTGTGGCTCAAGTGATAGAGTGCTAGCCTGGAGCAAAAAGAAGCCAGGGACAGTGCTCAGGCCCTGAGTCCAAGCCCCAGGACTGGCAAAACAAAACAAACAAACAAAAAATAAAAAACCAGAGGAAAAATGTACTGCCCTTCAGTTGAGTTCTGTGGCTTGCCAGGCCACAACGTCAATAAGTCTCAATCTTGGAACAGAAAATCCCCATTCAGAGAGCTTATAGGTTCAAAGGGAGTGCTATCAGTAACTACCAGCTCCCAAGCCCCTACCTCCTGCAGGAGACAGGATGGCTCCTCTGTCACCTCTCTGATACACAGAGCTACTGGGATCCTCACCAAATGGCTTGGAGGTGGAGAGCCACTTAAATCATGCAGAGGATTGTCTTACAGGCATATTTCAGGTCATGATGGTACCCTTTGATTTAAGATACTATTGCTGCTCCACTGTCTGTAGGACAAGCCCTTTCAGCTATCTGTTTTGTTATGTTGCATTTCAGTGCTGGTGATATATGTGTTCAGTTGCTGGCCTTTGCTCTCTTCCACTGTCACTACCTCGAGGTGCCGTGTATACTTATCCAATGTCTGATTTAGAACTAAATGCCAATGCCTAACGTATGAAACTCTCTGTACATAAGTTTGATAATAAAAATTTGAAAAAAAAGAACTAAATGCCTATAGAAAAGAAGTAAAGCAACTACTCACAGAGAGGTCAACTCCAAATTTCATTTGAGCTAACTGTATTCAGAGAGTCCATGGAAACCACAAACCCTGGGCAAGTTCCATGGGCATACAAGGAATACATAATCCACATGTGAGCATAGCTTAGCTTCATAGTGACTACAAGATACACCAGCCAGGACATGAAACATCTTTACCTGGCAGATTTGAGAAACCCCTTGTCAGAGTGTGTTCTAACTCCTTCCACCTGTAATTACAGACCTAAGCTGTTGTTAAGAATTCTAATGGTCAAAGATGTAAAACAGATCTGTCCCTTTTTCTGTATTTGCTTGTTATATCAAGGTAAATTCATATTTACCAAACATCATTTGTGAAACAATTCACAGATCTAGCCTAAGATTATGTAAGTATCCATAAATATTTGTATTCTTCATCAGGAATTATGAAATTATATCAATTTTTCAAATAAAGTTTATCATTTTAGAAGCAAAATTTTATGAGAATATATGATGTTTGGAATTTCTTACCTAGCATGACTTTAGAAACAAGCTGGATTTTTCGGAATTCCTCTTCACATCATCAGTATCTGGCATGTGAATTAGATATAAAAGAAAAATGAAAATACTGTTGAATTATGAAAGATCCACTTAGATCACAATCATAAAAACTCAGCCAATTCATGTTTAGGCAGCCTGCTATATTCCTGTCTTCCCAATATCCCCTGTTTGGTGAACACAAACATTAACTGCCTGCATATTTTGTAGTCAGGAAAGGATTTGCTCCTAATTATCAATATTCTGAATACCTCATTCAAGAGAAAAATGCATGTAATTACACATCAACACATACCTACACACATACACATAAACAGAGTTATGGCTTTTTCTTTTAACTTTGATATCTCTATTATAATACCTTATTAGCTAAATTATATCTATCTCAAAAAAAAAAAAGACTCAAGTTTCCGTATCTCTCCAGCTCCTAGCAGAGTATGACAAAGTAAAAAATTAAGAAATTGACTGTAGGATCCAAATGTTGCCCTGGCTATATTTCATCAATTCATGTAAGAATAGTAATACAATCAGAGCCTCTCCTGTGTCCTGTGTTTTCTCCCAATGCTATTATGCCATGAAAGAATATATGCAAGTGATCTTACTTCTTCTCTTCATTGATGCCTCTACAAAAATTCAATAGATGATAGGATACACAGTCAGTTCTGACGTTTTTGCCAGTGACTAAACTTGAGAATTATTCATACTTATTTTACTGAATTTCCTAATCCCATGTACTAAAATCACAACTTCTCTATACCATGCCTATTGCTTTTCTTCTAAAAATAGATACCTAACTGGATGGTTTTGCAAAGGCTACATACATGTAAGGATAGGAGTTAAGGAACTAAACTGAGAAAAACTTCTGTTTTCTGTCTATCAAATCCTTTTCGTTCCCCTACCCGCACCCCGGGAATAAATGGGTGTGGGGGGGAGTGTGTGTGCGTGTGCGCATGCATGTGTATGTGTGTTGTGTTTTGTTTTTTATTTTAGTTTTGTCATTTATGGGGCTTCAAGTCTGGGCCTGGGCACTGTTCCTGAACTCTTCAGCTCAAGGCTAACACTTTACCACTTTGAGCCACAACACCACTTCAAGTTTTCTGTTAGTTAATTGGGGATAAGGACTTTGCTGTCCGGGCCGGCTTTGAACTCTTATCCTCAGATCTCAGCCTCCTGAGTAGCTAGGATTACAGGCATGAGCCACTGGCATCGGGCTATGGTTGTATGCTTGTGGGGAGGGGTAACTTCGATGATGATCTAACAATGACAGATGCAGTATACCATGCCTGTAATCCAACCTACTCACAAGACAGAGATCAGGAGGATCAGAGTTCAAGGACAGCCTGTGTAAAAATGTACTGAAACCCTATCTTGATTAATAAGCCAGGAATGGTAGCAAATATCTGTGATCCTAGTTAGGCAGTACGTGTAAGTAGGAGTTTTGTAGTCTAAGGCCAGCCCTTGGCAAAAATTGAAGACCCTACTAGAAATAACTAAAATCAAAATTGGCTGGAGGTATGGCTTGAATGTTAGAGTGCCTGCCTAGCAAGCCCAACATCCTAAGCTCAAAGCCCATTACAATCTGAAAGAAGGAGGAGGAATATAATCATAATAGATTGCACCAATGCTTGGAATAGTCCCCCCAAAATTTTTGTTGCTTACTCCAATTACTGGTGAGCTTTCTCACACAATCTGTCTGAGTTTCCTAGAGATTTGCACTACAAATTTCTTTGTTCCTACAAAAAGGAGTAAAACTAGGGTCACTAAATCTCATAACTAAGTAACATTATCATCTCATTATCCTAATACATCAATAAGATTCTCTTAGCTAACACTTTCTAAGTAGGCTTATAAGATAAATGGATTTCTTACCCATAAATGGCACTGGAAAAATTCTTTTTTGTTACAGGAAGCTAAGAAGGGACAGTATTGATGAAATGTAATAGAATAGTATACTAGAGGAACAATAAGTTTTAGGTCTGGTAAAATTGTAAATTAGATTAAAATGTGGGTGACAAATGTTGAGTCTAGGCTATTTCTCCAGAAAGACACCACAAATTATATAGTCAATTTTCAATTATCTGTCCAAGGAGAATTAGCAATAATGGCAATTATCCAAAAGAGTAGATAATGAACAAATTCATTTCTATTTGCTTTTGAAATAGTTTTGTATTCTAAAACCAACATTTGAATGTGAATATATTTTGTACTTGAGAAAGTTATACTGCTTTTAACTTAAGTGGTGAAACTGCACTTTAAGACTCAAAGTATGAAAAGAAGCTTATATTTTTTTTTCATCTTGTCTTGCCACTAACAAGTGGCGTCTTGCCACTAACAAGTTGCACCTTGCCCTTTTTGAACAAACATCATTCTAAGCACTTTCTATGTTTGGATCCACTTAATCCTTAGTACAGCTATATGATCCAGATACTGTCACTATCCCTGTTTTACCTAGGGGTTATGGAGAGTTTAAGTTACCATTGGTGGCTGAGTTAGTATTTAAACCTACCCCAGCCACAGTTCTTACATAACATTAACACCCATATAAGTAGACCAGCCTTTCATGGGACAAACTGGATTGAACCATTGGATCTAAAATGGACCCACTCACACCTCTGCCCTTGTGCCACACTGCCAGCCCTCACATTCGGCCACTCCATTTAAACACTATCCCAAACAAATGCCTGTAATCAGAGTAGAGTTTATGAGAGGCACCATCATGGCTCAATCACTCAATACTATCCAGTCCTCTTTTCAAATTATGAATGGTGACCTGTAAGCCATCACACCTCCATTAGGAAGTTTTTGCAGCTTGAGTTCCAAAAGTCACATCAGTAGAAGGCAGCTTCTGGTTGGCCTTCATCAAGTCAGCTCTGTTCAGCCAACTGTGATTATAGTCATAAGGGAAAATGAAAGGTCATGAGAGCTCAGGCTCAGCCACTACTTATCTGAGTGTCCTTGCTCAAGAGGCTCAGTCTTCTAACTCCATTTTCCTTTGGAAAGTGAACATGTTGCACTAGGGTATTTGTTTTCCTTTTTTAAAAAAATAACTACAGTAAAACTTTTTTTAAACATTTGTTGATTTAGATATTTTTCATCTTTATACTGTAATTTCCTATACAAATCCTATGGTTTTTCAACTGGAAAAAAAATACAACTGCCTGAAGGACAAAGGAAAAGCCAGCTCCCCATGGGCTCACTCTGACCCTTGTGTAAAGTTTGGGTTTAGTCTTGTTTGACCTGCAAAAAGTTTTGTCTTATTACTTAAATTCTAGAGTATAAAACTTGAGACAATTCACATAGAGTTGTATTTTTCTGCTTTTTCCTAAAAAGTCAGAAATAACATTCTTTTATTTTTAATTGTTTTTCTTATGCTGGTTCTGGGGCTTGATTCTGGGCCTAGATGGTGCTTCTGAGTTTTTTGCTCAAGGCATTTGCTCTACCACTTGAGCCACAGCACCACTTCCGGCTTTTTGGGTAGTTTGAGAGATAAGAGTCTCACAGAGTTTCCTGCCCAGGCTGGCTTCCAATCATGATATTCAGAACTCGGACTCCTGAGTAGTTAGGATTACACAAGCATGAGCCACTGGCACTTGGCAGAAGTAACATTCCTGAGCCTAATTTTCCTTATTGCATCAATCACTACCACCAGTTAGACCTGAATACTAAATCCCTCCCCCTACCATGTGCCCCCTAGAGCCCCACAATCTGTGCCATTCTCCATTGCTTCGCACCTAGTCTGCACTCTCTTTTAGCTAGTGTACTTAGTTGTACAGGCCTCTAGATTTATAATCCTAGAAGCAGCTCAAACCCTAATTTATTCACTTATCTATTTCTTGTATCCCTTCAATGAACCTCTTTTCAGGGCTTTCCCACATGCCTTTGTACTAAATAGAAATCTTATTCATTACTATCTTGAAATAGTTGGACGAAAGAGTTGCCATTCAACAAAGCAGTTTATGAACACAACATATCTTGATCAATGTCACCCCTTTCAGCATTCTAAACCATCCCTTCTCTACCTACCCATTCCCTCACTCTTCTCAATTTTGTAGTTATATACATTGGATTCTTGACTGCATTTTCCCTCTCTTCTCATCTTCATTCTATGTCCATCTCTTTCCCCTCCGCTTTCAAGTGTGAATTACAGAATTCTAGTTTTATTTCTCTGAACCAAAATAACATCCTTTATTTCTAAAGTTCCCTCTCCTCTTGATGTCTACTGAGCATTTTTCTGTGTACCAAGCAGCCACTTCTCACAGCATAAGTCCCATGTCTGGTATGCCAGACCTGTAGCAAAAAGGAAGAGCACACTTCATGCTTGATCTAAAAGGAAGAAGAGTCACATACTTCTCAGGGGCAGCTCATCCCTGAGGCAAAAGAATAGCAATGTTATAAAACCAAAACTCCACATCCACCGTCTAATGAACAACAGGAAATGTTGAGGCTTCTTTTTCTTTTTTTAGTATTTTCCTAATGTAAACTATTGAAAGTAAACTATTCTTACCACTAAAGTCTTATTCCTGACTGACAAAACCAGGGGAAAAATCACAGCCTCAGAAGGTGACTTTTAAAAATTGTATTTACAAGTAAGAGTCTTTAAAACCTTTGATGGATTTTTGTAGTCGTCTCCTTTAAGATGAACTATTAGAGGCTAAAGATATACTTCAGGTGACCTGAGACAATTCTATTTAAAATCCATTTCTCCAAGGCCATCACTAATTGGTTCTTAAATGATCTTTGCGGAGAGAATATTGTCCCACAGGCTATTGTACTTCAACCATTTCTTCTTTCAGTTGAAAATAATGGACTTTTATGTAGAAAATGATGGTGTAGTTATTTAAAGTATCTAACATAGCTAATAATTGCTAAAATGTTTTTTACAAAAAATGATAGACTAAATGGAGATACTAGGAATATTCATTTATACATGTGTTTCCCTGGATGACATGCTAATAAAAATGATTGTAGCTTTCATGCAGTGTGGTTCTTGTCTCCAATTGGACAAGAGGACACTTGGGTCTTTTTCATTATTTCTCTCCCTATCTTGGGGCTGATCAGTTGTCCTTCCTTTATTACAGTATCCTTGTCCATGAACTTCCTTTGGGGTGTGTGTGTGTGTGTGTGTGTGTGTGTGTGTGTGTGTGTGTGTGTGTGTGTGTGTGTGTGTGTTGTGTGTACAGTGACCCTGGGGCTTGAACTCAGGGTCTGGACACTAACCCTTAGCTTTTATGTTCAAGGCTAGCACTCGACCACTTGAGCCCCAGCTCCACTTCTAGCTTTTGGGTGGTTAATTGGAGATAAGGGACTCGTGAACTCTTTCCTGCCTGGGCTGGCTGTGATCTTCACATCTCAGCCTGCTGAATAGCTAGGATTACAAGGGTAAGATACTATTACCCTGATCTATGAACATTCTAAGTGCCAAGTTCACCTGGACACCAAGGGACAACTGTTAGTGGAGTTCGGGGCATGAATCTGAGCTAATCCCTACAAACTATCTTTCCAAGAGCAAACTCCACATAATGCCAGTTCATCTAAGTCCTTTCTCCTTTTCTTCTTTTAAAAAATGTACAGGTTTTCACCTGTGTGTTGATTTTCATGCCCTTTACCAATGTCTATGGGGTTTTAGTGGATTTTCCCTGTTTGCTTTCTGACAGCAATGGAAAAACTGTTTGCCTCTGTCTTAGTCCCCATCATTGTGTGGTCAGAGACTGCTCTGATGAGAAGCAATGGAGCATGCAGAGTCAGAAAGGGATGCATATAGACTGAGAGTAGGCATTACAACCATAAGGATCTTCCTAATTCAAGCCAAATGTACTCAATATTTAAATAACTTAGAAAGATTGAGCATAGAATCAACTGCCAATATGATCCTCCCTCTTAGGGCTCTAAGAATCCAATGAAGAAAACAGACTAGTAGCCAGAGAACAAATAAATAATGCAAATCCTAATTATGATAGGCACCATGAAGAGATAATAAAAGAGTGCCCAGTCTCTGAACAGCAGACCACTCTGGCTTAGAAAAGGTGATGAGGGGAGGTATGAAATCAAAAGAGCTGTTCCTGTTTTCATGGTAGGATCAGAAAACCTGGTCTTTTGGAGATGTCTAAGAGACCATAGGAATCACAATGACCAATGTATGAGAACTGAATGTGTTACGTCCAAACCAAAACATTGAATTGCTGTTGCAGTCCCTCTAGTCCAAGCTCCCTGTGGCAGTCAGGCTAGTGAAAGGGTTCAAGACCTGGTGTCCTATTCACTGGAGCCTGTGTAACTTCAAAGACTCCTCCCACTAAGATCATACACTAGGTATGTGGAAAGAACCAACAACAAACCTATTGTTTCAAGGCACCAGGGGGTGGAAGCTTTTGTTAATGCAGCATAACTGAGTCTGTCCTGGCTATTCCAAGAGACATCATGAAGAAGCAGAAGGATGGTTTACAGAGGTTCTAAGACAATAAGCTTCATGCTGGATGGTTCACAGAAATGAGAGCAAACCAATATGGCTACATTACAGTAAATCAGAGAAAAGAAGCAAATCATTCTCACCCTTCCCTTTTACCCTACGCTGACTGGCTCATAGGCTGTTCTGCTGTTTATATTCCTGGCAATACTTTAAGACAGATCAAGTATCTTGACCCAAAGTGCCTTTGCTTTGTTTACACTAACCAAACTCTCATATTTTATCTCATGGATTATAATAGGCTTTTTTTTCTTTATCCAGAACTTTACATGTGGTGTACTGATATGATAATGCAATCCTAATGCCTGTTCAGGTGCTAAGGGCCTCTCTTCTTTCAGTCACTACTAAGGTGTACTCAAGTGTATAGGCCATTCATAGCTGAGCTGAGGATTGGGATTGGCAATGCACAGCCTTTTCAAATGAATAATGAGCAATACTGTGCAACTTTTGAGCTCTCAGCTTTTCTTATCAATTTATAATATTCTGGCAACAAAATCTAGGGAAGAGTCTAAACTTTTATGGGACTCTTTGTCGCCCCATTAATGTTTTATGTAGCAAGCAGAAATTGTCTCTTGCACTTAAGCTCTTGCTTGCAAACAAAACAAGAACCCATCTCAACCTCCACCCCCAAACCCTGCCCCAGCAGAAAGGAAATTGCATGATATGCAGCTTATCCTTTTGGGAAGCAAAGAACAGCTGAGTCAGCCTCCTGGGATTAGATAAGTAAGGTACTTTTTTATCCTTGACACTGCTCAGATAGAGCCACTGATATTATAACTGCCTTTATTGAGGTCTGGTAGATTTAGAGGGAGGACATCCGTCTGATATTACAGTCATTCTTGTAGAGTTCTTAAAAGTCTTAAGGATTTTTATTTAAGCTGAATGAAATCTTGCTTAAGAAAAAAGAAAGTAGGAGATGGAAAGGAAATTGGATCTAAAATTAAAATTGAGTCTTTAATATAGTCTAAGGCTGGTGCTAGGCACTTTCATGTACATAGTTGCCCTGATATAGTAGAGGTAGCAACCCAGAGAGGTTTTGATCACCTACCCCATGAGTGGTAGACCAGACCACAGAAAGACCCCATTCTTTCTCCTTTGACATTTAGGCTAGAGTATAAAAGTTCTCTATACCATAACCACAGTTGAATTCAAAATTACCAGATCTGGTATACCTAAAATTTCTGAAGCTTTCTTCTCTGTGATAAATTCCAGCACACTATTGATTATTTCATATATAGATTGAGGCAGACTTGTAAGCAGAGCTGAGTATAATAGTCCATGCTTTGCTAATTGTGCATCTTCCCTTATTCAGCTTCATCCTCTATAATTAGCCTGGTCTTGAAAATAGAAGTTTTCTATGACATTAAAATTCTTATACAGAACACCCTCTAATTATTTCATATCTTCACATTAGAGACTAAGATTCTTATGGAGAAGGGTTGAATTTAATTTGTTGTTTAATTATGTATAGAAGGAGCATGGAAAAATCAAGACAAAGAAACTATTAAACTAATGTCTAGGTTGGGAAATGGTGTCTCACACCTATAACCCTGGCTTCTCAGGAGGATAAGTTCTGAGGCTCATGGTTTGAAGTCAGCCCAGGCATAACAGTCTATGAGCCTCTAATATCCAATTAAACACTGAGAAGATAGAAGTAGAACTGTGGCTCAAGTGGTAGAGCACTAGCCTTGAGCACAAAAGTTCAGGGACATCATCCAGGCCTTGATTTCAGACCCCAAGACCCATCCAAAAACTAAATAAAAAATGGATTAAAATAATAATAATTTCTACTTTACTTGAGATGCTTTGTAATTCCTACCATTACTCCTACTCAGCCTCAGATCTCATCTCCCTTGGCACCAGTTTCAGGCATGTGATGATCTATCAAGGACTTACACATATTTTCAGATCTACTGGAAGTCTCCTCACTCACGGGTGTTTTCTTATATCTACAAATAACAGGAAGCTCCTCTTCCCACCCTCCACTGCACTAATTTAATAATATCTCTCTGCCTGGTTCTGTAGGGATCAGGAAATACAGAGATTGCTCATGACTCACTCAAATATGATTTTCTCTTGTTTCTTCCTGGACATATAAGTAGACGGCATTTTCTTCCTTCCTTAGAGCTGTCTGTAACCATATAATGGAATTCTAGCAAAAAGAAGTGAGTGGAAATAATGTGCAGTCTTTGTGGATCAAGGTTTTAAGGGAGTAGATAAGACTTCTTCAGACTCTCATCCCTGGGTACCATCAGTGAGAGAATTCAGGGTCGCTCTGAGATGGGGAGCCCTAGAATGAAGGGAGAATGGGATGTTGAATCATCAAGAAGAAACCTGATTCTGGACACCATCCGCAGCTTACTAACAAAATTGAAATGGGAACAGAAAAGCGTTCTACTAGTTTTGCTTTTGTAGACCAATGCTGAATGGAACGTGTACTTTATTCCATGCTCCTTTGGGAGAAAACAAGTTCGAAACATGGTCTCTAATTGCAAAACATCTGGGAAATGTAGTTCAGACCTGTGCATAGGAAGAAAGAATGAACTTGATAAATAGGTTAAAACCTAAGTCACAGTTGTGAAATTAAATTAGCACGTTAGTGTAGCATGTAGTTTAGTCTATCACATTACAACACAAATGCTGACTTCTCATGCATTTTCTTAGTCATCTCAGATGTAATTCTTAGCTATTTATTTTTAAATTTTTAACTGTCTAGGTCCATCTGGCTGTCAGGTATCATAATTATAATTATCTCTTAAATTAAATCTTTCTCTCAATTAAAAATGAAGAAGAAACCTTTTTGGCTGAGCAGCAACACTACATGGGGTTCTTATTCAAAGGAAGGAAAAAAATTTTATTGCATAGAGGCTCAAAAATTTAGGGATTGTCTATTATAGCAGCAAATGTGGACTTGCTTCACCCAAGGTGCTGCTGTTTGCAAATGTGTGAATGTATGAGTGCTATTCTCTCTATTTTAGAAACCTCAGAAGTACTAGGGCTAAAGAAAAATCTTTAACTGTGAGTAAAATTAAAGTGAATTGGTGCCTCATTTGGAAATGAAGCAGATGGTCATCAGAATGGATAGCAGAAGATGCTCTAAAACATCTCCAGCATGGGAATCCCATTTTCTCATTTGCAAGCAGCTGTCTAGAATTTTGTAAACAATTTCATAGGTGACTAATTCAGGTTGCAGAACAAAAGGAATACCCAGCTAGTTTCCATATTAAAATAGGTCCCTCAATCATTACTCATGCAAATGTTCGTTATTTCAATCAACAAGTATATACACAACACGTTCTATATGCCAGTCCTCAGTCCTAAGGGAGAGCCAAATAGCCGAAATTAAATCATAATTTTACTGAGTAGACACTCAGTTTATGACTCAGGTTCTTGAGTTCCTGTTTGATGATGTCCGAAGGACAATGTTTCCTCCTTTTAAGTTTTGTTGTAATTTTAAACTGATTGTGTTGACATACACAGTTATAAGATAACTATAGCTGGCACTTGAGTTTGGCCTGTCTTCCTTAATAAAGTATAGCTGTTAATATTCATATAATTTAGGTAAATATTATGAGATTTGGGGTTTTTTGTTTGTGTGCTTGCTTGCTTGGTTTTTGCTGGTCCTGAGGCTTGAACTCTGGGCCTGAGAACTGTCCTTGAGCTTCATTTGCCTAAGACCAGCACTCTACCACTTGAGTAGCAGGGTTTTTTTTCTGTAATTTATTGGAAATAAGAGTCTCATGGACTTTCCTGTGAACCATGATCCTCAGTTCTCAGTGTCCTGAGTTCTAGGATTACAGGTGTGAGCCACCAGTGCCCAACTAACATTATAAGTTTTGAACAATGGAATTTTATTAGACTAGTAGAGGACAGTGTACCCCATTTCCCTTGAAAGTGAGAAATTAGAGTGTTCCAAATTTTTAAAAACAAAATAACATTTTAAAAATGTTATATGAAAAATATTTCAGTAGAAGGGAACAGTCTGAGCAGTTGAAAGGAAAGAGCCAGAGTGGCTGCAGTTTAGACAAAAAGGAGAAACTCACTGCAGGAGGAGACCATGCTGAGCACTGAGAATTACTGTGTAGTCTTTATAGAAAACTTAGCTCTTTCTACTCACAATAGAAAAACCACTGAATGACTCCAACAAGTAGTAACACAGAATGATGCATTCTTTAGAAAGATGGCTGTAGCCCAAAGGGCGGGGGGTGTCAAATTATATTCAACTACACTACTTGAGTGCCTGCCAAAGATAAAAATATGCATGGGGGATATGGAACTAAAGAAAGTAAAGACATAAGAGAAATGTCTAACATGACATGCCAGTGGAATGAGAACAGAGAAAGGGACAGAGAGCTGGTAAGGGTGGCTCCTAATCTCCCAGATAGACAGAGGTGAATTTTACGTTCAGGAAACCCTGCAAGAGGACAAGGATTTCAGGACCATGAATTTGTCTCTGTACATGCTGCATCCAGCTGTCTTTCAGGTATACAAGTATACATTCATCTGCACAATGAGATGTGTGACTCTGGAGCTTCATAGACACCGTGAGCTACACTAAAAATTCAAGGACTTATCCTTGAGGAACTTGTTAGCAAAGGAAGCCTATGAGTTAGGTAGGGTTCAATAGAGAAAAACTGAAACAATAGGTTTCTTTTGTGGGCTTGCATGAACATGTTTACAAAGTATTCATGTGAGTGTGAGAGAGTGTGTGTGTGTGTGTGCGCAAAGAGATATCTTTTAAGGAATTGACGCTTTCAGTTGAGGAGGCTTGAGGAGTCCAAAATCTGATAGAAGAGGCCATGTAGACAGGAGATTCAGCAAGCACACCACTGGCAATCCTGGGAGAGTGCCGGGCTAAATTTACCTCCCCTGGTGCGGGAATGCTAAGCTTACTCCCTTATCAGTGCTCCCCTTTCCACCCTCTCCCCTGGGCACCCGACCAGCAGGTGGCCAAGGTGGAGTGAGGGACACGGGCTAGCCTAAGGTGCACGTGGCCAAACGAGATCCCTTTTTCCTCCCTCCTCACCCACCAAGGAAGCCAGGCGCAGATGGATCTCGGAGACACTTCGGAGAGCAATCTGGTTTATTCGGGAGGGGCTCACAGTAACATAGTAGTGATGACGAGGATTGAGCATGAGCTGCGATAGGCTGGCGAGCTTGTCCATCCAAGAGCAGCTCCCAAGGACCTCCCTCATGGGCTAACGTCACTTCCCATAGTACCGCCCTGTGTGCTCGCTGGCGCAAGGTGGGGGATGGTCTCAAAGCTACCCCTTCTGGTTCCGGACCCAGAAGGATATAGGTGTGGCTCACTTCCACACTGCCCCAGGGCTGGAGGAAGGGCGGCATCTTGGAAGTGCTCTCCTCGCCCTTCCCCTCCTTAAGGCCAAGATGAATCCCCAACAGGAGAGCTGATGTTTCAAGTGAAGCCCCAATATATTCTTCTGGAGAGTTCCTCCTTGCTAGGAAAACAGCCTTCTGTTCTACCCATGCTTTCAACTGACTGGATGAGGCTTGGCCATATTATGGAAGGCTTTATTCAAAGTCCTCTGATTCATATATTTTTTCATTCTCATTTCTAAGACAGGGACCTATCCTTATCACTAGTCTGAACAGGACATGTCACAAAACCCTTTACTCTTCCTTCCAGTGCTGGAGAAATTAGAGAATGATGACTGGGCATTTGCTCCTCTGACCCTTCCCAGGGCTTGGATAGGGAGTCTGAACTTGAATCTGCTCTGTTTATCTCCAGACATTATGAAGGTGTGTGGCCAATTATCTAGCTCATAACTCAATAACCATTGGGAAGTTGGCAGGTCGCTTTATTTTCTTTTTTAACTAAATACTGATATTTTTTGGACTACAATAAATACAGGCATGATTGTCCCAATATTTTCCCTCTGATTTCTTCTCTTATAGTCCTGCATTTTAAGGCCTTCATTTAGGCATCATTTTTAAAAAGTCAGAACAGAGACTGATGCTACATAATTTCCCTTGAGGTGGGGTTTATGATAGTTTTCAGATGGATGGAGAATAGCAAGTGATGGAGAATAGCATTTGGCTTCCACATTTCTCAGTTATATGTCTTCAAGTGCCGTAGGTCACAGAGAATTGTGAATCAAGCCACCTGTGACTTGTGCTCTGCTCTGGATACCACTCTGCCCATTCTTTTTCTGCTTCAAAATTAGCCCCTGGCCAGCTTTCTCACTCCTCCAGAGCTTGAGGAGGAGGAGCTGACAGGAATAGCAGATATCAATGTCCTTCAGTTTTGCTGGTCTTTGTGTCCTCGTTTCTGGGTCAATTTCTGAAGCAGCTGGGCCAATTCTGAGGCAGAAGAGATTACAGGAATGACTGGGGTGAACTTAAGTCCCTAGGCTTTAGCAAACAGATAAAAGATTCAGCAAAATAGTTGCTCTTCTATGGTTCTGAAGCTCTCAAAGGAACTGAAGAAATGGATGAGGAGCCACCACCTAGAGTTGGAAGAGAGGAAACAGTAGACAGTGCTGAATGAGGGAAAGAGAAAGCTGAAGGACAGGACGAGGTAAGAGGCTAGGAGGCTTCTCAGGGCACACAGGAACATTTGTAAAGAAGACAGGTTTCCACTGAAAACACATGTCCTCTGCAGCAAAATAACCAAGCTTCATGTTCCAAGACAGAGTTCAAAGCCCCAGAACACCAATGTGACAGAATATAAAAAGGTTGAGGCTTAGACAGCAGTAAAACAAAAAACAAAACAAAACAAAACAAAAACAACGGATGTCTTTTCTATGTGTCAGATACCTGCATGTCATTTATGGTCCTGAAAGGCAAGGGGTGGGGCTAAATGATTGAGTCCTTTGCCTGGCATGCATGAAGCTGTCTGCAGCATCACACATACACAGAAAAGGAATGCAACCCCAAGGATAGAGGAGAATTGTTTACACATCCACCAGGCAACTGAAGAAACAAAGCTCCAGAGAGTAAGATACAAGGAACAGGCAGGTGCTAGTTATGGTAAGCAAAATGCAGGATGATGGGTTTGGTTACATAGAACTGAAGAAAAAAAAAAGCAGGTATATTAATTCCTAAGGGCTCAGAATATGGACAGGTGGAAATCTAAAGAGATTCTCAGCCACTCTGTTACTAACTTCAAGCCCTTTTAAATTCTCCCTGACAGGGGGACTGAATTGGTATAGTGATGTTCTTGACTGAGACAGAACAAGCTGGACTCAGTAGCTCTAGCCATGGATAGTAAACAGCTAAGCATCAGAAAGTAGATGTGCTGTCTGCAAATACCCAGCTGGCCCTGTCTTTGGTCTTGGGGGTATGGCTGCTGCCCAGCAGTTTGCTTTTGTGCTAGTGTGTTTGTTTATGGCTTTGGATGCACTATCATCAAATTCCTCACCAAACTAGGCCTCGACCACTTGAACAAACGGGATTGGAAACCAAACCATTCCACAGTTCCCAGGTTTAAGAATGTTTGAGGGAAGGCACCAAGGGTGGCTCTTGGGTTTAAAATTTGCTGCAGTTGGTGTACTTTTCCTAGGACTTTGTGAGCATTTTTCTCAGCAGATGTCACTGAGCTCTAGAGAGACAACTGGAGAGATGACACTTCCATGGCACAGAGGATCCAGAAGCTCGTTAATGACATCTGTCATCCATTAACCAGTCACAGCTAAAATCGTTACCTTCTCCCTGTCCTCATAGATAGAATGGTTTAGGCTCATCAGCAACCATGAAAGTTAAGTACGGGCTGATTTCCCTAAGGGCCTCAACAAATATGTACTCATCTGTGAGCAAGTCCTCATGTTCTCATTCCTGGGTGACAATTTTTATGTTTAACAAAGACACATGTTAACTTGACCTGATTCTAAGAATCCTGAGAGTGAAGAGACTTTACTGAAAGCTTACTCTGTACTAGGTAGCATGAGCTCTGGCTAGCATGATTCTCTTTGAACTAGCAACAGTGTTAGAGTTGATGCCAAAAGATCTTCCTTTTGTAGATTAGGAAAAATACACCTATCGGGTCTCGTCTCCTCAATCTTTCCTAGACTATTTAATATATGTCCCCATCAGGAATCCAAGTTTGTACGTTGAGCATTGTATTCCAATTTCAACACTTGGCGACTCCTGTTATAGATTGCCTGTGACCTCCCTCGCTGGGTTGCTTATTGTAACACAGAGAACAATTTAGCACAAACCAGCACTCCTTTAATCAAATCTAGACTGTGCTCCCTGGTTCGAACTCAATTCTCCTGCGTTTATTTGAGTCACTTTGAATCTTAAAAAGAAATAAGATAATATCTACCTTTTATAGAATGTCCATTATGTCCTACCCACTATGTCAGACACTTTTCAGAAACTATTTCTAAGAATAACAGATATTGTTTGTTGGAAATAGAACAGGATTTTTTAAAAACTGGAGGCCAAGACTTGCCTCATGTATTGTTTCATGCTCAAGCTTGAGGCAGATGCCCTTGAATTTTCCTTTCCTGCCCTTCAAAAGTCTCATCTGGGGGCTGGGGATATAGCCTAGTGGCAAGAGTGCCTGCCTCGGATACACGAGGCCCTAGGTTCGGTTCCCCAGCACCACATATACTGAAAACGGCCAGAAGCGGCGCTGTGGCTCAAATGGCAGAGTGCTAGCCTTGAGCGGGAAGAAGCCAGGGACAGTGCTCAGGCCCTGAGTCCAAGGCCCAGGACTGGCCAAAAAAAAAAAAAAAGTCTCATCTGGTGCCTTTCCTTGTCCTTTTGTTGTTGATTTCCTTCTCCACTGCCTCATCTCAGGCCCTCAGCTGAGTTTGAGGCTATAGTTTACTAATGGCCCATGATGTGCTAGTCTGGTGTGGGGGGAACAGTCCTCTGAGACATATGGGAGAAAGGCAGACAAAAGTGGAGGAGAACTAGACAGAAATTAATGTGAGAGAGAGAGAGACCATAAGGGCAGCAAGTCCCCTAAAGAGGGGCACAAAACCCCAATGAAGTTAAATAAAGAAGCCCAGGCAGGCCAGGGAATGGGTAGTGAGCTACAGAGTGCACAGCGGGAGGCAGCAGAGGGCCTGGCTATGGGTGCTGCTTCAGAGGCTTAATGGAGGTGAGGGGGAAGGAGAAAATCTCTCTAAAGAGCAGTAACAGATTTTGTATGAAAAAGAGAGTCACATAGAGAGAGAAAAAGCAGTTTTCCCAGCCAGGCTCTGACATTTGTGTGGGAGTTAGTGCTATTGACAGATGACTAGGTCATTTCTCTCTGTCATCTTCTCCAATCATTACCCATCTCTGGAAGTCATGGCCCAGGGACATGCTTGCAAAGCCTATGAAGAAGTGAACTCTCTCCAGACCTCAACACTCAAGTGACCTCCTGAGTGACAAGTCTCATGAATCCTTTCTGCAGAGCAGGGAATTGGTCCAGGAGTGAGGAGACTATGGGCAAGCACTATGCAGATTTTGAAGAGAAAAGACTGCAAATCAGAACAGGATTGCGTGTAGAGATCCACTCACATTAAAATAAATAAATAAAGTTGTTTTTCAGAAAGGAAAATCAAGGAGGTATGCAAGTTGTTCCTTGTTTCAGCAAAACGCTCCCAAAGTTTAGGCAAGGAATTGTTTGTTTATTTATTTCAATCTCCCCCATAGTTTTAAACTTCCAGTGTCAATATGGGCTCATGGTGTTGCATATTTGATGATGATGCTACCAACTAGTGGTGGATGGGTATAGATGGGTATGAGTATAGAAAAGACTAGTTTCCTGTGCTGTACAAATAGTTTACTGTAGCTATTTGGAAATAGATAATATTAACATTTAGAGTGTTATATAAGGATAAAAAAAAAGTTTGTTGTTCCCTGGGTTTTCACCAAGAGCTGACTGAATCATTTTGATTTTAAATTATAAAGTTAAAATGTTAGACAACTTGATTAAACACACTCATGCACACTCATCCACTTGCTGACCAAGCCTTCTCTTTCCTGAGGAAATCATGTGACATGACATGAGGTGATAGGATCCTGAAAGGTGCCTTGGAAGTCAGGCTCTTCCGCATACCACTTGTAAGCCCTTAGGTGAACCTCTGAGCAATCAGTATCTACATCCTAGATTGTTTAGATATGTGTGCTGGTACTAGGGTTTGAACTCAGAGCAGAGTGGTCTCACTTGATTTTTTCACTCTAAGGCTAGCAACTCTATTACTTGAGCCACACCTCCACTTCCCATCTTAGATTCTAATGACAATCAAATAAGACAATGTAGGCAAAAACACATTTTTTTTTTGCCAGTCCTGGGGCTTGAACTCAGGGCTTGAGCACTGTCCCTGGCTTCTTTTTGCTCAAGGCTAGCATTCTACCACTTGAGCCACAGTGTCACTTGTAGCTTTTCTATATATGTGGTGCTGAGGAAAAAAAACAGGGCTTCATGTATGGGAGGTAAGCATTCTACCACTAGGCTATATTTCCAGCCCCAAAACACATTTTTATCATGAAAAGTTCTCTTCAAAATCCATTGATTACCATTGGTAAATGCCATATAACTACAAAGGCAATTATTTATCTATGATCAAATATCCATTTCTATAGTTAAAATGCTACTCATAAATACCTTACCATGTTTGACAACTTCTTTCCCTCTTTCTTATGAATCAAACTGCTTAGCAGTTTTCAAAGGTACCCTCTATTAACAATCAATTTCAGTATTGCTGAAGATTATAAGCGCAGCTACTGGTGCAGTTATGGAAACTCTTATTTTTATTAGGTGCATTTGCTATGGAATCTGTCAGAAACCCTTGGAGAGGAGTCAGTGTTCACAAGCAAACTGGGTAATTACTACATAATTACAATTTAAATTGTATGGTCACTGATCTGTTCTCAAAACTCATATCATTTAGACATACTCAATATTAAAATCACCTGGGTTCCTCCAAAATAGACAAGTAGGTTCTTAAAATGTTCCAAATAAGGATTTGGAATAAATATCTGTAGCCAAAAAAAAAGTATTATCTCTAGAAGGGACAGTGGTAAAAAGGGAATAAGTGAGAGTTTGCAATAAGGTGTTAGCAGAGGAAAGAATTGGGAGGGCAATTTCAGAGATAGAGTCCTAAGTGTTTTCTTAGTCTTCTAGTAAAACTTGTACATCTGCTACATATGTCTTCCTGGAGAAACCCTAAAGACACAGAAATAAGGAAGAAAGATCAGAAATGCAAGATTTTATACCTGTCTGAGGAAAATCCCATCACTAGTAACAGCTATCTGGGCTTGGATAAGTGTTCCCCATATAGATAGAGTAGAGGAATGAAGCATTCATATCTAAATTTTACACAAATGTAGATTCACAATGGTAAATTTGCAGACCAATATTTTGCTAAATGATTACATATACACTTGTAAAACTTCCCCCAAAACCACTTGAAAAATGAGGGAGGATGTAACAAGTTGGATAAGAAATGTACTCACTGCCTTACATATGAAATTGTAACTCCTCTGTATATCACTTTGAAAATAACTAAATTAATTAATTAAAAACATAATGAATGCTTCTTAACCATATCTTATAATGAGTATGAAATGCAAACAGATCTCCATGGTGGAAATAGAATTAAATATAAGCAAATAAAGCAGCAGCAAAGTAATCTGGATGGAAAGTAGACATTAGACCTTGGCAGTTACACCCCTGAATGTAAATCTTGCCATTCCTGAGTCACTGAGTTGAGCCTTATAAGCTTCATACTCAACCATTTCTAAACTGCATAGATGGCAGTTCCACGTGCCTTCACTAAAAAAATGCCACAAGAAAAGAATCTAAATATGAGGCCAACAGTTTCATCATTTCTAAAAGTAGGAATTGGGGAACATAAACAGTATCTGTTACAAAAGTATTACATATTAGTAATTCTGTACTAGTATTATTATTACTTTTTATATGATAATCTCAGAAACAAATGACATAAAGGTATAGAAACTTCCTCCCTTCTGTACCCTGAAAACATACTGACACTATTCTGTGCAAGAGAAATAAAGGAAAAGTTGAAACTTTCACTTTTGACTACCATCTTTTATAATTCTAAATTTTTAAATGATACTAGGACTTTCACTAAAATGAGAGGGCTCATTTATTAAAGCACAGTGTTTGTCTATCCATGCAAACTGATGTGGGTTCAGTTTCTAAACTAAACTTCTATGCTCAACACCCACCTTCAACCAACAGCCTAGTTTAAAAGAATCATTACTCAGCAGCTATGTTAACATCAAAGGATTTGATTTATGAGTAACAAAGCACTTTCTTAATAAATAAGTTCCTCCATGATCTCCAGATGGCCTAGTTAGAGTTGGGTGGGGGTGCTTCAGTGTAGCAGTTAAACCTGAAAGAAAACACCTCAAGACAGTTCATCCCCTGGGCATGGGTTATTTCCTCAGGGGAAGTGGCAAGCTGCAGGAGCAGCATCAAAGGTGACAGTAGGGGAAGGGTCAGAACCATTAGTGTGCTAAGTAGATTCAGGAAGCAAGTTCAGTGGAGCAGAAAGTTCCTGCTCTGTGGAGCTG
The DNA here is from genome assembly GCF_023159225.1 of Perognathus longimembris pacificus. Classification (NCBI taxonomy): domain Eukaryota; kingdom Metazoa; phylum Chordata; class Mammalia; order Rodentia; family Heteromyidae; genus Perognathus; species Perognathus longimembris. The sequence goes on along the minus strand of NC_063164.1, from coordinate 54,939,897 downwards.
ATGGGGAGAAGGAATGTGATTGGATTCTTAAGGGTCAGGCAGAAGGGAAAAGTGTTAATTTCTGCCACACTTCACTCAACATGCTTGTTTACTAGAAATGAATCAACACTTTAGATTATACATTATGCAAATGACAGTGGCAGTTTGGCACTTAATGGAGTCTTCCTGCCACATTTCAGGTGAAAAATCCACTTGTCCCCCTTTCCTTCTTGATTTGTTTGCCCTCATCTTATAAGACCACAACTCAGGCAGATGGCAGTGTCTCCTGGTGAGTTTTGAACCTGTGACTCCAGGTTAGGAAATTCATTTAACAAAAACCAAGAGGCACCAATGACTCTCGCAGATGGTATAGTGAGGACCTCAAGGAAATTCCCTTCCTTAATCAAAATGCACAAAGGTCTTGAAGATGTTTCAGTGATTACAAGTCCCATAGAAATCACAACACAGCAGTAGTGATTTCCACTGAAAAAGAACTAGAAAGAAATACTTGTAGGGGACAGTCTGCTTTTCTCTTAAGGGAAGAGTGATCAGAGAGCTCTGCCTGCCACTTAAGAAACCAATCATATTCGTGCTCCACAGAGCAGGACCTCTCAGGTCCATTGAAAGCGTATTTTGTCTCTACTTAGCACACAGACTAATGACTCTGGCTCTTTCTCTACTCTCACCTGATAATGTTCCTACAGTTGCCACTACCCCTTAAAAAAAGATCCAATGTCCTTGGGATAGACTGGCTTGACGTGTGCTCTTGTAAATTTAACTTGTGTACTGCATCACTTGTGTACTGCATCAGCCCACTCTACTCCTAAATAGGTTTGTGGAGATCATGGAGGAGGAACTCAGGTAAAAACAAAATGGTTCTTCAATTTCTGAAGTTGGCGTGTCTTAGTCTAAGACTAAGGAAAAGAAAGCTGAAAGTTACCTATCAATTCTCACATAAGTACTATAAAAACATCATTGACTTGACAATATCTTAGGAAAGACTGAAATATCTATGAATATATATGAATAGCTAGTTTACACAAGAAAAAAAAATAGCACCTAAAGTGAACTTGATCAGATCATAGTACAAATTCCCAAAGGAAATAAAAAAAAATCTCTTTCCCTGTGGTTCCTAAGGTCATTTTTGTCTAAGGTGCTGTTTATCTCTAGGGGAGATAATTGACTAAATCATCCTCTAATATTACTCCCCAAACTAAAATTTTGGCTTTAAGGATGAAATTGGAGTTTTTAGATGACAAGCTCAATGTGTTTTTGTATAAAAGTAAGGAATTGAACTCTATTGTAGAGCAGATTATTATCTTCCCTGGGCAAAACAGAGTGTGTTAGTTTCCATATATATATATATTTTTTTTTTCTCCAGCATCATCCAAGTCAAGGTATTGGTGTTTTTGTAATGCATGAATATCTTAATGGACGCCAATCATAAAAATATTTCATCTTGTGTCATAAATACTTCCTACATAAAAGTCTTCTATACAAACCTCTAAATGTACAGTAGAGAATTTAAGTTTGATGTTAATAAAATAGAATCAAAATGAGACCTAGATCTACTATGAATACTGGGCTATACAGAGCACAACCTGTGTAAGGGAAGATGGAGAAAGATCCATTCACTTTGGCTTTTCTGCCTTTAACAGCCACAGTGTGATATCTTTTCTTGAAGCCAGAAGTCTCCTATTCTAGTTTAGAGTCTCCAAATTCTTTACTTGAGTCACAGATGATTAAACTTTTTGTATACTTTCTCCGCATAGATTGAGTAATGAGGTTTCTAAACTAACTGTTCTGTTAACATGTTGAAATACTCTGATGCAAACTCCATGTCTAAGGACAGGGACTGACATTTTCAGGCAATTTAAGAAACCTTCTACCTAAAATCTTGTCATTACTTTCACTGAGAATGCCAGCTCAATAAACATGACTACTCTACTCTCTGTTAACAGGGTTGGAGCCCAATGCACGTTGGCACAACATCCTCATGTTTTCAACAGGCAGGTGGACTTGCCTGGTTCATTCACATCTGACATTTAATCATGTGAACTGCATTCCTGTCTGAATAGAGATCAAAAGTTTGGGACATGACCTTTAGGTCAAGGCATACTATAGAATCAAATTTAAATTTTTTCAAGTTCTCCAAAGACACTGAATGCTCTTTCACCTTCTCCAATTAGCAAACCTGGTCACAATGGCATCGCCACACTTGCCTGAGCAGCTTCTGAAAAAAGTACAAATGAAATGTAACAGCCATCTAATGAGTGCCAAAGACCCCATCTAGCTACCTCTTTCAACAGAGAGTGAGATGCACATATCCAGTGGGTGCTTAGCCAGCAGCCACTAAGCCATGTTCATAACTAGGAAAGCAAAATGCTCCAAAGATCCAAGAAATCAGAGCAAATACAGTAAGGACAGCTCTTGCAATTTTGTATTTTCCCACAGACTATTTCAAGGAGAGGGAAAGATAAATCCAACCATAAAAATAAGAGGCAGGCCAACATGTTAAGTTATGTTCCATAATGTATTTCCTTTAAAATAATAGTGTGTGTGTGTGTGTGTGTGTGTGTGTGTGTGTGTGTGTGTGTGTGTGTTCCTCTGAGGTTTGAGCTCAGGACCTAGCACTTGCTGGCCTGACACCCATCACTTGAGCCGTGCCCAGACCTTATTGCTTTGCTTACTTCTTTGACTAGGTTTCATACTTTTTGCTGAGGCCAGCATGGATCACAAGCCTCCAGGCCTCAACCTCTAACTTGGGGTGAGAAGCTCAAACTGCAATGCCTATCTTATTTGTTCTTACTAAGTTTTTGTCTGGGCTAGCCTTGAGAGAGTCTCCTGACCTGAACCCTCAGAGTAGAGAGCTCATTGGCCTGAGGATTTATACCAGCATAGAATTGTCTTTTCTTTTAACATGTTTTTGCTTAAACACTGGAAACTATTAACCTAATTTGGTCCATAGTTTTAAACATTGGAATAGAATGTGGTTTAGCATATATGTTAACAAAGCTGTGAAAAAGAGACCAAATTGATTAAAATTTATTCCTTGAACCAGGTGACATAAAGACACCTATTATTACAAAAGCAACTTTGTACAGCGAAAAGTAGGGACCTATCATTTCACGTCTTTTGTAAGACAATAAAAGTCAGTGGTCAAAACAAAACAGTGACATGAGAGAGCTTGATAGTTCCTTAGACTTGAGACTTAATTTAAAATCCTGAAGAGAAATAGTCATCACCATCTTTGATCAACCTTATAATTTGCCTTGGCAAGTAGCATACCACCTGTGAACCATGTGAGCTATGCAATGCATCTTCACTCTTCTCTCTCACATTTGTATACACTATAGAAATAAAACTTATGATTACTCCCTAAACCAACTCCTTCGAAAAATTCCATACATAAGGTATAGAAAATGAAACACATATAAGTAAAGCTCTTATATTTGTCATTTTCTTCAAGTGCTAAAATTATAATTGCTATTTATTAAACACTAAAATACACCAAAACAGATATCAAGTGCTTTGTTGATACTTATTTTACTTCATTTTTATGAATCTGAAGTGGGCACACTTTTCTCATCTTAAAACCAAATAAATAACTGCCTAGTAGCTGATTACATAATGTATAGCTTTCATATTTCCCAATGGTGCCTCCTGGTATTAGTCCCTTAACAAATGTTTCTTTAGAGTTATTCACAAGATCTGAAAATCTCCAGAAGCAAAAATTGTGTGTGGCTGTGAATTTTTTTCTTTTCTTTTCTAATGTTTTTATTATATGAAGTAGTTGTGCATTGGAGTTGCCAGTTCAACAAAGTGTCAATTTTCTTTAACACTCAACACTAAGAGATAGCCAAGGTATGTCTAGTTGAGTCCCATTTGACTTCCTTTATTGAAAATATTATTTCGAGATGCTTCACAGTTATGGAAGCTAAGATGAAAAAACGTTAGGTCTTCACAGGTAAACAGACATGAAATAGAGCTCCATTTAAACCATAGAAATCCAGCCTTTAGACTCCTATCATTTGTATTTGATCCCTGATCAGGTACCCCAAAGGACTTCTGTGGCAAATCTACAGGTAAGAACCCTGTATTACTTAGTGGGCAGATCAAGTCGTACTGGGCTTGGCTAATTACAGAGTACCAGGATTGCTGATTTCAGCCAAACTGCCCCAGTGGCACTGAAGATACCATGGAAGCTGCAAGTAATGTGGTCACTAACTAGTTCCAAGATAAGCTCTGATATGAATAACCTAAAAGGCTTAAAACAAACAGGGAATTGTTTAATGCTGCTAAGGCTCTCAGATCCCATACTGTTTCCATCTCAGCACCAGAAAGATTGACTTGGTACTGTTGTCTGCACTTGATCCATAAATTGTGGGTTTCAATGGCTTGTATTGTTCCTCTGAAATGTTCATGGCTCTGAAATAAGTTGTACTCACAGATTTATGGGCCAGGTTGCGAAGTTATGTCTGTCACTAGAAGCATGAGTATGATTCCAGGGACTCCAGGCGACAGATCATTTTTGGTGCCTTTGTTCTCTGACACTGCAATTGAGACATGTGGAGTTTCTAAGACAAGGCTCTGTAGAAGCAAGAACACTGTCATCTGTTCTTATAGTTGCTTTGCTGCACTCTCCGAGAATGCTAATGGGGCAAACGTGGGAAAACAGGAAGCCTGTGAGACTAAATATCTAACCACAGAAGAATTATTACACAAATGGAATATGGCAGTCAGTGGAACTGAGTGGCAGGAGAGTACATAACAGCAAGCATAAATGTTGATGTGCTAGTTAAATGGGGAAATAGCACATAAAAGAGTACACACAACATCATCCCATATTTGCAAATGAAACCTTATGAAATACAAGTAGAAAATGTCTATAAATGTGCTTATATCTGCTTGATAGAAAATACGGTTGATTTTTTCTTTTCTATTATTTTTCATTCTCTTAATTTTCTGTCTTGCACATGCATTATTGTTGTAACACTGAAACATAAGATCTCTCAAAATCAAAGCATTAAACTGTAATGATAGAAGAAGAAAAATTAATAAAATCAAGAGTAGAATAAGGTAATCGATTTACAAGAATTTTTGTTTTAAATACTCAGGATTTTATTGGTCCCATTGAATAGACAAAAGATTATAAACAACCTCCCCCTGCTTAGAACTCTTTTTAACAAATAAAATGATAGCAGTGCAAGGCACTTTGGCTCCCACCTGTAATATCAGCTACTCAGCAGACTGAGATCTGAAGATTGCAGTTTGCAGGTAGCCCAGGCAGAAAAGTCTATGAGACTCTTATTTCCAATTAGCCACTTAAAAGCTGCAAGTAGAGCTCAAGTAGGGACTCAAGTGGTAGAATGCTAGCCTTGAGCAAAAAAAAAAAAAAAATCAGAGATAGTACGTAGGCCCTGAGTTGAAGCCCCAGGACAGCACACATGTGCATGCACACACACACACACACACACACACACACACACACACACACACACATACAAACACAACACAATAGTAACAAAAAAAAGTAATGATAGTCCTTTATTAGTCTAAAAAAGGGAAATCATGTACCATCTTACCAGCCACTAGGGCATGGCATCCCAAACTGTGTTCATAGAATTTCCTTGTTAAAACAAAATTCTGTTATAGTCATGCTATAGCTCTATCCTGAGAACCTTACAGTAATAAATCATATCAACATCTCTGATTCACTCTTCAGTTAATAAATCTGATGATCGCTGTTTAATCCAGTGTTTCCATCCATTAGCATCTCACAGCTAAAATTAATAAGGCAGTATTTTAGAAAAATCCTTTCAGATCTCTGATGACTATATCACTCCTACTAGACATTTACTTATATGCTCCAGGCAGAAGAAAAGATAAATAATAATTTGACTTCCAACATTTGCTCCAGGAACCATGCCCTAGAGCTCCTGAAAAATCGAGAGACATTGACACATTTTAAAATCATCTTCCAGGACTGACATGTGCCCAGGGAGTCATAGAACCCATTATTGTAGTTGAGCATCATGCTTTGAAAACTTTCCAGTTATTAACGGTCATTCCTCATCCTCTTCCTTTTACCCCAAAATGCCATCTGTCATCTGTCATTGTAAGTGTACCAGTTAATGACTTAAATAGAATTTTCAAGCTTATTAAATCAACTTAACAATATCTCTGAAGGTAACTTCATGGAAGAGCAATTTGGGCAATGAAGTGATGTTGTCTCCAAACTTTCCATTGACCATATTCTTATCAGTGGTTTGGATATGGCAGGAGGTGAAGCATCCTGCGAGGGGATTTCATAGAAGAACATCTATTGCAAATAATATTTGTGGCTATAGTAACCCAAGGTGAAAAGCACTATTTGCATCACTTTATCACTCTTCAGAGATGCAATTTACACATGTTATGGCTGTAGCTAGACAAGATGGATGTAATCACAAATGACCCACCACAATAGTAAATCAGGTAATTTATAAAAATCAGTTCAGAAAGACATTCAGGAAAGAATAATTTAAGGATCTGACAAGTGACAGCCAGTGAAAAAGTGAAAGATAGCCACCTCAGAAAAGGTTCAAATTCAATTATTGTATTTCCTGAAATTTTCTAATGTGTATTATGTGTATGAATTTACTACCTGATATTAGGATTATCTCCCTAAACACAGTAGCTTTGTGTCTTATCTATAAACATATTTTTAATCTAGAAACATCATAATCAAGTTGTATGAGTTCAGAAACTAAATCAGGGTCAGAATTTTGTCTTGAATAGCATAGTAAAAAGACTGTGGCATGGAAAGAAGATATCATAGACTCAAAATATAATAGATTTTTTTGGAATAATTCCCCAACACATTGCAGAGTTAATTGTTCTAGAATATAGTCTACTTATTGATAATACCTCCGTAGAAGACTTCTGCTGATGTTACTACTGAATGACAAATTATTGTTTACAGCTATATATCTGGAAGCCAATTACTCAAATTATTTATTCATCAACTACAATGTCTTTTACACTGAATTCTTATGCTAAAGCACAATGATAAAGATAGCTATAATAATAAGAATGATAAAAAAAAGAGCAAGAAAGCAGATAAAATCTTTGCCATTAGAGAGGTTATAGTTTATCAAGAATGTACAGTTAAAAGCAATTGAGAAAATTAGCCTATTGATTAAATCCTCTTTCTCTAATGACAAAGGAAACAATCAGCCAGAAATACAACCAATGGAAAAGATATGAAGGTGAATTAAAAAGGAAGAAGTGGTGGAGGTGGAGTGGAAGAAAACATACGCTCGCTTCTTTACAATTCCTGTTATAGTCTACCATGAACCCAGTAAGCACACTGGCTTGAGATAAAACAAATAATTTAATCTTTTTGTTTCTTTGCGAATGCATTTACATTGCCATTTAATGTCTCTCGTCTGAAACCGATTTTCTCCAACTGATTACTTACTCTTTATTTTAAAAATTGAGTTCCAAGTCAAAGTTTGCCTCTTCCACGAATCATCAAGAATTAACTATTTCAAGCCAATATAGTGGCTTACACTTGTAATTTTAGCTACTCCAGAAATAGATTGGAATGAACAAGTTAGCAAGTCCTCCATCTCAATAAAATAATCAAGATGTGGGCCAAGCATCCATAATGTCAGCTAGATGAAAAAATATAACTAGAAGGATCCTGGCAAAAATATAAGAAGTTATCTGAAAAAAAATTAACTAAAGCAAGTTGTAGAGTACTCACCTAGCAAGTTCAAGAACCTGAGTTCAATCCCCATTACCTCAAATATATACATATATACATACACACATAAAAATATACATACATATATTTCAGTTGTAGTAACATATAGGTTGTACCTCAAATTATCTATTATTTCTTCCCATATAGGTAATAGTTAATGTATCTATAAGCTTCTTGAAGATAGGGAATTAAGTAGTTGTACATAAGGGTTTCAATTCAACATGTCAGTTTTTGAGTACAATGTCTCTTGATCAATGTCACCACTTCTTTCATTTTGAATTTTAGTTTACATAGTGTAATATTAATGAAGTTTAAGTAGGATTGCCAAATATAATGAATAACTATAGAAAGAAGCTTCTTGGTCCTTTTTCATTAACTAAAAATATAGACTTTCCAATATTCACTGGTATAAATGATTACAACTAAGATGAACACATCATAAAAAAGAACCAAATGAATTTTCAGCAATTTTTATGAGCATACTTACGGTGACCTGTTTTTAAATATAGACAATGTGGCTTTCAGTTAATTAAATTTGAAAGAAAGAGTGCAAGGGGTTTATTTTTGTTTGTTTGTTTTTGAGATAATCAATTGTCATCCAGGACAAGGTCATATGAGACTAAGTCAAAAATCTATGCCATACATTTTTAGGAAATAAGAAAAAAGAAAAGTTTTCAAGTAAAATCTTCAACTTGAAGTGCTCCTCCTTACATGGCAATGTACACAGCATTTTCCAAGATGAATAAAGTAAGGATTTATTTCACAGTAGTTTGTAGTTCTCTTGAGCAATGTCAAAGTGACCAGAAATTAGCAATAGTGATAATGATTCTCTGTGTGCCATTTAAAAATATACCATGTACCTCAAAACCAGTTTAAAAATTCAAGTATTTTCATCTCATTTTATCCTTAAGGAAGTAGAGAGAGTGCTTAGTGTGGGTTCTTATAGTGCCAGTTGCAAGTAACAGAATCCATATTGTCAAGCTAAGTGGAAAGGGACTTATTCAAAGGTGTTAAGTAGCTCATGAACTCTCTGAGAGAGCAACTAGCCTGCCACAACAGTTTGACTATAAATAATGAAGCAAGGAAAGTATTTGATGCTTCTTTGGAGCTATTTTAGTGGACACATCATTAAATCCACTGCCTTTCTTTATCAGTATTATCTCTGCATTTGTTGGCTGGGTATTTATCACTGTTATCTCAAGGGCTAAATATTTTTGTCATCATTCCATGTGCTTTCTTTTTTAATTTTTTTTTAGAATTTTTTTAAGTTTTATTTTTTATTGTCAAGGTGATGTACAGAGGAGTTACAGTTTCATACATTAGGCCTTGGGTACATTTTTTGTACTGTTTATTACCTCCTCCCACATTCCCCCCTCCCCCTTTACCTCTCCCCCCATGAGTTCTTCAGTTGGTTTACACCAAATGGTTTTCTAAGTATTGCTTTTGGAGTCATTTGTCTTTTTATCCTTTGTCTCTCAATTTTCATATTCCCTTTCACTTGTATTCCAATTGCTAGAAAGTGTTGCTCACTCCTGCATCTATGTCTTGCCCAGAGGCATCTAATTGGTAGAAATTAGGTCATTATGCCCTGATTGTAGTTGTAAAGGTGACTTGAAAGGTAAGTTGTAGGTTTCATCTTCATTTATACTTGGGTTTTTTCAAAGAAAACTAAACAAACAAACAAAAACCAAGATTGGTATGGGGGCTGAGTTGGCTTCTTCACCAGCAAGTAAACTATGGACAGAGGATGTCTGGACCCACAGTCACATAGCTAGCAAATGTTCTAATATAAAATCTTATGGTCTTCTCAAGATAAAAATGTCTTTTTCTGGTATAATAGAGATGCCTATTTCGCCTGGCCTTTAGAGTTTGAAATACAACTTAAGAACAGCTATGTTCTTCTTCTCCATTGTATGAATTGTACGAGTTTCCAAAATCATTACCGATTTGGCTTTCAGGATAATTTCATATTGAGAAGGGAGTAACCCGGTGAATGAAGCTTCATTAAAAATACTGACTGACACACTAAACTATGAAATAGCACTCAGAGCCAAGGTGAGATGCAAACCACTGTGAGTCCATTTTCCCTACTTTTCACATCACATTATTCTTTTATTCACTCAAAGAAAGTAGGAAAAACAGTTAATCTAATTCTGTGTAAAAAGAGGATATGCACCATAGAGCATGAAGACACACACATTGCAGTTTAATTCAAATCCAAGTTGAATCACTCATTGGCTACTAGAAGTTTGGCCAAGATGCTTAATCTCTCTGGTTTCACTTTCCTCTTCCTTAAAATGGGAGCCGTTTGCTCACTATTAGTAAGACTGCATGAATCATGATGTAACACATCTTAGGAATTAGGTTCTGCTGTCTTCTACCCAGCCATGAGGAAGGGAACACTTCTAAATGGAGAGACATTAGAAAGAATAGAAAGTGAAGTAGTTTTCATTTCATTTCTGATGGATTTTTATTTGTATATCCCCACATGTTAAGAAAGAAGAAGAAAAGGAAGGGACAATTTTCTTCTATAATTTCCTAGTTTCCAATTATGCCTGGAGACCTTCCATAAACTGTACTTCTAGAAAAATTTCAACTTGTCACATGGACTTTCAAATTAGGTCCTAAAAGAAAGGGAAAGCATTTAACTTTGAATTTCTTAGAAAAAAAAATCACCTGTACTATCTTTCCAGGCCATAGTAAAGAAATGACTATGAAAATGCAGCTTAAAATAAAAAATAGCCTCAGAATCTCATGGAAAGTCATCTCTAATGGACCAAAGAAAATGTGCTTTGAATGAGACTTTTTATAATATTTGAACAGTTTCAGAAACAACTTGACATCTAAAATATAAAGAAAAGTAAAACTTATGTCTATAATAAGTTAATAAAAAGCACTGGGAGTTGGAGATTTAGCTCAGTGGAAGAGCACTTGCCTGTCAAGTGCAAGGCCCTGAGTTTGGTCCTCAGCTCTGGGGGGAAAAAAAGAAAACTAAAAAAGAAGAGCACAGAATCCTTTCTCTCCTTTTTTTCCTTTGTTTCTTATGAAAGTTCCAGGGCTTTGTGTTTGTTAGCCTGGCGTTCTACCACCTGAGCCACTGAATCATTTTCTTAACTTCTGTTTTCATTAGCAAAACCTGTCCTATATGCTTGTTTAGTTTGTCTATGATACAAACTTACTGGTGCAAGAAATTGGATTCAAAAACCTGTGCTCTGAAAAACATTTTCTACCAAAAAAGAAAAAAAGATGACAAAAGAAAGAAACTTCTCTTCAATATAAACTTTCATTTATGCCCTGGAAGAGAGCAGTGGTGAGAGGGGAAAGGATAGAAAGGTCCCTGTCTCTGATCTACCCTTCTGATGAACAGTGCTAGAAGCCATTATTAAACACTGCTCTCCAGAGAGAGAGGTCGATCAGGTACTGCTGTGAATGGGACCAGGCTGAGAACTGCTTTGGAGAAGGTAAAGAGAGAGGAGTAGCTTAGTATGTCATACTGACACAAGAAAGGCTTCCCTCAGAATGCCATCATGTGCCATGCTGATGATTATGCAAGAGTTAATTGAGTGAAGAAATGGAGGAAACCAGGAGAAAATGTTCCCTTAGGGGTGCTGGCTATGAAATCAAGAGGGAAAGTATGGAAGTAATTGAAGGTTGCACTAGAGCCAAGAGAAGGTCTTGTTGTTGCTGTTGCTGTTCTTGTTATTTTCATGAGCAAGGGGAGACCAGAGATTCTTTTCATAAAAGAAGGCTCAATGGCAATGAAGATACTGAAATTCCCAGGTATGAGGGCGATGGTACTAGTGGAAGAATTCCTGATACGTGCAAATGAATGTAATTTTGAAACTAAGATTTAGAGAAAACCCCGCTTCCCAGGTTTCGTGACAAAAGTGAAATGAACTCCATGTTATGGAAATGAGTGTTATATCACTGTTGTAATTACTTTCAACATGCCATGCGAAACCGTAGTGCTTTTTTTGTTGATGATCCTCTTGTATCCCCTTCCTGTGGTTGTCCCCGCACTATCACTGTATCTCATCTGAGTACCCTGGATACTGTATATACTGGTATTAGAACTAGGGAAGGGAAAGGGAATATCAAAATCGAGAGACAAAGGATAAAAAGACAAGTGACTCCAAAAGCAATACTTGCAAAATCATTCGGTATGAACCAACTGAACAACTCATGGGGGGAGAGGGAAAAAGGGAGGGGGAGGGGAAGAAATGAGGGAGGAGGTAACAAATTGTACAAGAAATGTACCCACTGCCTTATGTATGAAACTGTAACCCCTCTGTACATAACTTTGAAAATAAGTAATTATTCAGAAAAAAAAGTACAACTAAGACTTTTTCTTCAAATCTCTGACTATGAGGCTTTACTGGGGCATGAGAGTAAAGATAATGGACAGTACGCAAAAGGATGTAATGCAGGAGAGAGAATGAGAACAGGAATTGAAAATCAAAAGCTGAGAGAGAAATTAAAACTGTAAAACATAAACTTTAAAACTGTCCAAAACAGACTCAAGAGCTATGTGAAGTTGATCGTGGCAAGGAGTTCATGGTGCCAGAAGGGTGAAAACCCTCCAGCTGGATTGCTAACCATTGGTGGAATAAGAATCTTAGGAAAAAATGAAGCTATAAAGGAAGAGAGGTATATAGGTAATGAAATTTGAAGAACAAAATAGTAGCCAGTACAGAGGAGCAGTCATTGAATAGGCTGTGTGGAGTGATCCTGCAGGCTGTAAGGGCATGAGGTGACCACTATGAGGAGCTGACACAGATGGGGAGGGTGAGAAAGAAACAACAGACAGCACTTCCATCTTCTCAGGTGGTAGAAACCAATTAAGGAAGTCACATCTATAACCCACCTTTCAGATAAGAAAAGGTTTGGTAACAGGGCTAATAATCTGCTAAGCAAATCTGTTAGTCACAATCACCTAGGTTTTCCTTTGTGTGTATTTCTATAACAATGTCTAAATACGATTCTAATATTGAAAAATTATATGTCCCTTACTTAAGTGATTGAGTGATGACACTGTCTTATTTGATCTGCACAATAACCCTGCAAAGAAATTCTGGTCAGATGTTATCATTCATTTTAGAGGTGAAGAGACAGAGGTATAGATTTGCACAAAATTCAAAGCTGATTCCTAAAACTCTAACTACTGAATCCAGGTCTTGCAATACTATAGGACTAAATGCCTAGAAAACGATTTCCACTGAAATAGAAGCTACATAGAGTTATTTTGAGCCATTACAGATTCTAATAAATTACTATCACATAAAATTATTTGAGTTAGAAAGGAATGGAAAAATGTAAGCTCTCTTACATATTTTATTAGTTGCTCTTTGGAACTAAGTTCATTCTCATGAAATATGATCTAAAATAATATAACATTTATATGAAGAGAAATATCTCCCCGGACTTGATGCATTATAGATTGTAAACACACTAACATTTTTCTGGTTTCTAAAGATATCCATTATATCAGCCATCCCACCAGAATGCACCAAATGAATAAAATGAATACTCTTTCTGTATCACATAGCTCATCATTTTTAAATTCTCCAGCTGCTGTTTATATTAGTTGGATGCATTCCCTCGTTCCCTCTCATCCCCTTCCACATTTCTAATAAAAAAAAATGACCTTTTTCCCAGTAGAAAAGCTCCACCCGAGGCCCATCACACCGCTGAGCTTGTGGGCACCTATGATTAAATAAGCGATTGCTCTGCTCATCTTTAAAAATGTGTCTTCTATAAGGCAACAAGGACACAGGATCTATCACTGCAAAGGAAGCCAAGCATTTATTTTAAATAATGAGATATCCTCATTTTCATTTTTTCCCTGAGAGGATTGTAGCAACGTTAAAAACAGTTTTTTCTCTGAATTCTGGAACTAGGGCAACACACTGATTTGAAGAAAGCTGTAATCTTCCCTTCTAATTTGAAGAGTACATTCTCTTCTGTGAAATAGAGTGTAGCTTTCAGAATAGCAAGCGCCCTGAGCCCACACAAAGCCCATCCTTACCCGACCACTCCTCTCTCAAGTTAGCCCCATTCTTCTAAATGCAAGGATTTATACAGACCTTTTCAATAAATGTCAAAGTATATTGAACTGAAAAAAGGAGAAAGGTTCGAATCATTTCTCACAGATTTGAGAGGGAAATGATTTCAAGTGCTGAGTCGTGGTGGATATTACCTTCTGCTTTATGCTGCTTTGTCCTGCACATGATCTATTGGCTAAGTTCTATTTTCACCTCTTTGAGAGGAGTCATAATTAAAGTTTTAAAAGGAACAAATGAGCTCTTTGTCTGTCAGTAGCAAAAGAGTCGGAACACTTCCTTCCATGAGATTGCAGGGATTTTAACTACTGTAGGCATAGTTCCTTCCACAGGCAAGTGGGCTTCTCCAAGAGTGAATAGGAGAGCAGAGCCAGCCCTCTGTGACTTGGAGAGGTAATAAGATAGCAAGCTGAATAGCAAAAGGGTTTGTGAATTTTTTCCTTCAAGGACCATTATCTAGTGTTAATAATGCTTTATTTCTTCCTCTCCTGTGCTTATTTAGAGCATAATTACAAGAGCAAGGGAAAGGGAGGGAGTTAGGCATGAAGATAACCATATGCCAAATTAATGCAGCCAACTAGAAGCTCCAGCCTGTGGGGCTCATTTATCAATTAGTTTTGTTACAGCCCGAGTTCCTGTATTTCCCTATAGAATGGAGATACTTTGATTCTACTCACACACCTGCTCTGAGGAAGTCATCTGAGATCAAAATATTTTTCAGATAAGAGCTTTTATCCTACTCAATATCATTATATATTATATAATCAGCACCTCATCCATTTAAGAATATTTCCTAAAGGCAAGAGGTTACTCATTCCTTCCTTCCTTCTTTTCTTCCTCCCTCCCTCCCTCCCTTCCTTTTCTTCCTTTTATTTTTCTTTCTGTGCCTATTTTCCTATCTTAACTCTCTTTTAATGACTTTGCCTTTTTCAGTGGCTTACTTTTCTTCATTTTTTTATTTATATAACTTCTATGTTAAAACTATTTTTCTGTCATGAACTCTATAAATACTCAAAATTAGCTCTGAGTTACAGAAATTCTAGTAGATTTGAGATGTGATAAGAAAATTGTCTTTATTTTACAGAAGCCAGTATCACAAAATCTATTAGTGTGGAAATGGCCTTCTGTCTGACTTATTTTCCTCAACTAGTATAAGTTTTAAAAGGAGAATGTAGCAGGAGCAAGAACTACTTAAAGCTATTCATCTTCTTCACATAGTTCAAAAGTAGACTAGCTGTTTAAAAATCTAAACTAAAGCTGGGAAACAGTGCCGCATGCCAGTAATTTTAACTACTTGGGAGGCTGGGATCTGAGGATCATAGTTTGAAGCCAGCCTGGGCAGAAAAGTCCCTTTGAAGCTCTTATCTCCAATTAACCACTCAAAAACTGAAAGTGGAGCAGTGGCTCAACTTGATAGAGTGCTAGCCTTGAGTAAAAGAACTCAAGGAGTGGCCAGGCCCTGAGTTCAAGCCCCACACTGACAAAAAACAAATCTAAAAATAAGTAAACTTTCCTGTCCTTTTTCACATTTGTATTTCACTTTTCTTTGAATGATAATTACAAATTTTTCACCCTTTGAAAGTTGGTTTTCCAAACTCTGTCAGCCACTGGTAGCTCACACATGTAATCCTTTCTATTCATGGGTCTGAGATCCAAAGCTAGCCCAAGCAGAATAATCCATGAAACTCTATCTCCAAAATATTCAACAACAAAAATAAATAAATATCAGGCTGGACGTGTGACTTAAGTGCTAGAGTGCCAGCCATGGAAGAAAGGGAGGGAGTTGGTTTACCAAAATCAAAGCATTTATTTGGTCATATACCAGCTCAAATGAGGAAATTTAAATATGAAGAAGGGAAGTCTCTGGCACAAAGTTTACTTCTACCAAAGAAAGCAGAAGACAGAATATGAAATGTGTCATATCCAAGAGACACATTGAAGTCTTAATCTCTGAACCCCAGTATGTGACATTATTTAGAAACCTGATCCTTACAGGGGCAGTAAAGTTTAAATGAGACCATTAAGTGGAGTCCTAATTCAATATGGCTGTTGCCCTTATTAGGGGAAGTTGAGACACAGGATAAACACACGGGAACAACACCACACGCAGATGAAAGCAGAGTTCCAGCTGAAACATTCACTAGCTATGGGAAGCCAAAAACGTGACAGCAAACCACAAGAAGACAGGGGAGAAAAGCAGAACAGATTCTCCCTCACAGCTCTCAGAAGGAACTTTTCCTTCCAAAACCTTCTCAGACTTGTCAGAACTGTGAAGCAGTAAATCGATGTTCAGCTACACAGTTTGCAGAACTGCAAAGTCATAGTGGGTCATCTGTGATTCCAGAAGGTATAGGCATCCTCAGGCGTGGCCACAGTGACTGCAGTGAGGAGAGACAGACAAGAAGGTCCAAGAGCTGAAGGAGGGGCAGAGGTCAACACTAGAAAGACGTTCTCCGTGAGGTGTGAGCAACAAAGAACCAATTACAGAAGACAAAACTGTACTGAAAGAGCCAAAGGCTGAACGAGAGATAACAAGGCTTTCTGTTCTTAGCTGAGATGGCACTTCCTTAGAAAGTGACTGATTTATCCAAAGCAACAACTTTCCCCTACCCATCTTTATTCAGTTTGTGTCCCATTACCTCACTCAATTTGCTTTGTGGCACTTTTTACTACTAGAGACTATTTTTTGCTTCCTCCTTCTAGAAAGTAAGTTACCACATATCTTATCAACCTAGTGCCTAGTACTTAGTAGGTGCTGGATGCATTATTGACAAGCAAATGAAGATTTTGTGCAAAGAAAAGCAGAAGCTAGAGATACTGTATTCTTGCAGACATCCGCAGATGTGAGCAGGACATTTGGCAAGACTCCTAAAGCCATGTGAAAGAAGTGAAAATGATTGTCATGCCAATTCAGTGTAAGTGACAACCCAAGATGTAATAAATCCATGTTGCCTTGTACCTGCCTATATTAGTCAGGGTTCTTCAGAGACACAGAACAAATCAGGTACATGTAGCTATTCAGACAGAGATTTATTACATAGGCTTGCTTCATGAGATTTGGAGGCTCTTTGCTACCTATAAACTGAGGCCTAGTAAAGTTGGTGGAAGGGTTCCAGTCTAAATCCAGGCCTGACAATAAGAGGAACCAATATTGTAAAGCCTATTCTGAATCTGGGAATTCTTGTGTCCAGAAGAGGGATGTCTCAGATTAAGCAGAGATAACAAATCTGTTCATCCTCAACCTTTTAATTTAATTCAGTTTCTCAATAGATTGAGCAAAACTCACCTGTATTAGTGAGGGAGAACTTTTCCCCTCAGCCTAACAATTCACATGCTAATCTCTTCCAGAAGCAGACACACATCGAATAACGTTTTGCCAGTTGTTTGAGCACCCCTTAGGCCAGTCAAGTTTTGCATAGAATTATCATCAAACTTTCTGTAACAGAATGGACACAGACACCCAAGTTTGTAGAGATCACCACAGATAATGCCCACCTTCTGGCTGGACAAAAGACTTCAGCACGTTTTAAGGATTTTAAAAAATCAATTACTCAAAATAACAGACAATCCACTTTGCCATTTCTAGGAGAAACATGTGCTTCTTAAATTGAAAATTCTGCCCCATTAATTTCCTGAATGGTGAGGGTGGATATTTACTGGAGAGTTCTGTGAATGAGTCAATCTACAATATAGTAAGGCCTCCAGGGGAAAAAATCCTTCAGGTGTTCTAGTTGAATGTTCCTATTTGGAGGGATTTGTATTCAACAGATGACAAGTTAATGCACTGTCAGTGTCTTGTGGTTGTGCAAAGATGCTAAAAGAAATGACAAATGTTAAATGTGCAACTTTCTATTTCACTGATAGATTAACTTGCCTGTTAAACAGGATTTTTTAATTAAACTTTTTTTATTGTCAAAGTGTGGTACAGAGGGGTTACAGGTTCATATATAAGGCAGTGAGTACATTTCTTGTTCAAGTTGTTACCTCCTCCCTCATTTCCCCCTTCCCCTTTTCTCCCCCCCCCCAAGAGTTGTGCAGTTGATTTACATCAAATGGTCTTGTAATTATTGCTTTTGGAATGGTTTGTCTTTTTGTTCTTTGTCTCTCAATTTTGATATTCCCTTTCCCTACCCCAGTTCTAATACCCATATAAACAGTATCCAGGGTACTCAGATAAGATATAGTAGGTAGCAGGGTACAACCATAGGAAGGGAAGACAAGAGAAACAAAACTAAACAACAATGAAACAAACAGACAAGAAAAAAAAATACAAAAGGTATGGTTTCACATGGCATGTAGATAATAATTACAACTGTGGTATAACTCTTGTTTCCGTAATGTGGAGTTCATTTCACTTGGCATCATCTTATGTGATCTTAAAGGTGTAGCTATTGGGGTATTCTGATCTTCTACCATGACTCACCTAATCATGTACTAGCTATTCCCTATGAGGAACACCATAGGGTTTGTTTCTTTGGGTATGGGTAACTTCACTTAATATGATTTTTCCCAAGTCCTTCCATTTCCTTATGAATGGGGCAGTGTCATTCCTTCTGATGGAGGCATAGAATTACATTGTGTATATGTACCACATTTTCCTGATCCACTCATCTAATGAGGGGCATCTAGGCTGGTTCCATGTTTTAGCAATAACAAGTTATTCTGTGATGAACATTGTTGTGCTGGTGGCTTTAGTGTCTTTAGTGGCTTTAGGTCTTGCTTGTAGTCTTTTGGGTAGATGCCCAAGAGTAGGGGCTGCTGGGTCATAGGGGAGCTCTAGGTTTAGCCTTCTTTGGAACCTCCACACTGCTTTCCAGAGGGGTTGAACGAATCTGCCTTCCCACTAACAATGTAATAGGGTTCCCTTTTGGCTGCATCCTCTCCAGCATTTCTTATTATTGGATTTCCTGATAATGGCCATTCTTACTGGGGTGAGGTGGAATCTCAATGTTGTTTTGATTTGCATTTTTTTTATGGCAAGTGATATAGAGCACTTTTTCATGTGACTGTTGGCCATTCTCATTTCCTCATCAGAGAAGTTTCTTTTTAGGCCCTTAGCCCAATTTTTGAGAGGGCTTTTGGTTCTTTGATTATTTGTTTTGGAAGAATTTATTTATTTTATTTCTGTGTATATTTTAGATATCAGGCCTTTGTCCATTGTATGCCTGGTAAAGATCTTTTCCCAATCTGTGGGCTTTCTGTTTATCTTGGAAGCTATGGCCTTTGCCCTGCAGAAACTCTGCAGTTTGATACAGTCCCACTTGTCCAACCTTTCTTTGATTTGTTGCATTTCTGGGCCTTTGTTGAGCAAGTTTCATCCAGTACCAAGGAGTCCCAGAGTTTCTCCTGTTCCTTCTTGTAGTGTTTTCAGGGTATCTGATTTTTATTTCTAGGTCTTTGATCCATTTGGAATTGATTTTGGTGCAGGGTGATAAATAGGGATCTAGTTTTAGTTTGTTACAGGTGTTGACCCAGTTTTGCCAGCACCATTTGTTGAAGAGGCTGTCATTGTTCCAACCTATATTTTTAGCTCCTTTGTCAAAGATTAAGTAGCCGTAGATCTGCGGGTTCATTTCTGGGTCTTCAGTTGTGTTCCATTGGTCCTCGGGTCTGTTCTTGTGCCAGTACCAAGCTGTTTTTATTATTATAGCTTTGTAATACAAATTAAAGTTTCGTATTGATATCCCTCCTGCATTGTTCTTTCTTCTTAGAATTGTTTTTGCTATTTGGGGGTTTTATTGTTCCATATGAATTTCTGGATTGCTTCCTCTATTTCATTGAAGAATGGTGTTGGGATATTGATAAGTATTGCATTGAATTTGTAGATAGCTTTTGGTAATATTGCCGTTTTCACGATGTTAATCCTCCCAATCCAAGAGCATGGGAGATTTTTCCATTTCTTGAGTTCTGCTTTAATTTCCTTTTTCAGGTTTTTAAAGTCCTCATCATAGAGTTCTTTCACTTCTTTGGTTAAGGTTATTCCTAGGTATTTTATGTTTTTTCAGGCTATTCGAAAGGTGCTGCTTTTCTGATTTCAGCCTCGCTCTTCTGGTTGTTGGCATATATAAAAGCCATTGATTTTTGAGGATTTATTTTATATCCTGCTACTTTGCCAAAGTTTTGGATCAGCTCTAGTAGCCTGGGAGGAGAGTCTATGGGGTTGTTTAGGTATAGGATCATGTCATCTGCAAAGAGATGAAGTTTAACTTCATCTTTTCCTATTTGATCCACTTTATATTTTCTTCTTGCCTAATTGCTCTGGCTAGGAATTCTAGTACTATATTGAAGAGGAAAGGAGAGAGTTAGCTCTTAGCTTAGACAAGAGTGAACACTTAGTCTCTGTGTTACCCATTGTGTCTTTCCATGCAGAGAAGCATGATTTTCCAACATAATAGCAGTTAAATTCCTTCAACATAGTCTGTGCACTTAAGCAGATATTTATCTTTGAAGCAGACTTTGTTGAAATTGCTATTATCTACCTCTGCCTTCTAAAATTACTACTACCTTCTCCTTTAAACTGGGAAGGAAGAAAATTTTACATGAGTGGACCTTGTAACCTAGCATATATTTTTGACTGCAGTGAAGTTTAAAAGTTCTGGAAAGTGTGAGACATTCTAGAAAAGAGTACTATTCTAAAGGACAAGTTTTTAATTTGAAATTCAATCTGAATCTTTTTCCATATCTTTATTGAATTGTTGACCTCCCACCCCCCCCACACACACCATGAGTTGTCTCTCTCATTCAATCTGTGCATGGTCTATGGGCAAATGCAACTAAATTGGTAAAATGTACCAATAAGGGCCAAGGTAATTTCCTTAAGAAAGGATAAGGGTGAGTTGTTGAAAATCATCAAAAGACACCATTTAGACCAATGCCAGGATAAATGTCACCAACTGTCTGGATGGTTACTTGAGAGATGGTTTCCATGCATGAAGGGTGAAGATATTCTTAGCATGCAGTCTCATAGAAAAGCGTAATTGTAAGCTGAGCTGTGAGAGCCACAGTAAACAGAGTGAGGAACCCATGGGAATTCCTTCTTAGTTTGAGCCTAGAGAGGCACCTATTATGTTGGCAGAGGTTTTCCAGCAGTGTTCAACACTTTTCAAATATAGAATTAGAGAAAGCAAATAAATGTTGAGAATTGATTCCTTCAGAATCAAACAAATACTCAGACTTGAAAAATGAAGAAGAAAGCTGAAGTCATGTGTGTGGGCCTTTCTTGTCCAATTTAACTGCAAAGAATCCCTCCTTAGAAGGGAATACTATTTAACATTTTCTCGTATTCAGTTTACTTTCTAGTCATCCAGAACTTGTTGTCAACCTATTTGTTTATTGGATATAAATATTAATAAGCAATTTCTTTCAAGGGGAAAAGAAAAAGGAGGTTATGTCACCCAGTTTTAAGTCTTACAGAAATTAATTATCACATTTGCTTTAGTAATCTTTACACTTGTATTGTGTTTATTCAAGGATGCAAGAATGACTATGTGTATCTGAACAAAAACTGTACTCTATTGATTTTTGCAGAGTTAAGAGGAAGATTTATGAGGTATGGAGCCTTCCATCCGATTTGGAAGAAAGTAGAGTGAATGCAGAGGTGCAGACTGCCACTGGAGTCCACGGACATTCCCCAGCCCACTCTTCTCTATCCAACGTCCAGATTTAAAGTAATATGCTGTTTTTGCAAGGTCAACAGAAACTAGTGCCCAGAAGGTATAGTCTTCAATCCCTGGAATAGACTGCTCTCAAGACAATGGCTTCAAAGGTTTCCTGTTTATATGTTTTGACCGTTGTGTGCTGGGCCAGCGCTCTGTGGTACTTGAGTGTAACTCGTCCAACTTCTTCCTATACAGGCTCCAAGCCATTCAGCCATCTCACAGTGGCTAGGAAAAACTTTACCTTTGGCAACATAAGAACTCGACCCATAAACCCACATTCTTTTGAATTTCTTATAAATGAGCCTACCAAATGTGAGAAAAACATTCCTTTCCTTGTGATCCTCATCAGCACCACTCACAAGGAATTTGATGCCCGCCAGGCCATCCGGGAGACCTGGGGGGATGAGAATAACTTTAAAGGGATCAAGATAGCCACACTCTTCCTCCTGGGCAAGAACTCAGATCCTGTTCTGAATCAGATGGTGGAGCAAGAGAGCCAGATCTTTCACGACATCATCGTGGAGGACTTCATTGATTCCTATCACAACCTCACCCTAAAAACATTAATGGGCATGAGGTGGGTTGCCACTTTCTGTTCAAAAGCCAAGTACATCATGAAAACAGACAGTGACATTTTTGTAAACATGGACAACCTTATTTATAAACTTCTGAAACCTTCTACCAAGCCAAGAAGAAGGTACTTTACTGGCTATGTCATCAATGGAGGGCCCATCCGAGATGTTCGCAGTAAGTGGTATATGCCCAGGGATTTGTACCCTGACAGCAACTACCCGCCATTCTGTTCAGGGACTGGGTATATCTTTTCAGCTGATGTGGCTGAACTCATTTACAAGACCTCACTCCACACTAGGCTGCTTCACCTAGAAGATGTGTATGTGGGACTGTGTCTTCGAAAACTAGGCATACATCCCTTCCAGAACAGTGGCTTCAATCATTGGAAAATGGCCTACAGTTTGTGTAGGTACCGCCGTGTTATCACGGTGCATCAGATTTCTCCGGAAGAAATGCATAGAATTTGGAATGATATGTCAAGCAAGAAACATCTCAGATGTTAGGATTTACCCATGTAAATATATGTTTCTTTCCTTTTTTAAAGCAATGTGGCCTAAAGTGTTGGGATTTTACAGGTGTCACTGGGGAAAATGAACCAGTGAAGGGGTTTTGTAAAGTTTTTGCTTCCCACTCCAAGTTCCTCTCTTGGATTATCAATTTATAATTGTGAGGCTCTGGTCATAGAAACATTGAGTGAGAAGGGCCAGCTCTATTCTCAGTTCAAAGATATTACTATTTATCTCAAAAAAGTGACTCATAAACAATGTCTAGGATTTATGTGCTGTGCATACTGAGGTAAAAATCTGATGCAGAAAATAAAAACTCATGGTAATGTCTTCATATTACCTCTGAAAAGATAATTGAGCAAGTAACTCTTCTATTTAAAAAGTTTCAGAAATGATGCACAGTAAGGAAGACATACTGAGTGTGATTATTAATGCTGTGTATGTCACTGTTACATTGAATTTTTACATATAATGTCATATAATGTGTACAGTATTTGTGATCCCACCAAGAATTGAACTTCTTCATACTGGCAGGGAGACAGCAGTGAAATAGATGAGAATTTAAGCTTCAGAATCCAATATTCTGGATGTTTAGAAAACAACTCTGCTTGCTCATTCAAGGATGTAAACTGGCCAGCAAGTGGAATGTATATAAAATGCTACTTAAAAAACAATATTTTTGCTCTTTCAGAAAAACATTACATGGTGCCTCCAAGGAGACTCTGCCAAATGTAATGATCTGACCTGCTTCCTTCCATGTAATGTCACTAAGTGCATTTCACAGTTTTTCTGAGTCAGGCAGGTTCATGTCTCCATGTGTAGAAAAACAAGTAGGAGGCCCCAGAAGCATACATCACACTGAGAAGATGCAAATTTAGATATACATTATAATTAACATAAGCTTAGAATTGTACAAGATACCTCTCCCTTACATAGGACCTATTGTTGACAGACATAATAGTCTCTAACATCTAAACATCCAAGTATCATTAGTAGTAGAGCTGTTATGAGGCATTATGGGAAGAAAGGAGGAAAAACTCTAGATTGGACCCCCTAGGGATGCCACCAAACATATAGGATCTTGTGAGCATGTCTCTGAACTTTGATGGACTTTACTATGCTCACTTATGAAAAGACTATTAAGAAAAGAAAGAACCAGGGAGGAAGGAAGGAAGGAAGGAAGGAAGGAAGGAAGGAAGGAAGGAAGGAAGGAAGGAAGGAAGGAAGGAAGGAAGGGAGAGAGAGAGAGGAAGGACCACCTACCTCACAGGTACTGTGAGAGCAAATATTTGCTAAGTATTTTGAGATCCTTTGAGTTTAAAAGGTGCTATGCCATGAAATGTATCATGCTTTATGCTAGATGTTAAAATGATTACAATATTTATAATGAGGGTCGTCAGTAGTAGCAGTTACATCCTCTTAATATAAATACTGACCAACGTAGTGATCATTATGAACTGCCAGTGTACATACTTTTCCAAGATTTGACTGTCTGTTGGCTGTGAGTTAGTTGTTTGGGGAAGATTTGATTTTTTTTCTGCCATTTATTCTGGTTTCAATAAGCTATCAATTCTGTGTGATGCTTAGGCATCCCATGGTGCTGAAAGTAAAGACAGCTTCCATTTTTTTTGTGGGGGGAGGAGCCTTGGCTTGAGCATATTACAGAAAATGAACCACATGTTTTTAAAATGCATCCTGACAACCTAGATCTCAGGAAACCTTTGATTTGAATTCTCTTCAAGAACTGTGAGGACAGGTAGAGCTAGTCCACGTCTGTTAGAAGATTTAAAAAAAAAGCCTTCAGCAAATTTATACCTTGCCTATTTACCATTTCATTAGAAAACTCCATGTTCTCATTCAAAGAAAGCTCCACTGCTGAAAGTATGCACCTTTTCATTTATTTGCTTTTTGTTAACCTGACCTTCTGTAGAATTGTTAGCAAAGTCAGAGAGAAAATGAACAAAGGGAAGTCAGCACCACTTTCTTGAAAACACTGGATCTCTCATCTCAAACCCCAAAGTACCCAATATGAGACAAGACTTCCATCCCTTAATCCATCTTTGTCTTCTGGTCTGTAACATTAATGAGTTTGATTACAGAACAGTGTTAGGTGTCTTGGGAAGAGATGGAGCAGCACAAGGTGAGTCACTCTTCCATCTGTATCTTCTGCTCACTACTGTGAGCGCCAGTCACTGGGAAAATCTCACAGCTTCATGCTTCAATCACCTCCCACAAATCAAGTGTTTGTCTCATACTACTGCCTTGTATCAACTCCATGGTCAGTCAAGACACCTGTGGTGTCAAATTATTGCACATTATAAACATCATACATGTACATTGACTTATTTTGTATGTGTGTACAGAGTACGAATAGAACCCTAATCTTGAAAGGAGCAAAAATCAAAAAATCATATGTCTTAAAGAACTATTTCCTAACTTTTTTATGATAGGTAGTGTCCACGTGACAAATATGTAAATAGTCATCCAAGTCCACATGTATATATTTTAAGGGCATTTTTTTCTTCTCCCCAAGTGTATGTAAAGCTAGAATCTGCTTGTTATGTAACATTTTCTTCTGCATGGAGCTTGTTGAGACAGGGCCATTTGTCCAGTATTTTAATAGCCTTACGCATGTTTGCCCTTTGTTTTTTGAATGTCAAAAAATGTTTAAGTAATCAAGAAAAGTGCTAATTTTCTACTTAGTTGATTCTTTGACATGACATTGGCCAAACTATTGTTGTAACTTGTCTGTTAAGCCATTATTATTATTTCTTCCACATAAAATAATGTTTCATAACAAAGGCAGTAATCTGGGGTTGGAGATAGAGCTCAGTGGTAGAGTGCTTATCTAGCATGAAAGCACTGAATTTGATCCCCAGCACTGCAAAAATATAGATAAATAACAATAATTATGGCAGTATGCTATCAGGTCTTTTGGACAAACTTTACAAAAACTCTATTCCCCATCTACTTTCTCATTATGCACTGGATAACAATGCATAATAGTAATCCATGTCTATATTATTAAAGTTGCTTTGTAAACTTACTTTTTGGAAAAAGAATAGTTTTATCTTTGGTGGCTACTTTACATAGTTTTATGTCTTCTTATATTGGAGCAATTTCAATACATATTAATGTAGTTTTAAATAGCTAGAATTGAAATATGAATATCATTTCTGATTTGGATTAAATTCACAAGAACAAAACCCTTGTGAGATAAGATATGGGAAAAAATTCTTTATAGAGAAGACTAAAAGGAGTTTTTCAATCAAATTTCTTCACCAAAAGATAATGGAATATTTATGTACAGTGTCTGAGATTCATTTTCTATCTTTCTTAATACGTGGCTTCAATGAGGGAACTGATTATGTCATTTTCTTCTGTAAAGGTGAAGATAGCTTTTATAAGCAACAAAGTAACTTGTGAATGAAAGAAGTAATTTACTAGAAATGCTTGTTGATGATAATTGACATTTAGGTATTTCATTATATATGAATGATTGTATTTATGTATTTATTTGTTCAAAATTGTATATACAGTTTTGCCAAAAGTAATTGTCTGTAAAAGTGCACTCTGGGTTTGTAGTACTATTTAGGGTTACATGGGTTGCCAATCAAGCTGCTAATCAGAATACTATTTTTTGTATCAATGGTATCAAACTAAAATATGACATAGATGCTGGAGATGTATTTACATTCAATTTCTTCACCTTCTTCTTGAAACATAAACTTAATTGAAAAGCACGATGCTAATGTACAGCCCACCTGTTCTGGGGAAGATCATGGTTCTATAAAACTGATTTTTTAAACCATTGGGACAAATAAATGGAAGAAGAACATATCCCATTTTGTTGCTCTTTTGAATCAATCTTTGGGACAAGGGAGGAGATGAGATTCTTAAAAGTATTTGATGCTCACCATTTGTCAAAATCTCTACAACTTCAATGTAGGTGATAGTTTAAATCATTAGGAGTTCATCCTCAGGAACCCAAAGAAAATTAGCAGTCAACTTTGGCCCAATACGTAAACCATGGGCTAATCCAGGATTTAGGAAGCAGGTGTCTTATTTTGCCTTTGTTGGCCTCGTAAAAATGTTTTAGCTAGCCTCTGCACTAAATTTTATGGATTGAACACACCAACAAATTCCAATGGAGAAGAGAACATTACACTGATAATATTTTGGGGGAAGTAGAATAGGTTAAATCTAAGACAAGAAAGTCATTTTTATATTACCTCCACTGATATCCTTAGAAATAGTCTATACAACTTTAAAATTTTAGTTGCACTGGAAAAGATCTATTCCGACACTCTTTAGCATAGACAAGTATCTACTGATTGCTGTAAGCTTGCAATTATGTAAGTAAGAGACTCAGAGCTATTTAAGAAACAAAACTAAGTTTTATTATCAATCTTAATTTAGCTGAACAAGACTTCATTTTTAACAGAAATAAAAATTCCAATTTACTCTTCTGTGCCTTTGAATTCAGAAAGGTAAACTCTTATTAGGAGCTGAAATATCTGAGCAATAAAGACACATATGCAGATTTGTATTCTATGGGATTTTCTAAAAACAAAAGTACATCATGAGCTGCATTCTCTCAAATAATGGTCTCTAAGCCAGGCGCATTATATTCATGTAGAAACTTGAAAGAGATGTGAATTTTTGGGCCCCAACAACGAGGAGGTGTAGCTCATTAGTGTTCTTTAACCAGCCCTCCAGTCACATGCATGCTAAGTAGAGGACAGTGATGTAGAGCAGTGACTGGAAAATTGCAGTGTGAACTACAGCCAGCCTGTGCCCACTAGCTAAGAGCAGTTTCACTATTGGCATTTGCATAGTGCCCTTAACAATGAACTTCAAGTAGATGAATTGCTGTCGCAGTAATAAGAAGCCCATTCATTGGTTAGTATAAGAGCATTACAAAAAAAAGGCTCTATTATTAGTGTATTATATTTTGAATTTCATCAACCTAAAAAAGTGAACATTTAAAGTACTTTTATATATCTAAATTTTTTTCTTCTAGGACTGAAAGTTTAAAATATTTATTAGCCAGAGCTTTATAAGAAAAAATTTCCAACCTCTGACCTAGAGAAATGGGGAAATACTGAGGAAAATGTACACACAAGATTTCTCCAGTTATAAAGTTATGAAGACTCACATCAATAAACCCTGGTGGGATTTTCTTTCCATGCAGCTAGAAAAATGACAGTCATAATAATGAATTATGCTAAAAGAACCAACAGCTGTATATATTTTTAAATACTCCTTTTCTTTCTCTCTCTGTGATTTTTAAAAATTGTAAAAGCTTGATTCTAATTATAACAATTACCCATGGTTTAATTAATATATTGTTTCAAGATGTGTGGGTATCAGACCTAAGAGGGTGGGTTTCATATGGCATGATTATTATAATTACAAGCATTTTATTTTCTCATTTACTTAATTGATTGTCATAGATTTCCAGATGAATTCACACCACTGGAAGAGAATTTAATACATTTCTAAGAGAGAGAGCAAGAAAATAACAGAAACAGGGCTATTTAGAAGAGCAATGTGTCCCAGAATATAATTCATGTGAGCATGAAAAATTGCCCTTGATAATATCTCCTTACCTCTTTGCTGGTTAAAATGGGTATTTTTGTGAAATGAAAAAGAAATGAATGAAAAGTATTATTGATTCAATCACATCTATAATACCACCGACTCTGCTGTCGCTTCAGCCAGAGTTGTCCAGTGCTGAAGAAAAATTTTCCATTTAGTTTTCCTTATAGAATCTATTAGTTTTGTACATTCTGTTGACTATTTGTTATGCCTCTTGCAGTGACCTCAGTCCTCACCTAGAGGGAGTAAGGCATAGGAGACAATTTATTCTCTCTCTGAAGTTTATTCCAGAGCATTTACTCAGCAGTGGTTGTGTGATATGGCTAGCAGGGCTGAGTTACACATGGGAGAGAGGAGAAATGATGGGGGCTATTTTTCAGCAGAGGTGAGGATGACCTTAGCAAGCGTAAGAAGAGAGGGGAGATCCATAAAGAATTCCTCCCATTGCAAAGCTTTCAGTTTGCAGTACCCATTTTTCTCTGTTGTCATTATTTTTGTTTAATCTTAACAAAAGCCATTGCAAAATAGATGCAGCTATTTCCCATTGAGATTAGAAAACAGGCTACAGAGAATTTCATAATTTACAGGATGAATTCATGCACTGACTGTATAGGCCATGTTCATTGCCTCTCAAAAATAAGAAATATATGCTATCCATATCACACCTGCCCAGACTCAGTTCCTGTGTAAGTGTGTGGCTATTTTAATTTGTTTTTCAGACTGAACATTTTACTCCTTTAAATTCTTAAGACAATTTACACACTTCAAAATTTACTCTTTTAAATTGGACAATTATGAGTTTTCAGAAGAGCACACATTTGTATAAATACTGCCATAATCAAGATATAATATTTCTCAAGATTGTTATGTCTGTTAGTCATCAACCCTTCCTCAAGCCTATACCAATCACAGATCACCTGTCCAACAAACATTTATTTTGCATGACACTTGAATGTGATGTAGTTGTTAGCAACTACAATATCTTACATACAGAAACAAAGTTCTTTGGATAATCCCATGAGCAAAGGTTGATGTCTTAAGAAGATGAAATACATCCAAGAAGAAAAATCAATAGGAAACAAAAGATTACATGATCATGTTGGTGAATGCTACGGTTTGGATAAGGCCTATCCCCCCAAAAGACTCATGTGTTGAGATCTTGCTCCCCAGAGATGATTCAATCATGGAAATGAATATAAATCAATGTATTCCTCTACTAGTAGGGTCAGGATTTGAAGGTATCATTGGAAAGTAGTCAAACTTGTAAGTGGTGTTAGTTGAAACAAGTAAGTCGCTAGTCAGTGTATCTTGTCCTGGACCCCTTCACAGTTGTCTCATCTGTTTCTTGTCTGTTTAGAACTGAGCAAATTTGACAGGATTTTCTGGCTTGTCACAATAGAAACAATAGAGGCAGCTGATCATGGACTAAAACTTTTAGCCAAAAGAAATCTTTCCTTCCTTTAAGTTGCATTCCCTGGGTATTTGTCTCAGTAATGAAATAGTGTGATCCAATACCCCATAGCCAATACATGATTCTATATAAAAATCAAGTCAGAGCTCATAACCCAGCTCCAAGTAAAAGACAACCCCGATGGCTTCATCTTCACACCAGCTACCAAACACCAAGACAAAAATGGTGGACATCCTACACAGCACAGAGAGAGGATAAAATGGAAGATACACATGTAGCCAGGCTATCAGGCTAATGATTCCACAGCATGGAGACAAGTAGAGGCTGGAAAAAAAACAGCAGAGAAAGTCACATAATTCCATCATATGTCAACTAAATTTCCCAGCCCAACATGTCACATAAAGGAGGCCAGTTCATTGGCATAAAATATGATCACTCAGTTCAATAATCTGGCTAGTTGGGAGGACTAATGATTAGGTGGAAGACAGAAAGTTGGTTTAGGCCATGATACATTTAAAAGTAGATAATCCCTCTCCAAAAGTAATTTTCATATTTGGAGATTGAGGAATCCAGGAGCCAGAGAAATTAAGTGGATTTTACAATGCCAAAAACAACTAGACAGATAGTATTCAAACTACAAGTCTTTTGGTTTGTAGAGAGTGCTGCACTCTTTTACCATTATGTCTTATTGCTTTTTATTCCATTTGCAACTTTGGAAACAAAGTAGAAGACAACTCTGGCTTCAAAGGTAAGGATCTGCAATTATCCAAGGTCATATGGACAGACAGCTTGGAGTTAACAAGTCTAGAAAGTCAGCATGAAACAAGCAAACAAACAAACAAAAAAAGATCTGAAGGCCAGACATGCAACCTCAAAAGCACGTAAAGAACTGAGACAATAGAGTCAGAAAAATATGTTCAGGATCAGGATATCTATCAGAATTGATAATATTAAAAGGCAAAAACACAGAAAACATGATTTTCATACAAAGCTTTCTCATCCAGGGAGACTTCTAACCACCATGAATTAGGGTGGACCCAGAAGTAACCTCAGTCAGACGGAGCCATAAATAAGTATTTTTCACATATACAAAATAAATCATCAAACTTTGCAATGGCTTTTAGTGCACTTATTTTGTTCTCAGCAAAGAGTGAACAGAAAATGACTCTGAAGTAGCAAAGGAGGATGGACAGCAGAGGCAAGAACTTTTTAAAGTGGGCTGGGGATATAGCCTAGTGGCAAGAGTGCCTGCCTCGGATACACGAGGCCCTAGGTTCGATTCCCCAGCACCACATATACAGAAAACGGCCAGAAGTGGCGCTGTGGCTCAAGTGGCGGAGTGCTAGCCTTGAGCGGGAAGAAGCCAGGGACAGTGCTCAGGCCCTGAGTCCAAGGCCCAGGACTGGCCCCCCAAAAAAAGAACTTTTTAAAGTGATACTGAGAAAGGAGCCCAGAGAACTGGAAAATAAGAACCCCTCTGTACATTACTTTGACAATAAATAAATAAATATTTTTTTAAGAAGAGCAGACAGTAGCAGTTCAGGGTGAGAGGAAAGATGAGGAAGCTGTTATACAGCTGTGCTAATAGCCTTCAGGTTTGACATTGAGCAAAGCACCTATCATGGCTTTCAATCCACTTCCATCATATTCTTTTCCAGCTAGGAGAGGGAATGGGTAGGTGTTCTAAGAGGTAGGTAACAATCTATGTTTTCCCCCTAAGGTAATCTATTTATCAAATCATATTTTCTTATGTAGCAACTTGACTTATCTCGCTTGTTTTGGTTTTGATCTTCACATCAGAAGTATCACTTTTCAAATATGTTCTAGATTAGGCCCCAGAAATTAGATTTAAGGATTTCTAGGGGCACAGATTAAAGTGTAATTGAAATCCTAACATTTTAAGTAGAGAAAAAAGTTGTTGGATCCTTGTCTCTCCACAACACCAGAAGGCAGTTACAACCTAAAGCAATCTCATTTTAAAGATCACTTTGAAGTAAAAATATGAGATTCACATTTAGTTTCTGATTAGCTATGAAATCAATTTAAGTTGAGAAATCTGTCATTTTGTTTTAGCACCACCAGGGTGATAGAGGTCTGTGGATACATATTCACTCATTCAACTGTTCATTCATTCAAAGGCTCACTTATAACTACTACTTAAGATTGAAAAGGGCCCAAATACAATGTTAGTTAGCACCAAGTGGTATATATTTAGGAATTGATTGCCTCATATTCTTTTCAAAGCTTAACCTCTTTCATTCAAAATCAGAATATTTCTTAGAATTCCTAATTTGTGGGTGTCTTCACACAAGATGCTTCACTTTAATATGACTTGAGAGTCAGAAGTCTTCATAACCTTGTCCTTGGTATCATCAGTTCTATTTATTTTTTACTTTTTTTTTTTTTTGGCCAGTCCTGGGGCTTGAACTCAGGGCCTGAGCACTGTCCATGACTTCCTTTTGCTCAAGGCTAGCACTCTACCACTTGAGCCACAGTACCACTTCCAGCTTTTTCTATTTATGTGGTGATGAGGAATCGAACCCCAGACTTCATGCATGCTACACAAACACTCTACCGCCGCTAAGCCACATTCCCAGCCCAGCTTTATTTTTTCTGAAGAAATTTACTGGTCTGTTGACCAGGGAAGAATCAGAGTATTGCATATGTAGTTGTAGATATTTGAGTCTCCCACATCTAAAACATATTCTCACTGCCTACTCCCACCAAAAAAAAAACACCAATTAAGTTTAGTTTACATTTTGTAGTGATTCTTTTATTCCTTCAAATACATAAATGATTGTTTGAATTCTAAAGAGATTGAATAACTTCCAATAAAGATATGTACAGTATTTTGTGAAATTAAGAGAAGTTTATTGCAATAGAATTTTCTGGAAAGCTGGAGAGAGCAGACCTGTCCCAGCCCTTACTCCACTAACAGCCATAAGTGTGAAGTGGTTTTGGAATGTCTAGACCATTCAGCAATGGCCCCACTGAGCCTGATGGATCATTTGCTTAGTTTTATTGAATGTGAGTACTTCCTAAGAGCTTATTTATGGTCTTCCCCCTATATATGTTATCTGCTCCATTGTGACCTCCACAGTCCACACTCCTATTTTATCCAAACTTTGAGACCTACGTCAAATGCTACTCCACTTATGAAGTTCTTGTTTAGACTCTGTTACCCAAAAAACATGAGAGTATGGGCAATCAATGCTCACTCTATACTGGGGGTTGTGGAGCTTTCAATGTACTCGATAATAACACTTAATCTTTCCAATATAAGATTGACCAGATGTAATACTGAAGCATAAATCCACCCTAGTGTCAATCCAGATTCTTCATATTTAGGGGGTTCATGAATTTGTTTGGAATGGATCAGAAAAAGAAGATCATTAACATTGGACTTCAAAGACATTGTCTTCTGTTCAAATTTGTTTTATTTTTCCAATTTCCCCATCTTAATACCTGGGCCGTGACCCAAAAGTCCATCTTGGTTCGCTTAATTTTATTGATACCATAACATTTTTACTATGATTTGCTCATTTCTCTAGTTTCATTCTCTCTTTTTGAATCCACAAAATAGCCAGTGAAAACCTTTCAGAAACAAAAATCATAGTATCCCTCATCCCAACTTAAAACATTCCATTTGTTTTTTCCAAGGTTCCGTGAAGAGAATACAAAATCCTTAATACAGCTTGAAAAATTTTGCGTGATGGATTCCTCAAGTCTTTTCAGAACCTCACCTTATTCCCCCACACCCTCTTCACATTCTAGATTCCTCACTCTGATATTTCTTCATTCCCGAGAATCAGCTTCTCCCTTTCCTCTCCTTCAGGATCTAGTCTTTGCTCCATTCACGCACTCTTACCTCTCACAATTCTCCCTCCCCAGGGACTTCTAAAGGGACTCCTTGCTCAGAAGTTGGTACATATGATTCCTCATAGAGATTTTTCTCAGGCTTTTATCTGAAATTAGTCCCTTGGTCACTTGCTTACATAGTGCCTTATTATATTCTTTTATCATATTTGAAATTATTGCCCACTTAGTTAAGTACTTACTTGCTGAAAGTTGATCTCTCCTTTTAGACTACAATTTTTTTTTTTTTTTTGGCCAGTCCTGGGGTTTGGAATCAGGGCCTGGGTGCTGTCCCTGAGCTTCTTTTCTCAGGGTTAGCACTCTACCACCTGAGCCACAGTGCCACTTCCTGCTTTTTCAGAGTAGTTTATAAGAGTCGTATGGACTTTCTTGCTTGGGCTGGCTTCAATCCATGGTCCTGAGATCTCAGCTTCCTGAGTAGCTTGGATTACAGGTGTGAGCCACCAGCACCTGACTTAAACTACCTGAAGGCACATCCTCATAGATTTTGTTCATGTTGTATTGCAGCAACAAACATGGAGTCAAATAAGGATGGTGTTTGGTAAACATTTGTGTAATGACTAATTAAGTTTCTCATTATATCAAGGGCAATGCCAAAATCTCAAACAGTTCTAAAAAAAGTTATTTTCCCCATTCTAATTTTCTCTTATTCCATGCTTTATGTGCAAGAAGGGTACATAAATATAATTCACAAATTTAGATATCCAGATGTGTGTTCATGTACCTGTGATTTCCGTAACTCCAGAGGCTGAGAGGTTACTATTCCCAGTCCCTTTCTTGGGCAGGTCACTAGCTTTCCTAGAAAATAATATTTTGTTCTTTGGTTCTTATTTTTTCCAAAATACCTGTCTGTGACATAGCATCTTTATAACAGAGGTCTGATTGTATTTATTCCTTCAAATGGTTTTTAACTAGGAGACTAAGAATGGAAATGAGGTGGTTTAATAGGGATTACCTGGTCTTGAGAACCAGACCCCTGGTTTCCCTTACCTCCTCAGACACCTTTACTCAAGTACTAATAAGTACACATTCTCTGCCACCACACCTTTGTACATGTCATCCTTTCAGTTGAAACACTTTCTTGTTCTCCCTCTTTCATTTTCTAACCTATTCACCTGAGATTCACTTCTCAATCTGTAGTTCCGAACTCTAAAGACCTTGATTCTGAAAAACATCCTGAATGCTTCTGTCCATCACAATGCAAGATACTGTATTTGTTATCCACTTATAAATCACTCTGCATTCTAAGTCTAGTGGTCATACTTCATAGTGATAGCCTGTATCTCTAACACTTATGGGGCCTCATAAGGGCAAGAGTTGCACCTGTCCTCATTCATATATTCGTTTGATCATACATTCATCTAACAGATGTTTACTGGAATCAATTGTATGCTACATACTGTTCTGGACACTGATATGGTATCAACAAATTAACAGGCAAAAAGTATCCTATTATAATGTCTTGTATATACAGAAATTCTATAGTCAGTTCCTAGAACAATGCTGGGAGAATAGTATATGTTCATTAATATATGAATTAATTCAATAAAAACATACCAAGCATGTATGGTTTTGTCAGCACGGTGCTAGGGGTTGGGAATAGAGTGTACATTGATTCAGACTGTAGTTTCACAGGATTTATGGTGCCTTGGAGGAGGCAAATTTCAAACAAAATAATCACACAAGTAAATACCATTTAAGTCCTAGATTTCAAGTACCTTTTGAGAATTATTTATTTGATATTGCTTTGCAATATTCAGGTCTTCACTAGAACATGGGCCAGCAAAGTACATCTACTCCATTAAAGCATGTTTCTTTAGCTCCATCACTCACTCTAGAAAGATTTTGCATTTTCAACTAGAATTTCGAGCACCAGTCTATGTTCTGTCTTCATAGGCTTAAGCAATATTTTATTCAAATACAGTCATACACATTTACTTGCAAATTGTTAATAGATGCTCTCATGCTAGAATGTCATAGTTGAGTAGTTACAACAAAGACCAATTTCCCATAAAGTTGAAATATTTACCATCTGGATCTTTATGAGAATTTTTTTCAACTTCCGTGTTCGGGCATAATGAAGCCAGTTTATAGGATTTGGTCAGCAATATTTTAATGAAATAGGATGGAATGGAAGAGAATGGATGGAAACATAAAAAAACAAAAAAGAGATTTGAGTAGAATAAGCTAGAATAGAGAATAATAGAGAATTGAATAGAAAATAATTTATACCGGGCCAAATCTTTTCAGCTTTACACATAAAGGCATACAAACCCTACACTGGAAAGTAAATTTCTTTTTTTTATTCTGAGCTACAATTGAAACTTACTCAAGCACATGTAAAAATGAGAAATTTGTTCTTTCAGAGTGTCCTTCATTGCCTATTCAAAAAGACTTCTCCTCACTTTGAAGAAGTTGATCAGAATACTCTGAGCTCTGAATAAACGAGATCGGTGGAACCAGCCTTGAGTTCTTGTTTTTTGTTCTCATCATTGATTTTTATCTCTCTCTAGGTTTGACTATTCTAGACATTTCACATATGTGAATTACATGACCTTTCCATATCTAGCTCTATTTTGCTTAGTATTATAATGGGTTAAGGTACATTCTTCATTTTTTGTGACTAGATAATATTCAATTGTATAAATATACTACAGCGATGTACATTTTCTTAGTATTCCCTATAGTAATTTCTATCATTTCTATGCCTGTGTAAGTGACGTTCCCTCTTTTAATCTTGATTTTGATAATTTATCTCCTGATTATTTTCTTTACAGTCATTGAGGACAAGGATTTATCAATTTGTTATATTTGCAATGGTAACAAAACTTTACAAAGTCTTATCATCATTGACTTTTCCTCTATTTCTTTCATTTTCTTACCATATTGATTTCAACTCTAATCTGCTTTATTCAATTTTTCCACTTAATTTTGCTTTAATTGTTGTTATTTATATCTTCAGTTTCTCATAATGAAGTGTGTTTTATTAATTTTTCTTTCCTCTTTTCTGATAAATGCTACTTTGAGCTATAAATTGTTCTTGAGTCACTGTTAGCTGTAGTTTATAATTTTTGTACACTATGGTTCTGTTTTAACTCAACTCAAATATTTTATAAGATCCCTTGTGACATTTTCATTGATTTAAATATTACTCAGGAATGTGATGTTTGATTTTAAAATATTTGTGGATTTCTCAATATATTTCCTATTGCAAATTTCCAAATAAATTTTGCTGCAGTTGGCAAAAATACTTGTAATTATTTCAGCTATTCTAATGTATTGTGATTTGTATTTTGTGGCCTGGCATAAGGTCTGGACATTATTTCATATGCTCTCAAAAGGAATTTTTTTTTAATTTTCTTGTTTTTGCCATAGGTCTTGAACTCAGGGCCTGGATGCTGTCCCTGAGCTCTTTTGCTCAAGGTTAACACTCTATCACTTTGGGCCATAACTCCACTTTCAGTTTTCTGGTGGTTAAAAGAAGATAACAATCTCATAGATTTTCCTGCCTGTGCTGGCTTCAAGCCACAATGCTTAGATCCCAGCCTCCTCAATAACTAGGCTTACAGGCATGGGCCACCAGCACCTGCCTTAGAAAAAATTCTTTCTAGGTTCTTTCTTCTTTATAATTTCTTTTGCTTCATTGGGTTTTCCTTTTTCAGTTGGGCATTATTTCCATATTTTCCTTGATTTCTTCAGACATAGAATCCTCTAGAGTTTTAAAAATACATTTAGAATAGTTATTCTAACCTATTTATCTAGTAAGTTCAATATCTGGGCCTCCTGAAGACAACCTCTATTGACTAATTTTATTCTTCTGAGTAATACTTGTTGTTTTTTATTTTTACATGAATCATTAAATTTACTGAAACTGAAAAACTTAAATAATACAACATGCCAAGTCTAAAAATTGGATTTCTCTTTCTGTTCCTTACCCAGGCTGTTATTTCTGTCTTTCATGGCAGTTGTTCCTAGTTATTTAATGATTTCCTGGACTAACTTCATAAAACCTGTGTTCTTTACTGTTTGCAGCCAATGAAGTCTCTGAAGATCAGTGTCCAGCTAATGATTGTATTAGCTTTCCTTAAATATTGGGAATTAATATATTTGTCTGAAAGGTACTGACTGCTCTAGATCATGAGCAGTGGAGGAAGTTTTTTTTTTTAATTTGGTAATGATACTGAGGTAATCAAGGTAGTTGCAGTGATGTTGGGTGGTAAAGGGTCATTTGAACTCAAGTGAAACAAGGGCAGAGCAAAGGGAGCAGGTGCAGCATTCAATTGGCAGAATTTCTCCATGGCTCTACAATTTGTCAACATTCTTGCTATGAAGGATTGTCACTTACTTAGAACAATAGTCTAGATGTGTTCAGTGATCCATCAATCCTAAATCACCTAAATCTTTTTTTTTTTTTTTTTTTTTGCCAGTCCTGGGCTTGGACTTAGGGCTTGAGCACTGTCTCTGGCTTCTTTTTGCTCAAGGCTAGCACTCTTCCACTTGAGCCACAGCGCCACTTCTGGCCATTTTCTATATATGTGGTGCTGGGGAATTGAACACAGGGCTTCATGTATGTGAGGCAAGCACTCTTGCCACTAGGCCATATTCTCAGCCCCTAAATCATTTTTGTGTAGCCAGACACATGTCAGAGCCTATAGACAACTCAAACTTCTATAGCGATTTCCTTTTTTTTTTTTAATGTTCTATTTTTATTACTCTTTGATTACATGAATGTATCGAGAGGCAGAAGACAGGTTTTGGATGATCCTCATGAAATTAGCATTAATTTTTTTTTACTCTTTTCTTTTCTGTTGAGCCCAGAAGATCATTCATTCGTAATCAACCATCTTACATAGAGTATACACAAGACTGTTTAAACCATCTTATTTTAAATGATTAAAATATTTTTTTAATTTTTGAAGCACCTTACAGAAAGTATAGAAAAGAAAAAAATATCTATTAATCCCACCATTCTATGCACTTTCTTCAGTACTTTTTAGTTGGCACATAGTAATTATACCTGGTGTGATATTTCAATACATGTGTACAATGTATAATGATCACATTAGAGTAATTGGCATATCCATCATTTTGAACATTTATCATGTCTTTACGGTAGAAAAAAATTTTAATCCTGTATTAACTATTGTGAAATATTCAACTAATTATTGTCAACCATAGTTACCCTACTGTTACATGCAGTTATTTATTTTACATTTTCTTCAATTTTCCGGTATCTATTTTATATATCAGTAATATTTTTCACATTATCATGAATTCTTTTTTATTAAAGACATAAATATTCTATGTGTTGTTCTAATCTTTCTCTATATTGCTTTTAGTGGATACATTATATTTCTGCTGTGGTACACATTATAATTTAATCTCAATGGCTGCAGCTATCAAATATTTCTATCAAACAAAGTGATTCATCATTTCAAGAAGACTGAGAATTCCCGGGTTAGGAAATTTTATATTAAAAGTATTTATTATTTTCTTGCCTTCAAAACAGAGTTACTACCTGCCAAATAATAGCACCAGGTCAGCAAGGATCCTTGATTAGGGAAACATAGCCTGCAGTTATAGTTGGAGGATTGTGCATACCTGCGTATCCCAGTGTGCTCTGAGAGAAGCCACTGTGCTGTTACATTCTACAATTGCCTGGTGATAGCCTAATTGGCCTTTGGCATCCAGACGGCGCATTCTTTTCCAGCAACATGGGGATCCCTGCCATCAAACTGATGGCAGCTGCCCTTTCTGAGAGCAAGCCGATCTTTACTTCTCACAGACAAAGCAGCATCAAATGCTTGCATTTGAGCAGTAACATGTATGTGAGGCAGGCAGCTATCCGTCACACTTTTCTCAAAATTCTTAATTCCACTCCCAGGAAAACAGAATGTGAAGTCCATTAATAAGATTTTTGTTTGCAGTATCCAGGGTCCCATCTTTACATGCAAGGTCTCATTCAATTTATTTTGAAAGAAGCTCATGCTGAGAAGTGCTGCCTTTCTATTTTTTTAAGAAAAGATGAGGCAATAGCAGACACTTGACATACCAAGAGCATACACTTGACAGACCAAAATGCTGTAGTGATCAAAGTATACTGCCAACCTTGTTTTTAGATAATTAGCAGTACTTTACCTATTTTAATTATCAGCCACCCCAAAAAAGTAAGTTTCCTTGATGTCATTTCCATATCTCATTATGATCGTTACCTGAGGGGGTAGGGAGAACATACCATGAAAATTTTGGATGACTACACACACACAAAGACAAAAATTGTCGTTTCTTCTAAGTGAATAAGCTATATCCTCCTAGACTCACTTCCCACACAGAAGTTTGGGGGTGATGGTGATGCTGGATACATAACCCAAAGAGTTTCTTTTTGTGTTGTTAAAAAGAATGGGAGAGAATAAGCACAGGCCTGTAAAGGACCTTTGAGATCATCCAGTCCAGTGATTCTCAAACACCATCCACTTGCCAGTTAAACCTGACTACAAAAACTCACCATTGGAGCTTTCAAAAATACAGCTTTACAAAGCTTGGCCCTGGGGATTGTAACAACAGAATAATGTTCATAGGTTATTCTCCTGCCCAGCTAGGTCTGAAAGCCAGTAAAATTGCTCAACATTTTTATCTTATGGAAAGAAAAAAATGGACACTCAAAGGGAATAATACTCAGTCAATTACTTATAAAGGCCAGATCAACACTGCCTACAAAAAACTGTAACTACATGCTATGGGCTTTCAAAAAGTTGGGGGTTAAGGCTCACCTATTAAAATAATGATGAGCTAAATGCTCACTCTTTTTAAAAGCAAATCTTTGCTTTCCTAACCATACAACACCTGGTGACTAATTACTTACAGGCAGAATTCTAGTTTAATTTTTTTTTTGTATCTCTGTGCTCTTCCTTCTTACCTCAGCTAAGACTCATCTATGTGAACCAAAGAAAGGATATGGAAAGTTTACTTAACACATATTTGTAAGTAAGTCTAAATGCCTCTGGATATATCAAACTCTGATAGCTGTAGAAATACAACTGCTAAACAAAAATAAAATAATCTGACATAATGGATTTTATATTATAGTGGAGATTAAGAGTAAATAGTCAAATAGTAACTTAGCATGATTCATGTCATTTAAGTGGATTTTTCACTATAAAGAAATGATTTTGACCAATAACATTCCTATTAACTCAAAATATTCAAAGAAAATAAAAGATGAATATGCCGAGGCATTTCTCAGAACAGTCAGTTGTTACATGACACAGGAGTGTTAGCTAACCAAAAGGAACATGTAAAATGTGTTATACATTCGGATAAGGTAAATTTATCCCAGTAATCCAAGGTAGGTTTAATAATTGAAAAGGAATAAAGATAATGATATTATAATAATAATAAAACAAATTACCAGGCAACATTTCTCAGTAAATAAAATGTAGACACAACGAAGCAATCATTTATTTTTTTAATATTCCCAACAAAGTAGGAATAGAAGCAAGCTTCTCAACCAGAAAAGAGCATCAACAGCTAACATATTTGATAATGAAATAATATTTCCTCCCCAAACGGAGGAAAATCAAGGACATCTCATCTCAACTCCTCTGCTTAACACTTTACTGGATGGATTCACCAGTACAGTAAGGCAAGAAAAATTAAAGTTCATAGAACAAAAGGTCACAGAATGAAAAGACATAAAATTTGATTTATATATCATGTGACTTTGCATGTCAAACATTCTGAAGAACAACAAAACAATATCTATTTTTAAATATTTTCTATTAGTCCAAGATGGCTTCTAACTCACAATACTATGTTTCATCCTCCTGAGTGCAAGGGTTGCAAGTAGATATCCGCTGGTCTTCTAGAGCAACATTTTTTTGCTAACTGGGTGTGAGTTTCAAATCTGAATGATGCAAATTCTTGAAAACCAAATTGAAGAACCTAAAATTATACTATCATCACCTTCTGCTTCATCAACTGGCTATTTTCAATTTTAAATAACAGATAATCTTGTCCAAAACTGAGTTAAGAAAAGAGGGCATTTATTAGGTCACCAATGAAAAGTTACAGGGTGTCTTGGCTTTGGGGATTCTGGCAACAGGACAAAAATCATTCCATCCATATTCCAACACATTCAACACATCTCCTTGCCTTGATGTTAATTGTCAGGCAGACTATCCTTTGTGATTCAGCAGTGACTATAAGAATCCAACATTACATCGTTTTTTAATAATTATTTATTCTCAAAGTGATGAACAGAAGGGTTACAGTTCATATGTAAGGCAGTGGGTAGATTTCATTTTCTATTTTTATTTTATTGTCAAACTGATGTACACAGAGGTTACAGTTTCATACATTAGGCCTTGGGTACATTTGCCCCCTTCTCCTATCCCTCTCCCCCCATGAGTTGTTCAGTTGTTTTACACCAAATGGTTTTGCAAGTATTGCTTTTGGAGTTGTTTGTCTTTATATCCTTTGTCTCTCGATTTTCATATTTGCTTTCACTTCCCTAGTTCTAATATGCAGAACTAAAAAAATTAAATTCCTCCTAAACAAAACTGCAAAGAACCAACAGCCCCCTCAACAAGTGGGATAAAGACTTAAAAAGTGGCTTCTCTAATGAGGAAATAAGAATGGCCAAGAGACATATGAAAAAGTGCTCTACATCACTGGCCATAGAAGAAATGCAAATCAAAACAACATTGAGATTCCACCTCACCCCAGTAATAATGTCTTGTATCAAGAAAACTAACAATAACAAATGTTGGAGGGGATGTGTCCAAAAGGGAACCCTACTTTATTGTTGGTGGTAAAAAAAAAAAAAAATTCCACATAAGTTCATACTGCTTGCCAGAGTGGCTGAACCAGTTTGGAGATTCCTCAGAAGGCTAAACATAGAGATCCCCTATGACCCAGCAGCCCCACTTTTGGTCATCTACCCAAAAGACCACAAACAAGAACACACTAAAGCCACCAGCACAACAATGTTCATTGCAGCACAATTTGTCATTGCTAAAATATGGAACCAACCCAGAGGCCCCTCACTAGACGAATGGATCAGGAAAATGTGGTACATATACACAATGGAATTTTATGTCACTATCAGAAAGAATGACATTGCCCCATTCATAAGGAAATGGAAGGACTTGGAAAAAAATTATACTAAGTGAAGTGAGCCAGACCCAAAGAAACATGGACTCTATGGTTTCCCTCATAGGGAATAATTAGCACAGGTTTAGGCTAGTCACAGGAGAAGATAACAAAAGCCTAATAGCTATGCCCCTATAAACACATAAGATGATGCTAAGTGAAATGAACTCTATGTTATCACTGTTGTAAGCACTTTCAACATGCCATGTGAAACCGTAGCTTCTTTCGTTGATGATCCTCCTGTATCCCTTTCTGTGGTTTTACTCGTGCGATCACTGTTTCTCAACATTACATCTTTCCAGCTCAAGTCTGGTGGAAAAGTATTTGCTTAACAGCCCAGAAAAAGTCTCAGTAATTCCTGGTCCCTGAAACAAGCCCTTTGGCCATGCCTGTATCACGTGTTCAGTGAACACTCAAAAAGCATGAATTGAGATTATAAGGAGAAGGTGGTTTCCCAGAAATAGACTGGCTCATTATTCCAGGGAGAATGGATGCTAAGTGGTAAAAAAAAAAAAAAAAAAAAAAAAAAAAATTCCACATAGGTTCATTACTCAAAATACCCATCAGATCCACAGGAAAAATAAGACACCACAGTAAATAATACATTTGACTACCAAGTTAGAGAGAACAACATAGAGAGAATGGATTAAACATTTTAGTTTAAAATTTTATTTTGCTTTTTGCATTTGTTCACCAAACTTGTTGCTTATGTTACCAAACTTGTTACAAGCTGCTGTAGCTCAGATGCTGAGTGGAAGACAGGGGAAAGAGAAAGTGTGTGTGTGTGTGTGTGTGTGTGTGTGTGAGAGAGAGAGAGAGAGAGAGAGAGAGAGAGAAATGAATTGCTCTGACTTAATTGTTATCCCTTGAAAAGTGAGCTCTGCCCCCCTATTCTCACAAACCATGGTGAAGAGAGCAAAGAAAGTCCAGGAAAGTCAATCACAGCAACCAGATGGTAGGCGGGTCTATTTGGATGCAGAAGGCTCTGGAGCAGCCAACCAGCTGCACAGAAAGGGGGGGGGGAGAGAGAGAGAGACAGAGACAGAGACAGAGACAGAGACAGAGACAGACAGACAGACAGACAGAGCCCAGAACCTCCTCTTGTGAGTGATTGAGTTTGTGTTGTTCATATTCATAGAGAAAAGGAGGAAACAAATTTCAAACGGCCCTTTCATGAAAGGATATTTGCACATGGAATGGTTCTAACTTCTCTGAAAGGAAGCCAGTTGAGTAGTTCTGAGCCTTCAGGAAGAAAAAAGGAGAATGTGGAAACTCCTCTTTTGCACGGATCTACACATTTACAGATGACTTTGGAAGTCACGAATGTGAACATAATTTATGAAATGAGAAGAAGGGAGGAGAGAGAAAAGGAATTGAGGGCAGGTTACAAATGGATACAGGATAGGACAAGTCATAGGAGACAACCCACCATAAAGAAATGGGTAAGTCATATTTTCCTTCAGGTTTTATTAGTTTTGGTTTTCAGTCTTCTTAATTCCTTATTAGTCAACCATAAGCAACATAAGCCTGTACTAGAATCACACAGCGATTTGACATCCGAAGAACCGCCTAATATGTTCAAGAAGGATGCTAGAATAGCTCATGCAACTAGTAAAGAAGACTAGTGGCATTTCCTGAGCTAGAGAAGTGGTTTTATTCTTTGTGAAACCTGATGTAACCATTGCAATCTTCTCATGTAAAATCCTGAGAACACTGACAACTAAACGCTTGCCAAAATCTGTGAATCAGGTGTCCAATAGTGCCCCAATGTGAGAAAACAGCTAGGAGCTGGAGAAAGAGCAGCTTCAGAGAGAGAAAGGTGCTAGCTCTCTCATAAGTAAGTCCTTTCGAGTTTGAAGATGTAATGCTAGAAAGTAGAGGTAACCCAAACTGCCTGTATTTCCTAAGGGGATAGATACAGTGTCTGATGAGAGTGAACAGATTGGGCAGAGAAACCAATAGCTTTTCAAATTCAGAGTCAATTACATGTAAACAGATTGTACCTGCCATTGGGAATCTTTTGTTTGAAATCCTAGAGCAATTTGTGTTAAAGATAGGAAGGCACTGTGAAAAGAGTATTGGGGAGAAAACTTCAATCCTTAAAAGCCAAAAATCAATTATTACACATTTCCAAGGTTCCCATTAAAATCCTACAAAAATGGTGCTATTATGACCT
Source organism: Perognathus longimembris pacificus (assembly GCF_023159225.1). Classification (NCBI taxonomy): domain Eukaryota; kingdom Metazoa; phylum Chordata; class Mammalia; order Rodentia; family Heteromyidae; genus Perognathus; species Perognathus longimembris. Next base: position 54,895,158 of record NC_063164.1, on the reverse strand, counting down.
TTCCTACTTAAGAGACCCAAGGCACAGAGAAGCTGGGAAGCTTGTCAGAGGGGACAGACCTAGTTAGAGATGGAACTAGGGTTTGAACCCATGTGATGTTGTTTTCAATATAAAATCTGGAAATCACTGTGCTAATCAACACTGTTGGTGTAAGGATTTGTATCCAATCTAGCATCCAGGGAGGTTGTGAACAGAGCAGATACCTGTCAATGCCTCGTAAATATCTCTTGCCCAGTTAAGTCTGGGTAAGGAAATAACTTGGGACTGTTTACCTGGAGGTAAAAGACTATCAGGGAAAGGTTCTGTGAAGTGGGGAGAGGAAGAATGACAAGTATCCTTGGCTTTGAAGAAAGGAATGCATTTGGCACCTGGCACCCAAATAACAGACCTATCTCTTCTTTTCAAGAACCATTTTCCCTTCACTGAGCACTTAGAGAGAAGAAGCTGAATTCTGTTCGTTGCAAAAGAGCACGCAGTAATGGAAAACAACTTCAAAGATACTTCAACCCATAAAGTCTTTGAGCTACATCATTGACAATGGTTTACAAGTTTATTTTCAATTTGTGGTTATGCTGAGCAGACATTTTGGGCTGTGCAGCAGTAATTCAGGCTGAGAGTTAGCTGCAGCCCCATCTGTCGAGTGTCCATCTGCACAGGAGTTCACTGTCACTATACAGACACATCATCCATAAGATGGTCAGCCAAGGGAGCCTTAAGAATGATTTTTTTCTCACCATTTTGCTAAGTATACAATTCTAAGAAAGTAGATTTCTCAGCAAATGATTTTTTTTTTTGCTCATGAAGAAAAGTCTTTGAACAGAAGCAAAGAAAGCGCAAGCATTAACTCCATGTTTGAAACCCAGCCCTAGCACTTGCTAATTGGCCACCCTTGAACAAATTGTATAAACCCTCTGGACTTAACTTTCTTGTTATAATGTGGGGAAAAAATACCTGGTTTATAAAATGGAACTGCAGACACAATTAGAGGAGATAATAGCCATTATTTTCTCATGCTCCATAAAAAGAAAGGAGTTTGGTTTTTTTTTTTCACAGTTGTATCCCCAGCACTCAGCATTGTAATAGCACAAAATAGGTACCTATTAATAAATAGAGGCCGGATGAATGGAGAAGAGGATGGCACACCCCATGGAGTCTGACATTTAGAGACCATCAAGAGGAAAAACCCAGGTCTTCCTCTCCATCTCTGTTCCTACCTAAGGTAATTGCAGTCCATGACTGAGGCATGTCTGTTAGCCTAGGGATTTCTTCAAATATTCCTTTGCTTTAAGAGTTTTGTTTCCCTACATCCTGTGCCTTCTCCTTTATCCTCTTGTTTGAAGGTAAGTCATTATCACTGAGCTTCCTAAAGAGAGAACACTGAATTGTAAATTAGTAGTTTCGTATGTAAACATGCCTGTCCTCTATCCTGCCATTGATAAATAGTTGTTCTGCAATAGAATTCTAGACTGAGAATTCTTTACTTTGTAATTTTTAAAGTTTTCCATTGTTGTCTACAAGCTGGCACTGTTTATTTGATTAATACAGTAAAGGCATGAAAAAGAGGATAAAAAGTATCAATAAGTCCATTACTCAGCCCTGTTAACATTGTGGCATATATCCTTCCAGGAAAATGCATAAATATATACACACACGTGTGTCTATATCACAAATATGTATCTCATACATAAGCACATGCATGTGTTTGTTTATATATTATATTACATCATGGTTTGTATAATTTTATATCAAGTCACTCTAAATATATCACATATATGTATTTCATACACATGTATATATTATGATTTATGTAATTCTATATCAGACTCTCAAGTTACTTTTAAGGTCCTTTGCAACAGTAAGAATCAATCATTCTATGATTTGTTAAGGATAGACTGTCACTTATGGTTGGTTTCAGTAAAAGTAGCATACAGTTTAGGAGTTGGTTTCATTGATACCAGCATGAAATAGAACTGTGGCAAAAGAAGATAAGGTTAACTACCTGCCAAGTGCTTTTCATTTAAAGATACAGAAGGTTCTCAGAGAGTAGAAAGGAATCAAAGATATATTACAGATGAAGTTCAATAAATCACCTGAGTATAACCTACAGTCAGAAAAATCCTGTTCATTTTGGAGCAAAGTGCACTGCTGGACCCTCTGGGGAAAAAGACATGTGTGGAGTCTTTAGGATGAAAGGGGGCCATGTCATAAGCAAAGTGCTCAAGGTCCCAAATGGGGGACAAGCAACTAGTGCCAGTTTAAAAGGCCTATGATTACTGACAATAGAGATAACACAAACAGCTGACCAACTAAACACAGAAAGGCTTTGGTGCTATAACAGCATATAGCAGAGATGGGCTTCTGATAGAAACGGAAAGGAAATGAAGAGGAAGGGAAAGGGAAACAGGGCACACCCTAGTGATGGAAAGCATTATAAAGAGATGAAGATTCTGGCTGGGGACACAAACAGGAAGCACTTACACAGCAAACCTGTCTTTGCAGGGACTGACTTCCAGGTTATTGCAGGGGTACCAATTCACCCTCCTCAATATGAACAATAAAAGGCTACAATGAGTCATGAAGGTTGGACAGCAATGAAAACTGGAACTATTTATCAACAATTTGGCCCTTTGAAAGGAGTCTCCACTAAACAAATCCCAGATGAGACCAAGTCATAAAAATAGCATGTGAAGCAACAGGTTCATATGAGAGAGAGAGAGACAGACAGAGAGAGACAGAGACAGAGAGAGACAGAGAGAGACAGAGACAGAGACAGAGAGACAGAGAGGGACAGAGACAGAGGTCATATTTATCCAAACAATCCTAAAATGAATGGAATGAATTAGACTTCTAGAAAGACTAATTGGAATTTATTTTCTTACCAGTCATCTCCCAACCACCATCACAATCACTATAGCCTCTTATCTTGTTGTTTCTGTAAAATATGAACCACAAAAATGGCATCCTAAAACAGTAAAAATTGTCTTACGTTCTGTAAGTCACAAGTACAACCTAGTAAAGAACCACATGGTTTTATCTCTGGATGCGGAAAAAGCGTTCGATAAAATCCAGCACCCATTTATGCTAAAAGCCCTGGAAAAACTGGAATTCCAGGGAACATTCCTGAATATAATCAAGGCAGTTTATGACAAACCAACAGCAAGTATAACTCTAAATGATGAAAAACTAAAGCCATTCCCTTTAAAATCAGAAACAAGGCAGGGATGTCCACTCTCTCCCCTGCTCTTCAACATAGTACTAGAATTCCTAGCCAGAGCAATTAGGCAAGAAGAAAATAGAAAGGGGATCCAAATAGGAAAAGATGAAGTTAAACTTTCTCTCTTCGCAGATGACATGATCCTATACATAAAGAATCCCATAGACTCTACCCCCAAGCTACTAGAGCTGATCCAAAACTTTGGCAAAGTTGCAGGATATAAAATAAACCTTCAAATATCAACGGCCTTTCTCTATGCTAACGACCCGAAGACCGAGGCTGAAATCAGGAAAGCAATAGCCCCTGAAAACATAAAATACCTAGGAATAACCTTAACCAAAGAAGTTAAAGACCTCTTTGATGAGAACTTTAAAAGCTGGAAAAACGAAATTAAGTCAGAACTAAGGAAATGGAAAAACCTCCCACGCTCCTGGATTGGGAGGATTAATATAATCAAAATGGCAATATTGCCAAAGGCTATCTACAAATTCAATGCAATACCCATTAATATCCCAACACCAATTTTTAATGAAATAGAGGAAGCAATCCAGAAATTCATATGGAACAATAAAAGACCTAGAATAGCAAAAACACTCCTAAGCAGAAAGAACAGTGCTGGAGGAATTACAATACCCAACTTCAAGCTGTATTATAAAGCTATAGTAATAAAAACAGCTTGGTATTGGCACCGGAACAGGCCTGAAGACCAATGGAACAGAATTGAAGACCCAGAAATGAACCCACAGAACTACGCCTACTTAATCTTTGATAAAGGAGCTAAAACAATAGTATGGAAGAAAGCCTCTTTAACAAGTGGTGCTGGCAAAACTGGTTCAACACATGCAACAAACTAAAACTAGATCCTTATATATCACCCTGCACCAAAATCAATTCCAAATGGATTAAGACCTCGAAATCAAAACAGACACCCTGAAAACACTAAAGGAAGGAGTAGGAGAAACACTTGGGCTCCTTGGCACAGGACGGAACTTCCTTAACAAAGACCCAGAAAGGCTACAAATCAAAGAAAGGTTGGACAAATGGGACTGCATCAAACTGCAGAGCTTCTGCAAGGCAAAGGACATAGCTCACAAGATAAACAGAAAGCCCACAGACTGGGAGAATATCTTTACCGGACATTCAACAGACAAAGGCCTCATATCTAAAATATATGCAGAACTAAAAAAATTACCTTCTTCCAAAACAAAACCACAAAGAACCAATAGCCCCCTCATCAAGTGGGCTAAAGACTTACAAAGAGACTTCTCTGATGAGGAAATGAGAATGGCCAAGAGACATATGAAAAAATGCTCTACGTCACTGGCCATAAAAGAAATGCAAATCAAAACAACATTGAGATTCCATCTCACCCCGGTAAGAATGTCATATATCAAGAAAAGTAACAATAACAATTGTTGGAGGGGATGTGTCCAAAAGGGAACCCTACTTCATTGTTGGTGGGAATGTAAACTGGTTTAGCCACTCTGGAAAGCAGTATGGAGATTCCTCAGAAGGCTAAATATAGAACTCCCCTATGACCCAGCAGCCCCACTTTTGAGTATCTATCCAAAAGACCACAAACAAAATCACAGTAATGCCACCAGTACAACAATGTTCATCGCAGCACAATTTGTCATAGCTAGAATATGGAACCAACCCAGATGCCCCTCAGTAGACTAATGGATCAGGAAAATGTGGTACATATACACAATGGAATTTTATGCCTCTATCAGAAAGAATGACACTGTCCCATTTGTAAGGAAATGGAAGGACTTGGAAAAAGTTATACTAAGTGAAGTGAGCCAGACCCAAAGAAACATGGACTTTATGGTCTCCCTCATTGGGAATAATTAGTACAGGTTTAGGCAAGTCATAGCAGAGCATCCCAAGGCCCAATAGCTATACCCTTATGAACCATAAGTTGATGCTAAGTGAAATGAACTCCATGTTATGGAAACAATTGTTATATCACAGTTGTAACTACTTTCAACGTCCCATGTGTATCTGTAGCTTCTATTATTGTTGACGTTCTTGTATCACCTTCCTGTGGTTGTACCTACACTATCTCTGTAATCTTATCTGAGTATATTGGAAACCATGTATACTGGTATTGGATGCAGGAAATTGAAAGGGAATACCAAATTTGAGAGACACAGGGTAAAAAAAAGACAAACAACTACAAAAGCAATACTTGCAAAACTGTTTGGTGTAAGTGAACTGAACACCTACGGGGTGGGGGAAAGGGAAAGGGGGAGGAAGGAGGGGGGAATGAGGGACAAGGTAACAAACAGTACAAGAAATGTATCCAATGCCTAACGTATGAAACTGTAACCTCTCTGTATATCAGTTTGATAATAAAAATTGGAAAAAAAAAACAAGTACAACCTAGATTCCTTATTGAGCTAAAATCAAAGTGTTTTGATGCTGATGTTTCTTCCAGAGACTACAGCAGAGCAGACCTTCTTGGCTTTTCCGGTTTCTAGAGGCTGTATACATTCCTTGCATTGTGGCCCCTTCCTCTTTTATTTTTAAGAGCCTTTTTGGTTGTATTAGGGCCACCAGATAACCTACAAGAACATTCTGATTCTAGAGTCAATCTTAACTCCTTCATTCTTCTTTATTATGGAAAATACAGGATGAGTATATCCGCCTACCACCATCACTACACAGATACTATTAGCAGAGAAGGCTCACCTCTATTTTAACATATTTATTATTCCTAAATTTTCATCCTTTGTACCATGATGTTTTATTGTATGAAAATGCATAACTCAAGTGATGCAACCAGTCTTCAGAATTTATCATCTTCCCAAACTGAAATCCCATCCATTAAACTCCCCTAACCCTAAAAAACCATCATTCTGTGTTTTATTTCTATGAAATTGAATACTCTAGATCCTTCATCTAAGGGGAACTACATGTTTTTATATTATTTATAGTGGAACTATATGTTTACATTCATATTTATATTTTGAGATACCTTTTTACACATAGCACAATGTCTTCAAGGTTCATATGTGGTAGCATACATTAGGTTTCCTTTTCTTTGTACTGCTGATTAATATTTAGTGGAACGTTTGTACTACATTTCATTTATGCATGCTCTAAGGGTACTTGGGTTGTTCCCACCTCTTAGCTTTTACAAACAGTGCTTTGATGAACATGGGTACATAACATACTGGTGTTTTCATTTGTCAATAGCATAATTCAGAGATACTGAAATATATACAGAAAGTTTAGGATTGTTTTTTGTTTTTAAATACTGGTATAGTATTTTGTCATACTGATGGATAGTGTAGTGAATTAGTCCTTGTTGATGAACATCTGTGCTCTTCCCACTTAGTAGAGTTTTGAAGATGAAAAATTTATATTCACTCATCTATTTACTTCCAAGCTGAATTTTCTCAGAAGAAATCAACAGTAGGTTGATTTCCTTGGGAATTTTAACTGAACATCTTTGAGAGATCTACATATATAGTCTAATTGACCTAGAAATAAAGAGAAATGTTGAATTCAAATTTGGACTAAGATAATTTACTGCAACAAAGAATGAAAGAACTCAGGAGTAAGAAAGAGTCACAGTAGAACTGAGCCTGAAATGTGAGTGATCTCATCTGGCATTTTGGGTGTCTTTTTTTTTCTTTTTTTCCCCCAGCTCTGCTCAAAACCTAGGATAAAGAGAAATTGAGTACCGTTTCCAACATGCCACTGGGATTTACCCAGAACAGGAGGATTTTCAAAATACACTGCCAGGGCTCTACTGTGCAGCCCACTTCATTAAGATGATTGGATCAAATCACAGGTACCAGTGGTTCTTCCCTCCTGGCTCAATTGCCTGCAGCTTAGGAAATAATTATACTCTCCTCACAAGTCATCAGAACAGGCACCTGGCTCCTTGGAATGATGACAGGGAAACTCCCCAGCCTGAGTCACCCCTATGGTCTCTGAAATTCCAAAGAGCTTCCTTCCTGCCTGGTTGAGTTTCCCACATCTTTTCCTTCCATTCCAAAAGGTCCTGTCTGCGCTGATCTAGCAGAACAAGTCCTCCTTACCCACCACACCTAGCTCATGCCATTCCTCAAAGAGGTCACACTTGTCTCTCTTCACAGCACTGGCAAAGCGGCTTACACATCTCTGTATAAATCACACGAAACTGGGCAATGACCATGATCCACAAAAGACCAACAAGCACGCCCCCATAAACAAAATCACTGTTGAATTTCATTGTAGAACAAAGCACATTGTCATAAATACTGAATATATGAATGAATGAATGAATGAGTGAATGAATGAATGAATGAATGAAAGAAAACATAGATATCCCATAAGGAAATGATGCCCAAAGTAATGGTTCTAAAATGTGGTTCCTGAACTCCTAGTACCTACTTACCTGAAGAGTTGTTAGGTGGATACTGGTGGCTTACATCTGCAATCCTTGCTACTCAGGAGGGTGAGATCCTAGCATAATGGTTTGAAGGTAGCCACGGAAGAAAAGTGCGAGAATTTCATTTCCAACTAACCAGAAAAGGGCTGGAAGTAGAAGTGCTATTCAAGTGGTAGAGCACCAGGCATGAGTGAAAAAGGAGCAAGAGCTGGGGACTATGAATTTAAGTCTTAGTACTGGCACACACATGCGCATGCAGACACACACACACACACACACACACACACACACACACACAGAAAACAGAAAAAGAATTGGACATGAAAACCACAAATTTTCAATTCTTCCTGAGACCTATTGAATAACCTGTGAGGGATAATCTAGCCATCTCTGTTTTAACAAACTCTCCATATAATTTTTATATGGGTTAAAGGAAAAGACCCACCAACATAATGATAAACCCTAAATCAATTTGTGCTTTAGGCAGGGACACAAACTCAAACAATGGAACAGATATAAAACAACCAGGAGTAGTAAGGACTGTAGCAAACAAAGAGCATGAGTCCATAGCCTAAAGGAAGGAGGCCAAATCTTCTGATTTGTTGTTGTTTGAGATATTATAGATATTTGGATTTTTAATGTGACTTATCACCTGGTCACTGTGAGACCACATGAAATTTGTTAGTCAAATGTCACCTCTGGAGATGCTAACTTTAAGGATTTATATAAGGAACCACAATTCCTTTGAGTTCCTGGTTGGGAACCCTAGGCAAGGGTCAAAATAATCCTGAATCTGTTCTGGGTTATGAGACAAAAAGAAGGAAATACTTGCTTTTATCAGTTCAGTAACCTTTATCTCAGCCTAGCAGAAGATTTGATATAAAACATAATTAATTAATATAAGCGCTTGACCTAAGAATTCACTAGGAATTGGATATAGAAATTTCACAGGAGTAAAGAGTGTAACACACAACAAAATTACAGGTTTTCACTCTGAATATTACCCCAACCCTAAATTATGCCAAGATAGGTTGAGATTAAGGGTTTGAAACATTTGGTTTTCTTTGGTCTAACTTTGTTTTTAGAAAGTTATTTTCCTTTACTAGTTACATAACTCTTCAAACCTTTATAGAAATAGCTAAATTTTAAAAAAGAATCCAACAGGGCTGGGGATATGGCCTAGTGGCAAGAGTGCCTGCCTCGGATACACGAGGCCCTAGGTTCGATTCCCCAGCACCACATATGCAGAAAACCGCCAGAAGCGGTGCTGTGGCTCAAGCGGCAGAGTGCTAGCCTTGAGCGAGAAGAAGCCAGGGACAGTGCTCAGGCCCTGAGTCCAAGGCCCAGGACTGGCAAAAAAAAAAAAAAAAAAAAAAAAGAATCCAACAAACAAAGCAAAAACACCAGCAAACAAATGGCACACACACACACACACACACACACACACACACACACACACACACACACACACACCCCATACTACAGTGCTTTTATGTGCTCCCCTCCATCAAATTGAAATTCACCAAAGCACTAAGGACTAAGGCTCTCTATGTCAGTCTCAGAAGCTGACAAATGAAGAATTCCATAAAGAGAAGTCCTGCCTGAGCCACAAACTACGAATCTTGGGAGTTCTTTATGGAGATTGTTTCAGAGAAATGGCGTTAATTTCTTAGACTTTGTAATGATAACTTGTGTCTCAACCTCAACTGGTAAAAGGACAGCCAAATCTCAGAGGAATTCTAGTAAAGCCCACACATAAAAACACTGAGACAGTTAAATTGCTCATTGAAGGAATTGAAAAGCAAATTGACAGGTTTTGTTTGTTTTGCCAGTCCTGGGGCTTGGATTCAGGGCCTGTCCCTGACTTCTTTTTGCTCAAGGCTAGCACTCTACCACTTGAGCTACAGCGCCACTTCTTGATTTTTCTATATAGTGGTGCTGAGGAATCAAACCCAGAGCTTCACATATGGGAGGCAGTAATATGCCACTGAATAAGGTTTCAAATTTCATTTTTACAGCCAAATCATTTTGAGATAATAAAAGCAGTATATAGAATTATTAAGACCTCAGAAAAAGTGGGCTGGGGATATAGCCTAGTGGCAAGAGTGCCTGCCTCGGATACACGAGGCCCTAGGTTCGATTCCCCAGCACCACATATACAGAAAACGGCCAGAAGCAGCGCTGTGGCTCAAGTGGCAGAGTGCTAGCCTTGAGCGGGAAGAAGCCAGGGACAGTGCTCAGGCCCTGAGTCCAAGGCCCAGGACTGGCCAAAAAAAAAAAAAAAAAAACCTCAGAAAAAGCCTGGAGTCTCATGCCTGTAATGCTAGCTACTCAGAAGGCTTAGATCTAACGTTGGTGGTTCACAACCAGCCTGGGCAGAAAAATCCATGAGACTCTTATCTCTAACCAAGTACCAGAAAATTGGGGGTGGAGCTGTAGCTCAGAGTGAGAGGGTGCTAGCCTTGAGCAAAAGAGCTCAGGACAGTGCTCAGGCCCTGAGTTCAAGCCCCATGACAAAAAAAGAAAACTTCAGGGGCTGGGGATATAGCCTAGTGGCAAGAGTGCCTGCCTCGGATACACGAGGCCCTAGGTTCGATTCCCCAGCATCACATATACAGAAAACGGCCAGAAGCAGCGCTGTGGCTCAAGTGGCAGAGTGCGAGCCTTGAGCGGGAAGAAGCCAGGGACAGTGCTCAGGCCCTGAGTCCAAGGCCCAGGACGGCCAAAAAAAAAAATAAAGAAAAAATAAAGAAAACTTCAGAAGATATAGGAAAGTACAAAGAAGAAAATTAAAATGACTACCACTAGGTATAGCAACTATTAAAGTTCTATATATATCTTCTTATCTTTATATAGTTATACTGATATGTGGATATAGTCAGACATGGGGTTTGGATATTGATTTGGGGATAACACCTTGTCTTTTATTTTGTAACAGGCTTTGCCACTGAAAGTACTTTATGTAGAATACAAAAGTGTTCTATATAAATACAAAAACTCTACATTTTAAACATGTTGCTAAGTCATTAGTATCTTATTCAATAAACTTCAATGTTTATATTTTCACAATTTTATAAAATTATGAAACTCCCTCTTAAATAGTTCTTATTATTATTTGCAGTTTGATATTTAGAAATTTCTTATTCTTTTTCTCACATAAATAACTCAGAAGGAATTGCTAAGCCAGGCACTATGCTGAAGATTCAAGAGCTATTGCTTCAAGAAAAAAATAGTTCAAACAGATTAAAAATAAGGAAAATCTTGGCCATTCAAGCTGTGCAAACAAAAAGAAAGTAGAGGTCATGATCTTAATATCAGAAAAAGGCATAATTCGTGCCCAAAAAGCAATAAATGAGATGCAGAATAGTACCTTATAATATTGAAAGTCCCTAATAAAGTTGTAATAAGTATTCATAACCATGAAGCAAACAAGTTGGCAGCAACGTTCATAAGTCAGAATCTTCAAGAATATAAAGAGATAAAGGTAGCAAGACATTAATAAGAGAAAAAAGAACTTGAGTTCCATTTCTCTCAGGCAAAAACTAAGCAGGTGGATAAAAGGATAAATATGATGTCCTATTCTTCATGCTGGTACCTGAGATGTCTACTTTTTTATAACTCTAGAATATTCAGCCAGATGTGATGGCTCATGCTGTATTCCTAGATACTCAGGAGGCAAAGGCAGGAGATTTGGTTCCAGAGAAATTGGTACAAAGTTAGCAAGTATCTTAACAAAATGAATACCAGGAAGCTGAAATGTGTTTATGGAGGAGGGGCAGGGCAATGTAAGTGAGGGACAGGTGAATGGAGGGAGGAAAGATGAACAAATGAAGTCATTATATTCAATGTACATTATGTAAAAGTTGAACTAAGTAGCTTAAAGGTAGGAATGGGATAGGGAGAGATGGGGGAGAATGATGGAAGACGTGACATTGATCAAGATATGTTGTACTTACAACCTGACTCACTAAAACCTCTTTCTACAACTACTTAATAAAAGAAAAAAACTAAGAACATGGTCCAAATAGTTCTTGTCTAGTGTGCATAAGACCCAGGTAGATTCAACCTAATCAATCAAAGGAAAGAAGAAATAAAAGAGAGAGAGAGAAAAAAAAATCTGTAGATTATTTATAAAAATAGATCTCAAAAATATGTTCTAAAGGTAAACATAGTATGTTCATTGATTCCAATGCATTAATACTGGACATCAATTACTAAACCAGAAACCAAGTCACATTACTGGGAAACTTGCTACCTCTTAGCTACATAAACAGATAAAAGCTCCAAAAGCAAATTTTAAAATACTTTGATGTAATAGGAACACAACATGTGAGAGTTCATGTGACAGAATAAAGCAGCACCTGGAAAAACTGCAGACTCCAAAGTTCCTGTTCAGAAAAGAAGAATAAAAACAGGTCATTACCTACTCAATATTAGGATTGAGCAAAAGAAGCACAAGATAAACCATAAGAAAGCAGAATAAAAAAGGTAATACATATAAATTTACAAAAAAATATGCCAGCCTGGGCATAAAGCAAAATCTTATTTTGAAAATAATCAATGCTCCATTCACCTACTGAGGGGCATCTGGGTTGGTTGCACATCTAAGCTATAGTAAATAATGCCGCAATGAACATGGTTGTGCTGGTAGGCTTAGTATGGCCTTGTTTATGGTCATTTGGGTAAATGCCCAAAAGGAGGATTGCTGGGTCACAGGGGAGAAAATGTGATATATGTGTCTGTGTGTACATATATATGTACATATATATCACATATATGTTAATATATGTGTGTACATATACACACACAGTGGAATTCTATTCTTCCATCAAAAAGAAGGGCATCTCCCCATTCATAAGGAAATGGAAAAACTTGGAAAAAAGCATATTAACTGAAGTGAGCCAGACTCAAAGAAACATAGATTCATGGTTTCCCTTATTTGTAATAATTAGTATGTGTCCAGGATAGTCTTACCCTAGATCATAGCTCAATAGCTAGGTGCATATGATCTCATAAGATGATGCTAAGTGAAATGAACTCCAAGATATGGAAACAAGAGGTTTTCCATTGTTGTTGTTTTCAATGTACTGCGGGAAGTTCTTTCTTTTTTTTCATTTTTTTTTCCTATATTTCATTCTCTGTTGTCACTATTTTATTTTGGTGCTACCCTGGGTATTGTATATACATTTATCTGAATTAAGGATGGGAAGAGGGAAAACAAAATGGCGGGACAAAGGACAAAGGGTGAACCAATGCAACATCCATGGGGGAAGGAAAAATGGGAGAAAAATGGGGAGGGGGTAACAAATTTGACAATAAATGTACTTATAACCTTACATATGTAAATGTAAACCCTCCGTACATCACCTTGATGCAAAATTAATTTTTAAAAAAGAAAAGAATCAATGCATAAAGGGACTAGAGTCATGGCTTAAGTGGTAGATTACCCACCTAATAAGCCAAGAATCTGAGTTCAATTCCCAATACTGTGACAAACAAACAAAAGGCTTCAATTTTTTTTAAAAAAATGATAAATTTGACTGCATAGAAAACAGAAATGACTACCTGGCAAAAAAATAAGGGCAAAAGTCAAAAGATAAACTTAGGAAGGCAAAATGACAGAGAACTTCTTTCTCTAATACCAAAAGGCTCACAAATCTATATTGAAGGCAGCAAGATCATGAAGAAAGAATTCACCAGAACAAAATACAAATTTCTCTTCAATGCATGAATAGATTCATTTACAGTAGGTACATTTTCTCTAAAGTGAAACTTTCATATATTACTTCTACCTTTTGCTCATTGTTTGATCATTTGCAAGTGACTTAACTTCTGTGTGCCTCAGATTTTCACATCAATAAGTTAAGCACAGTAGTAGAAATTTACTACTTATTATAAGGTTACCTGTGAAGATTAAATGAATTATTTGTACAGTGCGTATGACAGTTTGGATACCTACTTAGTAAAGCCATACCATATTATGGAAACAAATACAAATTAAAATTATATGAGGATGCCATTTACTTACCAGATATGCAAAAACTGAACCATTTGATAATGCACTATGTTGATGTATGAAGTAACAACTCTTATATTGCTAGACTCCATGGAAGGAAATTAGCCCATATCACTACAAGTTACTGATGTCAGCAGTGGTAATGGGAGGAGAAGGCCACTAGAGAAGGGGTAAATATTTGTGAAGTTAGATTACATATATATGAAAATAGTGTGATATAACCTAGTAAAAATGTTGAAAAGGAGGGGAAGGGGAAAATTAAATTGTAAAGTGCATGAAATTAAGACAAATACATTGTGTGCATGTATGTAAATAGCATAACAAAACCACTTTGTAGGTTGGTGAGCATCATGGCAACCGTGGCCATATTCCGAGCCCCACAAGCCCACACCTCTTAACACATCTTCCTGCACCCCCAGACGGCCACGACCAAGGTGCCTGAGATCCGTGATGTCACGAGGATCGAGCGGATTGGTGCTCACTCCCACGGGGCCTGGGCCTGGACGACGCCTTGGAGCCCAGACAGGCTTCCCAGGGCATGGTGGGTCAGCTGGCAGCCCGGCGCGCAGCTGGTGTGGTGCTGGAGATGATACGAGAAGGGAAGATTGCCGGGCGGGCAGTCCTCATTGCTGGTCAGCCGGGCACCGGGAAAACAGCCATCGCCATGGGCATGGCCCAGGCGCTGGGCCCCGACACCCCATTCACAGCCATCGCTGGCAGTGAGATCTTCTCCCTGGAGATGAGCAAGACCGAGGCGCTGACACAGGCCTTCCGCCGCTCCATCGGCATCCGCATCAAGGAGGAGACGGAGATCATCGAGGGCGAGGTGGTCGAGATCCAAATTGACCGGCCAGCCACAGGGACGGGCTCCAAGGTGGGCAAGCTGACCCTCAAGACCGCAGAGATGGAGACCATCTATGACCTGGGCACGAAGATGATCGAGTCACTGACCAAGGACAAGGTGCAGGCCGGGGATGTGATCACCATCGACAAGGCCACTGGCAAGATCTCCAAGTTGGGGCGCTCCTTCACCCGGGCTCGTGACTATGACGCCATGGGCTCCCAGACCAAGTTTGTGCAGTGCCCAGATGGAGAGCTCCAGAAACGCAAGGAGGTGGTGCACACCGTGTCCCTGCATGAGATCGACGTCATCAACTCTCGCACCCAGGGCTTCCTGGGTTTCTTCTCAGGTGACACAGGGGAGATCAAGTCAGAGGTTCGAGAGCAGATCAATGCCAAGGTGGCTGAGTGGCGTGAGGAGGGCAAGGCGGAGATCATCCCTGGGGTACTCTTCATCGACGAGGTTCACATGCTGGACATCGAAAGCTTCTCCTTCCTCAACCGGGCTCTGGAGAGTGACATGGCGCCTGTTCTCATCATGGCCACCAACCGTGGCATCACGCGCATCCGGGGCACCAGCTACCAGAGCCCCCATGGCATTCCCATTGACCTGCTGGACCGGCTGCTCATTGTCTCCATGTCTCCCTACAGCGAAAAGGACACGAAGCAGATCCTTCGCATCCGGTGTGAAGAGGAGGATGTGGAGATGAGCGAGGATGCCTACACAGTGCTGACCCGCATCGGGCTGGAGACATCCCTGCACAATGCCATCCAGCTGATCACAGCCGCCAGCCTGGTGTGCCGGAAGCGCAAGGGCACCGAGGTGCAGGCGGATGACATCAAGCGGGTCTACTCACTCTTACTGGACGAGTCCCGCTCCACACAGTATATGAAGGAGTACCAGGATGCCTTCCTCTTCAACGAGCTCAAGGGTGAAACCATGGATACCTCCTGAGCTGGATGCCACCCCACCTCCACCCCACGCTGTTTTCTACGAGTTCTGACACTGTGACTTTATATAAAATTATGGATTTGAAACTGGGGAAAAAAACACTTTGTATAATCCATGGTAATAATTTTTCAATTTACAAAATTGGAAAATTAAAGAACAACCATTTACAACACAAACACATAAAATTATCTTGTGGGAATTTGTAGTTTGTATGTGCCTGTATTTTAATGAATTGAGGCAAGCACCAACAAGGTTATTCATTATAGCAGTGTTTTTAGTAACATGTGACTGAAAATAACATAAATTTAGCCCTTAAAAATTTTTATTCTTATTTAAAATGATGCAAACGCATATATAAAGCATTAAAGTTATACGATTTACAGGGTGTCATGTGATGTTCTCTACAAATGTATACCTTTTGTATTATTTAAATAGCTTAAACACATCTGGCTCCTCACACATTTGCTATTCCTATATGACAAATATATGTGAAATCTTTTTTTCTAGTTTTTTTTTTAAATAATTCACTGCATGGTTGTTTGCTATGGTTGCTCTACTGAGCAAAGCACAGAGCAATATTTTACTCACTGTCAATGGGCCTCACCTCTCCTATGCCTCTCTTTCCTTCCCTCTGCTTCTCTCTCTGCCCTTTGGTAACTTTCACTCTACTCTCAACTCCTTCAATATCAGCTTTATATTAATATTTCACATAATTTTCTTTCTGTCCTTGACCTGTGTCACTTAGCATTATGATCTTGAACTGCAAAAAACAAGATCCCATTCTTTTTCCTGGATGAAGAGAAATAAAAACAAGCAAACACATAAATAAAATTCCTTAAAAACTGGAATGTGTGATTACCAAAGTATGTTAAGTGGAAAGAACAAGAAACAGAACAAGAGCAGTGTATTACTGTTAGTGTAATAAAAAAATAAAATTACATATCCATATATATAATTTTCTGCATATATAAGAGAAAGAAATGAAAGTGATAATATTGGTTAATACTAGAGAAGGCAACTTGATGCTTGGGACATGGGTAGGCAGGAGGCTACTTGCTGTGTATTTGTACTGGATGCCATGATATACCATCGGTGGTAGCACTCATTCTCCCAGCTGCCAGAAGTGCCAAGCGTCCAGTTCAGCTCCTCTCTGATAACTGCCCTCTGCTGGAACTAAGGACAGTTCATGAAGTCACTACGTGAAGTGGCTTGCTTCAATGAAGATTATGGGGAGAGTTACAAAAGCATCCTCCTAATGTAAAGGATACCTCTGAAGGGCCATCCTAGGATTCCTCAGGGGTCACAGATTATTTTATCAGCAGAGACCTTTTTATAAAACTGTACCACAATTCAGTTTTTCTGTTCCCCAGCCTCATTCTTTTCAGGTCTCTGATGATAGAGAGACTGAAGGCTCTCCCCTATTAACTTTTTATAGGCAAATTTCTAGGACTCGTTTTACCTCCAGAATCCGAGACAAGCAGTATCTTTTGAATATTTTTACCCCTTTGGTTTAGTTTGGGTTAATTTTTGCCAGTAGTAGAGCTTGAAATCAAGGTCCCTTTTTCTCAGTTGACCTTTTCCACCAGGGAAGGTACTCTGTCACTTTTAGTGTTTTGCTGGTTATTTGGACATAAGAGTCTCTTGGATTTGTCTGCTCAGGTGGGCTCCAAACCACCACTCTCAGATCTCAGTCGCTTTAGTAGCTAGACTTATAAGCTAGAGCCACAGGCACTTGTTTTCTTTTGAATGCTTTAAATCTTGAACCTTTCTGTGGCGAGAGGAGTGGGACAGAATTTAGAATTACATAAATACTTACTTTTAAAAGTATTTTTGCAAAATTCCTTCATATTACTAGTACTATCTATTTTCCTTTCATAACTTATTTTCAAATTTTATCTGTGGATTTTTTTTTGGTCTTGGAAATTTAAATTTATTTGATAGCACATTTTTCCATCAACACCATGCCTGAGCACTAAATACATTGAAGAATTATACTGGATACCATAGAAACTTCAGGGAGATAAAACTGGACTATTGACCTTAAAGTAGTTAAAACACAGCTAAATTACTGATTTCCCAAGATTATTGTTAAAGAAAGGCGACATTCAAGTACTTCATATAGTGCCCAGAATGTAACAACCGCCCATTTTTTGAATTGAGGAATAAATATCTATCACAATAAAATATAGGCAGGAAAAGCCAAGTGATAAATTGATGATGATTACTGTAGAACTGAGAGGAAGGAGGTCATTTCTAGTATAATATGGTCATGACATATTGATTGGATAAATAAGTACTGAAGCTAGAGCCTGCAAGGTAAGTAGTCTGTGAAAACGAGTGTGCACACCATTCTGAGGAGGAAGAGCAAATGGTATGGCTGCAGGAGTGAGATGAAAATGTCCTGATATGAGCAAGGGCCCACCTGGAGCAGAGGACCCAGATCTGGAAAAATAAATTGTGGGCAGATTAGAGATAGCATTAAATGCTAGGCTAATGAGTGTGGGTTTTGCTCCTGGGAAGCTTCTTTAGATTTATGGGCAGGGTAATAGTGTGGTGGAGGTAGCGTTTTCAGTAGATGGCATTTTGGCAGTCAGCCACATAGATTGGGATCAGCAAGAGAGGCAGGAAGGTCAGAGATGCAGATTTTAGCTATGGGCCAACCATTAGCTAATAAGGGCACCAACCGGGTATTATCAGTGGAAAGAGTGAAATAGAAGAGAATGTTGTAAGAAGCAGAAATGAAAGAACTGACCAAGAAAAAAAATTCACATAATTTTGAATGGATAATGCTGTGGTGCTAATGAGGGCATTTTCACAGGTGAAGTACACATTTGAAGCCTGGGTGACTAGAGAAGTAAGAAGTAATACCAGTAGACAAACACAGAGGAGAACAATCTCGAAGCAATTTTGAAGGGATATGATTTATGTTGCTCCTTACTGAACTTGAGGTACAGATGAGGTGATCTATTGAAGAAATCCACTGTACAGTGGGTTTCAGTGATACTGTCTGGCTCCAAGGAGAAACAATAGGGCTTTTTCCACGAGGGTCAATAGGAGTTTTAAAAGTACAGTTCTTTGGCAGATGGCCCAATGGGGGCATAAAGTGAGTTGTGAGTCTTTGAACTAGCAGGATAGCCTGGGAAAGCATCCAGACACAGGTGAGTACCTATCTGGAGGCAATTGGGAAGGTACCAAGGCAAAAGCCCAAGCTGTGAAGACAGGAGGCAGAGGAAACAGAAAGGAGCAAAGCCCATGAAGGGAAGAAGAGCAGAATGTGGGTTGAAGAACTCCTGATTCATCAGGATTATTTGATCCCAAGAGAAAATGAGAACTTCAGATGCTATAAACAAGCAAGAGAAGAATCTGTTGAAGATAAAGTACTGTGTACCATTGTTCATTATTCTGAGCAGCTCTGAGGCCACCTGCCCATTAGGCTTGTTTCTAACTTTGACACCAGTACCGCCATGGAGATGACTTGCTTGTAAAAGAAGTGAAAGGTAGGAAACCCATTCATTTGTAAAAGATGCCACCACACACATTCTGTATCTCATACTGTGTTGGTGAACTTTACTTGTGACTAAATACATTTTATTTCTTACAGCTGAGCTTTGGTAATTGCTTTTTGCAGCCTCAGACACATCCAGAAAGGAAAATATGAGAAGCCTAGCTCGTGTCCTGCTTTTTCAAATGGCTTTTGCTGCAGATGGGAAAAGCCATCTCAGGTCTGAGTTGGCAGTTCCCAAGGTCAGTTCTCAAAGAGCTGGCACCTGGGAACTCAAAGGCGAGGAGCAGATGGCTTTGGAAGAATGACTGACCTTGAGGGTAGGCAGTCAGGGAACAAAAAAAGCTAATGGGAATGAAGGGGGGTGGCAGAAATGGAGAAGGATGATTCAGTCCCTGCAGACATTATCTTTACACCTATGGTTCATGGCAGCTCAATGTAGTTTGTTTTCCCAGATCTAATGCAGGCAATGAGGACTCTGGAAGTGATTAGTTAACCACCAAATCATATAGCACAACCATTTCCAGATACAATGGCCACTAGAGGCTGGAGAACCATTACCATGTAATTTGAGACTTGGCTGTGAAAAGAAAATGTGGCCTCCACCATTGGAATGATCAGTTAATTTATTCAGAAAGAAATGAAGGTTAAATGTGCAGCATTTGCTTTGGCCTTGAAAGCAATAAATTATACACCTCAATCGTTTGGTTGATAGGTCCCACATTGCCCAGAGAATAAGACTAATTGGCATATCTCTGGTAGCTACATGTAAATCTGAGCCTAAAATAAACATCAGAACTCCAAATGTGCATCAATGGGGTTTAGACAATACACATAATCTTCCCTTCTGGGGCGGTTTAAGGTAGTTAGATTTTTTTTAAAAGTAATTTCCCCATCCATTTCTTTCCTCACTATCTATAGCTTTTCCCCTTCTATAGCACTTTCAAGTCTCATTATTTCCTAACTCCTTTTTCCTCTGAATTTCACTTTTTAAATTATCTTATACTAACAGGGGCACTGAAGAATCATTTTATCACTGTTATTTGCATTTTCTAAAACTCCTTGTTGGGAATGACACTCATCAAGATGCATTGCATTCACAAATTGCTTTATTAAATGGTATCTCCATTGTACAACTACTTCAAGATAATAAAAAAATTAAAATAGAATGTCATATACAGAAACAGGGCCATGAAGGATGTTTAGAGGAAAAGAATGATTATTCCTAGGAAATGTTATTTGATCATAAGAGCTGTTAGTGCCACTACATGCTTATGGTTATTTCTTTTTTTATTTATTTAGTCATTCGTTCATTCATTCATTCATTCATTCATATTTTTGCCAGTCCTGGGGCTTGAAATCAGTGCTTGAGCACTGTCCCTGGCTTCTTTTTGCTCTAGGTTAGCACTCTACCACTTGAGCCACAGCGCCACTTCTGGCTTTTTCTGTTTATGTGGTGCTGAAGAATCCAACCCAGGGCTTCATGCATGCTAGGCAAGCACTCTACTGCTAAGCCACATTCCCAGACCCCTTCTGATTCTTTCTTTCCTTTTTTTCTCCTTCATCAACCATAGGACCTACTGTACAAGGATGTATTATGCTTTGGACAAAAGACCAATGATGGAAGAGGTACCATTGTTCTCTTGGGCCCATAATCTTGTGGAAGGACAAGTCTGTAAATAATTGATTTTAATGCAGTTTGGCAGGTATAAAACTGTGAGTAAGGTACCATCAAAGTCCAAGGAAATGAATCCTACTTATGGGAAGATAAAAAGTTTTCAGAGAGTTGGTAAGGAGTAAGTAGATGCTTTTTAGAGAAAAATTGCCTGGTGGGAAAAATGATGAATATATATCCAGTAAATGTAACACATAATCATTATGGAAGATACATATGGCTATCAATCAACTGTGTTAGAGTCTCTCCCATCTATCATTAAAGCTTGGAGATGTAGAACCAGAAAGCAATCCAAGACATTGCTGACTTCGTTTGCACATACAGGTAACACCAAAATGTTGGCTCTTGAGACAGATTGTTTTCTCTGAGTAATACGCACTCAAAAGCCCCATTGCAACCCACAACTAGACACACTGGTCCCCGTCATTCAGTGGTTTATAAATGAAGGCTGCTGGATGGATTCCAAACCAATAGAACAGTACTCTTCATTTATACTCAATGCCATTTTGCTTCCAGCACAGGAGTTCCTGGTGGATTGGAGCATGAAGTGCAAAAGCACAGAAAAAGACTTGTTGTTGTTTTTTTCCTCTATTCTGTTTGTTTGTGGATAGATGTATAAAATCAATCCTTCCCTGGATACTCCTTTGCTCACATTCTTAAGGACCATAATCTTCCAGAATCCATGCTTGACATTATATTTGAGATGGTAGGATGTGTGGTTAAAACAACAGTCTTTCAGAGACCGGTGATCTGCTAAGAGTTCAGCTTTTCAGCTTGGGAAAAGATTCCTTCAACTGTAACATGGGGATGATACTTTAAATGGTTGTTGTAGTAAATGGCTTAATGTATATGAAAGCATTCAAGGCAAATCCAGCAAATCATAAACTGTCTACTTGTATTAGATGTTTATTATCCTTCCTACAGCTAAACAGATTCTCCCTTTCTCAGCACTCAGCAAGGAAGAACTACTGTAAGTTCAAAGATCCATTAAGAATAGTTTGGTCATTCCCATCCTGAGAATGACTACGCAGGGCAATACTCCCCTAATTTTTTTTCCTAGCACTGGAAGACAGGTTTTATGGTATAATTAAAGGCAGACAGCCTGAAGGAAGGAACTCTGTTTCTTCTGCTGCCTACTGAGTGTTGAGACATGACTACATTTCCTCTATTCTACTTGCTTGTGGTATTGAGCATTGACTGGTTCCTGGGATAAGAAATATATGACCTTCACTTGTGATTTTTGGGAAAAAGTAAACCTCATGTTCTCAGTGACCTAGATCAAACAGGTAGAATTTTGAAAACTATAATATGGAAGAGTATAGAAGTAGATTTGAGAGTGTGTAGGGAGAATGTAGTATGTAGGGAGTACTTGGTATCTACTGCTAAATAGAACATGGACATTGGTAGACATTTCAAATAAAGAATGCTGTTAAAAAAAAAGAACACAGACATTGGGACTTTAATATTTTTAATTCAGCTGATAAGGTTTGGGGGAGGTGATTGAATTATGAAGACTCTGGTTTCATCAATGGATTAGTCCATTAGAAGGTTCATCATTTGACATAATCTAGATCCTCATTAATTCTTATAAGATCTACTGGTGTTCATCTTATAGCTGCCCTACTCTCCTATTTCTGGCCTCTCTCCTTTCTAGTTCACTTTCCCAGTGACTATCAGATCAGTCTTCTTGAAACATGATCTGGTCGCATTATTTGAAAATAAAAGCAGAGATCAGGTTGAGGCATCTATAGGCCAAAAGATGCCAAAGATCGACAGCAAACCACAAGAACCTCAGAAAGGATCATGGGAAAGATCCTTCTTGCAGCCCTCGGAAGAAATTGACCCCTCCAATACTTGCTCTTGGACTTCTAGCTTTCTGAATGAAGAGAAAATGAATTTCTGTTGTTTAAGCCACCAGTTTCTGGTACTTTGTGGAAGACCTAGGGATCTAGTACAGAAAATAAAGCAGCATAAGAAGACAGCTTGCTCAACTAGTGAAAATGACCGGACATGGCAGGAATGCATTGATGCTTTAAAAAATATGAATACTGTGTGGTCAAAGTATGTGTGTGTGTGTATGTGTGTGTGTGCGTGTGTATGCACACAAATGTATGTATATGCACCAAATGAATCATGTGTGTCAAAACAAATCCCTTTAAAATATATTCCTTGCTGTCAAAATGATTTGCAACTATGAGCACAGAACTAAAAAACCCTGTTGAGGATGTTCTGTTTTAGGAGGAAGGGCACAGGGAGTGTGATAGAGTGGGTGAAATTAATTGGAATTCAATGTGAGCATGTGTGGAGATGTAACAATAAAATTCTCCCTTGCATAATTGGTATAAACAAATATAAAACTTTATCCTACTACTACGGTTAGTTTTATGTGCCAGCTTGACTTACTGAACTATCATGTGCCCAGACACCAGGTCAGATCTCATTCTAGGTTTGTCTGAGAGGTTGTTTCTGGAGGAGATTAATATTTGAATTAGAAGAATGAATAAAGCATACTGTGCTCCCAGTGTGTGCAAACTTTATCTAATTTATTCAAAGAGATTAAACAAGAAACTGAGAATTCACTCTCTCTCTCTCTCTCTCTCTGCCTATCTTCATTAAGACATCCATTTTCCCAAACTGTTTTTAATTAAGGTTACTCAATAATATTAATTAAATAAATTATGATTCCATTTGATATTTCCTACCTGCTATTACAGTGTTTTGATATACTTCTCCCTCTCTTACACCCTCCCACATCTCTCTCCCTTTTCTCCTTTACTTTTCTAGTAGTCCATCTTCTATTGATCTTGGTTGTTGTTTTTTGGGGGTGGGGTGGGGAGAGGGCATTTTTGCCATTGTTTAGTTTCAACAAATGTTATTTAATTTCAATATATAAAAATATTTGATATCTATCTTTCTGTATTTGGTTAATCTTGCTTAACATGATATCTCTAGTTCTGTTCATTTTTCTGAAAATGACATGATTTCATGTCATTCTTCATGGTTGCATTGAGCACCATCATATATATAGCATATATTTTTCTTTTCTTGAGTCTTGAGCCAATTGATATTTAGACTTAAAATATATCACCAATTCTTCTGCTTCTCAGGCTTCAAACTGTCAGAAATGTCCTCATAGCTATACTAGGTCTCCATGTTGCCAATGATGCCAATACAGGAATTGAGGCTTGTCAGCATTAGTAAGTGGATGAACCAGTAGCATAATTCCCCCAGCCCACACACTCTGTTTCTCTGGAGAACCCCAACTAATACACTTTCTATGTTAAAAAAAAAAAGTCTTGTTTGCAACATCTATGTTGTTAACACCACCAACTATTAATATCAAATAGCAGCCAGGTTTGCTTTATTATCAGGCGTATTTACAATTTTGAGTGTACTGTTTTGCTTTTGCTTTGCTTTAGATCTCAGATTAAGTATAAATGCAGGAAATAGAAGTCTTTTTAAGGTTAGATTTACCTATATTCATTTCCTTGTCAGGAATATAGTGGCTTACACATGCTAATACATTAACTGCTGTCTCACTATAATGATATATTAAACAAACATAGCTGAGCTTCCAAAGGAAAGAAACCATTTTCTCCATATCAAAATGCACTTCAATATGTTTTTTCATTTGCATTATTCAAACCGTTACAATGGAACCAATAATGTTAGCTTAACCTCCTCCACCTTAGGAGTCACACTGCTAACTTGGGCCCTGATGTAAAGCATGGCCCTTCCCTGAATTCTGCTGACAGAGGCCCTTCCCTGAAACGCAGGCCCAGACGTTATGGGGTGGCACAGGTTCTACAACCATAAACCTTATCCCCGCCACAACAAAATCCTCTGCTCTTACGCACCTCTCAAACTACATCTTACACAAACCAGACTTCAGAGAACCACCCCTCCAACCTCTAGTGAAATTCTCTACCCCCAGGGCCTAGCTATATAAACCCTCTTACTCAAGGACCAATGCTGTCCCTGCCTGAGAGTCAGCATGTCTGCTTGCTGACAATAAATTTTGCTTATGTGACTTGGTGTCTGAGTGGTCTTCTGGGCTTAGGTTTTCAGGCAGTACTTACCAAGGCATTTTCTTTGGTATGGAACATTGGAAAATTTAGGTTATTGCAATAAATATTGGCCATGAGTTAGCAACTAAAAGTAGGTAAATATAAAGAAACGAAGTATCAATATTCCATTTGGTGGGCTACCGACTCCAGGGTCTAACATTTAGAAATGGAGAAGACTCACATCTAACAGCTTGCACACTTGAAGCTTTTACTAGTACCTCAGATGGTTTAGCATATATAGAAAAACAACAAGTCATTGGAATGGAATTGGAGGGGTAACTGTGGTGAAGATGACACTCTGGTTACAGAAAAGTGAGATGGTCTGTCTTTATTCAATTTGTTTGAGTAATAGTCTTAGCCCTACCACTATTTGTGGGACATGAATAACGATCTTTTGCTTAATGGCTGGCACTCTACCACCTGAGCCATGCCTCTAACCCTGAATAATGATCATAATTCTATATAGGCTCAATTATCTTCATATATGACCAGACATGACTAGGAACAGATTTTCTCAAACTCATGACTATAGAAATGTTCCTCTGATCCTAAACGAACCTCTCAGGTATTTTGATATCAATTTGTTTTCAAGACAGAAATGGGACAAGAAAATTTAAGAGCTTCCTTTAAATTGAGTACACACACACACACACACACACACACACACACACACACACACTTATTTACTTATTGGTTGGTTGGTGTCTGATTACTAGATCTATTTTGTCTCCAAAGTTTTCTCCAGTGCTGGGTTGACATTTAAAATTGTGGATAAGAAAGCATGTAAGCAAAATCAGAGTTCACCAGAAGGTGGATACTTGAAAGAGGTGGTTTGGGACAGGGAAAGGGTAGAGACAAAAAGAGGCAAAGAGGGGGAGAATGCAGTCAATAAGGCAATGTATATCCTAGATGCTAAGTAAAATGAACTCCATGTTATGGAAACAAGTGTTATATCACTGTTGTAATTACTTTCAACATGCCATGTGAAATAGTAGCTTCGTTTGTTGATGATCCTCTTGTATCCCCTTCCTGTGGTTGTACCTGCACTATCACTGTGTCTCATCTGAGTACCCTGGATACTGTATATACTGGTATTAGAACTAGGGAAGGGAAATGGAATATCAAAATTAAAAAGACAAATGACTCCAAAAGCAATACTTGCAAAACCATTAGGTATGAACCAACTGAACAACTCATGGGGGGGGGGGGAGGAATGGGAAGGGGGAGAGAAAGGAAGGAATGAGGGAGGAGGTAACAAACAGTACAAGAAATGTACCCATGGCCTAATGTATGAAACTGTAAATAAATAAATAAATAAATAAAACATAAAAATAAATAAAATAAAAAAATAAAGCTGAAGAAAGAGAGTGAAGGAAGGGGGAGGGGGAATAGGAGAATAGGACAGAAAAGGATGGCACTGATTAAGATGCATTATATTCATAATGGCTTTGTTAAATGGTAACTCCTTTGTGCAACTGCTTAAAAGATAATTTAAAAAATAAATTAATTTAAAGAAAAGTATGTTGAATTTCACTAACTTTCTGTGGGATTCCAGAAAGACTCCTTGAACACCTGAACAGGGTTATGATAACATGTACAATATAGAATTCTTTCCCCATTTTTTTGCAGTCAAAACTGAAAGATCTTCATCTTTCATCTTCCTTTTAGTTCATTGACCACTCTTACTGGTTAGATTTTCTGTATTTCCTAATATTATATATATATAATTTGTTTTAGGGCTGGGAATATGGCCTAGTGGCAAGAGTGCTTGCCTCCTACACATGAAGCTCTGGGTTCAATTCCCCAACACCACATATATGGAAAACGGCCAGAAGGGGCGCTGTGGCTCAGGTGGCAGAGTGCTAGCCTTGAGCGGGAAGAAGCTAGGGAAGGTGCTCAGGCCCTGAGTCCAAAGCCCAGGACTGGCCAAAAAAAAAAAAAAAAATTTGTTTTAAACATCAGTAAGTTTTCATTCAGTATGTTGCTACAATACAAACTAATTGTGGTTTACAATGTGTTTTTATTGTAATCGAAGCCAAAACAATATATATTGACATATATTGATGGTGTATTTGGAATACTGTTTCACGGTGGATCACAGAAATAAAGGAGGAATAAGAGTCACATGTTTAGGATTATAGCACAGACAATGGGCTTAATTCCTTCACTTAATCCGAGGCTAGTAGCATTTCATTCGCCTCTGATTAGTTTGAGGTGGTTTCTTTTAGTGTTTTTTTTTTCTTTTTTTGAGCTGCAACATGTTTTACAAGTATCTTTTCTTTTTCCTTCAATTTTAGAAATTGAACCTAGTGCCTCATTAAAATAGTCTACTAAGCTAAACTACAAGCCCTAAAGAATTACCTTTTATTTTTCTTTTTGTTGGTTGTGAGGCTTGAACTCTGGGCCTGGGTTCTGTCCTGGAGCTCTTCAGTTCAAGGCTAGTGCTCTATCACTTAAGTCACAGAGCTACTCCTGGTTTTCTGGTGGGGGAATGAGGGAGGAGGTAACAAACAGTACAAGAAATGTACCCAAGGCCTAACGTATGAAACTGTAACCTCTCTGTATATCACTTTGACAATAAATAAGAAAAAAAAAAAAGAGTCTCATAAACTTTCCTCCCTGGGCTGGCTTTGACCCATGCTCCTCAGATCTCAGACTACTGAGTAGCTAGGACTGCAGATGTGAGCCACCAATCCCCAGCTAAGACATTAACCCCTTTTTCTTTCCTTTTTATATTTTGTCCATTGTGAGGCTTGAACTCTGGCCTGGGCACTGTCCCTCAGCTCCTTAACTAAAGGCCAAGGCTCTACCACTTTGAGCCACAGTGCCACTGCTGATTTTCTGGTGGTTAATTGGAAATACAAGTCTTATGGTCTTTCCTACCCTGGCTGGATTTGAAGCACGATCCTCAGATCTCAGCCTCCTGAGCAGCTAGGATTACAGGAGTGAGCCAATGGCACCGAGCTGGCATTACCTTTATTGTTCATCTCCTGTTATAGTTTTTTTTTTCTGTCTGGTTTTCTATATCTCTTCTGTTTTTCTTGTGTTGTGTTATTTTTATTTTAGTGCCAGAAACTGAATCCAAGTCCTTGCATGTGGGCCTAGGAATGTGGCTTAGTGGTAGAGTGCTTGTCTAGCATGTACGAAGCCCTGGGTTCGATTCCTCAGTACCACTTAAACAGAAAACAACAGAAGTGTCACCATGGCTCACGTGGTGGAGTGCTATGCTAGCCCTGAACAAAAACCGCTCAGGGTAGTTTGAGGGTTTTTTGGTTTTTTTGCCAGTCCTGGGGCGTGGACTCAGGGCACTGTCCTTAGCTTCTTTTTGCTAGCACCCTGCCACTTGAGCCACAGCGCATCCTTGCTGTTTTCTGTATATGTGGTGCTAGGAAATTGAACCCAGGGCTTCATGTATATGAGGCAGGAACTCTTTGCCACTAGGCCATATCCCCAGCCCCTAGTTTGAGTTTGAATATACTACCCTATGTGTTGGCATCTCAGAAAAATTAAGATAGTTGGAAAATACAAACCTCATTTTGAATTGTGATCTTTCATGGGTTTCATGCTCTGGTATCATTTTTAAATTGTATTTTATTGTAAAATTGATGCACAGAGGGTTTACAGTTACATAAATAAGGTGATGAGTACATTTCTTTTTGAACAGTGTTATCCCTTCCCTCATTTTCTCCCACTTTCCCTCTCCCCAACTCCTCTCTCCCCTAAGTTGTAAAGTTCATTTCCAACATAGTGTCTAATGGCTATCTCTGTTGCATTGGTTCATCCTTTGTCACACTGTTTCTGTGATTCCTCTTCTCTTCCCCAAACCATATAAACTTATATATAAGACAAAGAGTATATAAATCAGAAATAGTGACCAAAGGGAGTAAACCAGGGAGTAAAAAATGAAAGACAAAAGAAATAATTGCAAACAGTACACTAAAGAAAAACAAAAGAAAAATGAAACAACCACATTGTTGATGATCCTCTTGTATCCCCTTCCTGGGGTTGTACCCACACTATCACTGTACCTTATCTGAGTACACTGGATACTGTATATACTGGTATTAGAACTAGGGAAGTGAAAGGGCATATAAAAATCAAGAGACAAAGGATAAAAAAACAAACAACTCCAAAAGCAATACTTGCAAAACCATTTGGTGTAAACCAACTGAACAACTCATGGTGGGAGAGGGATACGGGGAGTGGGCAGGGGGGAATGAGGGAAGAGGTAACAAACAGTACAAGAAATGTACCCAAGGCCTAACGTATGAAACTGTAACCTCTCTGTACATCACTTTGACAATAAATAAGAAAAAAAGAACTCTCTTGTTTCCATTTCATAGAGATCATCTCAATCATTTTATATGGTCACATGTATATAGCTATTGGGCTATTGTGCACCTCTGCTAGTACTACCCTAGGCATATACTAATTATTACGAATGAGGGAAAACATGATTACTTTGGGTCTGGCTTACATCACTTCATATGATTTTTTCCAAGTCTTTCCATTTCCTTACCAATGAGGTCTTGTCATTCTTTCTGATGGAAGCATAGAATTCCATTGTGTAAACTGTGGTATGATTTTTTACAAAACCGATTTTTCAGGTTAGTTAGAAAAGTGTTCCCTGGCAGCTACACTACATAAATGTATCCAGAGGCACATATGGAGGAAACAACTTTTCAAGAAGTCATCAGATGGATCTAGAGCATTTAATGGATCAAGGAAAAGTTAAGAGAACTCTTTTTCCATTTCATGTTTTTCTCCTGCCTCTGTGTCATTTTATAGGCTGTCTAATTAACCTCCCCCTCTGTGATAGCCAATGGCACAATACTTACAAAGTTTACCACCAAAGCTGAGTATGCACTTCATTTTTAAACATGTGGCTCTTCCCTAGAAGTCCCTCCAAATTACAAATCATTAGGGTTCTTATGTCTTGTTCCTGTGCAAGCAAAGGGAAGCACTTATCTCTGATGTCTTCCCAATTTTCACCCAGATTATTCATTCTCACAGCCCCAAAGGCATTTGACAACTGAGAAATGTAATGTCTGTTCACATTAACCCATTTAAAAAATACTTAGGGAAACAACGTGAAGTCGCTTAGTCCCCATATCAGTGCTACCAACTAATGACAACTCTCCGGGATCTTGCTTTCGAAGAGAAAACATTTGGTTCATTTTGTGAAGGAAACAAACCAAGACTTTGCCTTATCGACACTGCTGTTATTCCTTGAAGCCTAATAAATGAGAGAATACAACTCTAGGTATACTCAAAGAATTTAATAGCTTTCATATCTATATAATCATGGAGAGTCTTTTAAAAATACTTTAATTGAAAAAATTTCATCTTATTGTGAAAAATTTAATTTAAAAAATCCCATCCTATATTAGTTCGATATATACCTCTAAACCTGATAGCACGCTCTCATGTGGGAAATTCTGATAAAGAGTAATCTTTCAGAGCATTCTCTTCACAGACAGAGCCAAGATACACAAAGACAACTTTCTACCTCCTATATGGAGACTTTGTAATCACATGAAAACACAGGAGTCTACTCCATCCTTGGTTTGAGCCTTCACTCAGCAGCTTCCTTACTTTGGGATTCATAACAATTATCTAACCAGCAAAAGCTTAGTGTTCACATCTGTAGAGCAAGCACAGCATTCATGCATAGGGGCTGTTGCATTAAGTGCAATCTTAAGTGTACAATGCTTGACAAGGAGTGAGCAGTCAGTAAAGTGTAGCCAACATTATTCATTATAGAAGACTAAATCCAGAATGGTTTATAGAGAAACACATATCTCTGGGGAGTCTACATCTTCTCTTATCCTATTCTTTCTTCTTTATTACAAAAAACTCAAATCATAGTACAAACAGCAACACAATTTCTAGTAGAGATGAGAGGAAAATGATTTTCTTAAGCTTCCCCAGACCTGTGTAGTGAGTATTGGTAATGACTACAAACTTGTAAGCATGAGCCCCTCAATCTGCTATTGCTTGTGCTACCTCAGCTGTCCCAAACTTGTTCAGGTCTTTGATGTATCTAAAATCTCCAGACACTAAGGGATGATGTGTTGATTCTAAGAACAGCTTGGACATCCACAATCTAAAAATTACAAAGTAGCCATAAAGTGATGTTTGTGTGGGCTGGAATACTGGCATTATTCATGGTGGCCAAGAAAATTATAGAAGTGTACAATGCTGGGCAATTAAATTTGGGTCATTACTCAGCTGGCCCAGCCTGTGGAGAGATGCCTGGGAAACCCAGTCATTTTTTCTAGATGAAGCAATTCTGATGAGCATTTTCAGTCTCAAGTGATTCAGGAAATCGAATGCCCATCTTCATTCTCATTTAGTCCTCTAAACAAGTTCCTGCAGTGCACATTTTGGGAACTAAGCCATACTTGGCCACAGATGTTCATGGTTTGAGGGAGGAGGTCAGTGACCTAAGCAAGTTTTTATTGGAGGGATTTTTAAAAGATCATAGAAACTAAACAGTAATATGTAAATGTGGCTATTCCATTCTCATCTCTTCAGGCTGAAATATCTCATGTTGCTTTAAACTGCTTTCATTCTCAAAAAAGATGTCCTTGGTTCCCAAGGTGGAGGTCAATGTACACAGTAGCCACGCATCTGTCTGACCTTCCCATTCTCTTAAGGAATCTAGTCTCTACTGGACAATGGGAGAGAGTGATGAACCCAAATAGGTTTTCAATAATTGTTCATTACTGAATATTTGGCACCATTGCTACAGTATTTGTACTTTAAAAGATAACTTCCTGAAACAAAATAAATCCATACTTGGATAAATTGTAGCCTGAATTAAAAAAGGAAATAGAATGCTCGAATAGGAGTTTCTTTGGTTAGTTTCTCTTATGATGTTGTTTTAAAGCTTCCGTTATTTACTTGTTTTTAATTTAAGGAATGTTTCATTTATCCTCAATTTTCACTGAAAGTCCTATTATTCTCTCTATTGTTCTGGAGCTTGAGAATGTCAGTAAATACATCAAAGGTCTCTAACTGTAGAGATTTCTTCACAAATTGCATACTAGGTGTGGGTGACTTTTGAAGGCAGTTAGAAGGTGTCAAGCGCTTTGAGAAAAGAAAGAAGAAATAGGGTAAGAGGATCAAGCATGTGGGGCAGATGGTCTATAGGTAACTATTTTAACTGGAAATTAGGGAAACTCAGGAAGTAACGGTTTCAAGAAGGATTAGCTAAGGAAATTGGGAAGTGGCCTGACTCCAAAGAAAGGGCTTAAAGCAGTGTTGATGTGTTAGATGATAGAAGGGCAGCAAGGAGGCCAGTGGAGCTGGAGTGAATGGAGGAGGGAGAGAGAGCGAGCATAAAAGTATCCTCCTCCACTACTATGATTTCCAACTGAACAAGGGTTCCATGGCAGGGGACACAAATGGAAAAAAGGAGCCAGAGGATTCAACTTGTACACAGATGGTTTTCTTTTAAGGCTAGGAGCTAATTATATTTTCTCAAGGTTAGTATAATTATAAAGAGCTGCATATTGAAATAAAGAGGAAATTAGGAAGAAATGATTAAACCCTCTACTCCCATCATCACTTGAAGATTGTTTCAAAAAGTCAAAATAATGGAAACCTTGCCTCTCATTCCTCATTGTAAATGAACTTTGCTCAAAGGATTCCTCCGAGGCTGATTTTTACAAACACAGCCACCTTGTACACATCAGTTGCAATGTCACGGGCAAGGATTAAACACAGAGGGAGCCTCAACACAGCCTCAACAGTATGCAACACAGAACACAAGTATAGAGAACTTTTCTTGGCTCCCTAACTGCTAAAGCATTAATAATTTCTGTATATCTGAGAGCTTCAAGGTGATGTTGTGAAATTTTAAGTTTGTAGATTAATATCTGCTTGTAACACATATCTCTATGCTCATTCTAGACCAGGTATCTCTGAGATAATAATTTGGGGACCATACCACTTCCTTGCTATGACTTAAAGCTTCAGACCCATAACCTTTGGTCCTACTCAGAGATCTACCCATTCTCATCTTTGCATCAACTTTATCCTTTAATGGTAGGAAAATTCCTATTTGTACAAAATACAAGAAAGAGGAGACAGAAGAATGAGCTCCAAAGAACACTGTCATATTTGATTAGATAATCACTGAAATCATGTAATCTGTTAAAATATATTCCATAAATGTAAATCTGTGGAAGCTGGCATAAATTATCCATAATCATTTACTCACTTATCATTTACTTAATTATTTCATGTTACTATAAGTTAAGTTCACTATATATGGTTTTAAAAGAAGTAGACAAGTGCCAACCCTTAATTGGTTGGGGTTGTCTGAGTTGCTAAAAATCGTTCAAGGCCCAATGAGGATAAGAGCTGTGACTAATTAGCCATGTCCGTCATGAGCAAAGGCAAAGTTCCCTTGAACTAGTTGTGCACAGAAACTAATGATAGTGTTTCTAGAACAGTAAACTACTTTCTGAAACATGGAATTCCCTACAAAATAAGAGGCCAATGTTATATCATAGTTGAAAAACAAATCTTTTTTCAAGTTAGAGCAGTCTAAAACAGGCAATATGAAGTATAGTGACTCAAAGGTGATACTTTATGGTGGTAAACATCATCTATGGGATACTTCCAGGAGAATGTTAACCCTTTTCTTTACCATGCTGTACTACAAAGTTCAAGAAAAAAAGTAACTTGTCTCTATGGTGGCTCTATGAGGGACAAGTCAACTCTTCACTCTCATTCCCAATGAAGTTAACCATTCTGTTTTACAGCTCCTGGCTGATGTTTTCAGTGATTTGATACTTGATACGACTTTTCTGTCAGTTATTCTTAAATTCATTTTTACAGCTGACTGTGGTGCTGTGCAGTCTCCCTTTTACTAATATGTTTAATAGTTGTGGCTTTGAATGACTGCCAACTCCAAGAAACAGCTGAAAATGTTATTACTCAGACACTATACTTTACTTTTGCAATTTATAGCCTGGATTCATTGCAGTCGAACTGCAAACATTGGTTTCCTACAAATATATTCTCAGGCTTTTGTTTTTCAAGTTACATTATTAAATTTTCTGACACATGTTGAATAAAGGTCTATACCAAATCGTTTACTATCTCCCAAGTTTTATTTAAAACAACACCTATGGGAAACTTACATTCTGCTTATTGCTGGGCTGGAAAGAAATCAAGTGACATAATAAATAAGGAAAAATGAAGATTTAACTTACAGGCAAGGTGGTAGGAAGATATAGTTCAAATTTACTATTTAAAACCTATGCATATGTAGATAACTTACTTACCTTCTCTACATTTCCTTTATCTGAATTTCCTTTTATCTGAAATGTGGATATAACTGTATCTGTCATGCATAACTGTAAAGTATAATATTCTCACATATCCAAACCCTACTTCACAGCATGACCCAAAACAAGAAGAAATCTCCAAGCAGGAGGGCAAGTGCCTCAGATAATATAGACAAAGGCAACCTAAAACTAAGAGAAGCACTTTAACCTAAGCTTATCTAAGCTCTTCTAGTGCCCGGAGCTAGCTGACAGCCTCTGTCACATAAAGATTATGGCATATCGTTGGGTGCCAATGGCTCTATAGTCCTAGCTATTCAGCAGGCTGACATCTGAGGATCATGGTTCAAAGTCAGACTGAGCAGGAAAGTCTGTGAGATTCTTATCTCCAATCAACCACCAAAACATGAAAGTGAAGCTGTGGCTCAAAGCAACAGAGCACTAGCCTTGAGCAAAATGAGCCCAGGAACAGCATCTAGGTCCTGAGATGAAGCCTTAAGACTGGGACAAAAAAAAAAAATGGGGCATCTTCTTGCAAGCTTTTCCTTCCCTACCCACCAGCTTTCTATAAGCACAAAGCAGTAAAGTTGTATTGTGGCACTATCACCTCTCTCCTCCTTCTAGCTCTTATTAGGTTGGTCTGGACTCTTCCTGTACAATTCTTGCTATTACAAAAGATCTTAATTAGCTGAATGAAATTTCTGAAACCTAATTCACAGCAGCTCAATGGTTACATCTGAATGGGTCTGCCAGTTCAGTCGAGCAGCAACCAGTTTATTCAGTCCTCTGCTCAATTAGGCCCCTAGAATGTTCACATTATACAGGAAGTTAATGATCAGCTAATTAATCCCCCTCAATCTGAGGACAAATAAGCTGAACTTGAGTGCAGTTAAGGGGAATGTGAGCTAGGTTGCACTCAAGCCAGCAAAGACACTTGCACAGAATGCAGTATGGTTTTACATGTCAATACTGCAGAATGCCATTGCTCCATGCTTTTGTTTATTTTTATCTTGTTGTTGTTTTAAGGCTATTTAAGATTTTAGAAAAGCAGACAGAAACTGGGATCTGGTTCCTCAATCCCAAGAAAAATACTTACCTTTCTGAATTGAGAAGCCAGATTGCAAGTTGAATAAAGGAAAAAAAAAATTGCTACATGCTGAGTATCAGTGGCTCACATCTGTCATCCTAGCTACACAGGAGGCTGAGATCTGAAGATCATGGTTCAAAGTCAGCCCAGGCAAGAAAGTCCATGAATCTATCATTTCGAATTAACCACCAGAAAATTGGAAGTGGATCCGTGACTCAAAAATGTTAGAGCACTAGTCTTGAATGTAAGAGCTCAGGGACAGCGCCCAAGCACTGAGTTCAAGCTCCATGTCTGACAAATTGCATAAATAAATAAATAAATACCTAAAAAAAAAACCAGTTGCAAAACAAATAATGACATGAAAAGCAAGGACAATTTCTGTGACAGGGTAGCAATTATCATGGGCCACCTTCAGACCTCATCTATGACTCTGTTTAATTGTCTACACATAATTTTGAACCAAAAATGGAGTCATCTACACTAAACTGCAACAACTTAGGATCCTACAAGCTATGGACTTGTCCTTAGCAGAGAAGAGGCAAAAACACGACAGATCAGGAGAAGATAGGAAAGTAGAGATGCTTTGGAATCTTTTTCAGGGGGGTTAAATCCTTTCTGTCACTCACTGGCTGATTGACTTTGAGAAAATTACATAAATGCATCAGACCCGTTTCTTCAAGCATAAAATGCATAGAGGAAGGTCAATTTCCGGAGTGCTTGTGAAGCTTTAGCAAAGTACTTTGAAGATAGTCTTTAGCTTAATGAACGAACCACAGCAAACTTGGAATAAAATGTTCTTTGTTTTATATTAGGAAATTATTTGACATAGTGTCTGAGCATGGGCTTTTTAAACAGTTACACGAGATACACCATTATTCAATTTACTTCTCTGCATTTCAATATTTCTTGTATTATCTTGGACAGCTTAGTTTTCTCGTCTTTACAATGGAGGTAGTTTAGAGTGGGAGAAATGGTGGATTGTTGACAGCCACCATTCAGGGTTTCCTTTGACCAAGAGTAGGTTTTAAGAGGCAAGTTTAAGAGTTTTAAGAGAAAGTTTAAGATATTTAAGTTGTGAAAGCCAGCTTAAAGTGAGTATGCAAGGAATTAGTAGTGAGTGACTAGTAGAAATAAAAAATTATTGAATCTGAAAGTCAAAAAGGGAAAACAAACAAACATACTTACATAGAGCCTAGAA
This sequence comes from Perognathus longimembris pacificus, assembly GCF_023159225.1. Taxonomy (NCBI): domain Eukaryota; kingdom Metazoa; phylum Chordata; class Mammalia; order Rodentia; family Heteromyidae; genus Perognathus; species Perognathus longimembris. The sequence continues at coordinate 54,858,924 of NC_063164.1, read as the reverse complement.
CAGAGAATGGTCTTCAAGGTGAAAGCCAGAATTTTAGTGACAGAAAATTTGGATCTTTTCCCTTCCAAAATCGAGAGACACAAGGTAAAAAAAGACAAACAACTACAAAAGCAATACTTACAAACTATTTGGTGAAAATGAACTGAACAACTGAACAACTCATGGCGGGGAGGGGAAAGGGAGAGAGGGAGGAGGGAGGGGGGAATGAGGGACGAGGTAACAAACACATCAAGAAATGTATCCAATGCCTAATGTATGAAACTGTAACCTCTCTGTAATTCAGTTTGATAATAAATATATATATTTAAAAAGGAATAATGCACACACACACACACACAAAGTAACATTGGAGAAAAAAATCAACAAAGCGTATCTTGTGTCATGAGACTCCTGGGGTGTGAAAGGACCAGGGTGATATTCTGAAATATATATTTCTTCCAAATAGATTCCACAGATGTTACTGATATATACTACCTTATTATATAGCCTTTTCTGGAAATATCAGTGAGTATGGTTTTAAAATTTAAAGTAGTGATTAAAGACTTGCCTATTTCTCACATGAAAAAAAAATTTGGATCTTTTGTGGTATTTTCTTTCTCCTTCCTTCTTCCCCCTTTATTTCAACTACAGTACTACTACAGTACAAGCCCCAGCACCCTGAAAAAATGGTTCCAACTTGGGCAGGGGTAGGGAGGGGATAGCACAGACCTATGCAACAATTTGTGGCAGCCATTGCTCAAATGTTCTATGCTAGCACAGTACAACTGAATTGTGGTGGCTGCATGAGAGAACACCTTCCTGGTATGTGTCCAGCATAGATCTCCATGATGGGTTAGTGAGTCATATTACAACAATGCTGAATTACTGCCAAGCTCCACCTGAGCAGGTAAAGGACCAAAATGACAGTGAAGAAGGGGAAACTCCATCTAATGAGCTCTCAGGAATGATAAAAGGGTTCAATAAAATTAAAGGGGACCCCTACAAAAAACACAAAGAGTATACAAAAAGTAGATTGAATAAGAACACAGGTAAAAAGTGTAATGAATTTCAAGTGGATACAAATAAATAACTATTTGAGCTCAAAGAGAGTACAGCTAAACAGTTAAACACACTAAAGAAGACACAGATAAATCCATAAAAGAAGGAAGGAAAAAAGACAAAATTCCTGAAAAACAATCGAACTGAAAGCTGAGACAAAAAAAAAAAATGTGGAAAGCCTTTCCAGTGGAGGTCATATGGAAGACAGAATTTCTGATTTTGAAGACAAGAAGAATAAGTATAGTAGAAAAAGTAGAAGAAAAATGCATAAAATGGATCAAAGAAATATGAAATGAATCTACAAGACTCCTCCCCCTCCATGCAGAAAACACAAACATTTACATCCTTATAGGTATTGATGAAGGAGAAGAGAGGAGAGCTAAAGGCTAATGAAATATATTCAACAGTTATATTAGAAAACTTTGCAACTGTTGAAAAGGAGAAGCCCATCCAAGAACAAAAGGTTTTTAGAAAACCCTGCAAACCAGACCATAAAAGAACTTATCCACTGCATTTTTATAGGTAAAACATCAAGCACCAAGAACAAAGAAAAAAACACACTAAAAGCTGTACTAAAGAAAAGATGGATCACTTATATGGGAAAATATGTCTCAATAACAGCAGTTTTTCAACACAAATCATAAAAGCAAGGAAATCATGGAATGATATATTTCAAAAACTGAAAGTAAACAAGTACCAACCCCAAATACTCTAGCCACTGAGCTTTCATTCACAACTGAAGGGCATGTAAATATTCCATGATAAACAAAAACTAAAATAACTTACCACCACCAAACCATCACTAATAAAATACTCAAATACATCATGCACAGGGAAATCATTCTAAACAAGAAAATGTGGAGAAAAATATCTTACCAGATGAGTAATTATAGGAAAAACAGGAAGAAATGCAAAACTAAGCTAAGGTGAAAGATGGTAGGAACTACTACATACTTTTTAATTCTAACAGTATCTTCCAGAAACCAGTGGCTCATGTTTATAATCCTAGCTACTCAGGAGGCTGAAATCTGAGGATCCTGGTATGAAGCCAGTCTGAGCAGGAAAGTCCCCAAGTCTCTTATCTCCAACCAACTATCAAAAAAAAAAAAAAGCCAAAAGTGGCTACGGCTCAAGTGGTAGAGTGTTAGCCTTGAAAAAAAGGTCAGGGACAAAGCCCAAACCCTGACTTCATCTCCACAGCCGCACAACACTATCAATGGACACAGTTTTTCAATGAAAGACACAGAATGAATCAAAAGGTAAGACCCAACCATCAGTTATCTACAAGAAACACATCTAATGTGACAAAAACAAACAGAAACTTAGGGTGAAAATTTGGAAAAAGTCCAACAAGCAACTAAAAAACAGGCTGGTATAGCTATACTTACATCTGACAAAGTAGAGTTCAAATCAGAATCAGTCAGTAGAGACAAAGAAGACCATTTCATACCAAGACAGGGAACCTTCCACAATAAACACAATGCTTCAAATGCTTTGGAAATCAACTTTTTAACAAACACTATTGACATAAAAAGATACATAGACCTCAATGCAACAAGAGCTAACAGTAACTAATGCTTCAATATCACATTCTCACAAGTAGATATATCATCCACTCAAAACCTCAACAAAGGAACTTCATATTTAAATGACATCATAGATAAACTGGACCTAATAGACATCTACAGAATATTTCATGAAATAGCTGTACACTACCCATTCTTCCTAGTAGTGTAAGGAACTTTCTCCTGAGAGTTTAAAACCCCATATTCTATGAGAAAATTGAAACAACTCTTTGTATCCAGTCAGGCAGTAACAAAATAAAATTAGTGGATAACAGCAATAGGGATTACACAAAATATTCAAACTCATGCAGACTGAACAGAATATAGTTTAATGATGAATGGGAAATTGACGCAAACCAGAAATATGTTAGAAAAATGATCATCTTCCAACAAATGGTACTGAGAAACTGGATATCTATAAGCAGATGAATGAAACTAGATCCTTGTCTGACACTTTTTATTATTAGCAATTCAAAGTGGACTCAGAGTTCAATGCATGACTTGAAATCTTGAAACTGTAAGAAAGAATAGGAACAAGTTGGATGTACGCACTGCCTTACATATGAAACTGTAATCCCTCTGTACATCACATTGACAATAAGTGAATCAGTTAATTTAATTTTTTTTTCAAAAAGAAAGGATAGGAAAAAACTATAGGAAAAATTCGGAGAAAAACAAGACTAAATTGGAATAAGCAGAAACATCCTGAGTAGAGTTCCAGGGGCTCAGCAAATAGCAGAATTGACAAACGAGAATCCATCAAGCTAAAACAAACCTCTGCACACTAAGATAAATGTACAGCCAAATTAATGGAAGCTCTCTGCCAGCTCTATGTTTCATAGGGGTTTAAGAACCAGAATGTACATGGGGTTCAAAAAGCAAAATTCCCAAAGAATCAATAACCCAATTAATAAATAGACAAGGAATTGTATAGATAATTTACTGACATACAAATGGCCAATGAATACATGAAGAAATGCTCAACAAACCTTGCCATAAAGGAAGTACAAAAGAACATTAAGATTCTTTCTCACCCTCATCAGAATAGGCATTATCAACAATAAAACAGATGACAACAAATGCTGGTGAAAATATAGGGTAAAAAAATCCTATTATAGTGTTGCTGAAAATGTAAATTAGCACACTATTATGGAAGTCGGTATGGAGATTCCTGAAAAAGTCTAAAATTAGAACTACCATATGATATAATATATTTACCCACAAGAGTACAACTCACGATTACAATAAAGGGACCTACAAAAAGGGACCTTCACATCCACAATAGCTAAGTTATGGAAATGACACAGATTCTCTGCAGCTGATGAATGGATCAAGAAAATGCCTCCTCACACACATGCACACTCACACACAATGCAATTTGTAAGCCATCACTTATTATGTCACTTGAAGGGATGGACCTGGGAAAATTATATTAAGTGAAGTGAGGCATTCAGAAACAAAAGGCGTCTCTTTTCTAACATATTTTGAGGATAGGCATAGTATATAAACATATATGGAAAAACACACATGACCATATACATGGTCATATGAACATACATGGTCAAACTGATTTGAGAATGATGTAAACAAAAAGTTAAATTCCATGGATTAACTCCTGTAAACAATTAACAGTTTAACAAAATGAATACTAGCAGGCTGAAACACGTCTTGCCTCTAAGAGGCGAGCGCTAAATGGTGTGTGTGGGGGGATGGGAAACAGAAAATATAAAGAATGGTGGCAAAAATAGTACTCATAATTCATATGTGAAAATGGAAGTAGGTGATGGTGGGCAAGGGAAATATAAGGAGGAGAATGATGAAAGGTGACTGATCAAAATTAATTGTACACATAAATGGACATGTTAAATTGAAACTACCTTGTAAAATGATTTGAAATTCATAATAACAAGGAAAATGGGCCCAACCAGTATCTTTTAAAATTAAGATTAAATTTGAGATGATTGAAAATGCTGGGCAGGGTGATTGATGGGTAATAACAAAACTACAAGAAATGACTTAAAATAGTAATTTCCCAACTTTTCAGTACAATGGCAATAACAAACATATTTTACATTGTTTTTCAATGCATATTTGTATATTATTAGCTCAGCACCATTGTGTTCAATTTATATTAAATACAATAGCATCTGGAACTATGCCTGGGAAATAGAGTGGTCGGTCTGCTTCCAGGCTTGGAAGAGCAATGTTATTTCAGTATGCTGTGCTTTTCCTCAATTTCATACTTACACTTCTCCATCTCATTAATTTACTTCCATTTTGTGAAAAATCAGATGACTAAATGTGTGGGTGTCAGTAGTAATCTGTTTTTGTTACTGTGCTTCTGATTAGGTGTTTTTGAGGCTATTTTGAACAGACCTTGTTGTCCTAATTCTCCCCTCCATCGATTAAATCTTGGTATTCAGAAAAGCTTTCCATTTTTATGTGTTAATTTTGTGTCCTGGTATTTTGCTAAAGGGGTTGGCTTATTAACTCTAAGATTTTGAGACAGAAGTCTTTAGAATCCTTTAGATAGGGGCTGGGAATATGGCCTAGTGTTAAAGTGCTCGTCTCCTGTACATGAAGCCCTGGGTTCAGAACCACATATATAGAAAAAGCCGAAAGTGGTGCTGTGGCTCAAGTGGTAGAGTGCTAAGCTTTGAGCAAAAAGAAGCCAGGGACAGTGCTCAGACCCTGAGTTCAAGCCCCAGGACTGGCAAAGAAACAAACCAAACAAGAATCCTTTAGATATAGGAAGTTATTGTGTGCATATAGGAATTCATTTATTTTAGAGTTTATATAGAGGTTACAGTTATGAATTAGATGAGTAATTAGTACAATTCTTTTTAAACAATATCTCCTCTTCCATCGATCTCTCCCTAGTTTCATTTCTTCCTTCACTAATTGGATCCTTTATATGTCTTTCTCACGCTTTATTGCTCTGGCTAAAATTACAGTACTATATTAAAAAAGAATGGAGAGAATAGATATGCTTCTCTTGTTCCTAATTTTAGAGGAAATGTTTGCTTTTCAGCATTTAGTATGATGTTGGTTATGGGATTGTCATGTGTCTCTTTTATTATGTTAAGATATAATTCTTTTAATCTTAGCTTCTCCAGAGATTTTTATCGTAATGGTATTTTTTTGTCAAAGGCTTTTTCTACATGTAATGAGAAGATCATATAATTCTTGTTCTGGATTCTGTTGATGTGCTCTATTGTATTATTGGCTCCATTGTGTTTATTGATGTGTTTTATTGTGTTTTTGCACATTGAATGAACATTTTGAACATTGAATGTTGCATTTCTTAATCCATCAAAACATCATTGCCAGCATTGTCCAATATCAAATTATTTGCTTGGCGCTAGCTTTAGTCATGTATTACCTACCCTTTTAAAAGCAGAGTATTACCCTACTTCTCCCACATCATGACCCCAATGGTTTTACTGACATTTTACTTAAACGTTTAATAAGCCCTTTTTCCACTTTAATAATTTTACTGAGTGGTACAATAAATGGATCCTTGAGTAGAGGGATAAATGCCCTATATGATGTTACTCAATCACTTACCTTTCATATCTCTATAGTAAATTCCATTACTAACAGCATAAGATAGTAACACTTAAGAATTTATCTGCCCTTTGAGGAATTATGATGGCCCAATAAACCTCTTCAGGTTATGATGTTTGTTTGTTTTTTGGGGAGGGGGCTGAAATTAATGTAAAGGAAACTTCAGGGTACTTTTCCTGGCTGTGATCTTAGTTCACCTACCAATACTCAATTTTAAAAGCATCCACTAGTTTGGGATAAAATGCACAGTAGTAATCACATTGTGTAGATTATATTTTCACTGCTGTTTAGATCCTCAAGTGAGTCCTGGGGATGTTTTGGCGTGCAAAGTAGAAGCCAGAAGATACAGGAAATCATTGTATCTTGATTATGAATTTTCTTTGCATCAAAACAACATCTAGAGGGCTGGGGATATAGCCTAGTGGCAAGAGTGCCTGCCTCGGATACATGAAGCCCTAGGTTCGATTCCCCAGCACCACATATACAGAAAACGGCCAGAAGCGGCGCTGTGGCTCAAGTGGCAGAGTGCTAGCCTTGAGCGGGAAGAAGCCAGGGACAGTGCTCAGGCCCTGAGTCCAAGGCCCAGGACTGGCCAAAAAAAAAAAAAAAAACAACATCTAGAAACTCAGTCACAGTGGCCTAGCTGTAATCCTAGCTACTGAGGAGGCAGAAACCTAGAAGATGATTTGAAGTTATTCAGGTAGAAAGGTTTTTATTTTATTTTATTTTATTTTTGCCAGTCCTAGGCCTTGAACTCAGGGCCTGAGCACTGTCCTTGGCTTTTTGCTCAAGGTTAGTACTCTGCCACTTGACCCACAGTGCCACTTCTGGCCGTTTTTTTTTTTTTTTTTCTATGTATGTGGTGCTGAGGAATAGAACCCAGGGCTTCATGTATGCAAGGCAAGCACTCTTGCCACTAGGCTATATCCCCAGCCCTGGTAGAAAGGTTTTTAAGATGATGCTAAGTGAAATGAACTCCATGTTATGGAAACAATTGTTATATCACAGTTGTAACTACTTTCAAAGTCCTATGTGTATGTGTAGTTTCTATTATTGATGATGTTCTTGTATCACCTTCCTGTGTTTGTACCTACACTATCTCTGTAATCTTATCTGAGTATATTGGAAACCGTGTTTACTGGTATTGGAAGTAGGAAATTCAAAGGGAATACCAAATTTGAGAGACACAGGGTAAAAAAAGAGAAACAACTACAAAAGCAATACTTGCAAAACTGTTTGGTGTAAATGAACTGAACACCGGGGGGGGGGGAGGGAAAGGGGGGGAGGGAGGGGGGCATGAGGGACAAGGTAACAAACAGTACAAGAAATGTATCCAATGCCTAACGTATGAAACTGTAACCTCTCTGTACATCAGTTTGATAATAAAAATTTGAAAAAAAAAAAAGTCCATCTCTAACCAGCGAAATGCTCTACTGGAGGCAGAGCTCAAGTGGTAGAGTGTCAGCAAGTAGCCAGCAAGAAAGCTGAGTGAGAGCTGGAGGGCCTGAGTTCAAGCTCCAGCACTCACACACACACACACACACACACACACACACACACAAGCTATTTACTCAGGATGAATAGAAATGACAATGTTCAAAAGTCAAATTTTCCAAACTGTCTTAGTGATTGTCTGTGCATGCGTGTGTGTGTGTGTGTGTGTGTGTGTGTGTGTGTGTGTGTGGTGTTTGTTATGACATATTGTGTCCAGAGAAGGGAGACATTTAATCATATTTTAAACATGCTTTTATAACCACTTACTTTGAATACTGCCAAGTGGAAACTCCAATACTATTGGAACAACTTAAAGGAACACTTTGACTCTTTAAATCAAATTCATTACACTACAACTTTTAGTTTATGCTAATAGATGAGGGAAACTGTCATTCAAAACCATTTGTTGATGAATACATGTGCCTCACCTCTGCAATCTTGGCTACTCAGGAGTCTGTGAACTGAAGATTTTTGCTTGATGCCAGCTTGGGCATGAAAGTCCAAGATACTCTTATCTCCAATTAACCCAAAAAGCTGGGCATGTAAGTATGGATCATATGATAGAGGACCCACCTTGAGAGAAAAAGCTAACAGTGACCAGAAACTGAGTTCAAGCTCTAATACTAGCATGAAAACAAAGCAAAAACCCATCTCGTTATGAAGTGTTTCTCCTAGATTTATTTTTATTCTTGAAATTCTATATGCATATATTTACATATAGTTAAGGTATATGGGTAATACATATACATAGTGAATAGAACACTACAATCAAGATAGTTAAACACATCCATCTCTTCAAATCCTTTCGATGATATAATATAGAATCATTAATTCAAATCATCTTGCTATTAGATCTCCAGATTTTTTTTATCTTTAAGTAAGTATACAAAGGAATTGCCACTCAACAAAGCAGTTTATGAATATATCTGATTCCCACGCATCCCTCCCCTAACTACCCCTTCTCTCACTCTTCTTAATTTTATATGATATGCATTAGATTGATGAATGCATTTTCCCCTCTTCTCTTCTTCTGACTATTTCTTTCCTCTTGACTCCATACCATACTTTTCAAACACCTGCTTCTTGGTGTTTTATTTTGCTGATTTTGGCTTTCTAAGGATTTACATTATTTGAAATCTCCCTTGAATCTACTGCATTCCAGTTAATGCATTTTTACATATTTATATACTAGCAAAGTATTTACTTAGGAGTATGTAAATATCACTTCAATATAAGGAAAACATGGATCCTTTGTTTCTTTGGGCCTGACTTCTTTCATATAACATAATTTTCTCTATCTTTTCATTTCTTTACAAATAGTAAAATATCTTCTTTCTAATGGGTGAGTAAAATTCCATTATGTATGTATAAGTATGTAAATACATGCATTTATAAAGTATATATGAAATTAAATATGATATATATGCATACATACCTTATATGTGCATATATATCATATTTATTTGATCTATTCATCCATTGAGAGTCATCAGGGCCGGTTCATACATTGGCTCTGATGAATAGTGCTGCAATGAACATGGTTGTGATGGTGCCTTTACTGAATCCTGGTTTGTAATCTTTTGGGTCAATGCCCAGGAGAATTGCTGAATAATAGGGAAGTTGCATGTTTACTTTCTTAAGGAATCTTCACATTGCTTTCCAGAGTGGTTAACAAGTTTGTATAATCCTGTACTTAAAGGAGCCTATAGACTCCTCCCTCAAGCTACTAATCTGATTTAAAACTTTGGTAAAATAGTAGGGTATAAAATCAACCCACAAAATTCAGTAGCTTTTCTGTATGCCAAAAAAATAGGAAATAACATAACAAAAGATGTGAAGAACTTCTATAGTGAAAAATTTAAAAATATAAAGAAGGAAATTGAAAAAGACTTAAGTAAATGGAAAGTCTTTTCATGCTCCTGGATTGGAAGAATTAACATTGTGAAAATGGCAATACTTCCCAAAGCAATCTACAAATTCAACTCCCATCAAAACAACAACATCATTCTTCAATGAAGTACAGCAAGTAATCCAACAATTCATATGGAATAAAACAAAAAACCTAAATAGCAAAAGCAATCCTTAGCAGACAGAATAGTTCTGGAGGAATTACAATACCAATCTCCAAACTCTATCACAGATCCAAAGTAATGAAAACAGCATGGTACTGGCACAAGAAAACAAAAACCAAAAAAAACCAGGCCTGAAGAGCAATGGAACAGAACACAAGAACCAAGAATAAACCCACAGATGCACAACCATTTCATATTCAGGAAGTGAGCCAAAACCATAGGCTGGAGAAAGACAGTCTCTTCAACAAGTGGTACTGGTAAAATTGGATATTCACATGCAGAAAATGGAAACTCTACATATACACATGTATCTCCTCACACCAGCATCAGTTCAAAATGGATCAAAAACCTCAGCGTAAAACCTGAATCCCTGGAATGATTACAGGAAAGAATAAGGAAGACATAAGGCCATGGAGCACAGACAGAAACTTTTGACTAAAGATCAAGAAGCATAGAAAACCAAAGAAATACTTGATGAGACTGAATCAAACTAAAAGATTTCCAGAATCTATTCATCCCATAGGCTTTGGATGTGTCCCCAATGTTCCATGTGTTAAACGCTTGGTTCCCAGATTTCCACACTGCTGGCATTTAATAGCTATCTTCTTTGGAAAAAAAATATTCAAGTCTTTGCCCTATTTTAATAAAAATCCCTTTCTCTGCTACAGAGTAAGAGTGTCCTGAGACTCAAATGTATATCTGACTAAATTTAAGAAGCGTGAGGGAGGAGATGCGTTTGGAGGGATGGGTGAGAATGTTGAAAAGGGTGACATTGAATGACGGAGTAGTTAACAAGTTGGATAAGAAATGTACTCACTGCCTTACTATGAAACTGTAACCCCGCTCTACATCACTTTAACAATAAAGAAATGAAAAAAAGATCCATTGTATTCACAAGCTACTTTGTTGAATGGCTCCTTTGTACAACTACTTTACAAATAAAAAATCTTGCATTTAGCTACTACCTCTTTCTTGAATACAAGAAAATTAGATGTTTATTACTTTTACATTACAGTTCTCACTTGTGAACAATACAAGGTAGAAGCAAATAGTAATATTTCATAAAGATGTTATGTCATCAATCCCCTTATAACCAATTTCCAATCTTTAAATTACAGTGCAGAATAAAATATATACACACTTCATTCATAGTAAATTATAAAAATACAGCAAGAATTACTTCTTTCCTTCTTGTAGAAAAGAACACAGCAGCAAAGATAAGCAGTCATCAAAATTGGTGACTAGAGGGTTAGGCTCATCTACTATGGAGATTGGCACTTCATTAGATAGGAACTTTTCAAATAGTTTCTCTTAATCCACAGATTCCATATCCATTTGGTTGACTACTTCCTTTTCTGGCAAAGAAATCAAATCATCCATCTTGTTTCTTCTTGTCTAAGACTGTCTTGGGTATTCATGGTTTTTATGGTTCTTTAGAAAATTTAAAATTGCTTTTGATTCCTGTGAAAAATAGAAGTTGGTAATTTTGATAGAGATTATATAGAATTATGAGGTAACTTTGCACAGTAAGGGAGTATAGTGGTTAGGGACTCTAGTCCAACGTTTATATTCATCTCGCAATAACACATGGTCTCTTGGTGCATTTTTGTGTTCCATCTTTATCCTTGTGTTTTGGCCACTTTGTATCATCTCTTCACCCTATATGAATACCTGCAAGCTACTTTGTATGCTATTTGGAAACTAGGGAACATTTTGGAAAAATACAGAAATGAGTGTATATCGAACATAGATATTAAAGGTATTGGAATGTTCTTGTTATTCATGTGCATTTTGCACAACCAAGTAGATGACACCTTCTCATATAGTGTTCTTACTTGCCAGGTACAGAGAAGACTGTTAAGAATGTGTTCTGGAATCAGGAAATGTGGACCGTAGGAGTCCATCCCTGCAAGCAGTACTGTGAAGGACCTTGGACAAGTAATTTAACCACTCTGTATATACCTCTGAATCCTTAGCACTAAGGGGAATAAAGTGGCTTGAAGGAATTGTTCTCTCTTGTCCTCTGAAGTGCTATGGAGTTAATTAAAAGACAGCCTGCCTATGTGGAATATCAATATTTGGCTTCCATTCTCTCTTCAAGCTAATTTTTCTTGTCAAAACTGACTGTGTGACTTGACATACAGGCACTGTACTTTATAAAAGTGTTAAATATCATTGCAGCAAAGTGGATAATACCTAAAGGATGAAGGAAACAATGTGACACAATTATATTGTGCAATACACTTTTATTTTCCTTTTACCTTTGCAGTCATCTTTGAGTAATCATTGTGTAAACAATAGAATGGAATGAAATTACATTAAATTGTATGCAAATGGCTCTAGAACACCTTAACAATTATGACAAGGCAATTATAAATAACTTTTTTCCTTAGTAATATATATTTGCTTTTTAAAGTACATTAAAGAGCTGCCGTATCTAGGGTTAGCTAGGAAAGAGCAATAGTACCATCCTGGGAGCCCATTCCCCTGAAAGTTTAGAGTCCAATTTTGGAAGTCCTAAGGTTTACTAGTTTCATAATAGATATGGCCAAGCAAAGGTCTTCTGGGGTGGAAGTATTTATTCTGGAAACTTTAAAAGAAAATCTTTGAGTCATTGCACAACCCTTCATTTTTACTCTATCTGGGTATTCTGAAGAATTTTTAGTGACACCCAGATTTGGGTATTTTCAAGTTTATCACCTTTGCAATAACAAATCCTATCACTTAATGAGAATCAAATCAGAGATGTGTATATTTAGCAATCAAACAGAATGACAAAAATCTTTTTAATAGCATTCTATATGTTCCAATGAAGCAGAACTTACAGATGCCACCTTATGTAGAAGAAATTTTAGATCTGAGACTATTTCAGAGTAAAGCAGCCTCCGGCACATTCTTAATATGAAAGTTTGCAAGGCACCTCCCTCTCCCAAGAGACAAGCAGATTGTGAGGTTGGATTTTTTTTTTTAGGAAAATAAACCAAAAGGATAAGCATCCAAATTCCTAATTCAGTCAGTTCAAAAAATTAGAAGTTACAAATATGCCAAAGATAGACCTGAAACTTTTTGTTTAAGTAACAAGAGATTAACTGCAAGAAGCATATAATCAAAAACCTGTTTTCTTATAGCTAAGGTGTGTAATGCATAAATATATGAAAAATAAAATTCACAGTCAGTTTTAAAACTAGAATTCAAGTTTGGCTAATAAATCTTAATTTTATAAGTATATTAATTTCTAAATACAACATAAAAGAGGCAGTATTTTCAGATGTACAATTAAAGTATCATAACAGAAACACCAACAACGAAAGGAAAAATAGGCTTCTCATAGAAAATTCCTTTTGTTGCCAATAAATAGGACCACCTGAGTGTATTTCAGACTCTTTTCACTTAAGGGCTATCCAAATTGATTGCTAAGAATATTAAATAGCTTTTGGAAAAATCAGCAACCGTCGTGCAGCTGTGGCATTTGCTTGTTCTTGTATTGTGGATTGCTAGAGAATAAAGCAGAACTCAGAGTGTTGTAAGTTTTAAAAAATTATTTTTATCCCATTTCATCGAAGCCAGCCTCTTCACAATCTTCTGATTTTGCTGGGAATTGGGAGTGAGGGGTGGGAGGAAGGAGGCAGGTAGAAGTGGGAGGGGAGGGGGCACAACAGATTAGGGCAACGGCAGGGGACATACATCAGCTCACACTCAGCTGAGCAAACCCGATCAGCTTCACCTCATCAGGAATCTCCGACCCATCGCAGCCAGAAGCCTGTAAAAGGAAAAGAAAAATATGCAGTGCTTGTTGGTCAGTGATGCTGCTTTCTTGAAACTTGTTCCTGTGATGGCAGATCCAACTAGGCCACCATCTCCTATTGCAGAACAGATCTCAAAAATCACTCCTTTATAGCTGGGCACTGGTGGCTCACGCCTGTAATCCTAGCTACTCAGGAGGATGAGATCAAGGTTCGAAGTCAGTCTGGGCAATTAATTACAGAAAAAGTGGTGCTATGACTCAAATGCTAGCATGCTAGCCTTGAGTGAAAGGAACTCAGATGCAACGCCCAGGCCCGGCAAAAAAAAAAAAAAAAGAATCACTCTTTTGAATGACTACATGGTGCTGGTGTTGTTGTTGGCATCCGGTACTTGTGCCATCAAGCACCTGTTATTCACTAAAGCAACACCATATCAGGAAGCCACATTTGAACATTTCACCAACGCAACACAATAAACTCATCTTAAATATACTTTCAAAGGAGATCCTCCGAGAAATAATTTAAAAGGACTATTGCAAAAGCAAGAATAAGAGATGTGCTAAGACACTCAAGGATAACTTAAGATTTTCACCTATATTACCTGCCGTGAAAAAGTGGCCAGAGGAAAAGGGGGACTTGGGTGTCTCCTTACGGCCAAGTGTTGCTTATAAGAGCAAGGACAAAGTTTTACAGGGAAAGGTAGTTGCTACATTTGATCTCTGGGAGGTCTTAGGTCACTGGGACTTTTCCTTTAAAGAGAACAGTAAGACCTTGGTCTCTTTCTCTCTTCCATTCACTTCCTAGCGGTGAGGTGTGTTCTGCTCTGCCTTGCACCACAGGCACAAAGCAATAACTGTAACCGGATCACAGATTGGAACCTCCGGAACTGTGAATCCAACTGAATCCTTTCTCTTTCTAAGATGATTATCTCATATGTTTGTTTTCGTTGAAGAAATCACATTAACAAAGTATTTAAACAAAACTATTTTCCACATACAAATTTGCTTATAATATTTTGGGACACAATAATTACATTAAATTAGCCAAAGTTCTGTGTTTTTCTCCTCAAAATCTGAAGGTATTGGAATAAAACCACTATCTCTGAATTCTTTCACTGGTCCTAATTCATAAAATGTCTTTACTTCCTTTGTCACCTATCTCTTGCTTTTACACACACACACACACACACTCACACACATACACACACACACCCTGAGAACATCATTCTAAGCTAGCTCTTCACCCTGTAGTCAAAATAGGAGGTTATATAAGTACCACAAGTAAGGAGATAAAAGTTTGACAAACAACACATGACCAAGGAACATACAAAACTTTCTAGGTTAATTTCCACTGAGTTATTGTTTAGTTATTGCTAAATATTAGTTTTCCATGGAAAATAGCCCCTTCCACCACCACCATTCGTTTCACACACATAGCACAGTTTGTATGCTGAGGATGTTCAGAAAGCAGAATACAAGACCAGCCTTTATCAAGTCTAACATTATCAAAGGAACTAACCAAAACATATTTTAGACATTTAACATTTTGTAAGTAATTATCTTTACAAAACATCCTGTGTAAGTTCTTATGCAAAAAAAATGCCAATGTCTAAAGAGGAGAAATATCAGTCAAATACTAAAGACTTTAATATTCTATTTTATGCCTGTGCAATGGTACCTCCAGTTTTCCTCGTCAGATAAGATTGTTAGTGAAAGCATAATGGTCACTATTGGCATTGCCAGGGACACCAAGATCAGAGATGCTCCCTTAATGTTCACAGGGAAGTACAAGCACAGCAGGCATTTACCACAATGACAATGGAATAGTCAGTCACATCCCTACCTAGTTTCTCACTCTGTCCCCTAACCTCTCCCTTCCTCTTTCCTCGGTAGCTCTTGCTAGCTTCACTCACTCCACTAAATAGTGGTGGTAGAGATTATTTGCGTGGTAAGCAGAGAATGGGAATCTGAGGATCAACTACTGCCACTGTGGGTGGCATGAAGGTCAGACTGTGAAATGTCAAGTGCCTCAAAGGCTTCAAAGCTCCATCAGAGGTATGGCAATGAAGATCAGGTAACATAACTAGAATAAGCGAAAAATATCCAGTTATTAAACTGACCAGAAACAAGAGAAATCAGAACGTTCTTTGTGAGGAGTAGTGGGATTGGGCTTTATAGGGAATGTGGATTATAGAAATTCTGAGTCCCTGGCATGCATGTTTCCTGAACAAGCTGTCTGGCTTGGGGCCTTCAAGGCAGTTCAAGGCCCTCTTCCCTCCCGCTATCCCCAACTGTTTCTCTCACTGTCTCTCAGTCACAACACACAGAGGAAGACAATGTATAAATACTCTGAAATGCAGACAAAAGGAACACCCTTACAAGTACCAATGTTTAAGCTTTTGGGTCTCAGAATTGGATTATTTATTGCACACACTCAAAAATTAAAACTGAGAAAATTTTAAGTATTTTAACATTGTTAAAATCATATATATATATTTGCTGGTATGGGATTAAACTCAGGGCTCGGAAGCTTGGCTTGCTCAGCTCATGCTTTACCACCTGAGCCATTTGCTGGATAACTGAAAATGGAGTCTCACTAAATGTTCTACCCTGGCTGGCTATGAAATGCTCTCTTCAGAATCTCAGCCTCCTGAATATTAAGGATTGCAGATTTGACCTACTGGCACCCAGATGGTTAAAAAAAAAAAACCATTATATTAAAAATACAAAGCATATTTATTTAGGCGATATTTACTATACTATCAAAGAAGTTACAAAATACAAAAGTAAAAATATTTACTGCAGTTTTCTCTTACCAAAAAGGTAAGAAAAAACCCTTGGAAAACTAACATTGCATTTCACTTTTGCAAATCTCTAATGTCTTGCTCAGTAAAAAATAGCTACCTGACTTCTGTATTTATTCTACAGCTTTATGTTGCTTTCCCTAAAATAGCTGAAGAAAAATCAGCTTCTCCTACAAATGTAGTTAGAAAGGGGAACAATATATCAGTAGTTTCTCTAAATAGGTGTGGATATAATTTGCTACCATCCCCCAACATTCCACGTGGTAGTTTCTTAAAGGTTATTTGCAACGTGGAATCTGAAACCCAGAGCACTGAACTTTTCATTCTCTGTCACATTAAAATCCATTGGTCCACTTTGCCCTTTGAATGGATCTTTTACCTGTGTATGATAGTTAAGCATCATTGAGCTTTCCAGATCTTCCAAAGGTTGACATATTTCATAATACAACATGAAAGCTTCATTGTACAGTGCTAATAAATCATATTCGTTAGTATTGCCCATTACCAACCTCAACAGAAAAGTCTTTCAGTACTAGGGGACTGCTGAACTTAAAGAGGCTATTACACATTTTCCAAAACACTGCTTTTGCTAAAAAAAACTCCAACTTATTATTGTATTGACAACAAATACTGTGTTTTGTAACTGTAAAGCTTCCTTTGTTCATTTGAAAAAAAAGTCTGCCAAATACTTGAGATAGAAAACAGGGGTTTGTCAATTATTTTATCCATTAAAGATCATGTTTTATTGACAAGATAAAAAATAGGTGGGCTGACAGTTTCACAAGGACTTTTCCTGGAGACTACGGTTGTACTGCAGTAAACTGAAGAAGTGATTCCCATTTCATCACACAGATGTTATACGGATGTGTCCTTAGGTTGAGATTGCGTGAAAATGAAATACGACTTCCCTCATGAGGAAGGTTCTCAAGTGAAACCGACTGCATTTACAGCAAGTGAGCAATAACCACTGTTGCCCTGCCCTTATCTGTGTTAACATGGGTTTGATACCAATAGCAACAGAGAAGGAAAGGCATTATCTTCCAATGATAGTATCCAGAATGACCTAGAAGGGTCTCAGGGGGAACCTCAGAAGTCCAAGACCCATACTTTGTAAACCCGGGCTTCTGAGTGAAAATGAAGTCTCAGAACAGGCCACTCTGGCATGTTGACTGTCCTAAGTTAATGGGTCTTCCAGCAAGTACGTGGAATATACTCTGGTCTTTCTAAGATAGGAACACAAACTCCTGGGTAGAAGGTTTTCTCTTTCTGTCTAGAAGAAGGTAAGTTTGTTGTCAGAGGTGGGGAGCCAAAGCCCCAAGAAATATGTACAGTTGAACTTTGTTCACTATGTTTTATATTCCTAGTCATATCCTCACCATATTCTGTGCTTGGTCCAATTCCATACAGAAGCCCAACTTCAATTTGTTCAATTCTATAATTGTTTCTTTGGTATTTATTTCCTTATGTAAATTCCCATATTATGTAAAGCATTAAATAAACTTGTATGCCTTTCACTAGTTATTTCTCCCCCTTCCTTCCTTTCATCTCTTTCTCTCTCTTTTCCTTTATTTTATTCATGATGCTGAGGACTAAACACAGTACCTTGCACTTATTCCCATGCTCTTCTAAGGAGCGAAATCCCCAACTTCTCCCTTTCTTAGGAGTGGCTTTACTATAACTCAGTCTTGCCTCAAATTCTCTATCCTCCTGCATCTGCTTCCCAAGTGCTGGGATTAAAGGTATGTGCCACCACACCAGGATTGTCAATTTAGCTCATAGGAACTATCAAAACTATTTATAAGGCAGAGGTAAGTTGTGCATGCAGTATAAAAGGAAAATGTATACATTCTCGGGGATTTAGAAGGACAGCACATAACACCATGCATGTTATTTAAGTATGCACTTTTGTTCCTAGCCCCTCTCCCCGCTAGGCCTGACCCTCCTGTCAGTCCAGCAGGCATTGCTCCTGCTTGTGGAGGCACTGAATGTTGCTAAGCAACCACCCAAAGATTCTCTCAACCCCAAATGTGGGTGCAGTTTTGTATCAGAAGGAGAATTTGAAAACTAATACTAATGTCTTCCCCTTGGTTTGTGATTTTGAATTAGTGTGTGGTAAGCCCATAGAATTTCTTTGAGCTTCTCAGGTAATTCTAAGATGCTTGAGTTTGAGAACCACTATGGTTGGTACTCATGCTTCCAGAATAGGAAGCTCCAAGTTTTCCTGGTTTTGCATTGTGTGTGTGTGTGTGTGTGTGTGTGTGTGTGTGTGTGTGTTACTTGGAGAGTGTTTTAGAAGAGATTGCTGTGCCTCAGTCTGAGAGGTTCTGAGTCCTTGAGCCTGAAATGAGGCCTTAGCATTTACATTTTATCAGATCTCCAGTCTCCACATAAAGCTGACACTATGATCTGACACCTGGAGTACCACTGGCCTGGCTGGAGCAAGAGGAAACAGGGATACTGAACTATCAGTGCCCCTTTCACCATTGATCCATCTTACCCCTCTTCAGCAGAGGATAAAGTTGAAACTCTTAGGTAGTTATGTCCAGTTCAGTCTTGACTTTCCCTGTACCTCAGGATGTGATGTTTGGTCAAGCAACATTCAAGTGTGCCTAAGCTCAGCACTTCTATAAATAAGTCATTAATTGCCAAAATGCTTATGAAATCTTTATCTGCAACACATATGTCATTAAATTTTAGTGACTAAAATCTACTCCATGTAAATGTGTACCAATTGGATGTTAATTATATGTATTCACATTTGTATTCTTTCAAAGGCAAATTAAATACAAAGCATTTCAAATTTTCACTAATGTAATTTCAAAAATTTCACATTGAAAGCAGAAGGATTCAACTATACTACAAAACTGTAAGCATTAAATTTAAAAATTAACTTGAGAATAGTAATACAATAAAACCTGTCTCAACAAAAACTGTAAAGAAGTATTGCTACCTCAAATTCAAAGCCATGTAATAGTGGGGCTGAAATGACCTCTGAGCCCAAGCCACCTTATTAAAAGTGGCCATGCCAACAACAGACATCATACCTACTATCCTATATGCCAAACAGGGCCTAGGAGCCCATGAACAGAGAAAAAAGTAAATGCACTTCTTAATAAAAGCCACATCTTCATTCTTGCCCTTTGGGCTATTATTTTTATGCAAGCAGATATAAAAGATAAGGATAAATATCTTTCCAAACTTGAACCAGGCATAAGAGAGGAAAGATTAGCGACATTATCATCTATAAATTGAATGCTTCTCTGAGTTAAACACCTAAATCACCAAGATGCTGTCAAAATACCCCCAAACCCAGGTCTCACAATAAGCAATTAAGTCAGCATGCCTGATATAAGAGCCTGGCATTGGTGAATTTTTTAAAAAGTGTTCCCATAGTTGTCTGAGTGAAGCCACCATGCAGGGAGCTGAAGAACGATTGTAGAAAGATATTGCCGCCCCTCTGACAGTTTTTAAGCCCCTGACATTCTCCTTTAGAAAGCAATGAAACCTTTGAGATTAAATCACGATAAACAGCTGGGAGATGAAAGGACCATGTGTTACTGCTACAGCAGCTTATGAGGAAAAACAATTCGGAAATACTTTGATCTTTTATTCTTCAATAAAATAACCAAATTGATGAATGAAAGCAAATGCATTTGGAGTTCTGCCGTTTTATCTGGATATTAGTGGCCTACAGAAGATTAGGCCAAAAATCAGTTCAAATTAGCTCTGTGAAGTTAGTCTCAACCTGGCTGGCTGCTGATAACAATAAAGAAGTCTCTCAGGCTTTAACACAGCCTGGACAGAGAATTAAGTGTCAGAAATAGAAGGTCACTCTTAAGTTTGGCTTGATTATGTGTGTATGAGGTGGGGAAAAGCCATCAACTTCCATTTACTGAGAATAACATGTGAACTGTGTAGCTGTAGCAGGAAGGAACCGATGTATGAATGTGGTTCCAGATGATTATGTGCAGGATCTTGTCGCTCAACCTTCAAGGTACAAAGGAGATTCAGTCTCAGTCAATGCAAATGTGTGCAGTCATCCAAAGGAGGAACTCACATGGAAAACATGGACTCTGAGGTAGACCACAGTTGAGTTTGTACCTTCCCTTCAGTGATCCTGCGTAAGCTGATCCCACTGATCCTGGGGACTCCCAAGACAGGAAAAGACCTGCTACCAGAGATGAAGCAGGGAGGCAGGAGGGTAGAGGTTTCAGGAATAGACAATAGGGAGCCACTAATGTCTTTGGAGAACTTAAGGGCTGTAGAGAGATTATTTTGGCTACAGCTACACTTTGGTACACAAAGCTCTGGACACTGGCCAATTATCATCAGGTAGACCAGTTTCTGAAGATGACAGTAGCTTGTTAAGAGGATGGAAGTGGGACAGAGAGAAAGTTAAGATTGAGGCAACTTATAAACAGATTGGAGGAAAGATGACAAAGAATGTCACATTCTTCTTACTATTTTCCTAGAGATGATGTCATAGCTGCTTTAAGAAAACATTCAGTGGGAGGAAAGGGGCTAGGCCTGCTTTTCTTTTCTTTTTTCTTTTTTTTTTTTTTGCCAGTCCTGGGCCTTGGACTCAGGGCCTGAGCACTGTCCCTGGCTTCTTTTTGCTCAAGGCTAGCACTCTGCCACTTGAGTCACAGCGCCACTTCTGGCCATTTTCTGTATATGTGGTGCTGGGGAATCAAACCCAGGGCTTCAAGTATACGAGGCAAGCGCTCTTGCCACTAGGCCATATCCCCAGCCCATAGGGCTGCTTTTCTTGTTTCTAATAAAGCAAAATTAGACACAACTGGACTAAGCCAGCATGGAGGTTTCAAATGCTCATCTCTGTCTCCATGTCTGAACTAATGAAAATGCCCTGAAGATGACATATACAAAATAGACATATGCTCTCAGATAAATGAAACATGTTTTGTAAGACTGCAGTTGAATTAGAAACTGCAGACACAAACAACAGTGTAGTCCCAAGACAGAAGATAAATTTGGCAATTTCTCTGTCCAGCACTCTTGTTTGAATAAAATGTCCTTTTATTATCATAAGAAGAGAAGTTCCCAATATACAATCTTTATGTGAAAATCTTAGAGCTTTTTAAAACTGTCTCACACAGCCTCACTATCTGAAATTAGATGAGCAGCAAGACCCAGAAAGTTAATTAGTACCAGGCTCACATTTACTGTAACTAATCATTTAGTATTTTTGGCCACTCACATTTTCTATTTAATTTTCACAAGAAACCAAAAAAGGCAGATCATCAATATATGTTGTGGACAGCAAAGTATTAGTCATCTAGATCTTAAATTACCATGGTATTCTGACTGGCCCATGATAAGATTAATTTATAGTTCTAAAATGAACCACTTATTTGGCCTTAATGTGCTGTGTGTTAAGCCTTCCAGGAAAACAGTCACCTTTGACTGTCTACACTTCTTTTCCATCTCTAGCTATGATCAGTTCCTACTGGCTTCACAGTATTCTGTCTCTGTGGCTACTCAGTACTTAGGTTTAAAATCTACTGGTGCATAAAAACTGGTTTAAAAAATTCCATAACAAAACCTGTTACTGTGATTTGAAATGTGGAGATAAAATGTGATGTCTTTGTTCATTAGTCTTTGGTGTGCTGTTCTGCAATTGCTTCCAATTACCTAAAGTACTTTTGCAACAATCAGCCTCTATTTTTTAAAAGTTAGAACCACTTGGCTTTCACCTCAGGAAAGCCTTAGTAAGAGCACTGCTTTCAATAGGGCTTAATTTAATCTGTGTGGTCAGGTTGCCACACAAACTTAAAGCAAAATGGGACATCGGGCTTTGAGGTTCTCTTGGCCACTCTTATTCAAAGATGTGACAAGGAAGAGAACAAGTGAGGCTCACAACAGAAGACATTTCCAATCACAATCAGAAAACATTCTTAGCTGTTGCAGAGGCAAACAATGAATGTTACAACTGATCACCAAAGAAAACAGTAGCAAATGTAGAGTAGGTCATTAAGCTGTATTATTAGCTCTACTGGCAAAAGTATGACAAAATATTGTCTTCTTCCTATAACTTTCCACTTACCAACTTAAATGTCAATGTTTTTAAAGCTTTGGGATCATCTACAATCTTCTGTAAATTAGCAGCCACTGTAAAATACAAACATGGAGAAACAGTGTTCATAATTATTTCCAATAACATTTGATATTCACATCAATGGTTGAAAAAATTTGACTAATAATGCAATAAACTGCAAAATCATTTCTCACAAAATCCATTAAATGACCAAATTACTTTCATACAGATATTTTCTACAACCATTTATATTACTTCAGCAGTCTTGTATCTGTGCACATCTGAATTAATCACTGTATGTCAACCCCACATTTCATGTAATACAATTTGAAATTACTTTCTAATGGAAAGTAGAAATGACAGCAGCTCCCAGAGTCTCAGCCACTTCTTTTTTCAACAATAGTAACAAGGAAACCCCTGAAACACTCATTAGTAAGAAATTTATTAGCCAGGAGAGGGCAGTATGAAACAAAGGAGAGATATTGCAAAATAACTTTCAAGAGGAAATAACAGGTCAGCACAATCAAACTTACGGACTATAAATTCACTCGATTCTCAGTACTCATTTTTATCAAAGCAACAAAATCCAGAGGATAATATGGATGACTCAGGTGTAGGTGTGAATGCTTTCCAAGCACAGTGATCTGACAAACCAGTGAAGTACCACCCTGAACAAGACAAGTTGCTGATCAGAGTCAAGCACTGGGGCTGTCAGATTGGAGGTCAGAATGAAGATCTGTTTCCAGTACCTGCCAGATTCATCAGAGCCCCATCCTGTTCTCTACAGTGTTGTAATGTATCTGATTCCTCAGTCCCTCAGTCATCTTTTCCTGTCGACTTATTGGACTTAGGGACTGTTTATGAGACTTATCAAAAGGTAATGGTGATGGAATTTCAAAACTTAGCTCTATGCATATCCATGCTTCAAGGTTAAAACACTGAGTAGTCAAGCACTAGTAGTTCTTTTCCTTAGCCATTCGCCAGGGAAAAGGTTATTGATGGAAAAATCATAAGGGAGGAGGTCCTGTTTGTCATTGTTGTTTGTCAAGGGAAAAATTATCTGCTGCTTCAGTAACTACGTGATCTAAAAAAAAATTTACCTGATTTTTAAGCGGGTAATACATTTTAAGAGAACATAGTATCCATGGATATTTCGAGAAAAGTGTCTCAAGTTTCTAAGTAGAGAGTTGAAAGAAATCTGTGAAAATTAAGTGGTGTCCAATAACCAGTACATGATAACAACCTAGGTGCAGTACTTCATAGTGTACTAGCTTATTTCATTTAATGCATCAACTGCAGAGGAGGGGAAAAAAATGAAGGTTATATATTCAACATAGCCCATTTCTCTTTATCAACCCTAATTAGAAGCACCATTTCGTTTTTGTTTGCTGCCCTCTTAGTTCCACTTGGCAGTTTCATTTTACCAACATCCACCCCCTCATGTTTTTCTTTTTTTCCTTTGCCTATGAAAACAAGGCCATGTATACCAGTCAGATCCTAGGTCACCAACCCCAGAAAGGCTAGCATCACCCAGATTTGGGGGGCTTTTTTTGTACAGTTTTCTGAACATATTCTCAAGTTTAATAAACTCATCCAGTAACTCACAGAAAAAAACACTGGGTTCTAAAGTGAAAAGCTCTGCTGTAAAATGCTGTCTACCCAAGCCACTATTTATATCAGGACATTTTGACTATATGCAGGTTGCACTAAGTGAACACTTAACCCATATTCTTAAAACATAAAAGTGTTCTAACAGTTCCTTTGATTTGAGCTGATTTCATCAGTGGCCCTAAGCCTTCATAGGAATATTGGTCCTTTTGTGAGAGTCTCTCAGCTAATGTGGATGATTTGCTGCCTTGTTCTGGATCATCTATTTCCAGTCTGCTCTCTAATGTTCCGCCAAAAGCAGAGCTCTGTCCTACACTAATTCACAGCCCTCTCTCTGCTGTCCATGAACATGGACCAGGGCCAACTTTTCAGAACCAGTGAAGCACAATGTAGGCTGACTGGAAAGCAGGACTGAGCTCCTGGCATCTTAAACAATCATCACAAGACCTGTACTCTCCTACTGTGAGTCCCACACCTCTGGGACATTAGAAATTCAAATTCTGTCTCTTGCGCACAGCAAAAATAGCAAAACTGGCCACTTACCTGATTACTTATCCCAGCTGCTATGCTTATTTTCACTTTAGTTGATTCTAATTTGTTGTAAAGTGCTATAAAACACCTTCATTTAACTGACATCACATAAAATTCAGGGTGATGCTAATTTCTCTTCCAGTAGCAATGCTCATTAAAAAGATGGGTGTCACTGTTTTCTCCCTTACCCTGACTGTGCACCTGGATTTCAAAAATAAAAAATGCTCTGTACCTGGAACGTGAGCCAAGAAGGAAGGGCTTGTTAAGGCTGGATATGATTTTAGGGCTTCTCACACTTGTGCAAAGAACACTACACTTAAGGGATTTTAGCTTTCAAAGCCTGAGCCTTCTCAAACTCGTTTCCTCAGCAGCCATTAGCTCATTTCCTTCCCAGCTCTCTCTAATAAACGTTATACTCAGTGCAGACCCCATTATCCTCTTTGACCTCATGTCTCTTCTCCCCAGGCCACTGAATCCAGTCCCAAGTGTTTCTGCCATCAATAATACACACTGAAGCCCTAGGGACTGTGGTCCTCCAGCCCTATTTCTTATTTCTGTTCTCTTGTTTTACACTTGGGACTTGAGTACCTGTCAGGAGTTGCGATTTATATATATAACATGTGGCCTGAGGTATGGCAAGCACTATGCTTTAGCAAATGGCAACAATCTCTAACAGCCACATAGAAATGACACTGATGCTCAATATCTCCTTGCACCTGAATACAGATGAAAAGAAGGAAGGAGACTAGGAGATCTAGAGAGATCTAGGAGATCTAGAAGACGTAACATGACAAAGCCCTTGTTGCTTTATTAAACGGAGCCAGGCTTTCCCCCAGGAAGGTTGAAATGCTCAAATTCTCCACATTTTGCTGGTTAGAAAAGTAACAGTTATCTTATGACTATTTATAGGCTGTCAATGGATTCTGAGTAACTAGTCTAAAGATAAATTATCTTTATCTCTATCTCCCAGATACCAGCTTATTTCACAACAATCTCATGGGATACTGCTGTTCTGGTAGTGGTGAGTTAATTCACTTAATGTGGGCTAATTCTAGACAAAAGTATTGGCAAAAGAGGGGCAGGTCCTCCGATAGACATTCTGAGATCAAAGTGTGGACTTGGGCCAAGGAGATGTCTTCAAGATACTGCTTCATCCAGGGACACCAGAAAGGCAGTATGAAGTAACAAAGGAAGACAGAGCTAACGCAAGCTTGAAGGAGAAAAGGAGAAGGGAGTAGATTTCATATGGGTGTTCCTATAATTCTGATGTAAAATGATGGCTAGTTCCATTTCAGTTTGGGACCACATAAAAGACTGGCTCAAGTTTTCCCTTAAACCATCAGATCATGCTCTTGTCTTCATAAGATACACTGAAACATAGTGTACAACCTGGATTCTCCAGCCAGAGGACCTGAGTTCAAGTATTGCCTCCTGTTTAGAGCTCTTGAACTGGGGCAGATTTAACTGTGCGTCTATGAGTACCACTGCTTCATGGAAATGTGATATTGACAATGTCTACCTGATGAGATTGTTTTAGGCGATCAATTAAGTTCATACACACATGCTTTCTGCCCTGGACACAATGCCAATCTTAACTGGTTTCCTTATCTGTAGTCTCAGTTTCTGATAATCTCTCTCACACACACTCATCTGTTGGGAGGAGAATCTAGGTCACGCATTAGAACACAGTTCCTCCTTTGGTAGCACCATCTCATCTTCTTGATGAACGTTTGAATTTTTTTCTCAGCTTGGCATTTCTTTTGCCACTTCCTACCCTGATTCTTCCCTGAAGAGGCCTCAGACCTCCACTAACCTCCACATTCCCAGTGCTCTCTGCACTGTGTCCTCGAGAGACCTGCACAGAGCTCATCTCTCCACTAGGCCTAACTTTCTGTAACCCAGAAAAAGCTTGCTTTATGTAAAAGGTAATTAGTTTTTGTTGTTACTGCTGCTGGCTTCAGTGGTGAGAAAAAGCAGTAAGTACAGTAGTTACAAGAGATTCTAGTCATTATGGGTATTAAGAAACATTTGGTCCAAAATGTGAAACTGTTTTGAATATTTTTATTATTTATACATAGTACAAAGGAAAATTATGGGAAATAAAGGAAATAGAGACCTACTACGGGTATTCTCCTTAAGATTCAGGTAAATTCCAGTTGGGTAGAATTATATTGGGCAGAGTATAAAAATCTTATGACAGTCTGATATAGCAAAGTTGGCTGAAAATGAATCTGTCCTTTAAATATAACCATAAAATTGGCATTTTGATCCTGAATCTACTTTAATGTGTTCAAGGCAGAGTTTTATGAACTGGCTGATGGTATGATAATGGAAGTATCCAATAATCATTGTGTTATTATTGCTCATTTCCAAAGCAACAAAATGCTAAAATCAATAAACCTGTATCCTCATTTAGCTTGTGGTAGTAACATACCAGTACGTTTATAGTTTAATACCTCTTCAGAATGAAAATGAGGATGGAAAAAGATTTAAAAAATACTGCAGATAAATGCAGATAACTTTAAAGTTATTGCTTGTCAAGAATACTGAACACTGTGAAGATAAAGCTTAATTTATCTGCTTAGAAAAATCAGGAAGAATATTTCTTGGCAAAAGTACATACTCAGGGGGCTGGGAATATGGCCTAGTGGCAAGAAGGCTCTGGGTTCGATTCCCCAGCACCACATATATGGAAAACGGCCAGAAGGGGCGCTGTGGCTCAGGTGGCAGAGTGCTAGCCTTGAGCGGGAAGAAGCCAGGGAAGGTGCTCAGGCCCTGAGTCCAAGGCCCAGGACTGGCCAAAAAAAAAAAAAAAAAAGCACATACTTAGGAATGTCCTTTGATTCCTTAAATATGCAGCATATAAAGCAAGTATCTTAACCTAAGGTTTTTGTTTTGTTTGTCTGTTTTGGAATCCTTTATATTTCCGACAAAACACTGGAGATTTCCAGAGAAAGGGTATAAATATTCAATGGGGCTTTGTCTTTTAAACTCTAATAATATTTCTCCTAATATCTAATAACATTTCCCCTTATACTAGCAGCTCAGGGGGAAGGTCTTTAGTTTAATTTTACAATGTATATTTACCTTATCAAAGCATAATTGGCATCCATAAACTGTACATATGCCAAGTGTAAAATATAAGTTTTGACATCGGTATTCATCCATGTTACTCTCATTGATATCAAGATAATGAATGTATCTTCTTCACTGTGACAAGTATCCCCGGATTCCTCAGAAATTCATCCTACCTTTCTTCCCTATCTCTCTCTACTTTCACTTTGGGAATCCACTGCTGATTTCTGTGCTTTAGTGTACATTTTATAAAATTTTATATAAGTAGAATCATATAATGTGTACTTATTTTGTCTGGCTTCTCTCACTCATCATCATTTTGAAATTCATCCATGTGGTAACATGACCAATAACTCTTTCCTTTTTATTACTAAGTGGTTTTCCATTGTATTAATATTGTTGGTTTATATATTCACCTTGATGGGCATTTGGATTGTTTCTGAATTTTGCTGTTACTAAAAAAGAAATTATTGGGCTGGGAATATGGCCTAGTGGCAAGAGTGCTTGTCTCGTATACATCAAGCCCTGGGTTCGATTCCCCAGCACCACATATAAGGAAAATGGCCAGAAGTGGCACTCTGGCTCCGTAGCAGAGTGCCTTGAGCAAAAAGAAGCCAGGGACAGTGCTCAGGCCCTGAGATCAAGCTCCAGGACTGGCCAAAAAAAAAAAAAAAAAGAAAGAAATTATTATGAATATCCATGCTCACGTCTTTGTACACACATGTATTTTCTCTCTCTTTTTTTTTTTGGTTTCTTGAGAAAGTATAGCCCAGGGTGAACTTGAACTTGCTATCTTCCTGCCTCCATTTCCTGACTCTTGAGATTATTTGACTACTTTTCTTTCATACCCAGCTACATTTTCTCTTTAGTTGTCTAGATACCTAGGGCTAGGATGGCTGCTATTACCTGGTAGATATTTAACTTTCTAAGAACTGCCAGAATTATTTTTCCAGCAGGATACCTTTTTTATATTCCCAATAGCAGTTCATGGTGGTAGAGTTTTAGGCTTTTAGAAGTTCATCAACATTTAGTATGATTAGTCTTTAACATTTGCCATTCTAAATAGTGTTATGTTACTGTAGATTTAAGAGCTAATTTCCTAATAGAACATCTCATGCATATCTGATGGAAGTCTTTTTAGAGCTATTTTCTGATAATAAAGATATGAAGCATTTCCATATATGCAAGTGTGGTTTTTCTGACCTTCAGCCAAGGGTTCCTGTCAGAATATTACAAAGCTCATCCAGGTAAGGAACAGAATACTTTTAAGAAGATATAAGCCAGAGTGCAAGCACATCAGCCCACATCTTGAAAGTGTCCTATAACTTCCCATCTAGTTCAGAAACGAGTCCCTCCATCAGGGATTTTATACATCTAGGCTGGGAGCCTGAGTAAAATTAACAAAGAAAATGATATGACTGTGAAAGGCAGAGGAAGCCTGACACAGGAAATCTATGGAACTTTGATTTCTAGTGGCATAAAGACAAGCCTTCTCAGCTCTTTGCTGTCTCCAGCAAGATCCTGCTCTATTATTTTAGAGGTCAAGGTTAGATGCAGGAGCATATTCTAGAAATTTTAGCAAGACTGTCCACAGGCACACTGGGATCTTACTGACAGTATCACAATCACGGTGTGGGAAGACTTCACGGCTGTTAAGTATCGCACATTAAAGCACCAGGCCAAGTTGCTCTCCAATCTAGCCCATCCATAAGACTAAAAATAATTTTTGTCTCCTTCAACTTGATTAACAACAAAAACATAGAAATAAGCTTTGAGCTGTCTTTACAACCATGTCAAATCATACAAATTGCAGAAAAGTTCTAATCAAGCAGAGGAAATGTGCCAAAGAAAAATGAAAGGTAACACTTAACTTCACAGGATCAACTTTTTTCCTGTCGTTTATTTTCATTTTACCTTGATCTGTTTCATAGAAAAGTTTTTTTTCCATAGTGAAATATTAATAAGACATACACAGTTTGAGATTTAGCCTAGTGACTTCTGGATGTGAGAAAGCTTTGGAAAAGTTAAAATTAATGAGACAGTAAATACACTGATACAAGGGATGCTACCTAAATTATGGGCCAATGCAGCCAACTGAGGCAAAGCCATCTGGCTGAAACATAAAGCCCAGAGAAAAGTGACAGAACTAAAGCCCCACACATGACTGCAGCCTTCCAAACAGAAGTATGTCTACCACGTGTGACCAGCCATGCAGAGGAGTCGAGAACCCTGGCTTTGTTCACAGTATGTAGCCCTACCTCACTGACACCTTCTTTATCATCATATTGGAGCGATTTATTTATCTATTTTAAAGCCTTTACAGTAAGTTTAGTAGCTAGTGTAAGATGTAGAGCAAGAGAGAATAGTTCACTTCCCTAATAATAGAAGAAACAAGTCCACTCATGAGTTAACTAAGACCCCATTCTAGTTTAAGCCACAGCCTGAAAAATTAAGGGCTTGAATGTAATTCTATTTCTAATATTTAATATGAGATTTTAGAAAATCATTTCCCCTGTGCCTTAGACCCATGAAATGCATATAGGTGAAGACTTACAGCTATTTATTTTCTTGGCTAGTAATCATTTGTATTTTGAATTAAATTCTTCTGACCCCCCATAAGTGTTTTTGTTTTTTTTAAGTATAAGTCTAAGTAAAAATTTAAGTAGATTTTTTGCCCCTAAAGGCCTGAAACCATACAAGTTTCTACCCATTCTTGGGGTTATGGTTTGGATGACAGATTCATAAGGTACCCTATTCCACCTGATAGCTAGATGGGAGTTCCTGAATCATCTCCAGGTTGCCAGTTATCACCCAACAAATGTCTGGCACCAGTAGCATGGACTGACTTAACAAATGAAAGGTCTGCCAGTGCCTATTGGGCAAACCAAGACTAGGAAACAGTTCCTTAGAAGTTGCTATTTCCCTGTACAGAGATGACGTTTAGCTATGCTAATTATAAAGCTAACAGTTTCAAGTCTCCAAGCTCCTCTCATTCTACACAAGTAACCTTACCAGCATTAAGAGCTGATGAGAACTCTTCCCACTCAAATAGCAAAGACATAGGGAAACCAAAGACAGACAAGATCCACTTGTCTTACTGCTGACACTGAATAGCACAGTACCCAGTTCTCAGGTGCACACACGTTTATAAAGCTCAATGAATGAAAATAAACCAAAAATACCTTTTAGGAAGGATAATATGCTAACTCATCATAGCATAGCAATCTTATGCAATTAGAAAGTAGTAGAGACAGAATTCTTTTCTTTTGGGGAAAATTTGGCCAAGCCTATCAAAATTCAGGCATCCTATACCTCCTCTTAGAGGCAGAGTTGAAGACATCCACTTTCCTTCTCCTGCATTAAGTATAGTGTCTCCCAGACATGGGAAGGGTCTGTAGCCCTCAGTATGCCGGAGCTCTTCTCTCTTGAACTTACAATATGGAAATTTATGTAATTTTCATTTTTGTTCCTGCTCTGAGCCCAGCTTGAAAACTCAAAGCTTTCTGGCCCCTAACTACTTTGGTTTCCACACTTTGAGAGCTTCAAGCAGACAGGCAGCTGAACTTATTCAAGACTAGATCATATACTTTATTATAAGATCATATACTCTATTATAAAAAAGTAGTTCATGACAGACCCTCTGAGTTGGGGACAAGGTATGGGGATTGAGAGAGATTAAGTGGTGAGAGGTTACATATTAAGAAGTTCAAACACTTGCTGTGAAGTTGCAGGACTTTGTTTTTAAGCAGGTGTGTATTACAACTTGTATATTGTGATCATACAGTTACTAAATCCTTACTAAGTATTCATCGTAAGTGGGGAGATATAAATTAAAGTAGTAAACAGCTTTTCTTGCACTAAATGTGAGCGATTCATAAACACATTGCTACAGTGGAGTCATGAGAGTGTTGAGAGAGGAGCAGGAAGAAGGAATCTCATCAGCACACAGGCAAGATGACTGGAGCATCCTAAGCAAGACTCCAAGAGGAGGGTAACAATCAAAGTCTTGGAAGAACACAGAGTTTGCCAAGAGAATGACAGCATTTCAGGCAGGGGAAGAGCACATGACAGGCAATCCCAGGGGAGGGAAGACCAAGTCTGAGCCATGTCTCATGCTGCTGGTCCCAGCTTGCAATAGCAAGACTAGAGCTGAAGACAAGAGGGCTACATATGAGGATGCTAGCATAGGCCAGTCATCTAGGCCTTGTCCACCACAGAGTGTGAACTTAATCTCATAGGCAAAAGGTTTTAAACATGATATCAGTTAATAATGTTAGCTGTACACACTGGAAGAAAAGTTATTGTTGGATCCAGCAATCCTTTTGATTTCATCATTACACACTGTATACAACTATTTCTACAAATACACATTTCTGCAGTCATTATCTCTCCATTCAAAATTAAATGTAAAGAGCTAGTATAATAAAAAGAAAGCCTGGGAAAAGTACAGTGATTACTAGAGAAGGGTAAGGAGACCAGGTAAAGAAGGGAGAAGAGGGTAAATAGAAAGATGGGGATGACCAAATAACTGAATATGCATATACATAAATGTCACCAGGAAAAATATTAATATGTAGAAATAATATGCATTAGTAATTATACTTTAAAAAGGAAGTGGCTTAATTTGTTAAGACTTAAGGTCAAGGGGATGGCATAATTCAAAATAACATCAGAAAATTGCTGTTAAAATAATGAAAAAACATTGTAGAATTTGGGGAATAAAACCTAAAATTTTGGGTGGATTTGTAAAAATTTTAAAAAATTACTGGTTATGTGATTTGCTAATTAGAATTGAACACATCATTGCATATGTTAAGAGTTAAGTTTTTAAATACATTTTTAAATGAAGAGCTTTATAAACATATAGTCTTCATAATTACTGGCCATATAAAACAATGTTCTCAGAATGTAAAAACAAACTAATACTAAGCCAGGCTGAAGTGGGTATTAAAGCACCTGGCTGCAGACTCTCAGGCATGCAGCTCTGCTTTGCCTATTCTAAGACACCTATGTGCAAAGGACCAGAGTTTTAATGCAACTAATCCTACACAGGGAGGGAGGGGGTCATCTCCTTGTGATTCATTAATAGAGAAATCACTATAGCTCACTATATTAGTTGTACTAATTGCACAGATAAGAAACCTATCAAGAAATTTGGTTTTAATTTTGTCCCCTGATACTGTTCCTTATCACAAAAGTAATTGAGAGGAGCTATTAATGCAAAGATGATAAGAAAAAAACAAAAACAGGGGCTATTGTATAGGTCAGTGGTAGAGCATGTGTTTAGGCCTCAGCTACATCTACATAGGTGCAAAGCAAACTCAGCATGTAGGAGGCTGGGGTTCTAGCTTCACCACCGAAGGGTGAAAGGTGGGGAAACAAAATAACAAGGAAAAAAAAACATTTTGTTTTCCCCCAGTGGAAGAGCTTTTGAGTTGCTTTTTTGATGTTGGTGGTGGTCTATTTGTTTTTTTCACCTAAGACATGAATAAATGAATCAGAAAAAAAGCAGTTCTAATGTGTCCTCACAAGATAAAAGACTGGCTTCAGTCTTTTATCTTCAGGCAGGGCTGTCTGTGTATTATTTATGATTAAGGAAAAGTGGTTTATTCTATATTTGAGATTGTCTTTACGAAGAAGTTCTGATCTTTCTTCATTACCTACTTCTAGAGTACACCGGATACAACTTTATTACCTGTCATTGCATTGCAATGAAACCCCCAGCTTCACTGAACGGTTGGTGGGCAGATGGCATGAATTCGGGAGGAAAGTAGTCATCTAAATAGTAAGATACAGCCTCAAGGACTCCATATACATCTCTAGTAGTGATAAATATTAACTTGGACACAAAAAATCAGTGCTTACATAGGGCATATAAAGGTACGTTCAGAAAACAAATACCCTAAAAGTTCAATAGTTTCAAAGCAACCTGACATTTTAAAACTCCTAGCAGCTCAAGACACACTTTTGTAATGAGACTACATGTGGATTTTTTTCATTAAATGAAATACATTGTTTATGGAAGAATTGAAATACTGTATATACACTCATATAATTACAGTTTTTCTAAGTCTTCATCCCATTAATACTTCTGTACATTCAAATTCACTTATAATAGCTTGCACAAAAACTGATTTATTAGAGAGTCTAATCTTTCTTGAGACAAGAGAACCAAAGACAATCTTAAATGCATGCTTTCAGAACATTAACCTTCATGCTAATCACAGACAAAACTGTTAAAAGGATTTTGTTGTTTCAGCAATTAGTGGAGATCAGACTTCAGTGAGTATGTGCTAGGCTCTAAGTACTGGAGGGGGACTGATTATTCTCATGTTAAAACATTGAGAACTAGGGCACAATTACTGACTGCTGCCTTGTAACTTGCAATGAGGTTGAAACTTCTGGACTAGGAGACAACCACATTTTCAGAAACGTTAGGAATTTACACAGTAATCAAATCTTACAACTTCCTAACATGTGTAATAAAACCATTTGAATTTCAGAATTTCATCCCATCCCTATTAGATAGGACACCAATTTGCTGTCTTTCAGCCTTCACTTCCTGGACACACAAATAAACGTTTTAAAAAGAGACAGGTAACAGGTGAAAATGAGAACATATGTCACACTGACTTAAGGAATAGAAAACAGAAGACAAACAGTACTGTGCTGGCATGGGAACAGAGAAGAAAAGAAGACCATGAGGTCATTACTAGGTAAAAGGCAGGCTGCTCCCCAAGTTAAAAGAGCTGTTGAGTGTGGCAGTGAGGGAGCTCATACTAGATGCAGTAGTGAGGCTGAGTGTGAAGAGGAGTCACAAACAAATCAGATACAGCAGAAGAGTCACAGAAAGGATGCTGGCTTGAGGTGAACATCAATAATGTACTAAGGAATAAAAAATCAGAAGAATGACAGCAGTGAAAAGGGCAAGCTAGGCTGTGGGCTCTGTGTGTAGCTGCAGAGAGGACAAGCCAGCACTGCTTATTCTGTGCTATTTAATGCAGCAAGGTCTCACTAACTCAGTGTAAATCTGATTTTTTTCTTCCCATTAGGAAAAAAATTCAACTAAAAAGCTTCAAGCTACAACTTCAGTCAATTCATGGTTCCAAAGACAGGCAGGGTACAAAGTAAAGACAATGCAGTTCCCAGCCTGTACGTAGTTCTGTTACAAAGTGGGATCCCTTCCCCATACCTCATCTCGCCGGTGTATCATAATCCAATACTTTTAGGGTGTTGAGAAAAGGATCAACAGAATGAGATTATCCAACTGTGAGAAATGTGAGGATATCTGTACTCTATAGCCTTTTCAAACTCTGTGATAAGATCATTCCTCTTCATAGCAACTTATATGGCAGCAGAACACATGCAGAAAAGTTAACTATAGAAGGCCGTGGAGATTTTATCAGAAAAACTAAGACAAAACCTATGAATGAACTAAAACAAAGCACTTCTCTTTTCAGTTATTCTTTCTTTCTTTCTTTCTTTCTTTCTTTCTTTCTTTCTTTCTTTCTTTCTTTCTTTCTTCCTCTTCCTCCTCCTCCTCTTCTTCCTATTAATTTTATAGAAGAAATCAAGATGGAGGAAAAAATAACTTGTCTGAAGTCACATAGCTTGTAAGAGACCAATACATGATTCAGATATGTGAGCTCCCTGTCACTTACAGAAACAGGAACAGTGTGTGTCACCTCTCAGATAGATATCAGTCTTCTTCAAAACACTGACTCTGCTGGAATGTAGGTACTGAAAATAAAAGTCAGGACTATAGAGGTACCAATTACTGTGACTTTTACCCCATCTAATCACTGACTTTGTTCCTGTTATGAGACACATAAGAAAATAATTTGAGATGTAAATAATGAAAGGAAAGGGGATTAAAAATACATCAAAAAGTTCTCCATGCTTCCTATCATGAACATCTGAGAAAGAATTAGAGCTAATTATTTCCAACATAAAATACCATCATCTTTTTGATCTTGGTGCCATTCAGTCAAGATTATTCCAACATGTAAATTGTTAAAAAAAAAATTGACATCTAGTTCCCTACAGCTGTAAAAAGTGGTAGGTGCTTGTGATTTATGCTTGAAAGCCTCATAACTGAGGCTGAGATCTGAGGATTGAAATTTGAAGCCAGCTTATGCAGAAAAGTCCATGAGACTCCTCCAATTAACTATAACAACCACCACCACCACCACCACAAAAAACTGGTCTGGAGGCATGGCTCAAGTGGTAGAGCACCAGCCATAGCGTGAAAGCCAAGTGATGGTACTGAGTTCAAACCTTAATACCATCATGCATTTGGGCATATATGCGCACACGTGCGCATGCACACACACACACACACACACACACACACACACACACACACAAAACACAGTGGTATAAAAAGTAAAAACTGCTTTGAGGATTTTTTGTTGTTGTTTATATTTCTATATGTTTTCTTCTGCTTTCCAGAAAATGAAATAAAATGGTCACTGCTCCAGAGTGAATGTTCACTCCTCAGGTGAAGGCTTTCTCTCATTAAAATAAGA
This sequence comes from Perognathus longimembris pacificus, assembly GCF_023159225.1. Taxonomy (NCBI): domain Eukaryota; kingdom Metazoa; phylum Chordata; class Mammalia; order Rodentia; family Heteromyidae; genus Perognathus; species Perognathus longimembris. The sequence goes on along the minus strand of NC_063164.1, from coordinate 54,822,845 downwards.
GAACGAGGAAAAGAAAAATAGCAACAATGGCAAATAAAAAATGATTCTTGTTTCCATTTCTTTGAGTCCATTTCATAGAATATTATATTGTATGGTCAGCTGTGCATTGCTATTGAGCCTCTGTCCACCACTCCTATGCACATCCTCCTTTGGCCTCAGTGTGTGAATGACAAGAGTCCTATAGAATTTATAATGTACTAGTGTGTGTTCCTACATAGATTCTGTGGCCAGAGCCCACACTTGAAGACATTCATGCACCTTCACTGTGACATGTACCTGCTTTTAAAAAAAATACCAGACTAACATGCATCCTGGAAAAGATAGCTTGTGAGTTTAACACCATTGTTCTACATATGGTACCCACTCAGTCCTTTAAAATTATAAACACCTGAATTCAATTTTATATCATCCTCTATATGAAACTTTCAATACAATTTAGAAGCTCAAAAAGAAAAGAGAAAAAATAATTAAATAAAAGATAGTGATAAAGAGATTTAGTTAATATTCCTATCCATTTTAGAGATTTGGACATAAAATTCCTGATGATAATAACATTTAAAACTACCTTAAAGATAACATCTTGGAAATATTCAGAAAAACGCTCATAGAAAAAGGGGGTAAAAAGATGGGCTGTGTAAAAAACTGAACAAAGAAACCACAGAACTTAATAATTGCATAGACCAACTAGACTTAACCGACATCTACAGAATATTCCACCCAGCAACAACAGAATACACATTCTTTTCAGCAGCACATGGAACATTCTCCAAAATAGATCACATCTTAGGGCACAAAGAAAATCTGTACAAATTCAGAAGTATCAGAACCATTCCCTGCATTCTCTCAGACCACAATGGAATAAAATTAGAGCTCAATTCAAACAGCCACCACAGAAAATCCTACAGTTCATGGAGACTAAACAACACACTGCTGAACCATCAGTGGGTCTTTGAAGAAATTAAAATGGAAATTCAAATATTTATGGAATTCAACCAAGTTGAGGACACAAAGTACCAGCTCCTTTGGGACACAGCAAAGGCAGTACTCAGAGGAAAATTTATATCTCTGAGTACATACATGAACAAACTGGAGAAACAGCAACTCAATAATTTAAGGAAGCACCTTAATTTCTTTGAGAGAGAACAACAAGCCAAACCCCAAGTCAATAGACGGAAGCAAATAATTAAAATCAAATCAGAATAAAATCAGTTAGAGACGAAAAAAAACATTGAAAGAATCAACAAAACAAAGAGTTGGTTCTTTGAAAAAATCAACAAGATAGACAGACCCCTGGCAAACCTGACTAAAAAACGAAGGCAGCACACTCAAATAAACAAGATAAGAGATGAAACAGGTAACATCACCACAGAAATAACTGAAATTCATAAAAAAAAAAGGGACTATTTTGCAAACCTTTATGCCAACAAATTCGAGAACTTGGAAGAAATGGATGATTTGCTAGAAAAAAAATTCATATCCCCAAACTTAACCATGAAGATTTAAACCTTCTAAACAGACCCACATCCAGTATTGAAATAGAAACGGCAATAAATGACCTCCCATCCGGGGCTGGGGATATGGCCTAGTGGCAAGAGTGCTTGCCTCGTATACATGAGGCCCTGGGTTCGATTCCCCAGCACCACATATATAGAAAATGGCCAGAAGTGGTGCTGTGGCTCAAGTGGCAGAGTGCTAGCCTTGAGCAAAAGGGAGCCAGGGACAATGCTCAGGCCCTGAGTCCAAGCCCTAGGATTGGCGGGAAAAAAAAAAGATCTCCCATCCAAGAAAAGCCCAGGTCCAGATGGATTCACTGCAGAATTCTACAAGACCTTCAAAACAGAACTCACACCAATATTTCTCAAACTCTTCAATGAAATTGAAAGAGAACGTTCACTACCAGACTCATTCTATGAAGCCAGTATAACCCTCATCCCCAAACCAGGCAGGGACTCATCACGGAAATAGGACTATAGACCGATGTTCCTGATGAACATAGATGCAAAAATTCCTTGCCACACACCAAGCCTTCTGAGTTGGTATAGGTGAGGGTTTAGGGCAGTTAATTTTTAATGGAAGAACCACAGCAACAACAAGAACAACAGAAAAAAAAAATCCTGACAGACCTATGATGTTAAGGGCCAATCAAATCCCAGAAGGCAGGTGGTCAATTTCACATCTGAGAGGTCCCTGATGAGGACAGAAAGAGTGTTAGGTCATATATTATTGAGGCTGAGCTGCAGACCTGCACTTTGAGTACAAAACAATTAACTGAGAAACTCAAAAAGAACTTCAGCTCTGTAAATTTTCATCCCTATATACACATACAGAAACAGAGATCTCCTCACCACTGAAAGTAAAAAGGAACAGTCACAAAATCCAGTTAAAGGTTATTTACATCATTACACTATAGACAGAGAATTTTACATTGAAGGAAATTCTAAACTTAAGGCACATCAACCATCCCCTAGAAGCACAGCTAAATAGGAAGCTAAGCAGTAGAAAAATAATGATCAGGGCTGCCCATACAAATGCATAAACTATTTTTGTTTATTTTAAAATTTTGTTTGTTTGTTTACTGTGTGTGTGTGTGCATGCGTGTGAGTGTGTGTGTGTGCGTGCGTGTGTGTGTGTGTGTGTGTGTGTGTATACCAATGTTGAGACTTAAACTCAGGGCCAGGGCCCTGTCCCTTCACTTTTTCACTCAAGGCTAGTACTCCATCACTTAAGCCGCAGTTCTGGCTTTTTTTTTTTTTTTTTTTTTTTGCCAGTCCTGAGGCTTGAACGCAGGGCTTGGGCACTGTCTCTGGTTCTTGCTTTGTTTTGCTCGAGGCTAGCACTCTACCTCTTGAGCCAAACTGCCATTTCTGGCTTTTTCTGCTTATGTGGTACTGAGGAATTGAACCCAGGGTTTCATACATGCTAGGCAAGCACTCTACCACTAAGCCACATTCCCAGAGTTTTGCCTTGATGGTTGGTTAATTGGAGACTAGAAAGTCTCCTAGAATTTCCTGCCTGGCCTGGCTTCAAACATAACCCTCATATCTCAGCCTCCTTGAGTAGCTAAAATTACAAGTGTCAGCAACTGGCACCTGGCTAAAATTTAAATTAATTTTTAACCTATGGATGGTATATTGAAGTTTTCTATTGGTATTAAAAGAAAACTTAATATGAAATAAATTCAAGGTTAAATGAAAAACAACAATACATGGAAACCTTAATAATAAATCAGAGGCATGTTTAATATCAACTAAATGATTATTAGAAACTAAACTAAAAAGAACATATCTTACCCAACAGATATTTCAGTTAAATGAGTCTATTGCTAATGATAAAGAAAGGGATGGGACAGCAATGACATGTCTTTACAAATCAGTTTATCAAAGATGTAGCTGCCTGGGAAAACAGAAAAGCAGAGCAAACCATCGTACCCTGGCACTTAATACACAGGCTCTCTGGAGACAAATGAGGGTCTCTGTTCACAACGACATGACATTTTGGCAAGTTTAAGCAGAGGATTTATTTCTGGCTGGAGTGAGGTTACTCAAATATATATATTTTCCATTTCCAAAGAGTTAATCTGCCATGGGTCCACAGTGTGCTGTTCAAACACACATCCAATTCTTAGTTCAGCAGAAGCTGAAATTTGGCACTGTTCAGCAGAGGATATTGGCATTAGCCTTTTAATAAGAAATGGTGAGATAAAAATGATAAATTAATTCTTGCCTGTGTAATGTAGTAAAAAATGACTTCTCATCTAACTTCTGGTTTCTGAGATATAATTCTGGAAGACAGAAACCTTTTGGAATGCCCATCCTGGCTCAGTCTATAAATATGAACAGAGCAAATGTGAACCCCCAAATTTCACTGCTGATATATGCTAACAATTTGATTAAGAACTACAAAAATCCAATAGTAATTATAATAGGTACAAAGGTATGTTTTAAGTCAACTTAGCAATTCACTCATTCAATGAATATCAAATAAATATTTCATTATTCTAATGTTCTAGGAAACAATGTTCAACAAAACAAACAAAATGTCCTGTGCGTACAGAGCTTAGGGTCCTCATGGGAGAACTCTCTCAACAAAGCCGTTGAATGATCAATATTTTCCAGAAATTACTTTCTATTAGTCATTATTAGCTTCAGTGCTCACTAGAGTCCAACATGGCAACAAAATATAATAAACCTTGGCTAGAATGGGATGTGATGGTGAAACAACAGTTTCAACTTTAAGGAAAATCCAGATCATAAACTTGGGCAACATAAAAAATGCCTGCTATCTTCTTGGCAGACCTTCTAAAGAGTTTTGAAAGTTTGCTAGTTTGAAAAATTCTCAGTGATTATAACACATTTGAATGACCAACTAAGTCACTACTGACAAAGGCAAGCTTCCCCAGTGAGGGAACTTGCCATGTTACACAGCTAAATCAGAACCAGTAAAGTAAGACAAGAAGAGCTGATTTTTTTCCAGTGGTAAGACTGGGCTGTAATATTGGAATTTGTAGCCTTGAGAAGCCCTCTGCTGTTGGAAGGAGATGTAAATGGAGGCAGAGAGAATGGACTGCCTGAGGTGAAATGTGAAAGTAGAGCTGTAAAATGATTATTTCTGAGGAGAATCTAAGAGGTCATAGAAATTAGGTCAAATGGTATAATACTGAAGAACAATGGCAATACTCAAGGAAAGTAAGAAAGTTACTGGAATCATCTTTGAGTAACAACACCATTATCTTGTTATAGCCAATTAACTATGCAAATGTTGTACGTAGGTAAACCTTACCATATTACAATTGAGGTGGACAGCACATATTGATCAACTTAGCACTAATAGTATGTCCAGGGATTCTGCATAAGAGTGATGCCCACAGTGGGTGCAGTCTCATTTTAGGTCCATCCCATTGGATCCCCTTTCTGGACACAGGTTAACAGGACAGAACTCTATATTCTCATACTCATTTTTCTTTCCTAGTGTGGTTTATTATGTGAAAAAGACTTCCAAATTTCAAGCTTTAAATTTTCAATATTTTAAGTAGGACAGTACTTGGTGTCTTAGACAAGTACTCTCCCACTTGATCCATGTTTCTAATTCCTTGTACTTAGGCTACTTTTCAGATAGGGTTTGGATTTTGTCTGAGCCATCCTCAGAACCTAATCCTCCCACTGATTCCATGTACATAGAACTCTTAAATTTTCACTACACTGGGCAATTAGTAAGAACTTATTGTATCCTTATGGCTCCTGATCATATCTAAGGATGTTGGTGATTTCCAGTGCGGTATCAAGAGAGATAAGAATCTTGAAAAACTGTAGCCAGAGCACACAGAACAGTCCTCATTGTTTTTGTTGCTGCTCTTTTTTCCTTTTGAAAATATTCTTGAACCATGGCGATAACATGTTGTGTGTGTAGGAAGATAATTGGTGGCAGCAGTTAGGATTAATGCATTCTATGTGGGTGTCAGAGACTACAATGTCTTCAGGGGACTGAAAATAAATGTCAATCAGTGGAGAGAGAATAGAGAACTTGAGCCATTCAACATTTTATGTCTAATTGCTCTCAGATATTTGGGAATTTCTAAGGTAAGCTAGCACTAGATTCTTACATCAATGGTTCTTCTTTTTAAGCAACTATTTCTGAAATCTCATTTGCCCAGATCAAACACAATATAATTGAAGGCAGGACTGGGCCTTTGTCCAATAGGTTACAAATCTCCGCACTTGTAGCAAAACTTAAACTGGAATCAGAGCAGAGAAAAAGGATGTGGGATGGATTATTGAATAAACTGTGATTCAGAGGCTTTGCAGTAAAACTCAAAGCTCAACAAATTTCAATTTTGGTATGCCAACAGAGGAAAAGAATTCCACAGGCAAAGGGGCACTCAATTAAGACTGCCTAGGTTCATTTTCTCAAGAACTGTGATTAAATTAAGACTTGAGATAGGAAATGTGGGCTTCAGTAATTTTAAAAATCACTTTTACACAGTTTGGGATTTATTTTTTAACATATTCAAACAAAAGAACTCATGGTTTAAAGTCAGGGAAAAGATTGTAATATATAATTAAGGTTGAATTTCTGCATACCAAATAAGGTTAAGAGAATAGAACAAACAACACAATCAGCAATGAAGCACCAACTGTGTGCCAGCTATAAAAGAGAGCTTGCTTATTAAAAAGTAAACACAGATAGCATGCCAAATCCAAAGGGAAAAATGTGTAAACAAGCTAGATTCTGCTCTCGTGTCGAGTTTGAGACACTCACCAGTGAAATATGAGCATCAGACACACATTGGTTTCCCTTCCTCTTTAATATTCGCCGTTTTTGAAAATGGGCTGCAAATAATACATTTCAACAGCTACTGTGCTACTGTGGCATAACCTAAAAGCGATGTAATAAATTTTCTGGCAAATTCTCTGCACCAAAAATGAGTGTTTTATGGAAGACATTTTATAAGAGCTAAGATTACTGAGTGAGAGGATTAAGGTGCCTGCAGTGGATGCTATAGGTGATGCCCCATGACTAAGTCATGGGGATGTTAGTTAATGTCACCTCAGGGCATGTGCAAGGATAGCAATGAACCCCATCATGGACCAGTAAAACCAGCATGGAGCAAGGAGAGAGGAAGAGAAGCCAGTTAGTGTTGGGGTCCATCTTTCCCCTTGATGGAAGGGGCTTGATGCCCCTCCCCCAGCCCTGGGGAATGCGGCCCTGCTACCTTCTCTGGATTAGAATCCGGAGAAACCGGTTGGGCAAATAGCCCCCAACCCAACCTGCTAGCCAGCCCGGCGCCTACCAGCCCCGCCCTGGTTCGGTGCGCTCAGAGTGACGGTAGCCCTTGGAGGTCAGGTGACAGCTCTCAGCCTATCGGAATCCTGGCCAACCCCCTTCCTTCAGAATCATCTCCCCTTGTCCTTCTCTCAATAAAGTCAGTTCGCTCTAAGAAGCCAGCCCCGTAGCATATGTACGCCAGTGTCCAGGGAAAGGAGGCGGACACATAACTACGGCTTGTCAGGTCGGAGTGACCCCCACGTCCCACTCTAACTTACCTGCAGGCCGAGGGTTAGGGGAGAGGGCTATAAGGAGGGTGGAAAGAAAGAAGAAAGACTCTGAGCCGGGAGGGGCAGAGAAAAACCCCAACAAGTTAGGACCTCCAAGAGAAACCCATGATCCTCACAAAGGACACATGAACCAGGTGTAGATTTGGAAGCAGGAGTACTGTTTGCTATTGGCAGCCTTGTAGGCTGAGGAAGGGACGGACCACCATGAGATGAAGTCAAAGCTGTAAAGAGCTGGGCTCTGAGAACAAGTAAAGACAGCATGTCCTCACTGATGCTGCCATGATGCTAAACAATGGTGAATTGTCCTTTCCTCAGGATTTCTAGTTATATGAGCTAAAACCTATGTTACAATTTCAAATGGTTTTCTATTACTTCTTACTAAACTTATTTAAACTATTGTAACTGAAGATGTATTTTATCCTGGAGAATCATTCAAATTCTTCAAAATTCTAAGGGTCAAGTTTTACACAATGTGGGTTCCCATAGGCATTGATGGTGTTCACATTAACACTGAATTAGAACAGATTATCTTTCTCTTGTCTTCTCAACACTGATAAAAACACCATCATTTGTTAGGAAAAAGGCATTCAATGTTGAAATGAATGTTAACAGACTGAAACAGAAATGAAGAAATTTGTACAACTCAGTTATAGAGACATTTTTTAGTCTCTAAAGGAAAACTTGCTGGATTTGACTCCTCCACTTTCATTTACCATTTTAGAATGGTACCAGCCAATGAGAAGTGAGTTGTAAGGACACACTAGTACCCAAAATAATACTTAGAGGTACAGAAATTTACACATCATGAGCAACATGAAGCCAGAGCCTCAAATATTATATGAACTTATTTTGTTCTCCATATACAATTTATCTGTAAAAATTACTGCACCATCTATAGTATCTTCCTATATCCAAGAAAAATTACTATTTCAACCTGTGTATACAGAAAATAATATTTGGAATTACTATTAAACATTTGCATACCAAGCTGGGCATGGGTGGCTCTGCCTATAATCCTAGTTTCTCAGGAGACTGAGATCTGAGGATCAAGATTTGAAGCCAGTCTGGGTAGGAAATGTCCATGAGATTCTGCTCTTCAATAAACTACCAAAAAACTGGAAGTGGAGTTGTGGCTAAAGTGGTAGAGTGCTAGCCCTGAGCAAAAAGAAGCCAGGGATAGTGTTCAGATCCTGAGTTCAAGCTCTAAGATCAACACACACACACACACACACACACACACACACACACACACACACACACACGTCCACACATGTACATACGTATATAAAGCCTTAGATTCCAAATATTTCAATGTCATATTATGACAGTTTTTTAATTGCAATGATTTACATAAATTAGCTCTTTTAAGAAGTGGGCAACTCAGGGGCATTTGATACATTCAAACAGCTGTGCCACTTGTACCTACTTCCTGGACACTCCATCTCCCCAAAGAAATTTTGCATATATAAAGCAGTCTCTTTCCATTCCTTCTTCTATCTCCATGGATTTATCTACTGGGGATTTTTCATGTAAATGGAATCACACAATAACTGACATTTTGTGTTGGGCTTCCTTCACTTAGCACAATGCTGTCAAGGTTCAGTATATGGAATTTAATTAACCTAAAAATTATGCCAGAATGAGTACTGATTCTTGAAACTCCCTGGAGAGAATTCTCTAGTAATCTATAGACTTGAAGGGACTCAAACAAAATTCAAGTCTTCGGGTCACTAAAATGAACTGCAGAAATGGAGCACTGGGAAGAACCAGGTAAACAGCAATGAGGAAGGGTTTTAAAAAGATTGGGAGTAGGGTAGAGAAGGATAAAGAAGCAATAAGTCTCCCTGATGAGTACCTATACATGTTTTTTGCATGTATCTCTATATTTGGAAAAACAATTTTTTTTTTTGGCCAGTCCTGGGGCTGAACTCAGGGTCTGAGCACTATCCCTGGCTTCTTTTTGCTCAAGGCTCAGCCAACTTGAGCCACAGTGCCACTTCCGGCCTTTTCTATATATGTGGCGCTGAGGAATCGAACTTGGGGCTTCATGTATATGAGACAAACACTCTTGCCACTAGGCCATATTCCCAGCCCTATTTGAAATATTTTATCTCAAAACATTTAACTTTTTAAAAGAAGTTTTAATTAGATCAGAATAAAACAATGGTACTTATTTCAACTAAAATTATTCTTCTTTAATTATTACCTTTAAGTAGTTATACAAAGGAGTTATACAAAGCAGCTGTGAATGCAATTAATCCTGATCAAAGTCACCCCTTTCAACATTCTCACCTATTACTCCCTTGCTCATCTTCTCCCTCACTCTTCTTAATTCTTTGGGATATACATTGGGTTCATGACGGCATTCTCCTAGGGAAGAAGATTAAGGCACCTGCAGTGGACACTGTGGCTGATGCCCATGACTGGGTCATGGGAATGTCAATCTCATCTCAGGGAATGTGCAAGGATGGGCAAGGACCCAATCATGGACCAGTAAAAACAGCATGGACCAATGAGAGAGAAAGAGAGGCCAGTTGGGGCTTCCAGGAGAACTCATGTTTCTCAAAAAGGACCACATAAGCCCTTGTTCTCTTCATTCTTCTACCCTTTTCCTCTTCAATCCACCCATTCAAGTGCCTGCTCCCTGGTGTCTTACTTGGCTAAACTTTTATCATGCCTTTCCAAGGAATTACACTACTTAAGATTTTCCTTGGATCTACCATATTTCAGTTAATACATTTATATCTATATGTATATCACCCAAAATATTTAGTTATATATTTATAAACTAAATCTAGCTTCTACATATAAAAGAAAACATACATTCTTAGAAGTACGCAAGTGCACTAGTAATTTCTCCTTTATTTGGGTGCTGGTATTGTGGCTTGAACTAGGGGTCTGGGTGCTACCCCTGAACTCTTTTTGCTCAAGGCTAGTGCTCTATTAGTTGAGCCACAACTTTATTTCTAGGTGTGTGTGTGTGTGTGTGTGTGTGTGTGTGTGTGTGTGTGTGTGTGCGTGTGTGTGTGTGTTGTGGTTAAATGGACTTTCTTTCTCCGGGCTGGCTTCAAATTGATATTCTCAGATCTTAGCCTCCTGAGTAGCCACTGGAAGCCAACTTCCTTTCTCCTTTTGAGAGTGTCTATTATTTCTATTTCCCTTACCCTTGAAAGAAAATATTATAGAGAGACAGTCAATTAAAAGGAGGGTTCAAGGAAATGAATGACCACTACTCTCAGACACCACTTATAAAATCTCCAGAAAACATCCTTATGAGAAAACAATGGGCAAGTTCCACCCTGCTCACTAGGACAAAATATTTAAACAAAACCTCTTTTACTGAGCCTGGATTCTCAACACAAAGCCCCTTGAATACTCATATTAATTTAGGTTATTAGAATGTTAGTCCCTGAAAGAAAATTCACTAAATTCAACAGCAATTAATAGAATTAAAATGGAAGGTTTGTTTTAACTCAATGAAGATGAATATTTTATTTATTCCATACTCTATTATAATGTCACAGTTCTATTGTACATATAGTGCTACCCTAGCCCACACCAAAATTTTTTCACACCATAATTTATATGAGCATAAAGAACTACTATGAAATGGCAAATACATTTCACCCTCTTAGGGAATATACAGGAAAGGCCCTCGGTTATTAATTAATCTAAAGAAAATGCCTGTAATTAATGACTGCTTTGCCTTTTCTAGAAAATCTAATTTCCTTTTGCTAGAATAATTGGATTCATAAGTACAGAAAACATCTCTAAAGTTCTTCTGGTCCCTAAACATTAAATGAAGAGCTACTTGTCAATGCTTTCAAACATAAACTAATCTAGGAATCAGAAAACATCATTTCAGCTTTTATTTCTCCTGGCCTCCAGGAACATGTTTCTGCCCCTCCATAGTTCTTTTTCACTCCAGACCAATAACAATAAAACCTAAACACCACAGGGCTCTCATCTAGAGTACACAATTAAGTAAGACCATTTGCAGGATGAGATGAGTCTAAAAGAAAGAATCACTTCTCCCATTTGATGGGACACAGATTCATGTTACCCAGTGACTCAATGAGAACTTGCCAAATTGTAAGCAATTCCATTTGGTGGCTATTTACAAAGTCCCTTCATGATCTGACCTCCTCCCTCTCCCTATCCTTATTTCTTATCCTTGTTTCTGCTCATTCACCTGGCATGGATACCCTGGATTCTTCTACAAAGTCCATTGTGTCCACAAAAGTCCAGTATGGGCAGGTGTAACCTCAGATGTTTCAGCATCACTGAGACATAGCCTTCTTCCCCTACCTCCTCTCAGAAGCTCTTTAGCCCTCAAAACTAAGTAAGGACCCAGTCTTCCTTTATAGCATTTTTTTTCTCCAAAATAGCACTTCTCACAATTTATAATATCACTGACATCTGTGTATTGGCTTATCTAATGTCTGCCTCTCATTCTACTCTGCAGATTTCACTAGGTAAAGGCCCCTGTCTGCTTTGATTACCAGATGTACTAGCAGTGAGTAAGTTAAATGCTTTTTTATAGTGAATGTGGAAGGATAGCAGCTTCAGGGCCTGGAGAACAAAGTATGTTAATAGGCTCTTGTCTCCACCTCTGCTTGGAAGAAAGGAGAAAGCACCACTCTAGCCAAACTCAAAGAATACCATGGGATCTAGTGGAAGCAGCATATTCCTTCTAGGCACTGAACCTGTCATGCTGGTGACACTCATGAGAACTCTCTCGAGTAAGGTCAAGTGGAACCAGGTGAGACCACCACATACTAACAACACTGGAAATGTAAACTAAGGACGCTGGGAACTCCTAGTAATAAGCATAAGTACATCTGTTTATAGTAGCTAAGGACTGTTAATTGGTGGGTATTTGAACTACAGAGCTACTTCAGACTATGCCTGGAAGATTATATTATTACTAATTAAACATAAAAAGCCACTGTTCAGAATTATCTTACATGCAGAGTTCTATATTTCTGACATAAAAGTTAAACACCACAGGGTTCTAATCTAGAGTAAACAATATCATCCTGAAAAATATAAAAATTGAATTTCTCATACACATTTTAAGTTAATAAATATTTTCATGAACATTAACGAAAAAAAGGGAACTTTTTCTTCTTTTTCAAAGAAATCCTAAGAGCTTTAGCAAACCCTGGTGCCAAGGGCTACAAAGTACATTAGTCAGAATAATCTGTGACATCTTAGTACTTCCCAAGAGTAATGCTGTACCAGGAGGGAGGAGCCTCCCCCAGGCAAGCAACTCTCAGCTGGGTAAAACAGGCCAGAGGCGCCCCGCCCTGGTGAGTCCACAGCCAATTCAAAGCCAGGCATCAAAGGCAGCGGCCCCACAGCAGACAGAGGAGCCACAGTTCCCGAGACTGCTCACGTCCCCATCTACAGAGGACGCCCAAGGCCTACCTGCAAGCTGTGCGAACCACAGAGACCCAGGATTGCACCAACAGGGGAGAAGGGTCAGAACAGATCCACCCCCTGCAAACTGAAATCAAGTCAAACCAGCCAATCAGGAAAGTAGACTGCAGACCATCGCAAGGAAACCAGAGACTGGGGAAAGACCGCCCAAACAAGCATGACTCCGTTTTTTTTTTCTTTTCAAACATTTTTTAAACTTAAAAAAAATTTTTTTATTTTTTAAATTTTTTCACTTCTGAAACGTTGTTGATTTTTTGTTTGTTTGTTTGTTTTCCATTTTTACCCGTTTGTTTTATCAAGCTTTTTTTTGTTTCTTTGTTTGGGTTGTTCCTTTTCTGGTTTTTTATCTTTTTATTTTTTTAAATAATAATTCTCTGTTTTGTGCATCTGTCTTCCAGTATTTTTACTTTATTTTTCTCTTTGCGTTCTCTCTTTAAAAATTACTTTCCTATGAATAACACCTCCACACTTTTCAGCTAACTCTCCATTGTATATCATTTTAACCTTGTTCTTTCTACTAATTCTACTCTTCTCCACATTTCCACGTCACTGAAACTAAACCAAAATCCCCCCCCCCCCCCAATACATTCTACTCTATTCTCTTTACTGCCTCCAACTTACCCTCCTGACTTACTGCCTGGACCTCCAGGTTCCACTGACTCCTGGTTATTGGATAGAGGGTATCCCAGCTTAATCCAAGTGAATCAAAGGGGTTCATAGAGAAAGCCAGTCCTAAAAGAACTTAATATAAAAACAAGAATTGCTTATATGATTGTAACAGTAAATAAGTAACTACTGAATACAGGGCCCAGGATTGGTTGTTATATTGAAATTGTATTCTTTAGGAACACCAAATCTAATTTTATAGACAGGTTTACAATGTATCTGTATATAATTGTGAACTTGTAAGATTTACACAACAGTGCTTGGTAAGGGCTGCTTTGGGTCTTAAACGGTGCTCATAGGTCCTGGTAGACTGGCATTCCCAATCCAAATGGGCAGAAGGAACACAAGAAAGATGGCAAACAATGAAGTCTTATTCCCCACTCAAAACAAGCAGGAAGCAGAGCAGTCAATCAAAGACATAGAAGAGAACCCCCAAAATGCTCTACAAAGTCTACTGATAAACATGATAAATGAAAAGTTTGAATCTCTTCAGTCAATTATTCTAGAGCGTGAGGAGGCAAAGCAAAAATTAATGGAGAATTTCATGGCATCCACAAATAGAAAGATAAATGAACTTCAAGAGTCAAATGAAAAGATAGCTACCCAGCTTAAAGATTTGAGAGACAACACTCAAAACCAAAGTAATCAAGTTAATGAAGTAAAGAAGTCCATACAAGACCTAAGAAATGACATGGAAATCATCAGGAAAGACCAGTCAGAAGGAAAAGAGATTCAAAATCAAGTAGCTAGCCTACAGTCCCAACTAACTGAAGCAGAGGATCGAATCTCAGGAGCTGAAGATTCCTTAGATTCTATGGAGAAAGATCAAAAATCAATACAAATCCAGTCCAATCAATAAAACAGATCGCTACAGGAGATTCAAGACATGATCAGGAAGCCCAATTTGAGGATAATAGGTATTGAGGAAAACTTGGAGAAAGAGGTTAATGGGATAGGCAATCTATTTAACAGAATATTAGTTGAGAACTTCCCAAATATCCAGAAGGAAAGGCCTATACAGATTCAAGAAGCATTTAGAACCCCAAACCGACCAGACCAGAATAGGACATCCCACCAACACACTGTGATCAAAACAGGATCAGTAGATTACAAGGAAAGAATCCTTCAAGCTGTTAGGGAGAAGAAAACAATCACATATAAAAGAAAAGCAATCAGAATTACCCCAGACTTCTCAGCAGAGACCATGAAAGCAAGGAGAGCCTGGAATGAAGTATACCAAACACTAAATAAAAATAACTACCAACCAAGAATTCTGTACCCAGCCAAACTCTCATTCATAGCCGAAGGTCAAATAAAAGTCTTCCACAGTAAGGAAAAACTGAAACAATATATCTACACCAAAACAGCTTTACAAAAAATCCTCAAAGATGTACTATATAGGGAAAATAATCAAGATCCCAATACAGACAGAGAAATGAACCCTAATTAGTAAACATCAGATTAAGAAATGGGAAGACACAGCTTTAAACAAGATAGTGATAATGAAAGGAACAAATGATCATCTCTCAATCCTGACTCTCAACATTAATGGACTTACTTCTCCAATCAAAAGACATAGGCTCATAAGTTGGATCAAAAATCAAGATCCATCTTTCTGCTGCCTCCAAGAGACACATCTATCCAGCAAAAGTAAACATCTTCTAAAAGTAAAAGGCTGGAATCAAATCTATCAAGAAAATGGCCCCCATAAGCAGGCTGGAGTTGCAATCCTAGTATCAGACAAAATTGACTTCAAATTAAAAAAGGTAAGAAGAGCCAAAGAAGGCTACTACATACTAGGAAAGGGATCTCTCCTACAGGAAGATATAACCATTCTAAATATCTACACACCAAATGCAGGAGCACCCAACTTCATCAAACAAACACTACTGACTCTAAAAACACTCATAGACCCAAACACATTGATAGTTGGGGACTTTAACACTCCACTATCACCTCTGAAAAGATCGACACGTCACAAACTGAACAAAGAAACCACAGAACTTAATAATTGCATAGACCAACTAGACTTAACCGACATCTACAGAATATTCCACCCAGCAACAACAGAATACACATTCTTCTCCGCAGCACATGGAACATTCTCCAAAATAGATCACATCTTAGGGCACAAAGAAAATCTGTACAAATTCAGAAGTATCAGAACCATTCCCTGCATTCTCTCAGACCACAATGGAATAAAATTAGAGCTCAACTCAAACAGCCACCACAGAAAATCCTACAATTCATGGAGACTAAACAACACACTGCTGAACCATCAGTGGGTCTTTGAAGAAATTAAAATGGAAATTCAAATATTTATGGAATTCAACCAAGTTGAGGACACAAAGTACCAGCTCCTTTGGGACACAGCAAAGGCAGTACTCAGAGGAAAATTTATATCTCTGAGTACATACATGAACAAACTGGAGAAACAGCAACTCAATAATTTAAGGAAGCACCTTAATTTCCTTGAGAGAGAACAACACGCTGAACCCCAAGTCAATAGACGGAAGCAAATAATTAAAATCAAATCAGAATAAAATCAATTAGAGAGGAAAAAAACCATTGAAAGAATAAACAAAACAAAGAGTTGGTTCTTTGAAAAAAATCAATAAGATAGTCAAACCCCTGGCAAACCTGACCAAAAAATGAAGGCAGCACACTCAAATAAACAAGATAAGAGATGAAACAGGTAACACCACAGAATTAACCGAAATTCAGAAAATAATAAAGACTATTTTGCAAACCTTTATGCCAACAAATTCGAGAACTTGGAAGAAATGGATGATTTGCTAGAAAAATTCATATCCCAAAACTTGAACATGAAGATTTAAACCTTCTAAACAGACCCATATCCAGTATTGAAATAGAAACGGCAATAAATGATCTCCCATCCAAGAAAAGCCCAGGTCCAGACAGATTCACTGCAGAATTCTACAAGGCCTTCAGAACAGAACTCACACCAATATTTCTCAAACTCTACAATGAAAGTGAAAAAGAACATTCACTACCAGACTCATCCTATGAAGCCAGTATAACCCTCATCCTCAAACCAGGCAGGGACTCATCACGGAAATAGGACTATAGACCGATTTCCCTGATGAACATAGACACAAAAATTTTCAACAAAATTCTGGCCAATCGACTTCAACAGGTCATCAAAAAAATGATACACCACGATCAAACTGGATTCAACCCAGGGATGCAAAGTTGGTTTAATATACGCAAGTCAATTAATGTAATCTACCACATCAACCGGAGCAAGCTAAAGAACCACATGGCTTTATCTCTGGATGCGGAAAAAGCGTTCGATAAAATCCAGCACTCATTTATGCTAAAAGCCCTGGAAAAACTGGGATTCCAGGGAACATTCCTTAATATAATCAAGGCAGTTTATGACAAACCAACAGCAAGCATAACTCTAAATGATGAAAAACTAAAGCCATTCCCTTTAAAATCAGGAACAAGGCAGGGATGTCCACTCTCTCCCCTGCTCTTCAACATAGTACTAGAATTCCTAGCCAGAGCAATTAGGCAAGAAGAAAATATAAAGGGGATCCAAATAGGAAAAGATGAAGTTAAACTTTCTCTCTTCGCAGATGACATGATCCTATACATAAAGAATCCCATAGACTCTACCCCCAAGCTACTAGAGCTGATCCAAAACTTTGGCAAAGTTGCAGGATATAAAATAAACCTTCAAAAATCAACGGCCTTTCTCTATGCTAACGACCTGAAGACCGAGGCTGATATCAGGAAAGCAACTCCTTTTGCAATAGCCCCCCAAAACATAAAATACCTAGGAATAACCTTAACCAAAGAAGTGAAAGACCTCTTTGAGGAGACCTTTAAAAGCTTGAAAAACGAAATTAAGTCAGAACTAAGGAAATGGAAAAGCCTCCCATGCCCCTGGATTGGGAGGATTAATATAATCAAAATGGCAATATTGCCAAAGCTATCTACAAATTCAATGCAATACCCATTAATATCCCAACACCATTTTTTAATGAAATAGAGGAAGCAATCCAGAAATTCATACGGAACAATAAAAGACCTAGAATAGCAAAAACACTCCTAAGCAGAAAGAACAGTGCTGGAGGAATTACAATACCCAACTTCAAGCTCTATTATAAAGCTGTAGTAATAAAAACAGCTTGGTTTTGGCACTGGAACAGGCCTGAAGACCAATGGAACAGAATTGAAGACCCAGAAATGAACCCACAGAACTACGCCTACTTAATCTTTGATAAAGGAGCTAAAACAATAGTATGGAAGAAAGATAGCCTCTCTGACAAATGGTGCTGGCAAAACTGGCTCAACACATGCAACAAACTAAAACTAGATCCTTATATATCACCCTGCACCAAAATCAATTCCAAAAGGATTAAAGACCTCGATATCAAAACAGACACCCTGAAAACACTAACGGAAGGAATAGGAGAAACACTTGGGCTCCTTGGCACAGGACGGAACTTCCTTAACAAAGACCCAGAAAGGCTACAAATCAAAGAAAGGTTGGACAAATGGGATGGCATCAAACTGCACAGCTTCTGCACGGCAAAGGACATAGCTCGCAAGATAAACAGAAAGCCCACAGACTGGGAGAAGATTTTTACCGGCCATTCAACGGACAAAGGCCTCATCTCTAAAATATATGCAGAACTAAAAAAATTACCTTCTTCCAAAACAAAACCGCAAAGAACCACTAGCCCCCTCATCAAGTGGGCTAAAGACTTACAAAGAGACTTCTCTGATGAGGAAATGAGAATGGCCAAGAGACATATGAAAAAGTGCTCTACATCACTGGCCATAAAAGAAATGCAAATCAAAACAACATTGAGATTCGATCTCACCCCGGTAAGAATGTCATATATCAAGAAAACTAACAATAACAATTGTTGGAGGGGATGTGTCCAAAAGGGAACCCTACTTCATTGTTGGTGGGAATGTAAACTGGTTCAGCCACTCTGGAAAGCAGTATGGAGATTCTTCAGAAGGCTAAATATAGAACTCCCCTATGACCCAGCAACCCCACTTTTGGGTATCTATCCAAAAGACCACAAACAAAATCACAATAATGCCACCAGCACAACAATGTTCATCGCAGCACAATATGTCATAGCGAGAATCTGGAACCAATCCAGTTGCCCCTCAGTAGACGAATGGATCAGGAAAATGTGGTACATATACACAATGGAATTTTATGCCTCTATCAGAAAGAATGACATTGTCCCATTTGTAAGGAAATGGAAGGACTTGGAAAAAATTATACTAAGTGAAGTGAGCCAGACCCAAAGAAACATGGACTCTATGGTCTCCCTTATTGGGAATAATTAGTACAGGGTTAGGCAAATCATTGCAGAGCATCACAAGGCCCAATAGCTATACCCTTATGAACACATAAGATGATGCTAAGTGAAATGAACTCCATGTTCTGGAAACGATTGTTATATCACAGTTGTAACTACTTTCAACGTCCTATGTGTATAGTAGCTTCTATTATTGATGATGTTCTTATATCACCTTCCTGTGGTTGTACCTACACTGTCTCTGTAATCTTATTTGAGTATATTGGAAACCGTGTATACTGGTATTAGAAGTAGGAAATTGAAAGGGAATACCAAAATTGAGAGACACAGGGTAAAAAAAGACAAACAACTACAAAAGCAATACTTGCAAAACTGTTTGGTGTAAGTGAACTGAACACCTCAGAGGGGGGAAGGGAAAGGGGGAGGAGGAAGGGGGGTATGAGGGAAAAGGTAACAAACAATACAAGAAATGTATCCAATGCCTAACGTATGAAACTGTAACCTCTCTGTACATCAGTTTAATAATAAAAATTAAAAAAAAAGAGTAATGCTGTACCAATCATGTTCTCCAACCTACATCCTATACCTATCAGATGTGTTAACTTCTCATCAAATGGCCTTGCTAACTTATCAATCAGCACCACTGACAAAGACAAAATTCAGAAGCAGAACTGTGATGGCATATGAAGAATTAATAGTTAAACACATAGGGACAGAAAATTAGGCTAGTGCTTAAGCTTTGTATGGGTTCCTCTACTGACCCTGCATATAATAGAAAGATAAAAAAGTACAGAAATCTCACAGCAAAATTTTGACCTGGGACCTACCCATTCAGTGAAATGAGAATGATGAGTCTATTCAGTTTCTAAAGACCCAGGCCCAAACTACAAACTAGTAAGAAGTCTGAGTGTTGCGAATAAGTCCTCCAGGGAGTCTGCTATTGAAGAGATACCTTATCTACTGTTCTCCTTTCCAGCAACAAGTAACTCAAGGCTGAAAACTTTCCCTAAGGGTAGAGATTAAGACATATTGCAATTAGGAAATTAAGTAGGGGAAAAAACTGCTTCCTAAAAGAGCTCCTTTACTTTCTGCCACAGTGAACTTTGGCTTGAAAGAGGGAGTTTGCACTCATGACTGTTCAAATGCTACCTGAGTGTAGATTCCTGCTAGATGGTCTGTCACTCATTGGATACAGAACCTCATGGGAAAATCTGCATTTATGGAATGGCCACCATGAGTGACAAAGTCATCGTGTGTATTTTTTTGAAAACAGTTCAAGGCTAAAACTGGAATGAAGGAGGAGGTAATAAGTTGGATAAGAAATGGAAATGTACTCACTACCTTACATATGAAACTGTAACCCCTCTGTACTTCACTTTGACAATAAAGAAAAAAAACAATTAAAAAAGTTTAGCTTACAATAGACAGAGAATTTATCTAATGTCAATGACAAATTCTCAGTCTATTAACAATTGACCAAGCAAGTCTCTTCTTGTCTTAAAACAAATCTAGGGTAATAGCATTCTTATACAACATATTTTTCTTTACTTTAAAAATTGTTATTCTAAAAGTGTTGTACAGAGGGGTTACAGTTATATAAGTCAGGCAATGAGTATATTTTTTCTTAGACAGTGCCACCCCTTCCCTTGCTCTACTCCCATTCCCACCTACAAGTTGTACCACCTACAAGTTGTATAGTTCATTTTCAACATAGTGCCTAGTGAATATCGCTGTTACATTTGTTCATCCTTTGTCCCACCCTTTCTGTGCCTTCCTTGCCTTCCCAGAGACAGATAATTGAACAAATAAAACAAAAAGAAAATAAAAATAGTAATAAGGACACATGAAAGAAAAAATGTGCATCTAACTTCTTTCTTGGCTTTTAATCTTTTTTTGTTGAATAAGTAAGTTCTTTTCCTTCTATAAAAGAAGTTATTAAGGATTACACCATTAAAGTACAAAATCAGCAGTGAGATTACATTTTGGGAAGAAGAAACACGCCCACAAGGCTACTAATAAGCACAATAGCCATCTACTTATTTCTACAATATTCTACTTAGTTCAATTTTTTTGCAGCCCCAGAGATTTCTGAAATGGGTAGATACACATACACACACACATGCGCGCCTGCGCACACACACACACACACACACAGAGTGATGACAGGCAAAGATGAATCAGTGTTATGAAATAGACTATAAAAAACGCTCTGAATTTAAACTCTACATACTTGGTAGAGATAGAAAAGAAGATTATCATAGGTTTTCCCTGCTAAACTAAACCTACTTTGCTTCCACAGAAAGACACCCTTGCCTAATAAGAAGGCAGTAGGACTACTAGCTCATTTTGATTCAAAACCCAAAAAGGTTTGAATGGATTGAACATAATCTATTGGTACAGGAGATTATAGAGTTAAAAGATAGATTATTATTTTAATTAAAATAGAACAATTTAAAGTAAGTCAAAAGAGCAAGAGTCAAGTGACTTAGATTAATCCACTAATAAGCTCCCAACTCACATAAATGAAACTGAATACAAATCTTAACTGGCCTCTACCTACACCAGTGGGTAGGTTCTAAGGGTTCTAAGGAGGAAACCCAATTCCTAGTGAAACAGTGACAACTTCAGTTTCTAAATCAGGACTTAAGAGTGTGGTTTACTGCTGTACTGATTCATAATCATGTATCTGAGAAACAGAGAACATCCTCAGGCAGGTTACAGGTGTTATTTTATGCTACAATTTCCTAGATAATTACTTTGGAAGATAGTTTTTGAATCAATCTATTCTCTTCGCCTCTAACCATCCCAAATCAGAAGTTCTTTACAAGGGATAGCCCTGCCATCTCTTATCTAGAGAGCTTACCTTTGTACAAGAGAATCTGTGAGAAGGCAAGCACAGCCGGCAGCTAGACACATTCCTGGGTGGGCTACAGCTCAGTTTCTGACTTTAGTTTGCTAGAATACTTCCTTCTGTTCTGGCCAGGGGAGTATGACCATCAAATTAAACAAAAGATAGCTTATAAAGCAATAACTCTAGCTATATTTTTCAGTCCATCATCTTTTAAAATGAGATAAACTTAAATAAATGTATATATATATATTAACATATAGGTTTGTGATGAAAGTAATGAACACTGGGAGTGGTAGGATGAAGGACAGAGGAAGAAGGAGGGAATGAAAGAGGGAGGGAAGAGGAGGAGGCACATTGTTTCCAGCATTCCACAGAGCAGCAAATAGTTCTTTAGATGTTTAATCTGTAAAACTAATTCTACTCAAGAGTTCAATTGCTATATATTTTATTTCCCCTAAAAATGTCCACCATTCATCTGTGAATTCAAATCAGTATTCAACACTAGAAGTACTTTCATATTGGACAGTACAACCATTATTTGTTACTATTTATAAATACTTGTTGTGCATCACCTCCCCTCCAGCCCCCACCCCAGTCCTGGAGCTTGAACTCAGGGCCTGGGCACTGACCCTGAGCTTCTTTTTGCTCAAGACTAGCACTCTACCACTTGAACCACAGTGCTACTTCTGGCTTTTTCTCTATATGTGGTACTGAGGAAATGAACCCAGGGCTTCAAATATGCAAGGCAAGCACTCTACCACAAGGCTGTATTCCTAGCCCCTACCTGTGCACCAACTTTTAACATTGTTTTTTGTGTATGGGGAGTAACTACTTCAATAAAGGCTTTCAACAGGGGACAAAAGACATTTGCAAAGCCAGTAGCAAGGAGCTACATTAAATTAGCAATGGTGCTTTTTTATTGTTCAGCATTTATTTTTAGTAAATACACATAGACACACACACACACACACACACACACACACAGAAAGAAAGACAGAGAGGAAAGGGGGGGATGAGGAGGGGAGAGAAAGTAACCAGCATAGTATTCCCAAAGACTCTTTTATCCTTACTTCTTGTAGAAAATTAATGTCAACATAAAACCTCTGATCAGGAATCACCCCGCTATATTTACTGACTTTATCCAACTAATCTGAAGCCTTTCTAAGCCCAGAAAAAGTTCAGGAGTTTTCTTCCTTTTAAAAGTATCTATTGTAATAAAGATAGAATTTTGTTAATGAAATCATTTGTTCAGTAAATTTCAGCCTCATAAACACCAGCATAATCAAGGACTGAATATATGAGAGACTACAGTCTCTTTTTCCTAAGACTGGTTGTGATGGTACACTGCTGTTCAGTAAATCCCTATCACTCCTAATAGACTTAAATGGTCCTGATGAGAGTGAGGAAACAGCACTGTACATATCTAACCACATGCTCACCAATGAGCAAAGGCTCTCTGCTTTCCTACTCTGGAATCTGAGGATCCTTGGCCAATATATTGAAAGATAAAATCTAAAGCCACCTGGGAGGATCTACTGCACCTGGACCAGCAATATTAGTTTTACTAAAGTTGTAACTACTCATTATGGTAAAAGTGACACCAATGAGGGTTTTTTTCACATATTCAGCATCTACACCAATAGACACACAAAGACATAATTCAAAACATTAACTGCCATGGTTTCAAAACAGACACCTAAAAGGAAGAGAATCAAAAAAGGCAGGAAAAAAAAAAGGTCAGTGATATTGGGAGGACACAGGTGATAAAAAGATCTAAAAACAGTTCTTGAGGGTTGCTTCAAGTAGAAACTACAGATATGGCCATGAAACTTTACTGTTTTTAGGATATACCTGAGATATTTGTTAAAAGTAATAACTTCCAAATCCTAGACTTCTAATGCTGGAACTCGCTCTTCCCTACCCTGCCTCCTGCCAAATATACATTTTTAGTAAGTTTCCAGGTAACATCCTTTTTTTTTTTTTTTTTTGGCCAGTCGTGGGCCTTGAACTCAGGGGCCTGAGCACTGTCCCTGGCTTCTTTTTGCTCAAGGCTAGCACTCTGCCACTTGAGCCACAGCGCCACTTCTGGCTGTTTTCTGTATATGTGGTGCTTGGGAATCAAACCCAGGGCTTCATGTATAAGAGGCAAGCACTCTTGCCAATAGGCCATATTCCCAGCCCCCCAGGTAACATCCTGATGTAGATACCTTACAGTACACCTTTGAGAAGCACTAACAGAAAAAAGACCTTCCGGGCCAACTGTATTTTCTTTCCCCGAAGTGAAACTCAAAGTTCATGTGCTAAATTAATCTCTGAGAGAAGAAATGGGAAGGAGAAAGAAGGGTAGGAGAGAGAGAGAGATCGTAGGAAGACAAGAATGAAGAAAAGAGGAAAATATCTCACCCGAGTACCCTGGATACTGTATATACTGGTACTAGAACTAGGGAAGGGAAAGGGAATATCAAAATCGAGAGACAAAAGATAAAAAGACAAGTGACTCCAAAAGCAATATTTACAAAACCATTTGCTGTAAACCAACTGAACAACTCATGAGGGGAGAGGGAAAGGGGAGGGGAAGGGGGGAAATGAGGGAGGAGGTAACAAATTGTACAAGATATGTGCCCACTGCCTTACGTATGAAACTGTAATCCTTCTGTACATCACTTTGACAATAAGTAATTATTCAGAAAAAAAAGAAGTAGAGAGGGAGAGAGGGAGAAAGGAAGGACAGGAGACAGAAAAGAAAAATAGAGAAATTAGTGGCTTTTCTGTCTGGGAATATGGTCTAGTGGCAAGAGTGCTTGCTTCATATACATGAAGCTCCAGGTTCGTTTCCTCAGCACCACATATATAGAAAATGGCCAGAAGTGGCGCTGTGGCTCAAGTGGCAGAGTGCTAGCCTTGAACAAAAAGAAGCTAGGGACCATGCACAGGACCCGAGTGCAAGCCCTAGGACTGGTGGAAAATGGTGGCTTTTGTTTTTAGGTATGCTTGAATTGTCCAAATGTATTAATTCATATGTTCATTGAGGGATAAGTTTATCAAATGGATCTTGTTATTATATTTATTCAGCACCTATGTGTGGCAAGGATAATCCTAACAGGGAATACATGCCTGGCTCTAAAAGACAGCACTAAGACATACAGCAGGATGAGACCGCATGTCACAAGGTGGTAAATGTCTAGTTCTCAGTGATTCTAGATAAGAATAAGCTGTCCTCCAGATTGTGGTAGAGAGGTGACAGGCATCAGAAGTGCCACCTGGAGGTGACATGTCTTGCAAGTCAAATAGGTTTTGAACACAATACTTCAAGAGCAGACAAGCAACATTCCATGAACATGAGCAATAAGTCAAAAGTCCCCATAGAGAGCTTATAGGGGAACATGTGCAATCCAAAGAAATTTTGCTGTAGTAACAACTACCTGGCCAGGCTCTGAATCTACAGGAGGAAAACTTTACAAAATGAGTACAAAAATACAGCTCCCTCTAAGGAGACACAAATTCCAACATCTGGCTCTTAAATGAAATAGACATATGTTGCTATTGTAAAGCCAGGAAGCCGTGACATAAAAACCTAGCAAGAGCCTTCAGTTGTCATTCCTCTGGAAGACATCTGCCAACCAGCATCCTCTTCTACATATTCACACATTCCAGCACTGGGCCTTGCAGACTGCAAGTCAGCAGCTTCGAGGGCCTGCAGAGCAGATAACGCAACTGCATCACTTTAACCTACCCACTCAAGGCATGAAGCTGATGTCCTAAATCTCATTAAAAAGAATGAAACGTACCATGCATCACAAGGCAGGAACAGTATTTACAAGGATGTTTTCTTTCACATTTGAATTTTTTGTTGTTCTATACTCCCCCACCCTTCAACCCCATGCTGCCTTGGAAAAAACATAATGGGCTTCTTTTTAACCAAGAGGAGAAGGCATTTCTCTGTAGCTTCACCATCCAGCGGTCCTTGGGAATCCTCTTTGAAATCAATGCAACAGAGACTCAGGTCGGTTTACATTTTTCAGCCAATCCAGCTAGGCAAGATAAGCAAATTTACACAAGCGTTTCATTGACTTTTTCATCTAACAAACTTATTTTTTTAACCAACACCCACCCAGAAGGCATTGCTCATCTCTTGAATGTATATTTATACAAGGTCTAAAACCGTTTCCGCTTCTTGCCCAAGGTAGTGCTGAATTTAAGCACAACTGAAGAGGGCTTATGAGTTTAGACTACAAACACTGCATTCCATTTCTGCCCTGCTTCTTCAAAAAAGCAGTCATTGCATATTACTATACAGGCTTGTCTTCAATGCAAACTGTGCTTTGTAAGGATTTGCACACAACAGGCAGATTGCCCTGAAGCCAGGTAATGAAGATTTTTTTTGTAACTGATGTTTTCTATGGTATAGTAAAAGCCATAATGTTGTCTGTTCCAAAATAGATGCTATTGCTTTTTTCAGCTTTTACATGCTGCTATAAGCATTTATACCCACCAAATCAAAAGAAATGCTGATGGGAAAAATACCAGATTTTTTAATCTATTTAAATGTTAGCACTTTCATATTATAGAAATAGAAGAAATACACATGTAAGAAATCATTCAACCCTCTATAAGAACTGGATTTTTCTTTTACATCGTCTTCCTCAAGTGAGTTTATTTTATATTTGGAAATGCTACTTCAATCTTATGGCATTGAAAAGAAGATTCTTAAAAACCTCAGAATCCTGCATTCAAAAGTACACTTTATTTCTGAAGAAACCATTCTGAGATATCTGTGTATTTTAAAATGGAATTTGTTTATCTCGGACAAGTTTTTACTGAGGGTCCACTATAAGAAGTGAATATGTTGAGGCATCGCACAGGCAGCACTTTAGGAAGTAGATAAGAATTCTGGCCATCAAGAACCTGATGTTCAGCCAGTGTGATAGTGCATTCGAGAGACAGAGGCAGGAGGATTATGAGTCTGGGTGTAACCTAAAATATACAGCAAGCTTGAAGGCTGCCTGAGCCACATGAGACATAAGATGATGCTAAGCTAAATGAACTCCAAGTTATGGAAATAAGTGGTTTATCATCATTGTTGTTATTTTTAACATACCATGTGAAATTATGCCATTTTCTTTTGTCTTCCTTCCCCATGGTTTTACCCCTGATATCACTGTAACTGATTTTGGTACCCTGGGTATTGTATATATGTTTATTGGAACTAGGGAAGAGAAGGGAAACATCAAAATGGAGTGACAAAGGCTAAAACATGAACTAATGCAACAGCAATACTTGTAAGACAATATGCTATAAACCATCTGTACAACTGGTGTGGGGAGGAGTTGAGATGGGGGAAAGGTGGGAGAAAAATGAAGGAGGTAACAAGTTTAATAAGAAATGTACTCACTGGCTTACATATGAAACTGTAACCTCTCTGTACATCATCTTGACAATAAATAAATTAATTAATTTTAAAAAAGAGAGAAAAGATAGAATCTCTAAGATTTTCTGGCTATAGATATTTCTTATATGGAATCATGTGACCTCTGTGCCTGACTTGCTACCAAGATTTCTCTCAGTGTTGAGATGAGAACAGGATGGTGGGGGGCAAAGATAGAAGCTGGGACACCAGTGAAGAAACAAATGTAATTATGCAACTAAAAGATTAGAGGCACTTGGAACGAGATGGGAGGCAAGATGATGACTTATGACATATCCAGATTAGGTAAATGTGGGGTACAAAACAGAAAATTCAAGGAGAATTTCCAACTATTGTCCTAAGCACCTGAAAAATTGGAGCTGACCCTCACCCAAGAGTGTAAGACTACCTGGAGGAGTATGCTGGAAGGAAACACCAAGGAGTAGATTTTGAAGATGTGAGTTAAAATTTAGATGATCTAATACCCTTGCAGTGAAGCATGCTAAAAAGGAAGCTGGATATGAATCTACAATATAAAGGAGAAGTTTGAGTCAGAGATGTAAACATACAAGTTGGAGAATTGATGGTGTTTAATACCATAAAGCCACAGGAGATTACCGAGGAAGTTAGTACCTATGGGAAAGAGAAACAGTCCAGGGAAAGAGTGCTTGGACACATCAAAAATTCAGAGTGAACTACTTATTTCTTAATGAGTACTTTGTTCTAAATACATTTCTATAAGATGTATCAGTAAAATGGCACTGTATACAAAAAAAATTACCTATAACAACATCATGACCGTCAACCAAGCCAGCAGAGAAGAGCTCCTGAGATACACCATCTGCCGTATCTGTCCAAATGTGAAATGAATATGTGTTAGTAACCACAAAATTAAAAATTAACAATCCACTACCATGTACAATATATATTTCTCATTTGCTAAAATTATTCAAGAGTTTTAATTCAACAATTCAGATTCTATCAGGAGAAAAAAAATCAGAAGCAACATGAGACACATTTTCCCAAGTACAATTTACATTGTGCTATTTATTCAACAGATGGTATATAATATTCTTTCTTCATTTTTGGTAAACGATAAGAAACTTTTTCCTTCTGACTACCATCTGAAACAATCCTCAGGTACACCTGTAGAAGATATAAAGGTTTCCTATGACACTGCTTTTCTTTCTTGCCAAGGTTAATTCTAGCTATCGTCAATTCTCTTCTATCATTAGAAGCTAGTGAGTCAGAATTTATGGCAAAGGTTGAATGTGTAACATCTGATACAACCTTAGATTTAGTATAAATAGTCCACGAGCTTGTTGGACTATTAACATGATCTATATGAATTTATGCTCTTAAGAAACTCCTTTAACATGACATTGATCACTTGATAGCAACAGATTCATTCTCTTAGAAAATGTGGTTGAGTAAAATAATGTGTTTTCACAATGATAAGTGACTGGAGTTGGCAATCTCATAACGATGGGACTGAACAGGCTGTGACAAGTCAATGTAGCTGAAATTGCTTAATTGAAAGGTTGTGAATGAACATGATAACTCTGTTATCTTCTATTTGAAGACTTTGTACAGGAGAACTTAGAAAATGCAACATACTCAAGAAAGCATACAGGAGATGTGCTTTTTCAAGGGAGATGATTTGTCCCCAGAGCCTTTGGATCTTCCCTGGAGCTTCCTGAGCTATAGTTGGACATGAATACAGTGAAGATGATGACCTTACAGTGTCTTGCAAAATATGGGTGCTGAATCACACAAGCATCTAAGCACCTAAAGCCAGAAGGACAAGCTGGATATGGAGATCACAGATACATGGGTAAATTAACTGTGCAGCTGGAGATTCATTTGTCTTTTGTAGTTCTTGGGATTTAAAGTGCTGGTCCCAGTATCTGACTAAGTAAATACTTGATAAATGGTAATAATGATAATGATGGCACAGCCAGAGGTGACCTCTGCACCTTACACTTTTATGCATGCTTTTCTCCTTTACATAGATAGTTGAACACGCCCCCAAGTCAAATCTCCAATTAAAAATTGAAGTCCAGTATATACTTTTTATATTTCCAAGATGTGTTATTCTACCACTTTACTGATTCTATTCTGTAACAAAATAGAATATGAAGAAGCAAATGCATGGAATACATAGGTCTTGGCAAGCTATCAAAATCCACATAAGGCAAACTTGAGGACTTGTCCTCATTTGTCAGAGATATGAAAGTACTTTAAGAAATCTCTGTGATAAGATGATCCCATATCATGGACTCAAGGGTAGTAGAATTAAAGACTTTTCTGAGGGAGATTTCATTTTCTGAAGATGGTAGAATACTGAGCCTCAGGGTCCCCATCTTCTGTGGATATCATTCAACTGCTCAGGAATAGAAGAGTATATTTAATTAAAGTGACTAACACCTAGTATGCAGGGCACATCATAGACAGCCATTACATTTCCATTGATCAATCAATGTGAAAGCATTTCAGTGAGTTACAATATCTCCAAAGCATCAATAAAACTGTATATGTGAGTAAGGAGCTGTAATCATAAAACACTGTTAAAATAGATGAGCAAAGCCACATTTGAGGACTCATAAAAAAGTAGAACAAAAGCAACAGACTTCCACAAATGATTAAGGTATGCAACATGTTCTTCTATTTTTAGGAGTCTTGGACACCAGATGAGTAATACTGCAAATGGTTAATGCTAGCTTGTCACAATGGGAAGTACTCTTACCCCTCCTCTCTCTGTGATTAACAGTCCTTTTCTATGACTATGATAATTTATAACATTTATGTGAAACAATCATTTCATGTTACATTAGTAATTTACTTTTTGTTAAAGTTGTTTACCAATTCCTAATATCTACACAAGTAAAAAAACATTAACAAAGAGAAGTGAAGGGGCTGGGAATATGGCCTAGTGGTAGAGTGCTTGTTTCATAGACATGAAGCCCTGGGTTCGATTCCTCAGCAGAAAGAGCCAGAAGTGGTACTGTGGCTCAAGTGGTAGATTGCTAGCCTTGAGGAAAAAGAAGCCAGGAACCGTGCTCAGGCCCTGAGTTCAAGCCCAGGACTGGCAAAAAGAAAAAGAGAGAGAGACAGAGACAGAGAGAGACAGAGACAGAGAGAGAAAGAGAGAGAGAGAGAAAAGTGAATATTTTATGTCTGTTACATTTTCTGCCACACATACTCGTTCCTGCTTACATGCAGCACAAATACAGTGGATATGTGGTGTGCATGCACAGATACACTGCAGAAAATGTCTGAAATGCATACAGAATAGGAGTTACACAGGTGCAGTCATCCAACGTGAGGTTTCCAACTTTAACAAGTCTATGTCTATGCCCACTGCCCAGTAAAGGAAGTCAGGAAGCCAGTGTTAATAATGGTTGTCTGAGCAATAAAAGCAGAAACTCTTCATCTATTCCCAGCAAATGGGGCTGCCAAGGCCCCTGATGATAGGGGCCATCTAATCCAAACATATCCTTAACTTGGAAACTCATTTCTTTGTTACCTCTTAAAATTAAAATTGATTTTCATTGCTGTAGCCAATTTTAAACTATCAAATGAAAAGAAACAACCTTAAAATAACAATCTGTTCTTTTTACTTATTATACTTGAAACATTTATTATACAATTACTTGCTATATTTTACAAAAAATTGCCTGGTCAATATTTTTATCCAATGACAAAAAATAGATGTCTTTTTGAAAACCCTGAGTGGTGCTGTGCAATTTCATAGACTGATTTTTAAATTGTTACAGATAGGTATATCCGGAAAGAAAAAAAAATCAATTAGCAAACTCATTACAGCCTTGAGGATATTTATTTCGTAAACCATATTTCATGTTTGGGCTTGATCCAAAAATACTGAAAATCATTTGTCTTTACAGAGGAAGAGCTATCAGAACCAGAATGGGCCTGTGACCACATATGGGCCAACATATTCCACTTAGCTTTTGTTAAAAGCATTAAAAAATTCTGAACATGAATGTATTTGACGGTATTCTCCAAGTTCCTGAAATGCCCACTTTTACTCTGGCTCCTAGAGAAAATGGGGTAATGTCTTTGGGCAGATGATAATAATCAAAAGGTCAAAGAAGTTTACTGAATGACTATCAAACTAGAAATTCTTGTACTTCAGAGTTTGAAATATATGTGAAGCTCCAATAGCTAAAATAAACATTAGAACTTACAGCTTATAAGCATTAGTAAATTAGAATGTGTGAGACTAATATACTTTAGAAAGGTATTTGATGTAGACACTGGGGAAATTATTTTTTTAT
The DNA here is from genome assembly GCF_023159225.1 of Perognathus longimembris pacificus. Classification (NCBI taxonomy): domain Eukaryota; kingdom Metazoa; phylum Chordata; class Mammalia; order Rodentia; family Heteromyidae; genus Perognathus; species Perognathus longimembris. The sequence goes on along the minus strand of NC_063164.1, from coordinate 54,791,820 downwards.
TATTACCATGAGTATCTGAGTTTTAATTCTGCAGGTTATTTTGGTTACCAACAAACTAATGAAAATGCTGACATTTTCTTAATAACTACTAATCTTTTCATCTCTGGAAACTTTGTCATTATTTATCTGCTAATCCACCAAGATGTCTTGATTTTCACTTGCATACTAAGCTCTCTACAAGATGCAAGAGAACAAAACATCACATATGGCTCTTATTCTAGACATCAGACTTGAAGGAACAACCAGACTAGCCTGTAAGAAGCTGTAATAATTTCCAATACTCCAATACTCGGTTTGCATTCAGCTACGAGACTGTACTTACCTAAGCAAGCTTACTCCTCATGCCTACAGCCCATAGAGGCCAGGCCCTAGTCACTCCTCAACAGAGGCTTTATGTAACCAAACTGGGGTCAAAGAGGCAAAGTATATTGCCTTTGGGATGACACAATGCAGCTTCATCCTTATGAGGAAGCTGAATGCTTCTCACTGTACTCATCTTGATTTCCTTTAGGCCCTGCATTACCATCCGAGTACTTACGTTTATGGTTGAACTAACAGATCCAATTTACATGTGTATATACACTGTGTCACATGTGTCACTGGGATATATGCAGTCAGTAGTGATTCAATTTAAAAACCTTGCAATTAACACAAGTATTTTCTTCCTACTAAACCTTCTCCTTTCCTTTCCTTTCTTTGTGTTTTGACACAGCATTTTTTTTGAATAGGAAATTGTAAGCCACATGCTTGAAATCAATTTCTGAAACGCTGCTTGTAGCACTAAAATAATAATTTTAATTAAAGCTTACCTCTTCCTGGAGTAAACTCAAATCGTATGTCATTAAGTTCCTTTCTGGAGTTTCTGAAACATATAACATGCAGCACATTAAAATCTAATAAGGCAGGGTTTAATCAAACCAAAATAATTCCAATGTTTACAAGATGCTGCCAACATGTAAATAGCATTATACAGTTTTAGTTCACCTCAAAATATTTCTATTTCTTACACTGGAAGAGTTATAATGATAATAACTAAAGAAATTTATTTGACAAAATTTACCTTATGCAAATATGCTTATGTCAAAAATTCCCGAAAGAAATTTTCATTTTACAAAATTTGTAAGCTTAAACCAAATTTAGTAATTAAAAATTGTAGAAGCTGGGATCTAGAGTAAATAATATCCTCTGTATTTTCATACTTCTCCTGGGAAAATAATATTTCATTAAACAATTTTAAAGTAAATAATCAGGGAAGGTTGACTCAGTAATACGACTTAAAGATAGCATTGTACATTAAATCCTACAACAAAATGGTAAACCAAAGAGTAAATTTTCTTGTTTGAAATTGTATCCAAAAGCCTGATGATAGTGGCCTACACCTTCAATCCCAGCTTCATGGGAGGTTAAGACTAGGCAGACCTTGGAGGGAAGCAAGCCAGAGCAAAAAGATCAAGTTCCCGTCTAAACAGAGAAAAGTTGATGGTGTACATCTGTCACCCCAGATATGAGAGGAAGTGTAACTTGGTTTCTGCTCTCAGGTTTTCCCATCACCCTCTTAAGAGTTCCCCAGGTTTTATCACTGCTTTCTGGAAGACAGAATGGGACCAGAGGTTATCTACAATTCCTATTGCTATAGGCCTCAGTTAGGACAGTCTGGAAATCTGACAAAAGAAAATTGTGAGCCATTGCCTTAAAAAAGAGGATTTCATGACCCACAGATGAAGTAGTACATAATCCCTTGTGGTGGAATGACTGATTGCATGCTGCTGCACTGTTTGAAAAGTCGCAATAAACAACCATTGTCACCACATATTTACATAATGCTATATACATCAGAAGTTTTCAAACATTTTGGTCCTAGAACCTCTTTCCATTGTTAAAAAGTTATCAAGAAGCCAACCACTAGTGGCCCATGTCTGTAATCCTAGTTACTCAGGAGACTGAGATCTAGGTATCAGGGTTCAAAGCCAGATGGGGCAGGAAAGTCTGTGAAACTCTTATCTCCAATGAACTTCTCCCAAAAACAGCTGGAAGTGGAGCTGTGGCTCAAGAAGTAGATCACTAGTCTTGAGTAAAAAACTCAGGGACATTGCCCAGGCTGAGTTTAAGCCCTGTGACTAGCACAAAAGAAGAAAAAGTTATCTAGGGCCCCTATAAAGCTTCTGTTCATATCACTGTATCTTGCAAATTTTATTATATCACAAGTTAAAACAACATTTTAAATGCTAATTAATTTCTTTGAAAATGAAGACAATATTATTTTTTCTGGTCTTGGGGACTTAACTATGGGCTTGGGTGTTGTCTCTGAAGTCCCTTTTGCTCAAGACTAGTGCTCTATCACTTGAACCACAACTTCAGACTTTTTATGTGATTAGCTGGAGATATGAGTCTCATGGACTTTCCTGCCAGGACCGGTTTCCTACTACAATCCTCAGATCTCAGCCTCCAGAGTACTAGGATTATAGGTGTGAGCCTATATGTAAATTTAATGAAAAATTATTTTCAGGCTGAAGATATAGCTGTGTGGTGCCAATCCTGCTCAGGTACCGAGACATCTTTATATACATATGTATACATATGTGTGTATGTGGAATCTCATTTGATTCTAATAAGGAGCCTTTGAGATATAGAAAGAAGTACTGTCTGTTTTATGTTGCTTATATTTTTTCTGCCTCCACTGCCCCTCCACTATTCTTAGGTGATTGTATTATATAAATTTTCCCAAGTATAAAATTTTAATAAGTGGCAGAATGAGGACCAACAGTTCTATCTTGAAAATTCCTAATGTTGCTTTTTGAGCAAAGCAACGTTCTCCAAGATTTTTCATGTTACCATAAAACAATCATCTCTTTAGTAATCCTTAATTTTGTATGCTATATATGATAAGTGGTTAAATTAGAACCACAACAAGAACAAACAATCACTAGGAAAGCAAGTACTATTAATGCTATGTAACCAAGGAGGGAAAAAAAGCCTCAAATGAATTTGCTCAATACTAATTAGTGACACTGTTTGCTTCTTTTCTGTTCAGTCTGGTTTAAATTCACTTTTTTACTAATACCATGATAAGACTGGCATTAAGAACTCTATCACTAGGTATATACTGATTATTTGAATATTAATATCACAAAAGTAATGTTCAAGACTTATAATCTTAACATAAACTGCAGTTCAGTCATGGAGGTTGGCTATGACTAGTCAAATTACTCTCTTATGACTCTGAACCTAAAATTGTCACCTTTGGAAAGATCACAGTGGTCGACTGTGAGTAGTAGACTTGTCGCATCATGATGAAATATAGTTGGAAAAAATGCCTAATTGGTTATAACTACTGAAGGTCATCCATTTATAAGGAATTAATCTTTCCAAGGCTCATACTTAACACCTTTAATTGAAAGTACATTTGCTTTAATTGGTACTACACAGGATATTCTTGATTTCAGGGAAGCTGCAAGTATGATTTAATGCCAAAAACTAAGTCTGCATAACTTTATAGGGAAACCATAAAACTCCAAAGTAACACTTTCAAGACCCGTTCTGTCACTGATGGTTCTTTCAAAAACCCTCTTGGTCTGTTAAATAAAACCTCTTGAGATTAGAAAGGCACAACCCCTTGCTATTCATTGCCTACATACATTGTGTCAAAAATGTAAATGTCTTTAGAGATCAGTAGGAAATTTATTTTTAAGGAAACTTATTTTTAAAAATAAAGGATAAAATCATATGGTAAGAAAATGTACAGAAGAATACCGTGTGACAAACAGGGTTCTCATTTCTCTTAAGTATCTCAGTCCTGAAAACAAGATGTGACCCATATTTTAGAGTTTCTGTGCATCCTTTTCCTGAGATTTTTATGAATATAGTGGCAAATTTAAACACATAATATAAATATAGATTATAACCACTTTTCTGTAGCCTTACAGTTCTCTCTCTCTCTCTCTGTCTCTCTCTCTCTCAAGTAGGACTGAAGTTTAAACTTTGAGTTGTGTGTCTGATTGCTTGGCTAATGTTCTACCATTTTAACCACATCACCAGTCTTTTGGCTGGTTAATCGAAGATAAGAGTTTCATGGATGTTTCTGCCCAGGTTGGCTTTAAACAGGTATCTTCTTCATCTCAGTGTACTGAATAGCTAGGAGTAAAGATGTGGGTCCCCAGTAGCTAAGTGAGTATCTCCATTTCATTTCACTGAAAACATTCTCATTTTCCTCTGTGTAGTTTTACATCATATGATGCTCTACGTATCTGAAATCTGTTTGTGGACTGACTTTCAAATTATTCACTCTTCAATGAATAACCTTATTTCCAAGTTGTTCTGTAAAGGTATTAGTACAAAGATAAGTTGCTAGGAGTGAATTGTTTGGTCACAGAACAAATGCATTTGTACTGTGATAGGTACTGACACTTAAATTTCAGCAATATCTATTCCCACTGGCATTATTTTCCATTTTTACAATCCTAACTTTTATGTACAAAGGGCTTTGTTTTGGTATTTCCATACATGTATACAATGTACCCCAACCCAGTTTAACCTTCTCTTCACTCTCCTTTATTCTCCCTTCTTAAAAGTTATTCTATTTTTCACACATGTGTATAAAAACATGTGACCATTGACCCTGTTCAGCCCCAGCTTTACCCTCTCAGTGGCAATTTGTAAGCACCATTGTACGAACTTTAAGTGAATAGAGAGGGAGTGTGTCAAAGATCAGAAGATGTGGGACTATGCCAGCAAGAAAGCTGATTCCCCACTGAAAGTGGGGACCCAGAACTCAGCACCAGCCAGCTGGAATCAGGAAGGAATTTGAACTGTTGGTAAATATTCAGACTTTCCAGAGAAGAAATCTGACATTACACATGAAATTCCATTGTCTCAACTTTTGATACATAATTTAAAAACTGACACTAATGTGTGGGCTAGATTCAGTCAACTACCACTCATTAGTGAGGCTAAATTTAAAATATAACTTCTGCTGATAGTAATACGTAGACTGTACGCAGTAGAGCTCACAAAGTTTTCTGAAATGCTAAGACTTTGATGGTGTTTTTTGAGAATCTACCAAAAGAGAGTCATATAAATAATGCATTGGCCCACAGACTGAGAGCATGAGCAAAATTAATCATGGCAAAGAAAAATAAAGCTGCACGAATTTAAGGAAAACAAAAATATAATTCATAAACATAGAAATGTAAAACTGATTTTTCAGAAGTTTTTCACATCTTCGATTTCATGTTGACAACTTTTTTGTTATGTCTATTCAAAATGAGTAGTTTAAAGATACAGATTAGAACATAGTTTTTCTTCTTGTTTTTCCAATTCACCTTCAAGTGATCCAGTAAGCACCTAACCAGGGCAGCTGGGAAAGAGGGTGGTGATGGCAGACATATAAGCAAGCTCAGAACTCCTCTGGGTGGACAATATACAGAAGGTTGGTGAGGCTGAAGTAGACATTTCACAGGATGTAGCATTTGTCTGTGCCTCTTCATGTGCCAGGACTATCTGATAGTCATTGTCCTGGAGGTTCACTAAGCCAAAATAGTAGCTCAGGATTATGTATTCTTCATTCTTCACATTTATATTAATGCCCCTATGCCTATGCCAGGCAAGTGCAGAGGCACCTGCTCCCTAAGAGGCTGAAAGGGGGAGGACCACTCATGATCAAAAGAGCATCAGGAAGAAGAGCTGTCATTGGGATTTTCTAGCCTCTGGCTTAGGGATGCTCCAGAAAGCACACTGTTTGCTAAGCTGTGAGGTTGGAACAGCACATTGGGGCCTCGCCAGGCTTCGGAAGCAGCCCCTCCCTCTAGGCAGCAAGTATTGCTAGGACAACAGCCAGTTGCTTCCTTACTTTTACTTTAAATTCCAGGTCAGGGTGAGGCTGGGGGTGTCCAGGAAATATCCAAGGGACTCCTATAAACTCAGCTCCAGGAACATGCCCTTCTATGACAGGTAGGGGAGGACCTGGTAAGCAAACTAGGCCAGGGATCAACTTTTGTCATTTTTAGCTTCACTTTCTTTGTTTCCTGCTCAGCATATTGAACTGAAAGTTGGCCCCACAGGCTGAGGAGAAGAAATGGACTATAGCTCCAATGGAGCTGGCTGTGCTTCCTTCCTCCAATCCTAGAAGGCAGCTGGTGCAGGATGAAGAGATGTGAGCTGAGGAGACAGGTCTGACTTCTCTTTGCCTTTCTACTACAGAATGCCATAGTAAGAAGGCTCTTACCATGAAGCCTTTGGTCCTGTCTTCGGAATCATGACTTGCGTCTAGAAACTGGGGTCACCTGAACTCAACCTGAAGTTCAGCAACTTACTAGCAACCATGTTCAGTAATCCATTTTGTTTCTCTAACTTATAGTTTCATTTTGCAGTAAGGGAAAATAATGCTTCCCTGGCAGATTAAATGAACCATGTGAAAACACCCTGTGAAATCCCAGGCAGAGCTACAAGGCATGATTATTGTTATATTTTGAGGCACAAAGAAATAGGGAAAAAATGTTATAGTTCTAGTCCTCAAAGAATTTAAAGTCTTCCCAGAAAATAGCAGTGGCTATAGGTAAACTAAGGGAAAAACAGAATGAAGTGTGTGTGTGTGTGTGTGTGTGTGTGTATGTGTGTGTAGTACTAATAGTAGTAGTAATAGTAGAAGAGAGAGACATTAGATTAATTCAAATAAAGGCATAGTCCCCTCTTGACTTGTACTCTGATCCATCCTCCACACTCCTGTCAAAGTAATCTTCCACTGAGGTAAAGGTGCAATCATAAAATCATATAATTTCACAAGTGTAAAGGGCCTGAGAGGTCACCTAATCCATTCCCTTCAGTCCTTAGGCAAGGTAATTGAAGACAAAGAGATTAAGTGGCTAGAGTAAGATTATATACAGTTGGTTAATTCACTCAATACTCTATAAATACTTATTGATCACCTACTAGGTGTCAGGCCTATGATGTAAGCTTTTAATGGCAGAAATGACACCCAAACCTAGGACCTGAGACTTCTAGAGCAGCCCTTTATTCTATACCATTGGTCCTCTTTGTAGACTGGTGGTTTTCTAGATTGGTACTTCTCCTTGCGATTGCACCCTTGCTCACCCTGCTTACAGAAGTATTTTTCCCTCAATTATATCTATATACCTAAAAAATGTTCTAAGCACTGAGAGATGTAGATGGTAACAGTTTTCAGAGAAATGAGGTGGTAGCAGGAATAAAGTTGAGTTGCTATGCTTATACCACTGTACCCCAAAGTTCTGTATGAAATCAAAGTTCTCCTAGGTTCATGCATCTCCATGTGCTAGGTGGCACAATTTCCAATAGTATGAGAGTAATAACCAACTTAAATACCTACCCCTGTCTTAGAAATCTCGCCCTTGAATTTGATTTGCCTCAAAAGACTTTTCTGGATCAGTGAGTCATCTAAAAGGCCAAAATTCCTTTCAACATTGTACTTCCACTCACCCAGAAAAATGACCTTGCCCTAGGAAATGCAAACTGGTAGCATTGAGAATTCTGTTTTACTCAAAGGCTAAGATCAAATCAAATAGATAAGAGAGCCACATTGGTCCCTTTAACAACAAAACAAAACAAACACACAAGCACTAAGACACACAAAGGCATAGAGTATTTTTTTGTCACTCAGTATCTTGACATATCTTAAAAGGATTTGTCTTTGTGCACTGGTTATCTGCAGATTTTTCACAAGTAGGACCTCAGGTTTGGGCCTCTGGTGTTTCCTAGGAGCCATCTCTCAGTCCACTTTAGATTTGCATCCTGTAGAGAGCCAACAATCTGGCTGTGCATGATTTCCTATTGTGCCCAGGGTGCACTGGGTGTTTTGCATACAGAAACTCCAGAACTGTAGCTCAGTGTGACACCCAAGAAGAATCACATGCAAAAATGATCATCTACAACAGTCAGTTTTTAATTCAGAAATCATCCATAGTCAAGTTAAGGTACTCTTATTTAGCAGAAACATCTTGGATCTTTGTGCCCACCAGGCAGAGGGCATGGATATTTCTTCTTCCATGCTTGACCCACTCTCCAACTTCAAGACAGGTTTTGCTCCTTTTTTCTCAAGTACATAAAGTTTCTAATTTTTTTCAAAATTTTAACATACAGGAAAGTGCACAATAATAAAATACAAAACAAATTATGCACCTAACATCGAGGTTTTTTAAATGATAACATTCTCTCTTACCTACTTCAAAACTGAATATATAAAACTTTATAAGACGGGGCTGGGGATATGGCCTAGTGGCAAGAGCGCTTGCCTCGTATACATGAAGCCCTGGGTTCGATTCCCCAGCACCACATATACGGAAAATGGCCAGAAGTGGCGCTGCGGCTCAAGTGGCAGAGTGCTAGCCTTGAGCAAAAAGAAGCCAGGGACAGGGCTCAGGCCCTGAGTCCAAGGCCCAGGACTGGCAAAAAAAAAACACAAAAAAACAAAAAAACCAAAAAACTTTATAAGAGTATTTCTCTTATACAGCACAAAATCAAATGAATTATGCCCAAGCTATGATAAATCACAAGTGACTATATTATTGTACTGAGACTCAGTTTACTAAACAATACTAGGGAACTGTAATTTCATGGGTTGCAAGTAGTCTTTTTCAGTATTTAGAATGTCCACTAAATGTATTTGTTGAGCTTATTTTTACCTATTGTACAAAATAAAAGGGGTGGCCACACAAAAAGTGGACTTATATATACAACTGACAGGAAAACAAACATGACAATGTGGAGAAAGAGCAAACTTTGAGTTCAGAGATACACATAAAATAAATGCATAAAATGGAAGTTTTCAGAGGCTCAATTTTATATCTGTATATATGTTGCCGTATATTGGCTAATTGGTTGAATTCCCTCAAAGTAAACGTTAATTGTTCATGTCATCAATCTGCTGCTAGCAATAAACATCTACAGTCTGTTTCCTAAGAGAAAGTCATAGCAAATATTTAAGCTCTTCTATTTAATATTAATGAATTAATAATGATTACTAAGACAACTGAGATTTCTAGACATTCCATACCCTTATAAGTAGAAGTTTCCTATAATATCTTACTGAATCCTTTTTCAAAAGCTTATCCAGAATTTAAACATACCCTTGGGTATCTTACATATGTGTTTATTAATATACACATGGATGCATAGATATTTGTACATGTCTTTTGACTTACATTCATTCACTACAAAAGAAACTTATCAAATATTTAGAGGACTTGTGACCTCACAGCTACAAAAATGTTCTTTTTTGTAAAATAGAGAAATGTTTTTCTTTCATATGTAAATTAAGAAAGCAAAAGATTAAGTAAGGCTACACTAAAGTGACCAGCACAACAGTTTTCATTGCAACACTGTTTACCATAACCAAAATATGGAATCCACCCACATGTCCCTCACTGGATGAGTAGATCAGGAAAATATGGCATATTTATGCAATGGAATTCTACTCATCCACCAGAAAGACTTGGGAAAAATTATATTAAATGAATTAAGCCAGACCCTGAGAAATATAGGTTGCATGATTTTGTTCATTTGTGGTAGATAGAAGGTGCCTATGAATCTACAAGTAAACACACCGGATGGTACAAGATAAAAGTACACTGGGACACGATAAATTATACAGGTCTATAGGCATTCACACAGTGTGAGACCAAAGGGGGCTATTCTTAATAGAGGCTCTCATAGGTGCAATAGCCATGTGCATCTGTTTGTATAGAATAATATTTATTGAAATCAAATCCAGGAGTTGGAAACAAGAGTTTTGTTTTTCTTTGTTGTCATTTTTCATTTCTTTTTGTCTTGGTTGTTTGTTTATCTGTCTTTGGGAGGGTAAGAGAGGGCACAGAAATGGTGGGGCAAAGGGTCAACAAATGCAGCAGTGATACTCACTAAACACTACACTGGAAATGAAATACAAAGCTTGTTGGTGGGGACAGGAAGGAAACTTGGAGAAATGTACTCCTTATCTGACTTATGTAACCATATTTCCTCTGTACATCACTTTTACAATAGCAATAAATAAATTTTCAAAAGAAAGCAATTAAATAAATAAAACAGATTTTTTTAAACTTTCAAAAAAAAAAGGGCACACTTTGTTAGCAGGAAAAACTACTTAGTGGGGCTGGGAATATGGCCTAGTGGTAGAGTGCTTGCCTCGTATACATGACGCTCTGGGTTTGATTCCTCAGCACCATATAAATAGAATAAACTGGAAGCAGCACTGTGACTTAAGGGCTAGAGTGCTAGCCTTGAGAAAAAAGAAGCCAGGGACAGTGCTCAGGCCCTGAATTCAAGCCCCAGGACTGGCAAAAAAAAGAAAGAAAAGAAAAAAATACTTAGCATGCTTATTAGAGGTCTTTGTAATCAACTGATGTAAGTATAGAATAGCTAGCATCATTGATGCCTGATTGATGTTTAGGGCATGTTGGATTTAAATACAGGGTGTTCATAGATATCGATGTTCCCATGAGGGACACCATTAATTATTATGAGCAATCATCTTCTTTTCCTGAAAAGAAGATGATTAATTCCTTAATTCCTGAAAAATGGATGTAAAAATCATTTCAAGATTAAACCAACTAAGACTACATATCTAATCATTTAAAGTAATAAGAGCTGAGAGTGTGGGTTAGTGGTTGAGCACTTGCCAAAGATGGTACAGCAAGACTGTAAGTAGGATCCTTAGCCCTGATGACAGGTATAGATACAGAGAGGAAAACTGTGTAAAGAGAACACAGATTATCACACACTTGAAATGCCAGTTACTCCACTGAGTACTGAAGTTAGGAAGTTAGAGCTTTGCATGAAGCTAAAATAGACAATGAAAAGGTGTAATACAACTGTTACTTTTCCAAATAAGAAATATGCAAGGTAGATTTTTCCCCTTTATACGGGACACTGAGTAATGTCTTTAATTCTTCATATTAATATCTAGAACTACATGGGGAAACGGATGGAAGCTTTAATCTCCCATGAACTGCACAATATTATACCCTGCCTGAGTGATAGGCAAAGTATATTGGGTCCTGATGTTTTACCTTCCTGTCTTATCCTGAAGAACACTGGGCAATGGATAAAGGGTCTATGCAGTTCTCTTCCAGGTTCTCACTAGTGTTTTTGGTATTGAGGTTTGAACGCAGGGCCTCATGTTTGCTAGGCAGATGATCTATCACTTGAGTTACATCCCAGTTGTCATTTTTTATTTTCCTTTTAGTTTAGTTTTCAGATCAGTCTTCTTTCTTCCCCAGGGCCAATCTTGAATCATGATTCTCCTCCCTATGCCCCCTTGTTTAGTTGGCCATGCACCATGTCCAGATTGCTTTTTGGTTGTTTTTTTTTTTTTTTTAAAGCTAGGTCTCCTTAATGTTTTGCCTGATCTGTACATGCTAAGTAGCTGGGATTATATGCATGTGCCACCACACCTGGTTCCCCATAATGTCTTTAATAAGTGCTGCAACGGGAAATTTCAGAACTGCATTCTCTGAAAAATATTTGAAATGATCAGACTGTCACTGTTTTGACTGGAAATAGATCTACTCAGCTATAACATCCAGAGGAAACAGAGGTACCATTTTATCATGATCTAATTCAGAGGAATAGCCTATAAGCAAATACATTTATAGTCCTATATACTTGGGTAAAGCCATTATAAATCCTCAAGTTAGTCTTTTCTGAAATTGGAAAAGACATTGCTTCGAGACACAGAATAAGTCACTGATACACATAAAAAAGAAACACATACAGGAGAGCATACATCAGTCCATAGTTGTCAGGAAGTTAGATTAGGAGTGGACTTCCATTAAGAATAATGTCCAAACAAAGCCAAAAAATCCCAAATATTCTCCTAAGGAGAAGAAAAAAGCAGAACTTTACTTCTGATTTGGAGTTGAATGGCTAGCACTCACAGAGCTGAGAAGGCAGGAGTTTCCTGGCTTGCCTGGAGAAATTCAAGTGCTATGGAGGTAGAATGAGGGGTATGAAGAAGAACTCAGGAAGTCTTCTGCAGTTAACCTAATCTCAGAAGGACAAGGGTGTGAGAGAAATATGAGTTGTGCAATAAGACTTTAAGTGAGGACACTTACCTGGCACTTTCTTGGTTAAGTTTTTTACAATATTTTATGTTTTGTTAAATCTGAAGATTGCCAATGTGGGAGCAGAGAAATGAGAAGCTCATTCTCTTCTGTTTTCCATGGATGAGCTTTTGCTTCCAAATGCTGACTCCACTGCACAACTTTCCTATCCCTATAAAGTGGCCCTCATAAGGTAATTTTTCCCTTATTGATTACAGGTTGAAATGTATTCCCCAAATGCTGAAGTTCTAACATGCAGAATCTCAGAATGTGCCTGAACTGGACAACAAGCTCTCAAAGAGGTAAATGAAAAATGAGGTCATTGGATGAGACCCAATTCAATCCAATCCAAGAATACTTATAGAAGGGACACAGGTAGGTACCTGCATGGCAAGACCATGTGGGGATACGTTGAGAAGGCAATTTTTAGCAAGCTATGGAGAGATACCTCAGGAAAAAACAAGTTTGTTAACACCTTGATCTTGGACTTGTTTCCAGAGCAGTGGGAAAATTAATTCCTTCTGTTGCTTCATCTACCAAGTCAGTGGTATTTTGTTAAGGCAGCCTTAGACAACTATTACACCATCTGATTTCAATTAATCTTTAAAAGTCAAAGGTTTTTCTCTTAGTAAAAATTAGGTTGATATTCAGCTTCTAGAGTATTTATGACACTCATTAAACAATGGCTTGAAAAGAAACTATCTTTTCAACAGTCTCAAATGAGGTAAATAAAATACCACCCATCACTTGGCATAGAAATCAAACCAAGCTAATTAAAAAATTCCAAGTAGGAACTCTGGCCTAGAGTTTGCCCCAAATTAACCCAAAGCCAAACCATTGGCTTCTTCATGATCTCAGCCTGTAGAGGTGCCATGCCATCATGAGTCATATCATGAACAAGGCTTCAAAGAAGACAAATGCAATACATACTCGTTGTGAACACACAAAACAATTATTTGCATATACTGAGCGCACACTATGTGGTTTTCAAATAATGATACTGATATTCAAGTTCCAGTTGTGGACTCTGTATTTTTAGGATTGTAACTCATATTTTGAACATTTGGAAAAACATGTTTAAGAATGTTTAGTGTTCCCATGTGGGAAACTGGACAAGTGAGTGATACTTTTTTTTTTTTGACGTTACAAAAAAATTTTTATTTTCTCATTCACAAAATTCAACAAGAGATTTCTGTTTTGCCTCTGCAATATTCATTAGATTGTTTTAGGTTTAATCAGACATTAGGACTCAACCTACATTTGACATAAATTTACTTAGAAAGTGGTAGGGCAGGAATATAACTGGCCATTAGGCTAACCTTGGGCTTTCTTTCAGAAGCCCAAGTGAGTGATACTTTAATGGACTATAGAGATAATGCAAACTTTCTTATCTAAAAATTATGAATAAAAAGATGTATTTAATGATTTCCCCTTCATGATGGTTGTTTCAGTGATTGATCCTTATACCCAGGCTGTTGATCTATAACAACTTATATAAACTAACGGCTTTTAATAAAGGAGAACAGAATATAAGTAGAATAGTTTCACTTTATAAAAAAAAAATACTGTGCATTCTGCAAAAAAACATACTATTTGCCTCTCTATAGAAAACTCATAGCTGTTTCTAGCAAGAAGGTGCCGAAGACAATGGGGGGGGGGTGAGAAGGAGGAGAAGATCCATGTGGAAACCCAAGAATCCTTCACAAGTGGTTAACCTAGCAGTAGAGCTGCCCCCTCTATTAGTTTGAGGTAAAAATGAAATAATCACTGATTCATGATCAACTTTAAGAGAATTATTTAATAAAAAGAACAAATTGCTATAATTCCACTAGAAAATAATAGAATATTAATCAAGTTAAATACAATAAATAAACAATTTAATAAATAAAACTGAAATAAAATCCTTTACAGAATTACAAATTAAATACTTAAATAATTAACTACATTTTAAAGAACTGCATAGAATCTAAAAGAGGGCTTAAAGGAATTATGAAGTTACGTAGTGTTATAGAAAGGACAAAGACAGGTGCCTGCGTAGCAAGACCATGTAAGGAAATAATGAGAAGGCACAGTACTTTACACCAAGGTGCCTCACATTACGACAGTATGGACTCACACTTAAATAAGTTCCCAATAAATAACAAATTCATGAGTTTGAACCAATACAGGTGGTACAACATTTCTTCTTACCTCCAATCTGGCATTATGTAAGATTTAAGCACACATGACAACATTCCTTGGTATAAAAGTGTGTCCAAGCCCAAATAAATAGCCAAATAACAACCCCAATAACAGTGAACAGGTTTTGTGCTGAAAGCACGGAAGTTGCTAAGCTCTTATCAATAGAATTGGGGCCACACTAAGCAAAAATCTGGGAGAGGTAACTGTTATGTGGAAGAGGTAGATGTTTGTGGAAGAAAGTTACTCTCACAGGATCGGTGAACCAATACACAGTATCTGAGACTGTAAATTCAACTTAGACAAGACTCAGGACATAGAGTCTTGTCTGGTTGTGGGTATATACAATGGCTGGAAAAGCTCCATGAATCACCTCTGCATAGAGCTGCAGGCCCTGTTTATCATGTATAAAATGTTTATGTAATATGGTGAGAAGGTACAGATGTGCTGCTCTTTGCAACAACATCCTCTCTCTGCATCTCTTCTATCTTCTCAAATCTTTGAGTTGAGTTTTAGGCAAAGTCAAAAGAGAGGAAGAAGTGCCTAGTTGCAAGGTTCACTTGCCTACCTAGTTTGATGTCTTGGTGCTTAAAGGTATCTGTACTTGAGTTTGAACTAGGATTGCCACATTGATTGGTTATGAAACCTTATTTAAACTTTCCAAGTCTCAGTATGCTCATTGGTAAAATGAGGTAGTAAGAATAAAAAAGAAAATCTGATTTGAGAAGGCTCAATTAGAATCTGACGAGGAACACATACTCAAGTCAGTATTAAATAACATCAACAATAATAAACATAATATTGAGCTACTAAGTTCTGAATTTCCAATCCTAGTCTTGGGTTGGGATCTTTTCTTTCTCATCTTTCCCCTCACATAAACAAGAGCGAAGGTATCAAATCATTTAGCATCTAACCATCAACTTCAACCAATATACAGCAATATTTCAGTGAATGATAGATCTTTATACTTTCTCAAGAATCCAAAAACTATTTAAGAAAATAGAACCTGATCATCTGAAGGTAGAAATGATACCCTCCACCTGAAAGTTTGAAAGATACAAAGAGATTGGCTACTAGGAATAATTAATAAATTTTTGTAATTCTCACAGAGTGAAACAAACCCGTAACAATTAAAGATATTTCCTGATAATTCAGCTCATATTTCTCTCCTTAACAATTCAAATATTTAGCTTCATTTTGTCAGATCAAACCCTTCCCTAATCACAGTTGGAAAGTAGAGCAGAACCCTGAAACAAGTCTAAAGTATGAATTGCTATCTATCAATTGAAGGTGGAATTCCTGGAAAGAGAAAACACAAGAAAAGTATCCATTTCACCTATGATTTGGCCAGCATTTCTATTCACTTTCTTCTGGCACAGCAGAACACAAGTGCACACATGTCATTGGCATTGTATGCTCTCTATAGCCTAGGTCTCTCTGGATTCAGAAGCGCCTGAAGGAAAAAAGGTTCCAAATGTGGGCTGCTGTTTTATGGTGACTCTGATCACCACTGTTATTATGGCTCTGTCACTCAGAATTGCTCTTGGCTATCAGTGACAGCTCAGAGTGTATGAAGATGACATTTCCATGCTTTGTATTCTGAACATTAGAAATCAGTTTGGCTCACCAAATGAGCAGCAAGTGCCATGCTAATTATATAACTTTTTAGCACACTAATAGGATCTCCTACTGAGACAACTGTGGGAGAAAAAAAATACAATTCTCATTTTTATCTTAGCCTTAGCATACTGACCTCTTTCAGCCTATTGATGTGGTCATTAATAAAACATTTTTAAATGACCTGAAAAGGCATTTTATAAACTAGAGTCTGGATCTGGCTGCAAACAGCTGTGTATTTGAAAGAGTTGGAGCCAGTATCAAAGTGGGTTGTTGGTGATTCAGGTTTGGCCTGTGAACCTCTTATGTTCAGATGGTTATTCATGCTTTTGACTGGTTACAAATGAGGAAAGATTTCTGCTCTAGAGGAATCGCAAAAGATGGAAATAAAGATGTTTTTGATGATCATCTTCCTTTGCTTGGGACACAAAAGACAATTTGTGTGCTAGAGGAGCAGTAACTCACTGGTGGAGCACTTGGCCTGACATGTACAAAGTAGTGGGTTTAATCCTCACCATGTGTATCTATGTGTGTGCATGTGCATGTACACACAAACACACATACACACACAGATGCATGAGTTTAAAAAATGAGGTAAAAGCAAGCCAGCTATGGGGTACACATCTATAATTCTAGTATTATAAAGACTGAGGCAAAAGGATCAAAATTTTTTGAGATCAGTGGAAACTATACAGCCAGTCTGGGCTACAGAGTGAGACAGTAACACACATACACACACACGCACGCACGCACACACACACATATCAAGTTAAAGCAAAGAAAAACAATCATTTAGCACAAATATATACAAGACATACACAGCACAAAGTGATGATCAAAATTTGGAAAAACAATTTTTGGTGTAAGATATCACAAGAAATGTACTCACTGCCCTATTATGTAACTGTACCCCTTTTGCACAACACCTTGTCAACAAAACTTAATTAATAAAACAAAAACACCAAAGGACAGTACCTAGGCCCTGAGTTTAAGCTCCAGTATCTATACATATGCACGCATGCACATTCTACCAAATCCTATGCTGCATTTACTACTGATACTCTGATTTTATTGTCTTAGTCTCTGGTATGTGAGGATTTTGCAGGGCTACCCAATCAGGAACTGTATGAGCAGACTCTTTTATTGAGATGGTACTGAGGCTTGAACTCAGGGCCTCACATTTTACTGAGCATTTTTATGCAGGAAAAAAAAAAGATTTGGAAAAACAAAGACGTGTAGAAATGAAATTACATGCACACTGTGTTCATATACTTTCAAGCTTATGATCAATCATGGAATCACGGAAAGACACTCTATAAGTTAGCAAGATAAGGAACTCCAAAGGTATTTGATATTTTGCCCTGGGGTGAGTTCTCTTCCAAGATATTGGGACCACAAAACCCGTTTTCCTTGCCTACAAAATTTCTACCCCCTCACATATTGCTACTCCAGTCTCCATTATCTTCTCTTCACACACTTGCAGTTAAATAGCAAGAAGACTGCTTTTACTATGAAGCAAGTACCAACAGAACCAAGGTCAGCCGCAAATTTCAGATTGCTGATATTTACTAGCAAATAAACACTTAGCTCAGAGGAAAGTCAAGTCTATCAAACTATCAAACTAGGGGGAAACTACTGAAAAATTTCAGTTACCTTCTAGGTTTGCTACATTAAGATAGGTAAGGATTGGATGATAATGAACAATGTGTAAACCAAAAGAAATTTGTAGGATTAATCCAAATCAGGAGGATTCTATTGTGAATATCAAAGCTACTGAACTGGGAGGTTGTATGGAAAAAGGACTTGCTGCCTTGGTTAGAAGATTATTCAGCTGGGGAGAAAGGTTCATGGAGTGGATTCCCCACTTCTCAGTGTCATAATCTTTAATCATTGTGAGGTTATACCTCAGGACTCCACCAGAGTGGCCCTGTGTACTTGCAGGAAAAGAGATACCACATTACAGATCACTTTTGTAGCACCAAGCAAGTCAATTTATGTATCAGATCTTCAAATAAATGTCCATTCACCCTGACCCTGAAGAAGAGAAAGCAGTGTGATCCAATAGCTCTCCTAGACTCTCTCTAGAAATTGGCTTACTATTCTTGGGTGAAAGTATGATTACTTACACAAATACTTACACAAGACATAGTAGAATTGTTTAAGGAAGGATGTGGCATAGATCTCCAGATTCACCTACATATTTCTGACTAGCGAGGTTTCACTGGAGCAGCACCCGTTGTGTACTCAGAAATCAAGGGCGGCACTCAGATGCCCACTTTTGTCTCCTGCAAGTCACTACAGAACCTAGCAACAGTTATCCTATTGCTCTGCTGACAGAACAAGGGAGGGGGGAAAGCTCGCTCTGTATCTGTTCAAGAAATTAGAAAAAAAAAGATGAGATGAAAACGCAGCTCCATAGCAGCTCATTATTAAAGGAATAATCTGAGAGCAATTTAATGAGGAAATAACGATCACTGAACTTCAGTGGCTAATCACCAAGAACAAGTCAGTCCAGAACAACCCAATTTCTTTCTTTGCTACCATAATAAACATTGTTGCTTCAAGGGGAAGGCCAAGGCATAACAGTGTACATATCCATTATAATAACAGGAAATATACTATATTACTACATAATAGATATAGATATATAATACATTTTTATATATAAATGGATAATTTAATGTTAATGTATATTTATAGTATGTTATACAATAATTTATAGTAATGTATTCTAATAGGAAATATCTATTATAGTAATAGAAACACCCATTTCCTCATGGCAATGTGGAATTTTGATGCATAATTTTCAAAATAAATAATTTTTATTTTTTAAAAAAGAAATATTTTTATATAGGGTTGAGTTATATTATTGGACTGGAAAATCAATAATTATCAACAGGTCTTTTCCAACTTCCAGCTTTATCTACCTGGCCATTTCAACATTTGGCTCAGTAGAAATATAAACTATAAAATTCAATCACTACAATTTATCAAATAAAATTAGCAAAGATTATAAAATGACAATAGGAAATGCAAAATGATGGCAATAATACAATCCATTAGACTTTCACTGCTATCAGGCACATAAGATAATACTACTTTGAGAGGTTTGTTTGGCAATATATTTCTAAAATTTTAAAAGGTTATAACCCCTGATTTGTCAATTCCACCCTGAGATATCTGTCATATGTCATGAATTAGAAATTTGACAGCTTCCTATAGGAAGGCAGTTTTTAGAGGATTGTTTGTAATACTAAAAATCTGCAACTAGATTAAATCTCCAATGATGGGAAGATAGTGAAATAAATTGCAGTGAAACAACCACAAGTTTTAATGTTAAACAGTTATTAAAATTTTGTTTATAGAAAAGACTTTTAATGACATGAGAAAATAGTTAATCCTAAGTGCAAACAGCAGGGCACAAAAGTGCATGTGTCATATAATTGGAACAATAAAAATGATGCCAAGAAGAGGAACAGAAGGAGACACAACAAAAAGTTAATTGCACTGATTTCTGAATGAAGGTCCAGTGGGTAATCATTTCTTCCTTTGCCACTTTCTTTATTTTTCAAATTTCCTTTAATGAATATGTATTATTTTTATAATGAGGAAACACATATTACTTTTATAGTGAGGGAATCCTTTCTTTACAATGACCTGCCAAGCTATGTTATAATAAATCATAATCACTTGAGAAATAAAGACTTAGAGAACTGAGCTAAAGCTAACAAAGTAAAAAGGCATCTTGACATCTTTAACTTAAAAAAGTTTACATTTTCAATACTTATGATTATTAAGTACTTAAACCATCATATTGAAACTAATTTTTGTATGAATTATTTTTGTCATGTTGTATAATATAATGCTGCTTTGCTATTGAATAAGAATTTGAAAATATTACCAGGTTGAATAAGGGTGGCAGTTCTTTTTTAAATACATGAAATGAATAACCTATAACCATAATTGCAGTGGTCCTATGTTCAGTGTCCCTGAAATTTTATACATAATGAGAATCAAGGATATACTATATCCCATAATACAACTTCCCATCAAATTCTACTTACAAGATGTTGCTTCTGATTTCCTTTTTTTTTTTCTATTTCTTTATTTTATTTTATTTTTTCTCTTAATTATTGTCAAAGTGATGTACAGAGAGGTTACAGTTTCATATGTTAGGCATTGGATACATTTCTTGTATTCTTTGTTACCTCCTCCCTCATTAACCCCTCTCCCCCTCCCCTTCTCCCCCCATGAGTTGTTTAGTTGGTTTACACCAAATGGTTTTGCAAGTATTGCTTTTGTAGTCGTTTGTCTTTTTATCCTGTGTCTCTCGATTGTGGTATTCCCTTTCACTTTCCTAGTTCTAATACCAGTTTATACAGTTTCCAATGTACTCAGATAAGATACAGTGATAGTACAGGTACAACCACAAGAAGGGGATACAAGAGGATCATCAACGAGTGATATATCACTGTTGTAATTACTTTCAACATGCCATGTGAAACCGTTGATTCCAATTTCTATTTCATTAAATACATCTAAATAAAGTTTTAATTTTTAAATTACTTGCTTTTTTTCACAGAGCTATTCAGGAAGGTAAAAACCTACTTCATTAAAAAGAAAACACACACACACACACACTCACACACACGTTTGATAAGCTGTTTGTAGTAGGCACCAAAGATAAAGAATGAACAAAACAGACTTAGTACTTCGCCAAGTAGAGCAAATATCTACTGTCCAGCGAGAAAATTATTTCTGGGAGTGACTATTCTTTAAGACTTTGTTCTTAACAAGTTTAGTATTAAAATACTGAAAAGAACAAATTGTGATAAACACTTGCTAAAACGAAAACATATTTAGACTGTATCATTTACTATTTATTATAATAAATAAGTTGCATAAAAGGGTTTCAGTTCTTCACATCAGCTTATGAGTACAACAAACTTTTATCATCTATCCCAACCCCATCCATCCCTCAACTTACCTAGTTCTACTTTCAAACGTGTATATTGATTATTAGCATTGTAATTTACCCATACTTCATATCTTCAGAGAGCAGCATTTATAATAACTAAAATTCAAAAACATAGGTATGAGAGAGGAATTCTTTGCTTATACCTATTTGAAAAGTGATCGTCCAGGCTAATAGCACTTTTATACTGTATGGTTTAGAAGTATGATACCCATTGAATACTTGAGAAAAAGTATTTCAGGTTCTTTAAAAAACAATTGTGGTGATCTATTCCTCCATTCTTCTTTGCAATATGTTTGCAAGTGGATGTCACTTTGTCTGGATGACATGAAAACCAGCTTCTTGAAATTTCCCGAAGAGGATGGATGACTCATGGAATGTTTAAACCTAAGAATGATCTTCAGTCAACAAAGAACTCTCAGACACTTTGGGTAATGGTCAGAACTCTCCAGTTGGACTGTTTTCTTTTCTAGGCCAAAGCCTTTCCTTTTGTTCAAATTCAGGCTCCTATCTCAGAGTTGACAGGTGGAATGAAACAGACCCTAGGTTAGGTCTTGAAGAAATAATTTGTTGTTGCAATTCAGCAAAGACAAATCCTTAACTGTTGGGATCCAGCCTTTGGACTTGATGGGGGACTTGACGCCCTTCCCCCCAGCCCTGGGGGAATGCGGAAGCAGGCTACGGTTCTCTGGGTCTGGAACCAGAAGAACCGGCTTTGCACCCAGCCCCCAACTCTCTCACCAGCCAGCCCAGGCGCCCCCCAGCCTCTCCCTGGCATGGCACTTTCCAGTGACATTAGCTCAAGAGGGGGTCATGTGATAAGCTCCCAGCCTATCAGCATCCTGGCCGATCGCTTTCCCTTCCTATCACTTCCCTTTACCCCCGCCTTAATAAATCAGATAGCTCTTGAAGCTTCTCTGAGACTCCCGTATGCCTGGCTTTCTTTACTGGTAAGGAGGTGGGTAAGCGGTCTTGTTTGGCCGAGCGCACGTGACATCAGTGCTGACTTCCCCGCTCCATCCTGGCCCTACCTGCCGGCCAGGTGACCAAGAGAGAGGGTGAGAAAGGGGGTGGTGAGAAACGTAGCTGAGCCTTGATCTCCACGCCAGGGGAGGCGGACCGGTGCCCGACACTTATCTTCTATGGAGGGTCAATATATGAAAGACTGTTTAAAAACAATTTTGTGCACTTCTTCCAAAAATATTGTAGGCTAAGTTCTCTGCTATATTATATAAGGTTTTATAAAGAAAGAATAATGAGATAAACTCTTTAGTTTCAAGAAAAAGTGTGTCTCTATTATGGAAGCTTATAATCATATGGGTTTCCTTTTATCAGAAGAAAACTATATAGACAACTCTCATTTCCTTATTGCTAATGAACTGAAAACCAAATTCCCTTCACAGTGATTGTAATTATATCTCTTTGAGTTGCTAGACAAATTTTCTTTCCTCTCTCGGGAGAGTTTAAAAATTTCCTTTTAGCCTTATTTTATGTTTTTCATATTTTAAGTTAGCTCAAATCTTCTCTGGAAAAAAGCCAGGTAAAGGATTCATTTACATTATGTGGTTACATCTCAATTTCCTGTTCATATGGCTATTTCTAGGGTATGTCACACCAACTTCCTTTTTGCAGGTTATTATTCCTGAATATTGCAAAGCTTCTCTGGTTAAGTGCAATTTCTTGCTTAGTTTAAAACAACACAATTTAAAATACATTTTTTTGTCACAATGTTGACTCCTCCATTACAAGTAAGTACCATCCACTCACAATCCCACATTATGTGGAATACAGGGCCTTGCCATAATTTTATACTAATTGTATGTCTACATCTACCAGCACTAGTTAGGAGAGCTTGAACAAGTGGTCTGTGGAGAATATTATTGGGTTCTTACAAAAAATGACAATGATGCAGAGCTAGAGAAACACAGAAGAACTGAACACTAAGGAGAACACAAAAGAAACACAATAATAAAATCAAAGGAGATCACCAAAAAATAGGCGCAGAAGCCAGAAACCTATGACTCTAGGAACCAGAGACAGAAAACAAGCAGAAAGTAAAATGATCTGGTGAATCCTGGGCAACTGTACATGATGAATACAGCTGACTAAAGCTGGTTGTGTTTCTGCAGTTAAATACTTGTTTGCTTATTGTTATTGTAAAGGTGATGTACAGAGGGGTTACGGTTACATAAATCAATGACAACAGTACATTTCTTTTTGAATAATGTTACCACTTCCCTTGCTCTCTCCCAGATTTTCCCTCCCATCTCTACCCACAAGTCATATAGTTCATTTTCAACATATGTTTAGTGAATATCACCGCGGTTCACCCTTTGTCCTACCACTTCTGTGCCTTCCCCTTAACGTCCTTAAGACAGACAAATGAACAAAACAAGACAAGATACACAGCGCTTCCCTATGACCCAGCAATTCTACTCCTGGGCATTTATACAATAGAATACAAACAAGACCACACTAAAGCTACCAGCACAAGCATGTTCATTGCAGCATTCTACCAAAGCCAAGATATGGAATCAAGCCAGATGCTGCTCACTGGAAAATGCATCAAGAAAATGTAGTACACACACACACACACACACACACACACACACACACACACACACACACACACACAGAGTGGGATTCTACTCATCCACTGGAAAGACTGATATTGTACCATTCATAAGGAAATGGAAAGACTTGGGGAAAAAAATCTACTAACTGAAGTAAGTCAGCGCCCCCCCCCCCCACCCCAATATAGGTTGTATGGTTTTCCTCATTTGTGGTAACTGGAATTTGACTATAAATCTACAAGCTAACACACTGGATTGGAAAAAGAGGAAAAATTACACTGAGCCATGATAAATTATACAGTTCTCTAGGCATTCACACAGAGTAAGACCGAAGGAAGATAGTCTTAGGACAGGATCACAAAGACAAATCAGCTATGTGCATCAGCTATGTGCATCATAATATTTATCAAAATCAACTCCAGGAATGGAAACAAGAGGTTTTCCTTTTTTGTTTATTTCTGTTTTGTTTTCCTTTTGATTGTTCATTTAAACACACATAGTTTTGTTTTGTTTTTATTTTTTTATTTTATAAAAAGTATTTTATTATTTTATTCATTACAAACCCTAAATTGTTTTATTCTTCCCCATTATTTGGCTTATAGGGTTGTTTTTCATGTTTGAACATGTCAACTAAGCAGTGTGTAAGCTACAACAATATTTTAGTAGTAAACATATAGTTAGTAGTAAATATATAGAAATTGAAAGTATATTCATGGTTTTAACTTTTATAAAGATCATCAAACAAACAAGAGAAACAATAATTAACTTAAAAGTTAACTAGAGGATGAATACTTGCCTAAAGAAATATGTATGCATGAATGACAAACAGCTCCAAGATGCTCAGATTAATTTATGAATACTATTCATAGTTGAAGTAATTCCATTTCCCCCCTTTTTTCCTCAAATACATTATTTGAACACACATAGTTTTGATTGAAGGTTTTAATCTCCCTTCATTCTCCTGGCTGTAGTCTGTGCTTACCCTCTCTCCTGCTTCATTTCCCACAAATATCTCATTATTTCTCTGAGTAATCAGCAAAAATTAAAATTGGAAAGGGATCATATTAAAAGAAAACCACTTTCTGAACATCTATAGCAGTTTACATTATTCTCTTTAACCACTGGATTGTAACCATCACCACTCCATCTCACACCCACTGGGAGCTCCTCCGCTCATCTATCTACAGGAATATTTTCACATTCGTTCATTCATTCATTTATTTTCAAAGTAATGTACAGAGGGGTTACAGTTTTATATGTAAAGCAGTGAGTGTATTTCTTATCAAACCTGTTGCCTCTTCCTTCATTTTTCTCCTGTCGTCCCCCCTCCCCACCCTCCCACAAGTTGTACAGTTTGTTTATAGCATATTGTCTTGTAAGTATTACTGTGTACTGGTTCACATTTTACCCTTTGTCTCTTCATTTTAGTGTTCCCCTTACCTGGTTCCATAAATGTACTTTCAATACCTAGTGTGCCAAAGTCAGTTACAGTGACATCAAGTGTAAAATCATGGGGAAGAAAGACAAAATAAAACGGCATAATTTAATTGGGTATGTTGAAAATAACAACAACAAAGATTAACCACTTATTTCCAAATCTTTCAGTTAGTTTCCCTTAGCATCATCTTATGGGATCATATGTATACTGCTATTGAGCTATTGTGCTCCTCTGCTAGGATTATCCTAGACAAGTACTAATTGTTTCCAATGAATGAAAGCATAGAGCTTATGTTTCTTTGGGTCTGGTTCACTTAACTTAGTATGCAATTTTCACTTTAGAATTCATCTTACCACCCAAAGGAGCAAGCACTCTTCCTTTTGTATTAAACAACAAACAGGTATGCTATGCTATTAACACAGTTCACATTTCAAGTTATGTCAGTACTGTACAGTAGAGTTGTAGGGGCTACAAGGTATTCTGGATATTTCTAGGAAAAAAGTAACAGGATTCATGCACCTTAAATTCTAGCCCCTTTCCTTCCAATTTAGGAGCTCTGTGGGGTCTAAAGATATGAGTTCCTCCTGAGAGTCAATAAGAATATCTAAACTGCTTGCAAAATCCTATGTAAATGTTCAGTTTTCACTGAGGGTGGAGAGGAGGTTGGCTATAGCTATAGTCTGTATTTTTTAAGCTCATAATCTTAATAATAATAAGATCTCTCTCTCTCTCTCTCTCTCTCTCTCTCTCTGTCTCTGAGGTTCTCACTCTATAGTCTCAACTGGCCTGAAACTCCTGCTCCTCCTGCCTAAGTATCCTGTGTACTGGGGTTAAAGGTATATGTCACCACACTCCATTCGGCTCAAGAACTATTACCCTTTAAAAAAAATTTTAACCAATGGTCTTCACTGCCTGATTGCACCCAATCTGTCTCCAACTACAAGACTCTTGGCCACAAAAACAAGATATAATTCAAAGCCCACCTGTCACTTGGAAATCCAAGTATCCCGAGTACTCTTTTCTTTATCATTCAACTTATTTTATTTGGTTTTCTATTTCTCTGGTACAGCATTTTATATACAGTGAACATAATGTAAAAAAAAAAGCTTTGTGGAAAAAAATGGAATTGACCTGAATTTTATTTATTAGTCATTGATAGCAACAAAAACAACAAAAATCTGCTCATCAGTAACCAATAGAGGCAAGCCTAGCAAGGATGATGATTCCTGGTTTTTAAATGGTAATAAATGATACAAAGCACAGTAACAAAGCAATTGAATATCTATGTGCCAAAAAAGGCAAATAGGCCATCTCCAAGATGGAGCTAAACAATATTTCACTGCTTGATCAATCACATCACAGCTACTTCTAAAACCTAACATGTGAATTTTCTCCTCAGAGACTCCGTGAAGGAGTGTCATAGCAGGAAGGGATGCAATGTTCACATAGTACCACACAAGCACAATTCTGGACCATTAGCAGAGACATAGGACATTGCTGTTGTGGTGGCAGGCTTTTTTTCCATCCTTCTCCTGGTTTTTCACCAGAACTTTGTCATTAACACATTACCCTATGGGGATTTTGATCTAGCACCTTCTGACCCTGAACTTTCAAAGCATGATTACGTGTATTTTAAAGTGAGAAGATTTTGATTCTATTTTTTATTTGTGCTCAGGAGGCTCCAGTATTCAAATCCCCTAGAATAACAATAGCTTTATATATAAAATAATTCCCCATACTTGGAATTCTCTACATCACAAAAATAACAGATGAGGACATTATAGTGAGGGTTTAGTAGAAGGCACCCTCTCAAATATGAGCAAAGAAAGTACTTTATAATAAAAAATTGTATTCCCTTCTCCGAGGTTAAGAGTCCTTGATCATCTCGGCAACATGTTAAAATGTTTGTAAATGTCTTCTTGTGAGTTATGCAGGAACTTAAGTAAAGGACAATAGCTGATTTCTGGAGAGGGAAATGCCCTGGCAATAATGTTGAGTACCTAAAGGGTATGGTCACTTTAATGGTAGAGGTAATGTCACTTTACCATAACCTTATACTTAATAAACCTTTCTATAGTTCCAACATGAATAATAAAGAGTTAGATTAAGATCAAACAACTAGCATCCTTTCTTACTTTTCAATATGCAATTGAGTCCAAGGCCACCGTGATGAAGTTTGGAGTCCTTAAACATGGTGATTTACCAAATGCCACTGACAGTTCTAGACTAAGAGAAGCTACTGAGCATCTGCTTGATTCATCCTTATGGCAATCTTGATAAAATACAGTAATGCTTCCTGGAGGCTGTATGTAGACAGGAACAGCTGGGTAATCTAGTGGCTCATGCTGGAATCTTAACTGCTCAGGAGGTTGAGATCTGAGGATCATGGCTTGAAGCCAGCCAGGGCAGAAAAGTCCCTGTGAGACTCTCATCTCCAATTAACCACTCAAAAACCAGAAGTGGCAATATGGCTCAAGTGGTATGGTGCTAGCAGAGAGAAAGAGAGAGAAAGAGAGAGAGACAGAGAGACAGAGAGAGAAAGACAGAGAGAGAAGAAAGAAAGAAAGAAAGAAAGAAAGAAAGAAAGAAAGAAAGAAAGAAAGAAAGAAAGAAAGAAAGAAAGAAAGAAGGAGGGAGGGAGGGAGGAAGGAAGGAAAGAAGGAAGGAAGGAAGGAAGGAAGGAAGGAAGGAAGGAAAGAAAGAAAGAAAGAAAGAAAGAAAGAAAGAAAGAAAGAAAGAAAGAAAGAAAAGAAGAAAAGACAGGAACCCTGAAAAGAGCAGCCCCTAAAGAGGAAAGTAGAGAAAGACCAGTGGTTAAGAATGAGAAGTGTACACTCCACCAAGCCCACAAACTCACACTCACACTGTTACCCTTCTGTGGAAGAGATAACAAAATTAGTGAGGGCTTTCGGGGAAGGAGAACAAGTACAGACTTGTCTGTTTCAAGTGAAAAGAGAAGCAATGAGCACTTAGAAGTGCTCCATCACAGGAGACAAATGAGTCTGGGAAAGGAGACTGTGAACACCATGTCACATAATCCAGGGTGATCCATATCCATTTCTGAAAGCTCCACCAGGTAATGATTCTAGTGGGCTAGTTCCAATAACTCTGAATTACATTTGAGTAATTCATCCTATATTATCCTTTAGTTATTTAGTGTTTCTGTTTATATCTTTATTTTCTTAAATGAAGATGGAGTATGGTTCTTAAAGGCTAAGGTTTATGCTTGGTAATAGCAGGAGTGCCTAGAAGGAATGTAATACACATAGTGATGAATGACTAGGTCAGTGGAGGCTGAGATCTTTTCCTGTTGTTCCACACTAGTCCCTAGGATGTGCCAATGGTCCCAGACAAGTCCTAGGATGCTAGACCTCAGGTACTCCATATTCCAAATAGTGCTCTATTTTCATTAGAATCAGCCACAGCTATTCCTTCTCTGCTTATTAATACTTGGCCCAAATTGCTGTGCCAGTCCCATTCTTTTGACTCCCCCCAACTACTATAAAATATGGGAGAACAGAACAAAGAAACAGAAAACCCTCATGAAATATCAGTTCAGGGAGACTGCTAGAGCTCTCTAATACCAAACCAACTGCGGGTGTTCCTCCAGAGTTACTTCCCAGAACAGAAGTGCCTGTGAGGAAAGAAGGCTGTCACCTCCTTCCCCAGATGGAGTTTCTGTTTAAGGAGCAGACTTACCCATGAGCCATGCCCCCAAGGAAGGTAAAGAAAAACAGCGAGAATGGCAGGAGGCAGAGGAAGAGTGTCCTCAGAGTAGGAGTGTATATACATACTCTTGGTTCGTGTTGGTAAAAGAACAATCTGGATAGTAGCCCCTATCAAGACATCCTGCCATTACCATCTTCCTGAGGACCACTGCTTACTTCCTCAGGGAAGGAAATAAGTGGAGCTGGTTGAAACCTCTTCAGAGTGTGCATCCAGCTTCCTGCCAAAGAGCAAGCCCCTGGATCTCTGTCTCAGAGAACAATGGCAGCCAGTTAATCTTAGATAAGCAGTGACAATAAAGAGGAGAAACAGTCCAGAAAGCGGAGAGGGAGAATGGTTTAGAGAGCTGCATCCCTTCTTCAGGCAGGAGGGAACAGGTGGATGACAGGAGAGGAAAACAGGGACACTGAACACAAACTGGAAGTTTAAATTAGCCTTTCCTATATTCCTTAGTGACTTGACAACTATGGCTTCATGCCCAAGATGGCATTAAAAGATGGGAAAGGAAGACACAACAGAGATCTCTGAAAGTACTAATTAAAAAGCAAGAAAACTTTTGTGGGGTGTTTTTGGTTTTTTTTGTTTATTTGCCATTCCTGGGGCTTGGACTCATGGCCTGAGCACTGGCCCTGGCTTCTTTTTGCTCAAGGCTAGCACTCTACCTTTTGAGCCACAGCGCCACTTCCAGCTTTTTTACCTTCTGGGTACAGGAGAGGAGAAAGAAGCAGAATATTCTGAGAAACAGAAAAAATTCTTCTTAGCTACTAGGATATTGCTAAAAATACTCCATGCAAATACGACACTTCCCTGCAACAGAGCAGTTGGACTAATGTAGTCAAAAGGCCAATCTAACTTGCATCCTTGGTGTGATTTACAATGTGAGAGTTTAAAATGGTACAGCCCATGCTGTGGTAATAAACATCCATTTTAAGTCTTTTAGGGGACTAATATTTCATCTGAACATTCTCAGAGAAAGCCTTTTATTTCCAGGGGAAGGAGTAAAATGGTGCAATCAAATCATGAAAGAAAGGAGAGTAGATCAAAAGCTGAAAAAGCCACCAGCCTTCTGACTGGGCTGACCTTGTATGGGCTCCTCTGCAAGATCTCTAGAACCAGTCCCAGACAAACATATAGGGTTTGATTTCCTGGAATCCCTAGAGCTTCTCCATTAAGACAACAAAGGCAAACAGCTGGCACTTCAACAAATTCTCCATGTACAGCCTTAAAAAGTCATCTTAAAGTACCCATTACAGCAGGCTCTGACTTCCCCCAATGAACACAGAGGAAGGCCCCAAGTGTGTGGGTGTGGGAAACCAAGTCCTCTTTCACAGGAGGACTCTATCAGAGAAAATAAATTTGCTTTCTCACCAAGGACAAAAGCCTGTGTGTGCGTGTGTGTGTGTGTGTCTGTGTGTGTGTGTGTGTGTGTGTTTGAAAAGATATATCTCTGAAAATAAAGACGAGCCAATGTTTCAAAGTGGACTTCCATTAAGTATTTTGTAAGCAGGTATGTTTTATACCATCTCCAATACCAAAATTCTTTTAAAAGTCCACCAAAAGGTCTATTTTCCTTTAGAGATTAAAGTCCCTAACCTACTTACCTCACTCAGGAAACTCAGTGAGGTAAGTAGATTATCAGGAAAGAGTGAAGAGTCTTATTTTCTCAAAAAATGTTTTCAAAAGTTCTCATAATAGTCTGACTTTCCACTTTTTACTTGCACTGACAGCTGGTAATGCAGAAGATAATCTCTATTTACACTATGCAGACAACTTCTGATTAAATTAAGATTCTTATGAAGTTTTATTTTGCCACAGTTCCTTAACAGACAAAAGATAATTTCTAACTCTTTCTCATTCTGTGCTTCATTGTTTTTAATAAGCATTGGGCTTAGCTCTGCTACTTGTAACACATCATACCCAGGCCTCAAGCACAGACCAGAAACTAGGAAATGAAACCTTGCAGAAAGCACTGCCTATACCAATAGCTGTTTCTTACTTTGTTCATTCTGCCTGATTTGTTGTTGATTCTTAGTACTAATTAGTTATATCCTTATCTCATCTTAATCTCATTACCTCATGACTGCCAGCTACTGGCCTCCAAATCTGGCACAATATCCTGCTGCTGATGGCATCTCTTTCCCCCAACTATGCAATTTCACAGGTGCTTTCTTGAGGCATACAATGCATCCATAAGTGATTTGACCCCAGGGCTCATTTTACTCCATAATAATATCCTTAATAGAATTTTGCAGACTAAGTGAGGTTAACTTCAGCAAAAGCCTAAAGCACCATGCTATTGACAAGATGGTTTCTGCCAGCATTTTGAACCTTTTCAACTATTGGGCCGCTGCCCAGATATTCTTAGAACTATCTATCAGTGAACAAAGAAACACAGTGTAAAACAAGCCCTAGGAAGATTAAGGACTTGGGAAAGTTGCCTAAGGAAGTGAAGACTCCACCTTTACCAATTCCCTCTTAGCTACCATGTAACATCTGGAATACATCGCTAACAAGGTATAATAACTGGAATGGAGGAACAGTAGAAAAATAAATTCCTACTTCTACATGAGCAAAAGTCCTGATAATTCTCTTACCACACGACTACCAAAATATTTTTATTAGTGTCCATTACCACAGAATGAAATTCAAATTCCACAGCACAGAATTCATAACTTAGTCTCTATTAGTCTATTTATAGTTTTCTGTTTTATTGCAATCTATTCAGGATAGTGGTTAAATGAAGACCCAGCAGGATCAGATAACACAAATTGGAATTTTTACTCAGATATGACTCTGTAGTGAAGCAAATTAACTTCTGAGCTCTGAGGAAATTTTTTCATCTGTAAATGACAATAATGTTAAAAATCTATTCTATAGCTATATTAGAATAAAAGGAAATAAGGCACTGGGCATTGTCTACTAACACATTGCCTTGAATGTGACTAAGCAGGCAGTAAGTGATATCTATAATAGCAATTATTATTCTAACCACCAAATGAAAACTTGGAATTCCTTAAGTCTGCCCTATAGTTTTCTGACTTCTGCCTATGTGCACACTCTTCTCTGGGAAATATCAGCCATGAGTCAGGTAGCATTGTTTCTCACAGTGAAAGGTTAGACACACTCTACATTCATGCCAGCAGAAAAAATAGCTGTTAGATTGTAAGGGAAAAAACCACATGGGAGCCATGGACTAAGCTCACAGACTTCATAGGAAGGTATACCACAAACAGTGTCTTATGCTCCTCAGCAATCCCTCTTGTCCTCTCAAGAGCTGAGTCAGGCAACCGCCTATTTTCATACAATTGTCTCTGGCATATTATAAAGACATAAAAAAGTAAGACTTATGCCTGGCTACTTTCTTTATAGCATTTGATATGCTATAGAGACAGGCATTAGTATTCCAAAATAATAATAATAATCTAAAGACATGAAAGTCCACTGCCCAACCTCAGGGAAGGACAAGTATGAAGACTGTGGGAGGCTTCTGTAATACTGAGAAACATGGAACCAGGAAGAAAACAAAAAAAATTGAAATTAATGTCTGTGGCTG
Source organism: Perognathus longimembris pacificus (assembly GCF_023159225.1). Lineage (NCBI taxonomy): Eukaryota > Metazoa > Chordata > Mammalia > Rodentia > Heteromyidae > Perognathus > Perognathus longimembris. Next base: position 54,759,695 of record NC_063164.1, on the reverse strand, counting down.
AATCTCAGGAAGCCACATGTTTTGGTTAGCTTCTATGGAAATAGGGATTTATGTAGATGTGACTAAGGACCTTGAGATGGAAGGTTATCTAGAGACCTAAATAAGAGTCTTTAAAAGTGGAGAATTGCTCCACTGTTGACCACAGGAAGAGATGTGATGACAAAAGTAGGTTCATAAGGATGTGAACTTGCCAGCTCAGCATATGAATGTAGGCAGTCACCACTAAGGGACAAGTAGCCTCTAAAAGTAAGAGAAGGCAAGGAAGGAGATGATCCCCATCAGTCTCTCAGAAGGAATGTTGACTCCCTGATTTTTGTCCACTGAGATTTGTGTTGAACATGTGACCCACAGCACTGGAAGGCAATTCATTTGTGCTGTCTTAAGTTACAGGTTTGCTGTAATTTGTTATGGTAAGTGAATACAAAGACTGACCAATGAAATCCACTAGACAGCAGAGGGGTCCCACAACATATCCAAGTAACAATTGTGATGAATTTTTCCAGGGAGAACAAAGTTTTCTAGCACTTAGGGGATTGCAAAAATAAAGTTGAAATTATATTCCAAGAAGTCTGATTCCAATGGGGGAAAAAGTTAATGCAAAGAAAGTCCCTTAACTAAAATGTGCTTGTTACCTTTCTAAAACTCAGAATTGGAGGAAGAAATCTTACCGCTCATTATCTCCAGGGATATGGTAACTGAAAGCTGAAATGACTGTGCAAACAGTCTCTAGAATTATTCAGCTCTGATCAAGAGGACAAGTCCTACGAGACAAGCTTCCTGGGTAAAACTGGAGAGGAGAATTTTTAGAATGCTAAGAGCAGCAGGTTACCTCATCATCAGCTAGGAAAGGTAGAATACAGAAAGGAAAAGGGAGACAGGCTCTGGAAAGCATAACCTAAAATACTACAGTATTAGATAAAATTTAAGGCTGTGACCAGACAGGGTATCAGCTAATTAACATTGATTGAAATACCACCACAGCCTTTTAAGGAACCCACTACTTTTAAAACATTTTCTCTTCATGTTCATCAGTGTGTGGACACTAAACTCATGAGAAAGGAGCAGGGGTTCATGGAAGACATGTTCATTCTAGAAATATAACTCATTGCTCTAGCATGCATGATCAACTGCCACTCCTCGCACAATGGGACTCAAACTGAGAGAACACTGAGAAGAGTCTATCCCTCTCCTGCCCTCATTCTTACAGATGATGTCAGGGTTTAATTCCTATCATGGATGCAAATAGGTCATGGGAAAGTGCACACTGAATCACATTTCTTTCAAAGTGTGGATGAGAAGCATCTGACAGTACTGTATGAGTGCTGCAAGCATGAATAAGCTCCACAGAGATATGCCAGCTTCCACTATTAGCTACGGACAGGTGTCTGCCTTCGTTGCTCTTCAATGGGAAAAGGAGGATGAGGAAAACATACTAGGTAACATTCTGTCAGAGATGGATATAAGGGAAGACAATATTACACTGGCACTTTACAAAATGAATATTGACACTTGAGACATGGAAGTAGGAAATGGATACTAGCAATAAGCCTGGAGAAATAAAGGGTAGAGAATGTTCGCCCACATTTAGCAGGCCTTCTTTTGTATCTCCCCACAGAAACTGTTCTCACAGTTCTTGCATCAGCCCGGAGTTTGTTTCAAAGGCAAAGTATTAAAAAGAATGAAATATAGAAGTTAAATTCATTTGCCTAGAATTTTTTTCTGAATAATTATTTATTTATTGTCAAAGTGATGTACAGAGGAGTTACAGTTTTATAAGTAAGACAGTGGGTACATTTCTTGTCCAACTTGTTACTTCCTCACTCATTTTCTCCCTTCTCCCTCCCCTTTTCACTCCCCACCCCCTCCATGAGTTGTTCAGTTGGTTTACACCAAATGGTTTTGTAAGTATTGCTTTTGGGGTCATTTGTCTTTTTATCCTTTGTCTCTCAAAATTTTGATATCCTCTTTCCCTGCCCTAGTTCTAATACAAGTATATATAGTATCCAGGGTACTCAGATGAGATACAGTGGTAGTTGAGCACAACCCCAGGAAGGGGATACAAGAGAAACAGCAACAGAAAAAAGCTACGGTTTCACATGGCATGTTGAAAATGATTATAACAGAGATATAACTCTCATTTCTATAACATAGAATTCATTTAACTTAGCATCATCTTATGTGTTCATAAGGGCATAGCTACTGGGCTCTTGTGATCTTCTGTTATGACTAGCCTAAACCTGTACTAATTATTCCCTGTGAGGGAAACCACAGAGTCCATGTTTCTTTGGGTCTTTGCCTAAGAATTTTTATATATTAAATCTTATAAAGGCATATTATTATACACATTTCTACTACAGTGTCAAAAATAAAAGCGCTGCCAAGGAAAAAAATCCCATGAGACATTTTGATATTAAATTCGTAGAAGGTGCCTTTTGTTAAGAATCATTTAGATGTCCTGTGCGAAATGCATGTTTATTGAGGGTCTATCACATTCTGGGCATGGCACAGAACTCTAAGAACAAAGTCAACCTCTCACCATCCCCAACTATAAGACACAGATACAAAAAGCAGTATCTGCAACTATAGGGATGCTAACATCTCCTGCTATCCCTAAATACTGCCATGTGCACTGATACAGGCCCAGATAGATAGATAGATAGATAGATAGATAGATAGATAGATAGATAGATATACACACCTACATATATATACATATATATGTGTATATATACACGTATTTACTAAGTCATTTTCAAACATCACATTTGTATAGTATAAAATTTTATATAATGCAACATCAGGATTGGAAACTCTCTAAATAACCAATAATAAACTTTTACCCAACATTCAACATAGAACCTAGGACCTCATCATAGTAGGCAAGTGCTCTACCATTGACATATACCTGCTCTCACATTTTTAGTCATTTAGCTTTTGGTACATTCAATCAAAAACTAAAACAGCCATTAAAAAGGAATGCATAGATTATATTCACTGATCTTAAGACATATTACAAAGCAGATTATAAAATACAGTGTAATTTATAACAAAATATAACACTTATGCAATAGTATTTTAAAATTTAAATGCCTAAATTAATATGTATGAAAAGAAAAACCTACAAGTCAAGAGGGAAACAATCAGGGAAGAAGTATGACTTTCTTTCTTGTTCTTTTTCTGCCAGTTTATTCTGACAGCCTAAATTTGTGAGGTTACCATATATAGCTTGAGGGCTGGGGATATGGCCTAGTGGCAAGAGAGCCTGCCTCATATACATGAAGCCCTGGGTTCGATTCCCCAGCACCACATATACAGAAAACGGCCAGAAGTGGCACTGTGGCTCAAGTGGCAGAGTGCTAGCCTTGAGCAAAAGGAAGCCAGGGACAGTGCTCAGGCCCTGAGTCCAAGGCCCAGGACTGGCAAAAAAAAAAAAAATATATATATATATATATATATATAGCTTGAAAATAAAGAAGAAATATTACCTTTAAACTAGTATGCCTTCTGTATTGTTGATAGTATATGTACTCCATATCTTCTTGTTCCAGTATAAAAAATACTATCACACAATGGGTTGTTACTAAGTCTTCTATTTTGCTCTTCTTATTTTACAAAATCTTTCTGAATCTAACTCTTCCTTTAGCATGTTTATCGGCACATGGATTTTATACATATTGCCCTCTTTCAGCTATACTTCTATCATCTCTCTATACTACCTAGTAATGCTAGATGAACATCTAGCACCTAGATGCCTTCCAATCTATACAAATTACATCCACCCAATGCCTTAGGCCTTCCTTCCTCATCTGTGAGCAGCAAATGTGGGACAAAAGGAAAAACTGAATCAAGCAAGGGGTGTGATAGTGCTTTTAAAATTACATAACAAAACAATCACTGATTATTTCACTCATCAACTTTAGATTCTTCTCCAAGAAAAATATTTTCAGATATTCCTGTCAAAATATTGAATGATGAGTTTATCAGGAAACACTGTCAAAACAATATGAATGTTAAAATGTTATTGAGAAGACAGGTACATGCAATAAACTTAAAAAGGATATACATTTCTGGCTGCTTTCAAGACCTACTCCTGCTTCTTAAGAGCTTTGTAGCGTTAGGACAACTTGCTATATGAATTTGAACCTTAAACTCTTTACCTGTGAAATGTCAGGGACAGCACTGATTTTATGACAGTATGTGATGATTAAGTAAAATGAGAGTTATAAGATATTTGTCATAGTATCTGTCTGTGGTAAGAAGTAGGCACTTTGTCCTTTGGAAGGACACCTTTAACAATAAAGTTTAGATGTACAACCATTACTCCAATTCTCAAAGGAAAGATGATAACCCAAAGAGAACAACTAAAATGTTCAGTAAAATGCCAATATTTTTCAGACTGAAGAACAGTCCTAATAATCTGGTATCTACATAACAATACATAACACTCTACTGAAAAACAAACATGGTCATGTCAGAAATAATGCAGGATTTCAAGCTCTTGCCATAGGCCCAAAGGCTGACACTGCCCCTGGATTCACCCTACTCATTACTCTTCTCAAAATGTGGCTGTTAGAAGTCATAAACAGTCGTTTCTATAGGAACAAGCAAACCAAAGATAACCTATAGACAAAAAGTCCTCACCTTCCTCTACCTACCCATAGTGCTTCTTTTTATCAGGATTCTTACTGCTTTTATCACTCTCTACTTTGTATTAGAGTCATTTGTGGAGGCTGTGATCTCTCCGCCTAAATGGTAAGCTCTTAAGAGTACAGAAACATTGTCTTATTCACCTTTGGATTTCCAACAAAACCTTGTACAAAGAAAGCAGTAAATAAGCAGTTTGTTTAGGAGGGAGCAGAGAACATATACTAAAAAGCATTGCAGAACTGAACACTGTGTCTACACTATTTAACCTCTGGGGGGAAAATTACCAAGTCTCTCAGCCAGCTAATTAACTGCTAAGAATTATGCAATTACACCTATTTTACAGGCTCAAAAGTAGCTGAGCAAGTCTAACTCACCTGAATAATGATAAGGTACAGTGAGAATTCAGGCAAACTAATGCTAAAACAGTTATCAACATTGTTTCTCGTGGATTTAGCTTTCTTTCTGAAACCAGAACTATCTGTGAAATCTTTACAATGTACTTTTCACAGGGAAATTAAAATAATAAGACAAGTTCCAATGACTCAAACCTAAAATCTTAGCTTCTCAGGAGGTAGGAATTGAGAGGACTGTGGTCCAAAAATGGAGGAAAAAAATATCCATCAGAAACCAGCCAGGTATGGAAGTACATGCTGTGGTACTAGCTACATGGCAAACCAAGTCCAAGGCCACCCAGAACAAAAATTCAAGATCCTATATGAAACAAAACTAAACCCAAAAACGGATGAGATGTAACTCAAGTAGTAGAGCCTCTACCTAGCACCCATGAGGCTCTGAGTTCAAATCCCAGTTCTGAGAGAGAAAAATAAAGAGAAAAGCATTTGATCATTTTTTTTTTTTTTGCCAGTCCTGGGCCTTGAACTCAGGGCCTGATCACTGTCCCTGGCTTCCTTTTTGCTCAAGGCTAGCACTCTGCCACTTGAGCCACAGCACCACTTCTGGCCATTTTCTAGATATGTGGTACTGGGGAATCGAACCTAGGGCTTCATGTAGCAAGTACTCTTGCCACTAGGCCATATTCCCAGCCGAGAGAAAAGCATTTGAGAGATCACTTTTCCCTATAGAAAGAAAGCCATGAGGTTGACCTGAGGTCTTTAAATGGTCCCTCAAGGTCTTGTGCTACTGTATTAACAAGGCACATTTACTATGAGGAAGCTGATATGACATGCTTTTGGCAAAGCTGTTAATGCCATCCATACCAGCTGAACTGCCCAAGTATAAATAGCATTAAACACAAAGGAATTTATAATTTAACTAACAGGTGTATCATTTTTCCTACTCAATTACCTGACTCTCAAAAACATATGCTTTTGTGAAATATGTGACAATTGTTTAATGAGAAATACACTAACAATAAAATATATGTATGATGTTGGACTCAACCCAAAACTGGTATTACAGTTTCCTGTACATAAAATCAGAAGGTTGCTCCAACTTGGTATTTTACTCCTGCATTTAAGAATGTTTCCTTTTCCTGTACCTTACTTTATGATGTTCCATTTTTATCATCATAGATGACATTACTGTACACACAACAGACAAGAGAGCATTTGCATAGTACACGAAGAAAAAAGAAATCTACATACTATGTACAGTTCTTGCCACTGACCCTAAGTTTTAAACCCATTTTCCCAAACTCACATATAAAAAGCTAGTTTTGTAGGCAGCAGTGTATTTTTGTCTCCTCAGTCTTTTGTCTATGATCAGCAGAAGTGAATAATAGAGACATATACTACCTAAAGTCACAATTTATTTGGTAAAGTAAATATTTCCTAGTTTTGTACTCACAGAATAAAGGGTTTTTCAGAAGAAGGCACGTAAGTACATGATGAGAAGGAAGCCATGTTCCTAGCATGTAGGTCTGTACAACTCAGGTCTTTAAAACTCAGATTGATCTTTCCAACAGGTAATACAGGTAGCCACCCACACAGAATTAGTTAAGGATTAATGAAAGGCTGCTGAACTTATTTCTTACTCACTAGTTCTTGGAACACAACAAATGTAAATGTCAAATATAAATAGCCTCAAGAGAGAAGAAAGGAAAGCATGCTCATTGTTATCCACACACAGTGTAGACCAGTGATTCACAGAAGGCACATGTGGATATGTTTGCAGATGTACACACACAATTACTTATGTCTATATGCATGCATATGTGCACCTATGTATACACGTAGATATAGAAAAGACACTGTGATGGAGCAGAAGGACAATGTTACAGAAAAGGGCAAAACTCTGATAAGTCTGAACTCTAATAAGTGCAAGGTTGAAAACAGCCTTTCAGCTTCCCGTCACAGAGGCTGGTTCAGGAGACAGAAAAAAATGATCCAGAGTAAATTTCAAGTAGGAAGACATATGTAAAGAAATTGTGGGGCAGAGACCAACACTGAAGTGTAGGCTTCTGATTGTCAGAGATTGAAGCTCTAGATGTTCTACAAGAAGGAAGCTGGACCTCTAAGGGGGTAACTGATGTTAAGAGAAGAGAACTGGAGAACTCCCCGTACGTATAAGAGATTTCCATGCCAACTCTACAACCCAGAATTATGTTTAAAACTAAGATTGAAAAATCAGTGTGAACTCTTATATTTTCTATTTTAATTACAATCACACATATACCTACATCTGGAACGTTAAGACAACACCCATTTCAAGAGCACTGGGAGTTCATCATGAAACTCAAGGGAAAGAAAAACGAGGGTGTAAGATATCAAAAGAAATGTACTTACTGCCTTATTATGTAACTGTACCCCTTTTGCACAACACCTTGTCAACAAAATTTAATTAAAAAAAAAAGAAACTCAAGTGATCCTTAGTAAATCCTGTTAATTTTACCATATCCCCTTAGTGAATTTTCTCTTCTACTATACTACACAATTCTTTTCCTCTTTCTTCAATCCTTTAATACCTTCTTTCCCTCACACAGGTTTAAATTATAACATTCTGTAACTCCATGCAAAAATAGAAACTATTGAAATCCACCAAATTCTAACGTCTTTAACCTGCCTCTACCTCCTCTTATTTTCATGGTTGGCTGTTCTGCTTAACCTACCTGAACTTTCCATTCTCCTCAGTCTATCTGCATAGATGTCTGGATGACACCCTGCCCAATGACTTTGGGGCTTCAATTTTGTAAGATCCTCCCTCTCTCTCTCATAATATTTTTCCTTCTGGATTTTCCCCCATAACTTAAAATCTCCTTTAATTCAATATTCTCACTGAGTTTCTGTCATCCATTTTTTGAAAACTTGGATCAAAATTTTCCAGCTAGAGTTTTCTGAGTTAATAAATATTAGCTATACCCTGTTACTACATTTTTCTCTTGCCATTGTATCTTGAACTCAGTTTGACCAGGCTTTTTCTCCCATTGCTCCACTGAAGTAGCTCTTGCCAAGGTCAAAAATGTACTCCATTTCGCCCAATACAATGGTTAATTCTTAGTTCTCATTGTACTTGGTCTGTTAACAGCACTTGATGTAGCTTCCAAGTCTCCTGGAAACACTTCCTCCACCTGGTTCACTGGATAACCACTCTCTTCTCTCCCTAACCAGCATCTCCTTTCAGCCTGTGGATTCTTACCTATATATGTACCATGTAGGAGAGGGTACCAGCCCTCTGGTTTATTTATCTCATTTCAGTTTTAAATAGCCTATGCACCAACAGTCCTCAAATTTACATTTCTAGCCCAGACATAAAACCATGCATCCAAATATTTACTTAACATCTCCTTGTTACCTAATAAGCAGCTCAAATGTAACACCTCTACATTGAAACTCTTGATTCTATCCCAATCTGTAACTCACTCATCTTAGGAAATAATGGCTCTATTTATCTATGATGAATTACATCTAAACTTGGGAGTCACCTGTACGTTCTTTCTCTCAAACCAGACTTCATGATTTGTTCACCACTTCCATTGGTCATGACCCTGGTCCAAGTCATATTATCACTCAGTAAATCACTACAGACACCTGTCAGCGGGATATTGCTGCCACCCTATATGGTCTCTGTGTGGCCTATTCCCTACAAAATAAGTGCAGTGTTCTTTGTCAGATTTAACTCCAATTGTATCACTCAGCTCCTACGCTTCCTACAATTTCCCACCCTGTAATGGTGAAATCCAATGTCTTCATCACAGCTCTACATGACAAGATGCCCATGCTAAGTCTCTGACCTCATCCCCCTAACTTACACCTTGCCCACACTGATTTCCTGGTTGTTTTTATAACCACTTATAACATGCTTCCTGAACAGAACCCTTGCATTTGCTATTTGCTCTTCTTCATAGCTTGAATAAGGTGTGCACAAACATTACCTTATTCAGAAAAGCTTCGTATGGTAGGCAGAACTCTAGGGTGGGCCTAACAGCCATACTTCCTAATATACACCTGTCTAATCCTCACCTCTGGAGTATGAGTGGGGTCTGTACACAGAATGGTTTGTCACTAGTGTTAAGTTTTAATACACTGAGAAGAGGCAGGGATTTTGCAGGTATAACTGAGGCTCCAATTCACTTGATTTTGAGTTAATCAAAAGAGATTCTTAGGTAAGACTGACTTAGAGGACTGAAGTCTCTGGATAAAATGGTCATGCTGTGGACTGCCTGGAGAGGAGTGGGCTCTAGGAGCTGAGGACCTCAGACTACAACTGAAAAGTTTTCCAAGAGTCCAAATGAATTTGGAGGAGGACCTTAAATTCTAGCCAACAGGCCTTAAGTGCAGTCTTGTGAGAAAATGAACAGAGAATGCAGCTAAGCCATGTCTATACTTCTGACCTGCAGACTATGTGGAATAACAAATGGGTGCTGCTATAAGTGATTCTCGTAATTATTCACACAGTAATAGAAAATGAGTATACCTACAATAATGCCAAATGCCATCCCTTTACTCTATCCTTCTGATGTACCTTTTCCTTCGGAGAACTTGATGTGTTGTGTAAGGAATTTGAGTGTTAGGAGTTTTTCCTTGCTTGGCTCTGGAATTAAGGAAGCAAAAAATTTGTCTTTTCTGTTTTCCACTGCTGTCACAGTGACTAGAACAGGGCCCTGCACATAGTGTGTGCTCAATACCATTTATAGGATGAATGAATATATTCAGTGTTTGCATTTACCTCAGGACACAGAGTGATTACAAAAACACAACAAAAGACACCTTTTAACTTTAAAGGACTTTTTCTCAAACTGAAGTACAAGGATATTCATTCGTATCCCTGGTGACTCCAACAATACATTACAAGAAATTCAAGAGTTCACAAACACAAAATGCTATGACTCACCAATGTTTAGACAAAGAGAGCATGATGAGTGCTATGGACTGAATTTGTCCTCTCCTCCCCAAATTCCATATTCATAATCTGATCCCTGATCCCTATTCTGCAATGTGATGGCATTTAGAGATAGATTCTTTAAGAGTTGATTAGATTTAGATGATTTCATGAAGGTCACCAGAGACACCAGAACTTGCTGTCAGAACTCTCATTCTACAATGTGGGCACAGTGAGAAAATGGCTACATGACCAGAAAACAATTGTGCTGCACTCTGACCCAAGGTTTCCAGCCTCCAGAGCTATGAGGAAACATCTTGCCATTGTTCCACCTCTGTAATCTACAGCACACCAATATACAAATAATTAGGAATCAACATGTGTTCCTTGTAATAGTAAAATTCACTTATTGATGGATAAATTCAAGAAAATTCCATTAGTCTTAATTTTAGCAACATGTTCAATAGATGTCTTAAAAACATCCTAGTAACTAGGTAGATACCTAAAAAATAGTAAAATTAATTATACTTGCCTGTTGTTGAACAACTATAAGAGAGAATACTAGTTATATGAGCACCAGTGGTTCATGCTTGTAACCCTAGATACTGGAGTGGCTAAAGCCAACCTGGGCAGGAATGTCCGTGAGACTCTTATCTCCAATTAAATGCCAAAAGCCAGGAGTAAAGGTGTGGTTCAAGTGGTAGAGCACTAACTTTGAACAAAAAAGGTCAGAAACAGCATCCAGGCCCTGAGTTTATGCCCCAGGATCATCACACACACAAAATAAAGTCATTCAGAAAGTGACTCATTTCTGAAAAGGGATAAACAATCTGAACAGACCCTCTCCAAAGGAGACAAAGAAATGGCTGACAGGTATATGAAAAAAAAATGCTCAACATCAGGAATCATTAGGGAGATGCAAATCAAAGCCACAATGAGATGCCACCTTACTCTAGTAAGAACAGTTACCAACTATCAAAAGAACAACAGATAACAAGTTCTGGGAAAGATGTGAAAAACACCAACTCCTATAGTTGTTGGTGGGAATGTAAATTAGCTCAACCATTATGAAAAACAGAATAGAGGTTTCTCAAAAAATTAAAAGTAGAGCTAGCAAATGATCCAGTCATCCTCTCCTGGGTATCCTTCCAAAGGAAATAAAATAAGTATGTAGAAGAGTCATCTGCACTCCTACATTCATTATAACACTATTCACAATAGATAAGAAGTAGAAAAAACCTGAGTGCCTAGCAGCCAGTAAATGGATAAAGAAAATGTAGTGTATATTCACACACAATACTATCTTATCATAAAAAATAATGAAGTTCAATCACGTGAAACAGCTGGAACTAGAGATGATTGCCTTAAGTGAAATAAGTGAGACACACAGAAAAGATAAACACCACATAATCTCAGATATGTAGAAACTGAAAATGTGGACCTCAGAGAAGTAAGAGAATGATAGTCACTAGAGGTATCAAAACACAGTGAGAAAGGAGTAAGCATTCTCATTCTAAATCACAGTGGAGTAAATATAATTACAACAATGTATTATATATTTTAAAATATTTTCAAGAAAAGATTTTTGAGCTGGGCACTGGTAGTGGATCATACATGTAATCCTAGCTACTCAGGAAGCAGAAATCTGAGGATCCTAGTTCAAACCAGCCTGTGCAGGAGAGTCCCTAAGACTCTTATCTCCAATTAACCACCAGAAAACCAGAAGGGGTGCTGTGGTTCAAAGTAGTAGAGCTCTAGACTTAAGCAAAAAGAACACAAGTTCAAGCTCTACAACAGACAATTAAAAAAAAAAAAAAAAAGAAAGAAAAGGAAAGAAGAGGATTTAAAATATTCCCAACACACAAAAAAGATAAATATTTATTAACAGAAATGCTAGGTGCTCAGAGTTGATCACTAATACGGAACACATGTATCACAATATCATGCATGCAATCTTTACTGTGTTAAGGGTACATTAAATTTAAAAAAAAAAACAACTTTAGTTGGGTGCCAGTGGCTCATGCTTATAATCTTCGCTACTTAGGAGCCTGAGACTTGAGGATCTTAGCCTGGGCAAGAAAGTCTCTAAGTGGAAGTAGAGCTGTGGCTGAGTAATTGGTAAAGCATTTTTGAGCATAAAAACTCATGGAAAGTACCCAGGTTCTTAATTCAAGCCCCAGGATGGGGGCTTAAATCCATCTGTGCAAATAAACAAAACAAGGAAATGGGTCATTTCTAATGAAGGCCAGAAGAGTGTCTTCCTTTTACTGAAAATGCTAATGTTTTGAGTAAAGTTGGGCAAGTGACATCTAAGTATTTTAACTAATACAACACATTGATGACCATGATTGAAGTATATTGTGGAGTCAAAACCAACAGGTTAATTAATAATTATAGTGATAATATATAAAGTTTTAAAACATGAATCGCAGTTCAGTATTAAACTTGAAAAAAATGGAAAAAATGAGCAGCTTTTTTCACTGGTTCAGAGTCATGCTGACATTGTTACTAATGTATAGGGATGTGCCCGAATGTCATGAAAACTTGAGTCCATTTAGGAGAAACCCAGAGTGTGAATTAGAAAATAAATAATAATAATGATACTAATAAAATATTAAACAACACAAAAAACTTAGCCAAGTGAGGGTGGCTGACACATAAAATCCTAACTACTCAGGAACCTTAGATCTGCAGATTACAGTTTGAGGCCAGCCCAGGCAGGAAAAGTCACTAAGATTATTATCTCTAATTAACTACCAAACAGCAAGAAGTGGAACTGTGGCTCAAGTGGTAGAGCACTAGCCTTGACCAAAAAAGCTCAAGGACAGCATTGAGGCCCTGAATTCAAGTCCCTGGACTAACACACACACACACGCATGCACACACACATACACACACGCACACACACATCAAATCAACAACAAAAAACCTTACTACAGTATTCCAGCCTGCTTATACTATGTCTGAAATTCTATATTCAAAAGTAAATAATACATTCAAAAGGGACAAGATTAAAACTAGTAAATAATTTCATGAAATGAATGCTGAGGCCAACAGGTTCAGATTAAACAAAGGTAAGCCAATTTTCTTTTCTGTAGAGTTCCTTAGAACATTCAATACATTAAACATCTCCTGTGGTTCCCTCAAAAATGTGTGTGAGCAAGTATGGCATGTTGTATACAGATAGATAGTAAACATTTTTATTGCAACATAGAACAATTCATTCACAGAGCATCTTGTAGGTTTAATGGAAGCAGCAAATTTTTGAACAAGAGGGTTGTGGAACTACAAACACGAAAAAAAAAAAAGAAACCAAAGCAGATGTAGACTGAATATTAACATGAGTAAGCAGCCAGGATTGCAAAGGCAGTATGAAAACTACACTATAAGAAGGAAGGCTAAAGATATTGCTGATAATAGAAATTCTATATTTTAAGAAGCAAGGTACAGATACTTGCAGCATTTTGCCTCAAAAGAATAAGCCTGGCAAATATACAAATAATTCACAGAAAATGAGGGAATGTATTTGTTTTATATTGTTTTGGTACCTAGAGGGAAATAATATCTAGAGGTATGGCTCAAAATGTGTGTTTTGACATATACTCCAGGAAACATTTATCCAGAAAACTTGAGTTTTGCTCCAATGGACAGAATTAAAGCCATGGGAGCCCAGAACAGGGAGGTTAGTTTCACCTTCAGAAGAAGGAAAAATCAACAAAGCTATTCAGTACCAAAAGAACAATCACTGAAAAAAGGTGAGCTGAATTGTTAACAAAGGCTAGGTAAACTGCTGGCAGGAACACTTGAAAAAAGATTTCCACATATGTAAAGGAGGAGACTGAATTCCTGGACTATAAAAGTCACTGAATACTGGGACCCTAATGCAGCCTCCTAATCTAGTTCATGCTGTATATCAAGAACAAATAATTGGACATGGCACAGAGCTGCTGACACAGAGTAGGTTCCTCATAAATAGTGGCTGGTTGAATGAATAATTTACCAAGTGAAAAGAAAATTAAGTATCTGCTTCCAAAGGCAAACTACCAAAAAGCAATCTGCTTTCTCTTTCTCTCTCTCTTTTTTTTTTTTTTTTTGGTAATAGCTACATTCACGAATTGTAAAAAATAATTAAGTCTTGTAATAGAGTTTCATTTCTTGGGAAGGAAATTAACATTGAATTATACCCTATCAAGAGCTCCTATCATGTTCCTCTGTGTGTGTGTGTGTGTGTCTGTGTGTGTGTGTTTGTGTGTGTGAAAATATACTATAGACTGCAAATGACAATTAGAAGAAAGGAGATAATCATGGTGAAGATAATATGATGACCTATGATAACTTGAAGAGCTGGAAACAAACCTTGGAAATACAACTCCTCTTAAGAGTCACAGTTTTGAACGTGTCCATTAGCCACCTATGCTTTATGTACATAACTATAAGAAGGAGAATATGTCACTTCCACACTTGCAATAATATGATACTATTCTGATTGACCTGGCCAATTAGGCTGTTTACAATTAGGGTTACACAATATTCTTCTCTCTGGAGACACAAAATGTTTAACAAAGAATACCTGCAAAGATAGATTTTTAACTAAAAAAAAATAAAGTTTAAAATAGAAACAGCCTTCACTCGATAGGCTATCAACTGTCAGGTACCATATTTGTATCCATTTCCTACAAGACTGAAAGTTCTTTGAAAGTATGTATCTGTCATTTCTCCACAGTAGCTGATCAAACCTGCCACTGAAAAAATGTTCTGAGCAGGCAACTTGTAGTACAAGCATGGCTTATTTCTGTCAGAGACTGACTGCTGAAGTGTGAAAGAAACTCATTAAAAATCTCTTACTGTGATCTTAACATTGTTTAAAAAATAAGAAAAGAAAACCTAAGAAAGAAAAGGGAGAAAACACTCATCTGGTGTGTTTCTTTCATATTCTTCAGAAAGCAATTAAGAGTGCAGATAGTTTTTGGTGTATGGTTATGTGCTGATTGTTTGGGAGAAATCAAGTAAGTTAACATTTTTATTTTATGCCAATATTATTAAAAGTTTATGAGAGAGATCAGAATATCACAGTGTAGGAGAAATGATTTAAAAAAAAAGTGAAAGTCAGTGTTATTTACCTTAATCTTAAAACAAGGTTCACGGCACAAGAGGCTTCTCTGTAGTCTTCACTAGCATTGGGTTGGCCCTTTGAAAATGAAGCAGCAAACAGTGTTGTAAACTTCATTGGGAAAGAAATAAATAAAAATCACACTATCTGTTGAATTCCTATAGTTCTTCTTTTCTAGAAATTTCAAAACTAGGGCTCTGTGCCTACAGGCCTTATTTCTTCTCACAATATTTTCCCATGAGGAAATACAATGATACCAAATTCCCACCATACTTTTCAGTATCAATGTTTCCTCAGTCTCAGGATAGATGCTATGAATTTTACAACAGCTGGTCTAAAGGAGGGGAAGTCATTTACAGTATTACCATCTAATCCACAAAAAAGACTGTCATCCATTGGGCCTTGGTAATACACAAAGTTGTGGGCACCTTAAGCCTTAAGATGAAGAGTGAGCCCAGTGGGTTACACATCTTTATCTTTCTCACTTATGGCCTATTTCCTTAAATAGACATTATAGACAGTGAATGTCTCTACAACGCCCCCTTCTTCCATTCATCAAAGCTTTCCATTGGAGTAGCACTGCTTATTAATGGTATGAAAAAGAAAATCATTTCAGGTCATGACCTGGTGCTGACCAGTTATACAACTATGGATAAAAGTCTGAACCTATTTTCCCACTTTTGAAATAGGGATAACATCTTCCTCAAAACGTTGTTGGGAAAGTAATATACTGACAATGAGCTGTAAAAAATAATCTCTGCAAGACTTTGTGACCTCAGCTATAAAACAAAAGCCAAGGACTAGACACTAAACCTCAAGTAGACTTCTAGTAACCATGAAACCCCTCACTCTAACCATCTCCCTAATAGAAAGCTGTTTCATAAAAAGACAGACCTGGTAAAACAGAAATAAACTGAAATGGCATATACATATTTAGAAAAAATGTTAGGCTAATGATCTTTTACAGTGTAATCACTTTGAGAGCACAAAATGCTTGCCTAGGAATTATATAACAAAACTGAAATGTGGGCCTGCATTGTGGCTCTCTGTCCATGGTTCTTCTGCTGGGTTACTGAGCATCCTGAAATGCCCAACATTACTCATTGTGCTCTATTCTATACCTTTTCAAATTATGCATTAAAGATATTTCACAAGACACTGCCCCTTATTTTTACCAGGCAAGTTGTAGAAATTAATGGGCTCATAAAATTCAATGATAAAAGAACTATGAAAGGAGGTTATACGAATCTAACCAGGAACAAGAAGTAAAGCACCAATTAACCACAATATGCTGTGGTAGAAATACAAAAAACTTGTGAGTCATTTTCTTTCCTCATTTTCCAGAGAACCAGTAATTTCAGAAGTGTTCTGGTAATCTACTCTTGCTCAAAAGATGATCAATAGTAACGGTACTCTTCCTCATAAGAAAGACTTTACAGTCCCAATTTGGAAGCACTATCTTGAAATTGCCTACAAGTCTAAAATACTGGGGGGTACTAAAGTTCTTTCTGCAAAGTATGTCAAATTGAAATGACTGACAGAAGAACATACCTGAGAGTCGTGCACAGAGAGAGACTGTATTTGCTTGGGGATACTGCTGGCATTCATCGAGATCTGTTAAAAGAACCACTGTTACAGCACATATTCAAGGAATCCAAAATTAAACATGTGGTCACTGTGGTTACATGACATCCCAATTCTCAGAGATAATAATTTCCCAACATAAATGCCAAGTGCTTTGGCATATCTGTAGTGGAAATCACCTAGAGAATGTGCTATTGACTCCTGGGTCCTACCTGTTCTGATTCAAAACTTCATGGAAATAGAGACAACCAGTATCTTTAACAAGTTCCCTGGGGTAGCCTATAGGCTTTTGGAGAACTACTTAAAGACAAAAAGCATAAACTATTTGTGATTTTAAACCTGATAACAACTTACTTTTGTGGATCCAAAGTTAGGAGGCCATTAATCTTGAGAGTCAGCAAAAACCTAACATTTAATTATTATTTTGAATAACTATTTACTGTATTTTAAAAATATGTGAAGATGAGTGAGTTAAAAAATTCCCAAACAAAAATGCTGTATGATAGATTTTATTTTTCTCTCAGAGTTAGAATTCTGGCCCTAGAGAGATATTCAAATTGCTTTTGCCTCAAGGTCTGCTTTTGTGAACTCTGTCCTAGAGCAAAACTTAAAATAAAAAATAAAAAATAAAAATAAATCTACTCTTACTCACATAATATCATCTAAAATCATTAGAAATTTTTTGTGACAAGAGTTTTCTCAAGTTTGAGAACATAAAATTCTTACTCCTAGTGCTCTCCCAAGAATAACTATATTAGTACTGTAGTAAAAAAAAAAAAAAAAGAAGTTTCCTGATGTCTACATTTACTTTGTAATGCCTCAAAAGTTCAAAAAGTATGAAGTGGGAGGATAAATTAATAGAAGATTACCTGACTAATAGAGCAAGCATAACAGTAAGGCCTTGGCCACAGGTATATGGGTTCATTATCAAATGTTTAAATGCTGCTAAATATTTGAAAAGGGTTATAAAAAAAAAAATAGGGGGATCGTGATGTTGGAACAAGCAACTAGCCAGAGAGCTAAGGCCTATTGTCCAACTGGTTCGATGATTTGTATTAAGGTTTCAGTTACAAACAAAGGCTACACCAACACTGACAGCACATCCTACCTGTAGGCAAAGAACAGTGGTAATCTGAAAAACCTTACTGGTGTTTCCTTAGAGGAGGCAACTTTAGGCCTCATCTCCTGCCCAGTTCTCTTGTGACTGTGCCATCATTAGAACAGAGATCTAGTCAACTGGACTAGGCAATGGGACCATACACCCTCCTGCAACCTTGCTGTATAGCTGTTACCCTGCATGGGAATAAAGGGACAATCTTCTGCCTTCATTACAGCAATGCAGAAGGTTCCTTAGAAAATTGATAAGATGTCTTCGTGCAAAGCATGTACTTTAACAATCAAGGGCACCCCTAAACTCTCACCATTGTAATCCTCTCTCTGGTATTAGGAGATGGCCACAACCCCTATAAATTAAAAAAAAAAGACATAGGAAAGCTAACAAAATAAGCCACTCTTACTGATCAACAATGCAATCATACTAGATTTTTTTCCCTTTTAAACAGTGTGCTACAAGTTGTCATTTGAGAGAATGATTAAGAAGAAAAAGATAGTAAGTTAGACATAGCTCTGGAAATAGATCTTGATGACAATCTGTAGTGGGAAAATTGGTAAAATCTGGAAAAATTCTGGATTTAGCTGAAAATAATGTAACAGTGTTTGTTATTGAGTTGTGATAAATATACCAAGGCTACATGCAAAATTAACACTAGGAGAAACTGGATGAGGTGTTTATGGGAATGTGGTACTACCTTTGCAGTATTTATGAAAATCTAGAATTATTCCAAACAGATTACTTTCAGAAATACAGAAGTCTAACTCTCAAACATAACTTTTGAACATAAATCTAGCTGTCATCCCAGCTATTCCCAAGTTTGGTTAACTACATTAATAACACCTATTAAAAAGAAGCGTCTTTAAAGTACCAAGTTAACAAGGCCTGTAATGTCTCCAACTAATCCAAATCTATTCCGAGGGAGAAATTAAGTCTTTGTCTTTCTCTACTCATTGATATAGAACACATATTTTATAGAGGGCTGACAAGAAGAGGAAATGTACCCTTTCATTGAAAATAATTTGAAAAAGCTAGTGGCACCATTCACAACCATCAGGCACCCAGGTATAGGGGGGCACTAGAAGGCTGAGGCAGGAGGACATGAGTTCAAGACTAGCTTGGGCTACATAGAAGAGACCTATCTCAAAATAAATAAACAAAACATTACAATATCACATAAATAAATAAATAAAACATCACAATAATCTCCATGTAATATAATCTTCATGTTGTATCTAATCTCCAATAAAATTAATTGCACATAAATCCACTCTAAATATACTTTATCCTCAGGATAAAATCTAAGAGTAAGGAAACAAAGACTTTTATGATTAACCTATGCATAATGATAACAAAGCTCTTCAATAGCTATTGTGTTGGCCCTGCTGTACTTCAACTAAACAAGAAGGATAATTTTTTCAGAGGTTTATGAAACCCTTTCTTCCTTTCTTCCAAATTTCCAATTGGCAGGAAGTTAAAACCCTGAGGAATTCTGACATAACCTTCCTGTATTCTCCTCTGCACTTCCAGATTCAGAGCTATTTGTACTTTTCCTAGTCAGTAGTTCCCAATACTAGTCATGAATCAGAATCATGTGAGCAGCTTCCAAAAAAACCAGAGTTGCCTGGACAGCAACCCAAACTATTACATTAAAATCTGTGGGTGAGGGCTGGGGATATAGCCTAGTGGCAAGAGTGCCTGCCTCGGATACACGAGGCCCTAGGTTCGATTCCCCAGCACCACATATACAGAAAATGGCCAGAAGCGGCGCTGTGGCTCAAGTGGCAGAGTGCTAGCCTTGAGCTGGAAGAAGCCAGGGACAGTGCTCAGGCCCTGAGTCCAATGCCCAGGACTGGCCAAAAAACAAAAAAAAATCTGTGGGTGAGTGTAGGTATTATGTTTGTAAAGCTTTCCCTTTCTCCCATAAGGAGACAGAGTGGTGAATGATTCATTTTTATGCTACTTAAGTAAGTGAGGTGTGGCTAAACAGAGAATATTACTTTAATAGAGGCCTAGTGAGTGCACTTTTTGTTTAAAATGAAAGCATAGGAAACTAAATTTAAAGATAAAGCCCAATTAATCTATAGCATCATAAAACCAATTACATAGATGGGCACAAGTGGCTCATATCTGTAATTCTAACTACTTAGGAGACTGAGATCTGAGGGTTGCAGTGTAAAGCCAGCCTAGGCAGGAAAGCTCAAAAGGATTCTTGTTTCCAAATAATCACCAAAAATGCAGATGTGGAGGTGTGGCTTAAATGATGGGGCACCATCCAGGCTCTGAGTTCAAGCCCCAGAATTGGTACATGTGGGGCACACCTTTAAGTCAACTAGCTGGCCCCGCCTGTGTCTCAGTCTTGGGGCCACGTGTGGCTAAGATGGCGGCACCTAACAACAACGTGCAGCTGCTACAAGTGTCTTTGGTTATAACCCAGAGGCAGTTCTGTGGGCTGTGATGCCCCGGCTCTTCCGCTCTTGATGGACAGCTCATGCCTCCCCTTCCTGCCGATCTTAGACCTGATTGGCTCCTGTGCCTTATATTAGTGGCACGTACTTCCCGAATAAAAGATCTTGCAGCGACTTGACTCCCAGGCCATCTGATTGTCCTCTGGTGAGGGAGGGCTGGGCGCAGGCAGCCTTCCGACCCTTCTCCTTGATTGGCTCGTCCGGTTGGGGTGTGCCTTCCCTGTGTCTCCCACAGGTCGGAGGAGCGTGTGGGGCTAAAAACCCCGACAGGTTTTATATATATATAATCAACATGTATGTATATTAATATATACCTAACTATACCTATATTATATGTATATTTCATAATCTGAAAAAAATCCCAAGAAGAAGATCAACATTGGAATAATAGTCCAACAGTTTTAGGTAATAAGATATATAAACCTGGTGTCAGCAGCCCATGTCTATAATCCTAACTACTCAGGAAGCTAACACCTCTGGAAGATGACTAATTCAAAGCCAGCCCAGGCAGAATAATCCACTGGACTCTATTTCCAGTTACCCAGTCAAATGCCAGATGAGAGGTATGGCTAAAGTGATAAGAGTGCCAGCCATGAATAAAAAAGCCAAACTTGCTCAGGATATAATAAATAGTACCTAAGGGAGCATATCCCCCCAAATGAACCACTTCCCTAGGCCCCCACAGAAATGGAAGCTTCCAGAGAGTAAGCAATCCTCTCTTTTTGTCTATTTTTTTCTAGTTCCATGTAGGCATAAATATTTGTTCAATTAATTAACTGTATCACTAATATTATTAAGCTTTTGTTTCCACCGGAGTAAGATGAGTAATGAGGATGAGTATCTCCTTATCACAAATTATTACTTACTAGTAAATGACTTTTTTAAAATAAAGTATCAGATGGGGAGCATAGGGCCCATTTTCAAAGTACCTGACTATGAATCACAAGATACATTGTGCAACCTGACAACTTCAAGTCTAGAATGGCTCTTGGATTTAAGAAGACCTCAAAATGATGCCCAAGATAAACCTTGTCTTCCCATTGTCTCTTTAAGGAATATCCCACTCTAGCTTTCTCTAGACAATGTTCTCCTCCAGACAATGCTCTAAAATCTGGAAATTCTACCTCCTGACTCACAGTTAAAGCATTCCTAAAATACACCTCACTTATTGTGGCATCTTATCAATCTCAACATGGTACTAACCAAGATTGCTTTTCTGAAACTTATTTCAATTACATAACATCTCCTGATTCTTTTTTTCCACTCCAGCTTCCTCATAAAAGTGTACACCTATTATGCACTTGTTTAATGGTTCCATTTCTGTGCAGAGATATTCATGTTACAACTAATATGCATACAGGGTCTACTAGCTATAAAGGAGACACAGTACGAATAAAACACTACCCTCCCTAGTTTTCTAGCAGCTTAGTCACAAAGTGACGAAACTGTATTTTTATATGAATGACAAATAGTACTGGAAGAGCTTATCAAAACATTATTCTTCTGTACCATTACCAATTCTAATTGTACCATTTGGCACAGATAAGCATTGTTACTTTTAAAGATGTTTAAATGTAAGGTACACTGTCAGAAGCTGAATACATTGGTATAGATACTGACAGCAACTATGAAAACTCAAAATACGCAGACACTTCCACCAAAGCAATCACAATTTGAATACTGTACAATTTGAATATGTGTTTCCCAAATGAATACACAATAAAGTTAATGGATTGATGTTTGTAACAGCCTAATTTTCAAGAAGAAAATGGCTAAGCAAACCATTTCAATGAATATTACACAGCAATTAAAAATAAATAGGCACTAGGAAAACTGTGGGTGTGGTTTGGAGGGACTAGGGCTGCAAGGGTCATGCTGATCAAGAAGCATTATACTCACAAATCAACATTTTGAAACTATCCCTTTGTATAACTACTTAAAAATAATAAAAAAATTAAAAAACAAATAGGGAGTTCTACATTGTAAGAGATCGTCAAGACAATAAAGCAAGTTGCAAAAAATGTATAGATTTTATAATGCCATTCATGTTTTTAAATGATGCACTCAATATCTTTACTTGTATATTTGTATTGAAGAAGAAAACACTGCAGTTCGATGACTTCTGTCAAAAGAAGTGATAACAGTGGGACAAGGGCAGGTAGTGGGAAGAAAGTAGTTTCAGTTTTCAGTAACTTTGATTTTTCCTTTGCCTTTTCAGATCTGTATGGACCTTAATAGCAAGGCTTGTCATAGCCAAGCCATCTAAAGTTACATTTTCTTGCTCTACCCAATTTATTTTTATTTTTTTGGCTCCTATTCCATTGTAACAAAGCATACAACTTACTTCCATTCACATTTCAATGTGCGGTCTACAAGGACAGGGCCTTTGGTGTTTTTCTCCCAAGGCATCTGTCCCAACACTTACTCAAACAGTGCACAGAGCAGGCATATAATATATATTTTTGAAATACACACTTAACACATTGTAATTCCCTTTATTATAGAAAAATAAAATACTTTATGCTTTACTTACAGGAAGCAATTTGGGGTTGTTGGCAATTCAGAGGACTGGTTTAATTAACTAAAAGCAGGAAGGACACAGTGCCATTATTATAACACTTTGTAACAGCTCAGGATATGTAAATGCTAACATATCACAAGGAAAGAGTATAAGAAAGCTGTTGTGAGAAGCTGTGCAAGAACAAGGGAAGAAAAATATCCCTAGACTGTGGAGGAGGTGCTTACATGCAAATACATTTACCCTTTAAGGATTAAGAAAACTATTCATATGCTTCCTTAAGTAAACGCCAGTATGGGAAAGCAAATGACTTCAGAGGCAGTGAAGGCTCTACAACTGTCAAATGCCAGTCATGAAGATCGACAGTGAGGCTTGAGATCAAGTGATAGCATGCCCTGTATTATTCCCTCCCCAATCTGCATAGTAAACATTTTTGCAAAAGGTCCTACCAGTATCTCAATAATGTATCTGTGATGAGAGCAATTTCATCAAGCACTTAGTAAGATACTGCCTCAGCAAATCCTTAAGAAGAAAGACTGGCACTCAGCAGTCTGTTAGCAAGGGAGAATATACTATCATCAATGAAGATGTCCTGTAGTGAACCAATAATGAATGCTTTTGAGTCAATGATGCTACTTGAAGCATCGTATTTTGTTTTACTTCAAAGCAGAATTCACACTTTTAATGAGACCTACTCTTAGAAATACATGAAACCAGGACTCTGTATTTCACTTTAGAAAAAAAAGTAGAAAAGAAGACAAAGAGAAGGCAGAGTTCATGACACCAGGTTAAGATCATTCGAAAAAGCCAGCCTATCTGTGTAGCCAAGGTGTTTCACTCTGGGACTTGAATGGAGTGCTCCTCCAGAGAGGAACAGGTCCTTAGCCCAAGCTAAGGATTCACATATGAGATGAAAAAGAGTAGTTCCTATGAGAAATAACAGGAAGTGAGATGTGAAGAAGAGCTATCATGGGCAGCAGAAATCCCAGGAAAGGTCTACCAGCATAGAGGGAGGGAAGTCCAGGGGAGAGAGTGACTGGTGTTTCTGTTGTGGACCTCCTGCCAATCTCAGCTGGCTATCATTACTTAAAAGACAATGGTAAGATTTATTCAACTTAACAAAAGGAAATGCCTGCTAACTTAAAAGAAAATGAGATGAACATCATGGGTAGCCCCAAGTTTTCTATAATGAGAATATATCAAGGTACACATTAATTACTAGAGGTATAAAAATATCCAGAGCTATTTAAACATGCTCAAATTTTCACCAGTAGAATTAGTGAGCTATACTCATCATTAGGCATTAGGTATTAGGCATTAAAATAATTAATAAGATAGAATAACTAAAAAAATAATCTCTTAATCAAAAGATGACCAGTTCTCAGAGGGAAGCTATTAAATGAGTGCTCCTTGCCTCCAAGTACCCAGGATATTTAAACATCAAGACTAATGAATTCAACCTGAAATTTCTGCTCATTTTAATAGAAGCATTATTGTAAATTAAGAACCCAGTAGCAATTTTAACTGTATGCTTATGGTGTTTTCTAAATGACAGTAATACTATGAGTAATTTATACCTAGTGAGTGCCAAGGCCTCTACCGAGTATAATTTATAAAAATATGTGATTTAATGTCTCCGTGGAAACTTTATAAGTACTCTGATCATTTTCATCTGATGGAGGGAAAATGGAGGCTCAGAGAAGACAGACATTTGACCTGATTCAACCTACCCAAAGTCAATCAGACAGAATCAGGACTTATAAAGTCTATATGTTTCCCTTTTCTTTTCTCCTTCACGAGATCTGAAAGTCTCTGAAAGTCAGACTCTGATACCAGAGTGAAGAATAAAGTAGTGAATACACACACACACACACACACACACACACACACACACACACACACTCACATACATAAGTAGTTACTGCTTACCTCTGGGTTTTCTTCTTTTACTCTTCGTGACTGTAAAACAATTAGACATCTATTAATATTCTCAAAAGTCCTGTGGAAGTACAGTGTAGATAGCTGATAAACTGATAGGCTGATGGGATGACAGGCACCAAAGCCAGTTACCTTTTCTTGAGAAGCAGCTGCTTTCCCTTCTTCACTTTTTTCATCCATCTCGTCGTCACTCCACTCCCAATCACCGTCTTCTGTTTTATGTAGGTGACCACTTGACCCAGGAACTCGTCTCACCTGAATACAAATAAGACATACCATCCTTCACTGGTCAAGCATGCACAGTTCTCACTACTCATACTATAATTTAGTGATACAGCACACACATACTACCCTGAAAATAACTGAAGTTGTTATTCAGGGATAACTAGAAGATCTAAAAAGACTACTCAGCCTCCAGACTCCCGTACTCAGCCTCTTTCCAAAAAATATTTCTCTAGATAGGTACAGAACAGAACATTTTGGAAAAACACCACACTCAAGGCAATTAATGATCAAGCTTGTTTTACACTTTTACTTGATTAACAACTGTATTAGTTGCTACACACACACAGCCATGTGACTGGTTTCAAATTTGCCTAAGGAAAGACAAGTAAGTAATTTCCTGCTGACTGAGCAGAGGCAGGGAAATCAGAAAGCCTAATCAAGCATGCTAGACTAGACATATACAATCTAAGACCTACATCCACACAGCAAATACCCTTCTGTTGCCACCTTGCTCTTTTTCAGAACCTGACATCATGCTTGCATTCCCAGGATTCTGCTCAACCTTTTGGACAAAACAAAATAGCATCAGACTATTCCTAATATACTTGTAGCATGTTTGAGATGTCTATGAATATTATTGTTATAATAATAATAATTAATAAATAATTAGTGGTAGTAGTAATAGCACTAGTAGTAGATTCTGAGCTTGATCTAACCCACAAGGAATGCTTCCCAAATGTCTTTTTGGTTGAAAAATCAAAACTTTCAAAAGGATAGAACAACAGAAAGAGCAGCTGACCAACATGATCTGCCTTTTTAAAAAACATGTGCTAAAACTGGGGAAGGGAGAGGGAATACCAAAATCGAGAGACAAAGAACAAAAAGACAAATCATTCAAAAAGCAACACTTAGAAGCCATTTGGTGTAAACCAACTGCACAACTCTTGGGGGGAGAGGAGAAGGGGGGGAGGGAGGGAATGAGGGAGGAGGTAACAAGTAGTACTCACTGCCTTTCTCATATGAACCTGTAACCCCTCTCTGTATCACACTTTGACAATAAAGAGAAAAAAGATTTTTTAAAAAAGTGCTGATACATAATTAAACAAAGCCCTGCAGCAGATGAACATGATGTGAGCATAATGGCCAGTGGTCACTGATTCGGAGAAACTCTTGGTATAGGGGTCTTTGAGATGACATATCCAACCCTTCCTTTTACAGATGAGGAGATGATGGCCCAGAAAGTGCCCCACATCACACTGTTATGAGGCAACATCAAAGTACAAAGCAAAGCCTTCAGATACCCATTATCCTTATGCCACTGAATGATTATGACGCCATTGAATGATTATCACAAGATTATTAGAAAGAAGCTGTCTAGAAAGTATGTCCTGTGTAAGCACCAAAAGTCCATGTGAAAAGGTGATTTTCTATAATAAAAATTATGTAGTCAAATCATAAGCATATTGTCTGGATCCATAAACAGCACATGCTTTGGGTTAGGTGGAATTGAGAAGCACTGCCATGCTAGAACCTGTGAAGGCAACTGTGACTACTTAAGTCTGAAAGTTTTGAATCCTAACAGAGTAAACCCTAAGAGGAAATTAAAAGTTGCTCACCATTGCAAACTGTTAGAGTTACGTTTTTTTGAAAGAATGTTTTTAAACAGCTTACCTTTGAAACATTTAACACAACCACTTTTGTGCTTTGCATGGGATATTATTTCTACTTGGATATTGAGCTGCTGTGAAACCTATTCTAATGATGGTGATTTTAATAGTGCTTAGAGATGCTGGCAAAGTACTTTGAAAAATTGCTGAAATGCACTTAAGGGTTTTCAGAACAGATTGCTCATTTTTAGGGCTTCAAAGAAATGGGTAACAGAACAGAAAATGTTTTTCTGTTGATATATACAATAAAAATAATTATTTTCTTCGCAATACTAATTACAGTAAGGGGCACTGGCTAATGGCAAAATTTAAAAGAAAGAATTTAAGCCCTATTATAAAATATAACATTAACTAACAAGTGAGAAAAAGAAGTAAATTATAGATCAAAACAAAATAAAAATTTTCTCTTAATAGCGCTGTAGATGAATGAATTAGTTGATGAGTTAGTATTCTTCAAGGGATTACATGAAGGAAAGAGACTAGGCTTTATGTTGTGAAATGTAGTTCATGCCCTCTCTCCCTATGGCCCTATATTATTTGCAATATTTGTCAGTTTCATTTCCACAAGCAGGATCAAACCATGAACAATAAAATGGTCATCCTCTTCTATTTCTATTTTATTTTAGAACCATAGTTTTATTTGCTGAGGGAGAGATAAAACAAAATGTCTAGGATTATAGCCCCCAACTGTGAAAGAAATGAGAGATGGCCCTTTAAACAACAAATTAGTTTACACTAATAAGTATAAATGTGG